>NC_081409.1:803640168-804380168 GCF_030272615.1 Cryptomeria japonica
TTAAATCAAACCGGAAGATGTCAATTAATTGTTCAAATGATTAAAAATTTAAATTTTAGAGAGACAATGAAAATTCTAGGCCTAAGATCATCTGAAAGTAACAATGAAAGAACTATTGTGATAAATCTATTTGATGCATATCAAGCTATTCGTTCAAAATCACGTACTAAATATTATAATGCTACTCCACATGTCAAAACATCAACCATAATGAGCAAGAAAATAAAAAAAGATCATTTGATAAGCAAAACAAGTAAGTCATTAAACATTAGTAGAAAAACATTAAGTAAAGCATTAAAGAGGTGGGAAAAAGTAGAGGAACCTAACAATAATTCTGTTTGGGCATTCTTGGGTAGACTACCATGCAAAGACAAGGTTGTTGTTGATGCACTAAGAATATTAATTAAATTTTTTTGGCATGACAACACAAGAGTTTCGCCCAGCCAAAGAGATGTTGTTAGAAGGTGAATTGGGTCTACAAATCGTGAGCCACATGCAAAGCACTATTTTGATATGACTCAAACTAAATTTTATGAAATATTCCTTCAAAAGTTTCCTCAAATAAGAATTTCTCAAATATTTTTTGAAATGGTAAAACTTTTTAATATTAAGATTAATCATGTACCCACCACATGTTGTTGTAGGATGCATATTGAATTTTCCATGGACTATGATATTTTTTGTCATATTTGTTCTACTTTGCACACTAACGATGTTTTGCAGGAATGCAATATGCAAGCACCTCCTAAGTCGGCAAGAGAATTTATTTCAAGTGTGCTATGTAATATACATGATGGTTGCATTTATTATAAGATGCCTCGTTTGGAAGGTTCTTGTGCTATATGTGGTGGTTTGTAATGTTTACCAAGATGCGTACATTTGGAGAGGACACATGAAATTGCTACAAAACTAGTCTCTTTCAAAAAATACAAGACAGTCACATATGGAGTTAAAAATGGAGAATATTTGAAGAGATGTGAGCCAGTGAAAAATGATATATGTGTAGCTGAATTTATGAAAATGTTTCAAGAGAAACTAATTTATGAGTACATAATGCATACACATAGAGCTCGATGGTTAGATGAGAAATTCAAGTTATTTAAGGACACATTTCCTCTTGGCACCATTGTCTCTATTGTTGATTTCGCTGAAAATTATACACTACAACCTCAAAATCAAGTGCAATCTATGTATTATCACTCTACACAAGTTTCTATTTTTGTACACATAGCATCCATGCATGTAGATGATAACACAGAGGAGGATAGAAAGGTTGTAAGAGAGTATCACTTCTACATAAGTGATGATCGTACTAATTCATCGGAGTTTGTACAAGGATGCTTTAAATTTTTCTATGATAGTTTAAGGGAAAGGAACATACGATACAATTGACACTTAATATGGTCAGATGCATCACACAATCCAAGAATGCAAGGATGTTTTATTGGTTGACAAGGATGCATATGACAAGCAGTGTACAACATTTTTGGAATTCCAGTGAGGCTGGACATAGTAAGGGAGAGCACGATGGTGCAAGAGCATGTGTGAAAAGAGCCCTAGCTAGAGAAGAATTGAAGTACAAAGGTGGTGCTGAGTTGATAGATGTAGAAACAATTGTGCGATGGTGTAAGTCTACAATGGATCCAGGTAATCCAGGTACGTCAATGGTTCGTAGTTATTTTTGGTTGATCACTGAATCTAACATTGAAAGTTTTCTAGATTGTTGTAGAGTTGTAGGATCGAGTGACATGCACTCATTTATGAGTTCAAATTCAAGATCACCGGTAATTTATAAGAGATAGATGGTATGTTTTTTCTCTTCATGCATGCATTGTTTGTGGGAAGAATGTGAATCACAAGAGTGGGTTGACAAATAGTCTTGTAGACCGTTGGTTCTCATTAATACATATCAAATTTACAGAGAACTACAATTGAGCCAGATTGAGACATCAGTGGATTTTGACCATATATCCGACCTAGTGGATTCAGGTGATTTTTTGAGTTAATTTTTTTGCAAGTATTTTTTTTGGTTCATTTTTTTGTACACCATACTTTATTTTTGGTATTAATTAACACTTTATAAAATGCAGGTCATGTGTATGCAATTGTTGCAGAAGAGAACAATGAAGAAGGAATGTATTACTATTTGTGTCATTGTGTTGAGCCAAAAAGAAAATTGACAACCACATCGATTGATGGAGAGGGTATTGAGTACCCAATAGGGTTCGTTGTCATGACAGGAACGTGGCTTTGGAGATACCCTATCAAGAATTCTAATGTTTGGTTGTTCGAGGACTTTGAAACACACAGACATAGTCTTCATTTCTCTAACCTTGTTGTTGTAACAAATATACATTTGATGAAGTATCGTGTTAGACCTCATAACAATATTTTATGGAAAGTTCATGAATCTGACCATGAGGCAATACTTGACACAATACGCATTAGAACCTATCCTAAAGGCTCATTTGATTGATTCTATGGTTCAGAGTAGAATGATTTTGATAATTTTGTATATATCATCAATGAAATGTTCTATATTCATTTTTTGTATATATAAATTCCCATGAGCTGATTTTTACATGTTTAGGGGCATAATTTTGAATATTTAAATGGCAATGAGCTGATTTGTACATATGTACATGCCAAATTTTGTATATTAAAATGGCGATGAGATGAATCACACATATTGTAATGCTAAATTTTGTATAAAATCCCATGAGATGATTTGTAAGACTTTTTTTTGTATAATGAAATAGCCAAGACTCGATTTGACCATATTTAGAGGCAAATTTTTGAATAATATGTGACAATGTTTGGTGACTATTTTTTGTGTCAATGTTTTGTGACTATGTTTTGAGTATATGTGATGTGATAAGGTCAATCATGAGAATTATTGATTCTTGTATAATCATGGAGAATCATTTGAGTCATTATCAGGTCATAGGGGTCATAGATTGAGACTAGATACAATTTGAGCAAAAATTGTCATTATTGTCAAAAAAATTGTCAAAAAGGTTGTCAAGCAATTTGTACATTGTGCCGGTAGGGTATGACTCTCGACGTTATGACACTTTGGGATGCATGAAAAGGGAATTCCTAGCGTAAACTTTCCCACCTAGATGCACTCGTGACTTCGGTTTGTGCACACGACGGATCAAATCAATTCTAGCCAATCCTGCAACTTTGCATTGCATGCAACTGATGGTTTTTGTAGTAGGCGAAAAAATGTTACCAATTGGAAATGGCTCCGATTCATCAAAAACTAAGATAGGATATTGTAGAGGAGCCTCACGTGAGCCCACAGGTTCAAATAGATCAATCGTATGTATCCTGGATTGGAAGAAACAATCCGTCAATTTCTTTCAATTTTTTGGACTCTGGACACTTTAGAGATCGCCCCTGTAGGGTATGAATCTTGAAATTTTGATGCTTTTGGATGCATGACATGGGATTGCCTAGGGTAAACCGAATCAATTCTAGACAATCCTACAACTTTGCATTGCATACAACTGACGACTTTTGTAGTAGGCAAAAAATGCTACCAATTGAAAATGGCTCCAAGTCGTCAAAAACCGAGATAGGCCATTGTAGAGGAACCTCACATGACCCCACAGGTTCAAAATAGATTGATCATATGTGTCCTAGATTGGAAGAAATAGTCCATCAAAGTTTGACAATTTTTTCGACTCAGGGCACTTGAGAGATCGCCCCGGTAGGGTATGACTCTTGACATTCCGACGCTTTGGGATGCATGACAAGGGCATGCCTAGCATAAACCTACCCACCCAGATGCACTCGTGATGTCGGTTTGTGCACACAGCAAACTAAATCAATTCTAGCCAATCCTGCAACTTTCCATTGCATGCAACTGACGGTTTTTGCAATACGCGAAAAAATGCTACCAATTGAAAATGGCTCCGAGTCATCAAAAACCGAGATAGGTCATTGTAGAGGAGCCTCATGCAAACCAACTAGTTCAAACAGATCGATCATATGTATCTTGGATTGGAAGAAATAGTCCATCAAAGTTTGATAATTTTTTGGACTCAGTGCACTTGAGAGATCACCCCAGTAGGGTATGACTCTCAACGTTTCGGCACTTTGGGATACATGACAGGAGCATTCCTAGCATAAAAATGCCCACCCAGACACACTCGTGATGTTGGTTTCTGCACATGACAACCAAAATCTAACCATTGCGAGCATGAGGGTGCTCTCTCACCAAACACATATTGTTGTTTATATTCATATTGTCGATTTTTGTTGTTTATATTCATATTGTTGATTACATATGCAAATATTCATTTAAATTTATAAGAGGCCAGCCACCAAATACAGTGAATACACAATAATGAACTTAATACAACAAGTTTTGGAGGGTTAATTCAACATTTTAGAAATTTTATCAAATCATATTCCATGATTGCAATGTTTAATATCATATATTTTTGTTGTTTATATTCATATTGTTGATTACATAGGCAAATGATCAATTAAATTTATAAAAGGACAACCACAAAATACAACGAATACAAAATAATGAACTCAGTATACATTTATTGGATTGAATATCAACATTTATATATATCAAAAAAAGGCATGTCTGCCAAGTCAATACAAGTATTACAAAAATATGGCATATGCCATGTCCAAATTGATATACAATAAAAATGTAGAATATATCTACATGTATTGGTCATTCTATGACCAAAACTAACACTATATGATCCTAAACTTGTGGTGGATCATCAAATCAAGCCTCTTCGATGCAATACGGGGCTCTGTAGATGGCTACAAAACCACAATTCAAAAGCCAAGTTAGAATTATTTGGTAGAAAATAGTTCACAATTAACAACATAACTATGCATTTAACTATAATTCCTTTGCAATTCAAATGTAGATTACCTCATCGGTTGATCCAGGAGCTAATGTCTTTTCTCTCCTCTCCTTGTCACTCTTAGGAGTTTTCTTGAAGACATACTTAAAAGGATCCACATTATGGCCATACCACAAAGGGGTCTATTGTAGATTAAATGTACAATTAATATAATGTACTAACATAAATATAGCAAAAACACTTAAAAGTTATAATATAGAGAACAATGACGTACCCGTGCTTGAGATGCTTCTCCAATGGACTGAGGATGGCTCACTATCAATGGAGAAACTATCGCTATTACCTATACAAAAAATGATCAAAGATTAAATACAATTAATTTAATGATAAGTATTGCAGGTTAAAAACAATTAATGTAATATATCAAACAAAAGTGTACCGGATCCTGAGATGCTTCTCCAGTGCATGGAGGAGGGTTCACCATTAATGAAATAGCTATCGATATTTCCTGTATGAAAAAATTATAAGATTATAATATATCACAAGTTCACATGTATGCGTGCATATAATCGTGAAATCAAGAAAATAAAGTAGAGATACATACCTCCTCCCTCTCTTGATCCACGAGCGAATCAGGTGCATTCAACAAATCCACATAGGTCAATGGTCGTTGTACATGTAAAATAGACAAAAAACACTAATCAATCTACAAACCCCAACTAATACTTGATTTCAACATTTTCAAACAATGGTACAACTAAAAATATGTTCAATTACCTTCTTCCCACATTTTGGCGTCTTTGAGGAATTCTTTTTCTTAGGACGAGCCCTAGACACGGAGGGGGTACCCTAAAAAAAATAAATTAACATGAGATATTAGTGAAGATAACATATTAAACATAATTTTAAAAATCTAAAATGAAATGACTTGGATATTCCATCAAAACAATACATAAAAAGGGTTGTACAAAATATGATACCGTATAGCCTTGTAGGCCAAAATCGATCGCTGAGAGCATGATGTCATGAATCTGGGACATTTGGTCCCCTGTCAACACCTACAAACCAAAAATTGGACCAAGCATTAAAGATAGTTAGTATATCTTGTATTTTTTTTGAATTCAAAGTGTACTATTCTATTTTAACATGTTACACCATTTATACCTCAAGCTTCGAAGTTGCAACTATAATAACTAGGGGAGGAGTATGGGATACCGTTGTTGCATCCTGAAATGCATATTATTTTTCTCAATTTAAATCAATGTATAAATGAAAATTCATTTATGTCATTACAAATTTAAAGTGACTGATGAATAAAATGCTATGAATTCAAATCAACACACCTGTGTCTGTTGCTGATGGGCAAACACCATGTCCATCAACTCATCTATCAGTGCGAAATCCTCAGCCATGTGGGTCTGACATCTACACTAGCCGCATCATCTATCCCCAAGCATATCCCCGAGCAACTGACACACATATGTTGGATGGGCTCTTTGTCACCGTCTGAAGCAACTAATGGCTCATCATCCAGTACAATAGGGTGTGCTAACGATGTCCCATGCTGGATGATGGAACTAGTCAACATTGTGGTCACCTAAAGAGTCTGTAACTCCATCGACTCTTTCAACTCTACTGGGACAACCTGATGCACCTTGGGTTTGGGTGCTAGGGGGTTGCGACTCTCCGTAGGTAATCGCCTACGGGCTCCAGGTCTATCTTGGGTAGAGTCACCACCTCTACCATGAAACTCTCTCATGTCAAAATAGTTTGGCCGCACATTGAGCATAAACTCACAATATACTTTTCTCAAAAAATACAATGGTACCTCATAATTAATACAAGGTGGATCATCAAAGACCATCCACCACCTCTGCCAAAAAAGATTCTTCATCTGCACATTGGTACACCAATGTATGGGAAACCTCTTTGTATTAAGAGGTAAGGACTAACCAGTTTTGGGATCAACAAAAAGGGCACATATTTCTTTTTTACTAATATTTTTATTTTTTGACTCCCTCGTATGATAGCCCATCGACATAGAATTGACGACACCTATCCCTAAAGTTTCCCCATTTGATAATTTGTGAGGAGACAACTATCGCATCACTAGCTAATGTTTCTAGGCTAGTGGCGAGGGATTGATGATGCTCAAGTTCAGATGTTTTCAATTTATCAATTAGTCTATTGATTTTAGACATATTTTGTCCTAACTGATTAATTAATTGCTCCTTTGTTTCAGGTGTGTGGTCAAAAGGAGGAATTGGGGGTGTATCTTGTGGGGTTTCAAGAGGTGCATTTGGTTGTTCTAGTTGTGGATTAGAAGAATCTAGTTTTTGAAACAAAAAATGAAAAAACCTAATCAAAATTAATGAAATTAAGTTCAAAATGTAGAACAAATTGAACAAACAAGAAAGAAAGACAAAAATTAACAAAAACTAACCTTGATCCATAGTGTCTGGAGGAGAAATCTAGCACCCCATTCGCATTTTAGGAGAGAAAATGAAGAAAATAAAAAATAAAAAACGTGCCATTCACAAGAAAATAAGACCCAGCTTTTTTTTAAAAACGTTTTTGGACAGGTATCACGTACCCGGTTCTTTAGGGATTATTAGCATGTATGCGCTCATTTTCCTATAACTAGCCCATATGCGCTCATTTTCCTAAAGGTAGTGCGTACGCGCTACTTATCCTAAAAGAAGCGCATACGTGCTACCTTCTCTAGTCTTGGGAACAACAAACCCTAGCACGTATGTGGTCATTTCGAATTTTAGAACCGCGTACGTGCTGCTTGTTTTTCCATGTTTTTTCTGGGTGGTGTCCACTTTTATGACCACCATCTTTGTGCACATACCCTATAAACTTTATCAATAATTTGAAGAGAAAATATATTCCTACCCAAGAGTTTTAATTAAATTAACCTTAGGTTCACGTTTTGTGGGAATTGGATGAAAGCAATGCAAAGCCTCTCAAATGTATTTGGTTGTCAAGATGTACTAGAGCCTAACAAGGCCTAATCTTCAATGGTAGATTCACAAAATAAATGTTCTAAAGGTTGTAGTTATGAATCAAGGAAAATTATGGCATGAGAGATCTAGGAGCCAATAGAGATGGTTTACACTTATGTTATGAAATAAGAACTCATTAAATGATTTTGGTCAAAAGAGTGAAAATATGGCTCGGTGATAAGAGAAAGGAGGAAGAGAACATAAAAGAGAGGGAAAACACCTAAGATGAAGAAGTTAAAAGAAAGAAATATTGAATTAAAAATAACTAAGTTTAAGAAGGGAACAAGGGTGACATGGGAAAGAAGCTAGGGCATGACTTAAGAATGAAGAAAAGGAGATATAAAGTGCTTAAAAAAAACTCAAACGATAAAGTGGCTATAATTTGTATAAAATATAATATCATGATTAAATAGTATGCAAATATTTTTTTTACATTTTTCTACCTTAGTAGGCTTATGAAACTATAGAATAGGAAGTTTCACAAAGTAAGAGTATGATAAATATCATGAAAAACAAAAGATACCTTTCACCATATGAGACATACATTATTTTTTTGTTTCTTAATTCTTTAGTTTTATGTATATACTCATCCTTGTAAAACGTTTATAAAAAGAATAATCAATGCAGGTCAACAAGTGAAAAGATTAAACAAATACAAATGGAAACACATATGTGAATCCTAAATGTATCTAAAATGATAAAAAATTATGATCTATGTATAGGCTAGAAAAAAATACATTCACCATACCATGAAAGGCCTATGCAAATAATAAAAAAAATTGACACATAATTAATAACTTAGTTTTTAGGTGAAATATTTTAAGATTTGCCCATAAAAGAATAAAGTAAATGAGGTGTGATAGTGGTCCATGATAAACAAAGGAACACATTGACAAAAACTAAGAATACATGAGAAACCAAAAATTATAAACTAGATAGTAAAAATTACTGGGGCTATAAGGTAGTCACTTCAAATAAATGAGGCTAGATTGGGCCAATAATAAAATATGGATGATGACAACTGATAAAGGAAATAAAGGAAATAAAGGAAAAAAAATAAATGGCTTTGAAACTAGATCGATGTCTTAAAGGTTACCATAAAATAAAGAAATAGAAATTGAAAATTGATGATTCCACTAATGGTTATAAGATAATCACAAATTTGGATAGAGAATTTAGATAGATTTATAAGGTAACTACCCTGATAAGGAATCACAAAATGTAAATGTATCTCGTCCCCTCAAGTGATTTAAGAGGCCAAATTATATTATGGTAGATAAATATACCAAGAGGAGTATAAAATATGAGAGAAAGGATTAAAAAAGAATCACAAGGATAGATTGATAAGAAGAGAGGGATATAGAGGTTATATCCCCAAGATTGGGAAAACTACCTATGCTCTATTATAGTGAATGGAACAAAAGTAAGGATAGATAAAGATGAGAATAAAGAATAAGATAATGAATAAGATGTAGTTCCCCTAAAATAGAGAAGAGAAAAATGGTACATGGGAGATGAGAGAAGAAATAGAAAGAGCACTATACTAAATTTTTCAAAGTATGAGAGAATTAGCATATTCTCTCAAAGAGATGATAGATGAAAAATATTGTGAAGAGGAAGATATGATATTTCTCCTAAATTTACAAAAGTGTAATAAAAAACCAAGACCAAATTGCTCATTATTAGTCTCAACCATCTTCATTGTCTTCAAACTCTTTTAAAGCTCAATACCATAAGACCATTCTTGGAAGTGGTTTCACTCTAAGAGGGAGGGGTGAATCAGAGTGAGATAAATTTCTAAAAACCTAGGCAAACTTGAAATTTTCTTTTAAGGTTTTTCTAACACAATAAAAAGGTTTGCATTAGGTTGAAATAAGAAAACTGCTAATCAAGAATATTCAATCCTTTCAAGATCAAAGAAGATCATTCAATATAGTTTAACTAAACGATCTGCATATGCTCTATGTGACACATCTTTTACTGCAGCTAATAGATGAACCAAAAAAAAAATCACATGCAATTATCATAACATATTTTATTGACAATAATTTGCAGATAAATGAATGATATTATGTATCAGAGTCTGACCAAATGAACGAACATAAAACAGTGACCAAAGATTCACAGAAACAATATACAACACAAAAATTTATTGAGTGGAAAAACCCTCATTGGGTATTAAAAACCACTCGTAACCTGTCATCTTTATTCCATCTCAAAAAATCAACTTATCACAATGGTGGAGTCTCTACCCAATACCTTCTTGAAAATGTCAACCATAGTTCAAAGAAAACCTCAAAGATAAAGAACCTTGATGGAGTCTGAGATCAACACCTTACAAACTTAAGAACATGTGAGTACTTGCTCTCAACACTGACCCTACAATTGCATTGTATTTGCAGTTCCAAAATCATGGTTGATAACAACTAACATGAACATTTTCAATGAAAACTAGTTGAACAATACACTATTGAACAATATTATAAACTGTCAATCTTAATATTAGCAATACCACAATAGCTCGAGACTATTCAAAGACAAAAAAATCTCCTCTAAAGACATTAACCATAATCTGTTCAAGAAAACCCTCTTCTCTATTTTTTATAATCGGCCTAAAGGAAAAAGAAAAAAATAGAGATACGTATCATAATCCACACTATTCTCCCCTTCTGTTTTTTATATATATGCATCTCTTCAAACATCAAAACAAAAATACCTTTTTCGAAAACTCAAAAACTCATAACGAAATAACTCTTATGGAAACTAATTTCTTAGCCAACTGACAATAGTTAAGCCTTTTAATAAACAATAATCTGAATCTTGGCCTTTTACTTATTAACCTGAAAAAATACCTAACAATGCGAGTGAAAAGTCAAACAAAAGAACTGAAAAACTTGTATGGAGTGTATACATCTTTTTCTTGAAGTCCACTTTCATATGCATCTATTTACACGAACATGAAACAAACTAAATCAACCGAACCAATGAAGAAACTGTCTGGTAGAAACTGCGAGAGATACATAGCGGCTAAGGTTCAAAGATGCTTTCTAAAGAAAGCTAAAGTATGATATGCGATCCCCAAAGTGAATCTTAATATTAGCAATACCACAATAGCTCGAGACTATTCAAAGACAAAAAAATCTCCTCTAAAGACATTAACCATAATCTGTTCAAGAAAACCCTCTTCTCTATTTTTTATAATCGGCCTAAAGGAAAAAGAAAAAAATAGAGATACGTATCATAATCCACACTATTCTCCCCTTCTATTTTATATATATATGCATCTCTTCAAACATCAAAACAAAAATACCTTTTTTGAAAACTCAAAAACTCATAAGGAAATAACTCTTATGGAAACTAATTTCTTAGCCAACTAACAATAGTTAAGCCTTTTAATAAACAATAATCTGAATCTTGGCCTTTTACTTGTTAACCCGAAAAAATACCTAACAATGCGAGTGAAAAGTCAAACAAAAGAACTGAAAAACTTCTATGGAGTGTATACATCTGTTTCTTGAAGTCCACTTTCGTATGCATCTATTTACACCAACATGAAACAAACTAAATCAACCAAACCGATGAAGAAACTGTCTGGTAGAAACTACGAGAGATACATAGAGGCTAGGGTTCAAAGATGCTTTCTAAAGAAAGCTAAAGTATGATATGCGAGCCCCAAAGTGAATAACAAATAATTTCAAATCTGAAGAATATCAAGTGCCAACAAAGTAGTGGCTCATAACCTGTCCTACAAACATGATAAAACTACCCACGTGCCAAGTGAAATGATATTTATTAATTAACTCTCGTAAAAATGACTACCAAGTGGGATAGCTCAACCACAACATGACTTAAGTCATAATTGCCAAGTGTTAGCTGAAAATACTCATCAAAGTATCCATAGACAAGAAGTCACCACATAAGATATGCACTTTATATAAAGAGTCAAAGCTCCAACCTGTCATCTCAATAACCGCATGCCAAATGAAACTCATTAGAGTGATAGACATCAAGGACAACAACATAAGGGTAAGACCAACAAACTCCCCCTTTGTCCTTGATGGCAAAAAAATATGCCAATAATATGTACTTTGGAATGACGTTAACATTAACCATGAACCACGCAATGCCAATAACATGAATCATGAACCATGAACCATGAGCTATACAATGCCAAAAACATGAATCATGAACCATGAACCATGCACTGCCAATGACATGAACCATGAACCATGATTCATAAACCATGCAATGCCAATGACATGAACCATGAATCCTGAATCATAAACCATGCAATCAACAAAGCAATTTGAGCATCACCAAAGCCAAACTGATACGATCTGATCAAAGAAAACAGAGAATCAACCTGAGCATAATTTGAACCAACCAAGAATCAATCTGAGAAGCAAACAAAGAACTAACCTGAGCATAACAATTTGAATCAATCATAAACATAATCTGAACCTGAGCATAATAATTTGATGAACATAATCTCAACCTAATCATAATAATCTAAATCAATCATGAACATAATCTGAACCATGAACATAATCTGAGACATCTCCCCCTTTTTGTCTTCAAGGACAAAGGTTGAAAGAATAGCTGCAAGATATAATGAGGAGAAGTGATAGGTAATAACAAATACAGCAACATAAAGCTACTGGTGGAGAGCAAAGCTCCCCCTCAACCAATGAATATATGTGTTAAACAAGAGTAGACTGAGAGACAACTCCCAATTGTAACCGAAGCCTTTCAAATGCATCTGTAGCTAAGGGCTTGGTAAAAATGTTCACAACCTGTGCTTGAGTAGGAACATATTGCAATGTAACTTCATTAGCCAATACTTTGTCAAGAAGAAATAGTAACCTAGTTGCAATGTGTTTCATTCTGGAATGCATCACAGGATTTTTAGAGACTTATAGCACTATTATTATCACAAAAAATAGTGAGGGGTTTGTCAACAATAATACCCATATCTAGAAGAGTTTGAGCCATCCATAACAACTGAGTACAACAAGATGTAGCAGCAACATATTCGTCTTCTGCTGTGGAAAGTGAGATGCAATCTTGTTTCTTACTGTACCATGCCACAAGACTATCACCAAGGAAAAATGCAACACCACTGGTACTTTTTCTGTCATCCACACACCCAACCCAATCAGCGTCAATATAGGCCAGCAGAGTAAAATTATCATTTCTAGGATACCAAAGACCAAAATCAAGAGTACCCTTAATGTATTTTAGTATGCTTTGAACAGTTGTAAAATGAGACTGTTTAGGAGAAGGCTGGAATCTAGAGACCATACATACTACTTGCATCAAATCAAGTCTAGATGCAGTTAAGTATAGTAAACTGCCTATCATTGACCTATACATAGTTTTATCAACAACAAGAGTTTCATCCACTTTAGATAATTTGTAGCCAGTAACCATAGGAGTACACAATGCATTGCATTCAACCATTTGAAACTGCTATAGCATATCTTTGGCATATTTTGTTTGTGAAATAAAAATACTATTTCCAAGTTGAGTAACTTGAAGTTGAAGAAAAAAAATAGTTCTCCTAACATTGATATTTCAAATTCAAAAGTCATTATCTTGGAAAAAATTTTAGATAGTGCATCATCATTACTGCCAAAAATAATGTCATCAACGTAAACTTCTACAACAAGAATATCATTACTTTCTTTCTTGATATAAAGATTGCTATCCACACTACCTCTGATGAAACCATTTTCTATCAAATGTGAATCCAACCAAGAATACCAAGCTTTAGGATATTTTTTAAGGCCATAAAGATCCTGTTTTAACCTGTAGACATGATCAGGTTTGTCTAAAGAAATAAATCCTTCAGGATGTTCCATATAAACCTCTTCTTCCAAAATTCCATTCAAGAAAGTAGTTTTAACATCCATTTGGTAAACCTTAAAAATTTCAAAGCAAGAATATGGTAAAAATATTCTAATTGACTCAATGCGAGCCACATGTGCAAAAGTCTCACCAAAGTCAACACCTTCTTGTTGAGCATACCCTTTGCATACAAAACGTGATTTATTCTGTACTACTTTACCCACTTTACCACACTCATCTAGTTTGTTTCTGAAAATCCATTTTCCACTAATTACGTTTTTATTGTCAGGTCTTCGGACTAACTCCCAAGTTTTATTTTTCTCAATCTGACTGATTTTTTTTTGCATTGATTTCAAAAAACAATCATCATTCAAAATATCATTAACATTCTTAGGCTCAAAGTTAGTTACCAAATAGAATTGTTCAGCAATTTGAGCTTGTTCATCAAGTTTGACTCTTCTTCTTGTTAAAATTCCAGCATCTTTATCCCCAATAATCAGATTTTGAGGATGCCTCTTAGTAATAATCTTGAAGGGTGTAGATAGAGGTGATGTTACTTTAGGACTTGATACATTCTCCTGCTGAGAGTTATATGCAACAACAAATTCAAGAGATCTGCCAAGTATTAAAGTAGGCTCCTCTTCGACATCCTGAACATGATTATTATCTAAAAACACCTTCTCATTAAATGTGACATTTATAAATTCAATGATCTTATTCAGCCTTATATTGAAGCATTTATAGGCTTTACTATGCGTAGAGTATCCTAAAAGGATACCCTCATCTGACTTAGACTGGAAACTGCCAAGATTTTCATCATCCTTTTTAATAAAACATTTGCAACCAAAGATCTTAAAATATTTAATAGCTACAAAATGACCATACCATAGTTCATATGGAGTAATTTTATACTTCCCTCTGATCTGCACTCTTTTTAGCATATAGACTATTGTATGAACAACTTCTTTCCAGAACCTATCAGGCAACTTGGCTTCATCTAACATAATTCTGGCCATTTCCTTGACAATTTTTTTCTTCCGCTCAACTACCCCATTTTGTTGGGGTGTTCTAGTAGCAGCATACTGTCTTTTTATGCCATGATATTCACAATACTCAATGAATTCTTGTGAGGTAAATTCTCCTCCGTTATCTAATCTCAAACATTTAAGTTTGAAATCTGATTCTTTCTCGACCAATTTACAAAAGATCTTGAATCTTTCAAATTCTTGTGACTTGTGTTTGAGAAAAGTTACCCAAACCATTCTTGTGTAATCATCAATAAATAGCATGAAATATTTTTCACCATTGATAGACTTTTTCCTAGTAGGACCACATAAATTAGTGTGAACTAGCTACAAAGGTTTAGTAGAGGAATGTTCTTTTGATTTGAAACTTGCCTTTGTTTGTTTGCCTTTGACACATCCAGAGCAAACAATATTTTTAGGTTTACTGAGCACTGGTAGACCTCTTACATTCTGATATTTACTGATTTTAACCAAATTATCGAAGTTTATGTGGCCTAGATGTTTATGCCACACCCAGTTATCTTCAACTTGACTCATAAGACACATACCTTAATTTCTTTCATGATTTGATGAGACAAGGAGATTGTATATATTTCCACGTGTTCTTAGTCTCGTTGCAATTGTTTTACGAGATTTTGTTTTGATTGCACAACCTTGTGAATTGAATGAGACTTTGTACCCACTATCACAAATTTGTATGACACTTAAAAGGTTGTTTTAAGGCCTTCTACATAATAGACATCATGAAAAGGTGTATTATCATTTAGAAGTAAAGACCCTCTACCTTTTATTTGAATCTCGGAATTGTCACCAAACATTACAACACCACCATCATAATTTTCAAGTTTCAAGAACTTATCTTTATCTCCTGTCATGTGGTTAGAACAACCACTATCAACAACCCAAAAGGTTTTCTTACTAGAGAGAAAAGTAGTTTGAACAAGCATGGATTGTTCTATGTTATTAACTTGTTTGGGTTTCCAAACCTTTCTTGTACTTGATTTATTTTGTCTGCACTCATTTGAAGTATGACCAATAGCATTATACTTGAAACATCTAATTGTTTTAGGGAAACCAAAATATTGATTTCGACCAAAACTTGATGGTCTGGGCACCATAAATTTGCAGGTGCTCACTTTATGACTGAATCTGCTATAGAAGAAACAATATCCATTGAAGAAAGGATTAAATCTGAAATTATTCCATTTGTTTCCAAATAGATGCTCCTTATTATCAGTTTTTATATTCCGGCCTACAGAATTTGAGCACTCACCTATGTTGGTGAGCTGTTTTTGTTTCCCTAGCATGTTATGCAAGTGAATAGTTCTTTCATGATCTTCAACTTGATTTTTAAGAGAATTAATCTGATGTTTGAGTGTTAGAATCTCTTGTTCTTTGTCAGAAAGTACTGATCTAAGATTCTCTATAACTCTTTTGGAGTCATCTAACTCACTTTGAAAAGAAATAGTTAGATCATCTAAACTTTTCTCCTAGGAGCAGATGATTTTCTTGAGTTTTTAAATTTCTTAAAGAGTGCAAAGTAGTTCACCTTCAAGATTTATCTCACAGTTCTCAGAATCTGATTGACTATTGGATTTACTAATTGTTTTATTGTCTGTATTTTTAGATGAATCATTTTCAGCCATGAAAAAAGTTTCACCTTCATCACCCAAAGAGTCATCTGACTCATCATTAGAGTCTTCTTTGCAGAGTAGACTCTTTTTCTTTTTAAAATTGTTAAAGTTGAACTTTTCCTTAGAAATGAAAACCTTTTTCTTGTACTATTTTTCAAATTGATGATCATCATCATTTTGTTTAGTGTAAGGGCATTGGGATGCAAAGTGACTAGCTTTGCCACATGCAAAACATTTCAGAGGCAATTTGCTTCTGTATTTATTTTTGAGCTTTCTTACTAATAGAGCTTCTAAAGAATCAGATAATTTTGATTCACTATCCACATCCTCTTTCTTCTTTGTTTTGAAAGTGGACTCTTTTAATGATAAACTAGTAGTGTCAACTTTATTTTTTCTCATTTCAAATTCAGTCAAGGTTCCTTGAAGATCATCTAGGGTAAGCTTATTGATAATTTTCCTTTTCGTCTAGGGTAGAAACTTTAGTTTCATATTTAGGCAACAGAGTTCTAATTACTTTCTTAACCACGGTGAATTCATCAACCTCTTCACCTAATCCTCTCAAACCATTTACAACTTCATCAATCCTTAGAAAGTAATCAACAACTTTTTCATCATCTTTCATTCTCATTTCCTTGAACCGAGTTTCAAGGGTGAGAATTTTAGACTGTTTGACTTTTTCATTTCCTTGATAGATGTTTTCAAGTTTTTCCCAAATCTCATGTGCAGATTTTCAATGCATTATCTTAACAAAGACATCTTTAGTGAGCCCACACAATATATCATGTTTGGCTCTTGCATTCATTTCATATTATTTTTTTCCATCAGGATCTGTTGGTATAGTAATAGGTACTGTGTATTTACTGCAAACAATATTCCAGACATCTAGGTCTATAGATATCAGATATGTTTCCATTCTGATTTTCCAGAATAAATAATCAGTTCCATCAAATAATGGAGCTCTAGTAATAGATGACCCCTCTTGAGACATGACTAAAGAACTTCCAAGACCAAGATCTATCCTAGGAAGACATAATTATGCAAAACCCTATGCTTTGATACCACTTGTTGGAAGTGGTTTCACTCTGAGAGGGGGGGCGTGGTGAATCAAAGTGAGATAAATTTCAACTTCGAAAAACCTAGGCAAACTTGAAATATCCTTTTAAGATTTTTCTAACACAATGAAAAGGTTTGCATTAGGTTGATATAAGAGAATTGCTAATAAAAAATATTCAATCCTTTCAATCTATCAAAGAAGATAGTTCAATATAGTTTAACTAAATGATCTGCATATGCTCTATGTGACACATCTTTTACTGCAGCTAACAGATGAACCAAAAAAAAATTTCACATGCAATTATCATAACAAATTTTATTGACAATAATTTGCAAATAAATGAATGACATTATGTATCATAGCCTGACCAAATGAATGAACATAAAACAGTGACCAAAGATTCACAGAAACAATACATAACACAAGAATTTCTTGAGTGGAAAAACCCTCATGGGGTATAAAAAACCACTCGTAACCTATCATCTTTATTCCATCTCAAAACATCAACTTATCATAATGGTGGAGTCTCTGCTCAACACCTTCTTTGAAATGTCAACCACAGTTCAAAAATAACTTCAAAGATAAAGAACCTTGATGGAGTCTGAGCTCAACACCTTACAAACTTAAGAACCTATGAGTAGTTGCTCTCAACACTGACCCTACAACTACATTGTATCTGCAGTTCCAAAATCATGGTTGATAACAGCTAACATGAACATTTTCAATGAATACTAGTTGAACTATACACTATTGAACAGTATTATAAACTGTCAATCTTAATATTAGCAATACCACAATAGCTTGAGACTATTCAAAGACAAAAGAACTCCATTAAAGACATTAACCATAATCTGTTCAAGAAAACCCTCTTCTCTATTTTTTTATAATCGGCCCAAAGGAAGAAAAAAACAACAGAGATACGTATCATAATCCACACTATTGTCCTCTTCCATTTTATATATATATGCATCTCTTCAAACATCAAAACAAAAATACCTTTTTCAAAAACTCAAAAACTCATAATGGAAGAACTGTTATGGAAACTAATTTCTTAACCAATTGACAATAGTTAAGCCTTTTAATAAACAATAATCTGAATCTTGGCCTTTTACTCGTTAACCCGAAAAAATACTTGACTATGTCGAGCAAAAGTCAAAATAAAGAACTGAAAAACCTGTATGGAGCGTATACATATTTTTCTCGAAGTCCACTTTCCTGTGCATCTTTTTACACGAACATGAAGCAAACCAAATCAACCGAACCGATGAAGAAATTGTCTAGTATAAACTGTGAGAGATACATAGTGGCTAGGGTTCAAATATTCTTTCTAAAGAAAGCTAAAGTATGATATGCAAGCCCCAAATTGAATAACAAATAATTTCAAATCCGAAGAATATCAAGTGCCAACAAAGCAGTGGCTCGTAACCTGTCCTACAAAAATCATAAAACTGCCCACGTGCCAAGTGAAATGATATTTATCAAGAAACTCTCGTAAAAACCAACTACCAAGTGGGACAGCTCAACCACATTATGATTTAAGTCATAATTGCCAAGTGTTAGTTGAAAATACTCAACAAAGTACCCGTAGATAAGAAGTCACCACGTAAGATCTGCACATAAACCAAAGAGTCAAAGATCCAACCTGTCATCTCAATAACCACATGCCAAATGAAACTCATCGGAGTGACAACATCAAGGACAACAATGTAAGGGTAAGACCAACAACCATTGGGTGATCAAACGGTAAACAATTTAAATTTTTGGTCTTGTTTTAGCTATTTCCCTTATTCATGCCACTTCACCCTTACTAAAGTGTGTGAGTGTTGTTGGTTGGTGTGATTTTTTAATAACTCTATAAACATATAAGAAAATTCAAATTATTGTGATCCACCTTATTGATTGTTTAGTTCTTGTTTCTTAGTATCCTTATCTTTTGTCTTTTCTAATTTGTCAATTAAACTATAAATTATTTTAAATTCAATATGACTTTTTAAATTATTATTTTTATTAATATTAATATTTATATATATAATAATATGAAACTTATTAAAAATATAAAAAAACACATTTGATTATATAATACTTTATTTAAATTTAAAACACAAAGAGTTCTTAAAAAGTCATCTGTGTGAATACTATTTGAACTCAAAAACAAATAACCATAAAATTCTCCCTGAAATATTGTATTTGGAAGCTAAAAATATAATATTTAACTTTAAAAGGGCGAAAGGTTAGGGTGAAATAAGTTGAGGACACTATGTAATTGTGAGCGATTTATTAGGAGATCCTCTCCCATTAATTTGTAGATAATTCCCCAGTTTGTCATTTTTCAATTTGATGCATTTGGTCTCCGGATTCTGTTTCTAATTAATTACTCGACTACGATGGTTTTGTGCCCGATCCTGACTTCATCTTCCAATCTCTCCTTTCCTTCCTTTATATCCTCTCAAAAGAAGCTACACAATAAGCAAACAAGTTCTTCCATCTACCTCAGATCTTCCTCTATTTACCCTTCCTATCAGAAACTTATAACCAAGTTTCCATGAAAGGCGATATAAGCAACGTTCAGAACAGCGCCAAAGACAGATCATTTCACAGAATAATGAAGGCGCTGTCTCCATTACCATACCTTGGCAAAGCTCGGGAATTACTACGTCAGAAGCCTCAACAAATTGGCCGCAGGCGCTACCTACTCCAGAACGGATGACGAATACGGCGAGCTTGTGAGGGCCGCGTCGCAGAGGAGAAATTTGAATTCGAGTTCAAGGTCAAGATTAGCGCTATACAAATTGGCTTCTTCAGAGCAGGCGTTTGCGAGGAGCAGAACCGTGGTGCCCTCTGTCTGCACGATATACGAGGATGAGCCATACGACTTTCCCACCACTTTACCCATGAGCTTTAGCATCGCTGCTTCGCGGTACCCTCGCTCTTGCAGCTCTTCTAAGCCTTACGATTTCCATCCTAAATAAAAAATTAATTGCTGGGTAAGGCATCGAAGCGGCAGAGCTTCTTGGATTTGATTTTTATACTTGTTCTGTTTCTCATTGAGTTAATTGTTGGGTTATGGTTTATGAGTATTTAAGGCCGACTGCAAACAATTTTATTATAAGAAATTTTACCTGTGAAAGTTTGAAGTTACCAATTTTACTTTAAATTGAGCAATCTACCTGCTATGTTGGACATACCTGTTCTATTAGACGTTCCCATTGTTCCTGTAAATTGTTTGCGTGGAACACTTACTTTTTGGAATACACTTACTTGTTTGGGTGCAATGCATTTACTTTATATATTATATACGATTGTTAGTTAAACTAAACGCGTTTGTAATATTTTTAACTATATTGCTTACATTCCTCCACTCTTAAAAGATCTCAAAACTTGGTGGGAACGCGGTAGCCTGTCAAATATGATGAACTACCTGCTCATCCTTTTCATTTGTAAGCTTGACAACGTCAAAAGAGAGCGGTCGAATGTCTGGTTCTACCTTGACATTTTCTTCCACGCTCTTCTCACCTATCGCCATTCACAATTCTTAATCGTACATAAATATCCCTCCGATTCATCTTTAATCGCAACGTGAAGAAGCCATTCACTATATTTTCAGACGCTTCTGCAAACTTTTAGTTTCTGGTAGAAAGGCTTTGCGCGACATCAGAGTCTTCATATTAATTGATTTCTGATGGAAGGCGGCAATAATAGCAAAGCCAGCGGTGACATTTCCAAAAAGAGGCGAGTTAAATCATTGTGTAGGGGAATAAAGGCTTTGTCCCCTCTTCGCTACCTTGCCAAAGCCAGAGACTTTTATATGAAAAGCATATCTGAGTGTGCAGGGAGGGCTAATTATAGCGGTCTTGGTGTTTCTATTCTCGGCCTGCCAAAGAGCTTCAGCATCTGCTCTCTTAGAAATGATGATGAATTTGCTGAGCTTGTTAGTGCCGCTTCACAGAGGAGCGAATCATCTCCTGTGGCACAACAGAAGGTGATTCCGAAAAGCTTTAGCAGTAATAGGGCACCTTCTGTGGGAAGGATTGACGAGGACAGCCCCTGCTATTTTGGTGGGTCTTTCAGAAAGATTGCTGCCCAACCAGATCTTCGTTTCCCTCGTACGCGAAGCTGTCGTCCTGCGAGAACTTCCCTCTGTCCAAAATAAACTGTTGTGTGTATATGTGTGGGACCGTCGCATCAACATTACTGATCATGCTGATGTATTGGGTACATCAGATAGTTGGATCGTCCTACGTCTCTGATACTGGTCTTATCTTCTAACTGTCTTGTTTATGTTCTTATGGGCTAGACTTTATCGGTCCTACATCAAATCTATTTTCAGCAGTTCTAGTCAAATAGATGAAGTCTAATATGAATGTGGCGCGAGTATGGCAAATAGATACTTGAATCGATTAACACTTACATGTATTAATAGAATATAGAATGTAATCATCAATGATGCTACACGTCTGATATGAAAATTGTTCCAGTGATAATGCTTAATCCACATGAATCACAACCACCGTTAGTTTTGGTTGCCAGCTAATGTCTAGGTTTCCACCTTAGAAGAGCCTTTGTGTTTTATTTTTCCCTACTGTGGCAGTTGTTTCCTCTGTTAACATCTATAGGAAGCTATTTCTGCTCACTCTAGACAACTGTCTTGCTGTTGTGTTATGTTTTGTAATAAGTTTTTCTATGTATTATATTGTTTGCATTTTTGCTAAGCACTCTCTTGTAGGAGTCCAACTCCACAGAGCTGCAAGCTACAAGAAGCTAGGAGTTGAGTCTGTATGAAGCGTTTAATTTGTTACTGAAGAAGGTTGTCATTGTGAATGAGTTGAAGCTCTATCAAATGTAATGTTTCTGCTGATGAATTTAATTTTCAATGTTTAGTTTCTATATTTCTGCTCCCTTTTTGTTCTAATGTTCTGATGGGAAGGGAGAAGAGAGGAATATCTGAGGTAGGCGGAAGAACTTGTTTGCTTATTGTGCAGCTTCTTTTCAGAGGATATATATAAAGGAAGGAAAGGAGAGATTGGGAGATGAAGTCGAGATAAGGCACAAAACCATCGTAGTAGAGTAATTGATTGGAAACAGAATCAAGATACCAAATGAATCATATGAAAAATGACAAACTAGGGAATTATCTGCAAATTACAAATAAATCGCTCACAAATACATGGTGTCCTCAACTTATTCTCGTTATAACCTTTCGCCCTTTTAAAGTTAAATACTATATTCTTAGCTTGCAAATGGAATGTTTAGTTGGTAGGCGATGATCGATTCGAGGAAAATTTTATGCTTATTTGTTTTTTAGTTCAAATAATATTCACAAACATGACTTTTCCAGAATTAATATCTTAAATCTTACTAAGATATATATGATGTGTTTTCTATTATTTTATTTAAGTATTAATATTATAAATAGTAGAAAAGAAGGCTCTCTAAAAGGTCACATCATCAAGTCTACAAGATACAGTCTTAATCAACAAATTTAAAATGACAAAATAGAAAGTTATTAAGAAACAAGATCTAGCCACTAATATTAATATTTATAATGGGTCATCAACAAATTTAAAATGACAAAATAGAAAGCTACTAAGAAACAAGATCTAGTCATTAATATTACTATTTATAATGGGTTACTATCATAGACTTTTTTATTTATTTTTTTTTGCGAATCTTTAAATATCTCACTTCAAAACAAAGTTACTAATTGTTTGTGTCATTTTTTAGTATTTTCATAGGCATTTTGTGATGTGGTGGATGAATTTATTTTCTAGTCTATACTAAGATCATGTTTTTTTATTATTTAAGATAAATGTGTGCTTCCTATATGTTTTTCCATTTCCTATGTATGTGTTTATGAAGGAAGAAGCAGAGGACATGAAAAGAAAAGAAAATAGAGCATCAAAAGGAAACAGTGCAGTGAAATTTAAACACAGAATTTGACCATATTGCTTTTCTATTCATACTCATATACCAATGCTTACAAAAACTACAACAAATAGAAAAGTACACAGTTGTTGCTCTCAAGTTTGTTCTCAGAAAATAAAACAGTTTAAACTCCCCTGTTTCTGACTGGCTGTTGCTATAGCACTGGATGTCTCTTTCAATTGTTGTTATAGAAAATGTGTGGTTGCTCTGCTCTGCCCTTTTTCTCTTCTCATTCTCTCCAGAAACTAACTTCGAAATGACCACCAAACTTCTATTAAAAAAAAAACATTTCTTGAAGTTACGTATGACCCAGCCAAGGAGGAAATAAATGTATTTAATTTTTTCTAGATGGGAAATCTTGTCTAAGAAGATATAGGTTTGCATTTTTACCAAAATCTATCCTCTCATGCAAATTTTAAAATATTGATTAAATGATATTAGCTAGAGAATGAAATCTCACACATGTGAGAATATTTGCAAGATTTGTTGGGGGGCAAAAATGAAGATTTACGGTGGCAGAAATAAATGAGGCAGTTGGGATTAGTTTTCCAACATTCTCCCTTAATCACAACTGTTGTCATCCATTATTCCCAGGTTGTCTCTTTGATGAACAAAACTATCTCTTGCCAATGGCTTTGTAAAAATATCAACATACTATTCTTCAGACCTACAATGCTCTAAAATAACTTCACCATCATTGATTAGCTACCTTGTATCAATATGTTTGCTTCTTTTATGGAAAACTTTGTTCTTGGATAGTGCAATTGTTGAATTGTTATCACAAAATATTGTAGTTGCCCCTTCTTGTTCATGTCTTAAATATTTTAATATCTTTCTCATCCATATGGCTTGGCATGTTTCCCCTATTGCTGCTATATACTCAAATTCAGCTATAGAAAGTGAAACAATTGGTTGTTTCTTGGAAGCCCAAGAAATGACTCCCGAACCCAAATGAAATGCATACCTTGGTGTGATTTTTCTATCATCTAAACTGCCTGCCCAATCGATGTCTGTGTAGCCAACTAACTTGAAATCATTTGTTGCACCATAGAAAATTCCATATGCCTTTGTTCCATTAACATATCTCATTATTCTTTTGGCTTCCAACTAGTGTGTCTCCTTTGGGGTCTCCATAAACCTTGAAATTAAACTCAATACACATATTATCTCAGGTCTTGTTGCAGTTAAATACATTAAACTTCCAACCATGCTTTTGTAAAGGTTTGGATTGACATTGTTGTTGCAATCATCCTTACTCAATTAAAGACCTGTGGTTGTTAGTGTTGGAGCAGACTTTCTATTTTGCATTTTAAAGATCTTCAAGGTCTGATCTGCATACTTTGATTGACAAATAAAAATACTATTATTCTTTTGATGCACTTCTATTCCTAGGAAGTATCTTAACAACCCTAGATTAGTCATCTCAAATTCACTTTTCATTGTTTCTTTGAAATCAGCAATGAGAATATCATCATTCCCTATGAATATTAAGTCATCTACATATAAAACAACAATTAAGATCTTACCATCACCTTCCTTGATGTAGAGAGTAGGCTCACCATCACTTTTGTTAAAATGATTGCTCAAGAAGTATGTGTCAATTCTGCTATACTATGCCCGTGGTGCTTGCTTCAAACCATAAAGTGCCTTTTTCAGCTTATACACTTTGTCTTCTTGTCCTTGAACCTCATATTTGGGTGGTTGTTCTATATACACCTCCTCTTTTAATACTCCATTTAAAAATGTTAACTTTACGTCCATTTGATATACCTTCCATTTGTGTTGAGCTGCTATTGCCATGACTACCCTTATTGTTTCCATCCTTGCAACGAGAGCATAAGTTTCACCATGTCTCTACCTAGTTGTTGTTTGTATCCCTTGACAACCAATCTTACTTTATGCCTTTCAATCCTTCCTTCTACATTGCATTTTGTCTTATACACCCACTTTACACCTATAGCTCCTTTTCCTTTTGGAAGACTCACTAACTCCCAAGTTTCATTATTTTTTATTGCATTTATTTCTTCATCCATTGCATTTATCCACTTGTCATCGTTAATTGCATCTTCAAAGTGAATGGAATCATCAACATGTGAATATAATGCAAAAAGAGAATTCAGACTTCTGTTATTCTCACCTTCATTTTGCTCATAAATGTCTCTTAAACTTCTGAATTTTTGTCTTCTCATGCTTGCCAATGTTGGATTTGAGGTGTCACTTGAATTTGAACTTATAGAATGTGGACTTGATGGGCTTGCACTATGAGTTCCTATTGTTGTTGGTGTTTGTTGTCTACTTGAAGGAGTGTTTGCTTGAATATGTTAGGTTGTCCTTGTGCTTGATGAAGGTGTCATTTGGGGACCACTTTGCTGACTTTGAATGGGAGTGGGAGGAGTCACATTTGGAGGAATACTTTCTGGTATAATTTCTTCTCCATGTTCTTGTTGTATGCTTGTTGTTACATTGACTGTTTCCTCTAAGGTGTCATCCCATGCTTCCTCTTCAATAAACTGCACATCTCTGCTGATTAATACCCTTTTGGTTATTGGATTGTATAGTTTATATTCCTTTGATTCTTTGCTATATCCCACGAATATGCATCTTTCTCCTTTGCTACCCAACTTCTTTCTTAATTCATCCAGGACATGCACATATGCCGCGCATCCAAACACTCTCATGTGAGAAGCATTTTTTTTTCTTGTACTCCATGCTTCTTCCGAAATCATATTCTTTAGACTCTTGGTTGGACATCTATTTATTATATAGACTACACATGAGACAACTTCAGCCCAATACTCATTTGACAAATGTTTTTCTTTTAGCACGCTCCTTGCCATTTCCATAATTATTCTATTTTTCCTCTCATCTACATGATTTTGTTGAGGTGTCTACCTTGTAGTAAATTATTTGTGAATACCATTATCCTTGCAAAATCTTAGGAATTCATTTGAGATATACTCACCACCTCTATCCATTCTGAATGCTTTTATATAATATCCACTTTACTTCTCCACAAGGGACTTGAATTGGTGAAAGTAATCAAATGCTTCAACCTTATGTTTCAAGAAGAAGACCCAAGTTTTACTTATATAGTCATCAATGAAAGTCATGAAATAATATCTTCCACCAAATGATGATGTTTGCATAGGACCGCATAAGTCTAAGTGGACAATATCTAATGGTGCTACTGCCCTCATTGACTTTCCTATTGGGAATGATTCCCTATGTTGTTTGCCTAGAATCTAATCTTCACATAGTCTTGTTGGTTTCTCTATGAGTGGCAATCCCTTTACCATGTTCTTTCTATGTAATACATTTAAGCCTCCAAAGTTTAAGTGTCCAAATCTCAAATGCCATAACCAAATTTTATCCTTAATTTCAGCTTACAATATTGTTTGGGTGACTGTTGCACCTTTCCCTTTGTCTACTACTTGTTGTGTTTAAGTAACTTTTGCCTTCAAATATGGTTGTATCCTAAGGGGAAACATTCTATTATTTGGCATTTTTTCTTTTGCAATAAGTTGATTGTTGGGGTACTTATCTAAGATTGTGAATTCTTAATTTTTTAAAAATACTATATATCCCTTTTGAATAAGCCGTCCAATGCTCATCAAACTATGTTTTAATCTAGGGACAAAATATACATCTGAAATGAGCTTTTTCTCCCCCTCCTTAGTTAGATTAATTTTTCCTTTCCCCATTACTAAAACTTTGTTATCATTGCCTAATGTGACATCTAATTTTATATTTTTATCCAAACTAAAAAAGCATTTCTAGTCATATGATTGCTACATCCTGAATCTAAAAACCACACATCCTTTTGTGGTTTTTGTGCAACAGTACAGGCTAAAACATACTGCCCTAATTTTTATTTTCTTTTGTAAAATTTGCATTTTTCTACCTATTGCCATATTGTTTCTTTCTACATTCATTCAAATAATGCCCATATGTTTTGCAATAAGGCTATTGAACTTGTGATTTATCATACCTTTGACCTTGGGGCTGATTTTGATTGAAATTTTGGTTGCTACCTCTTCCACTTGAGGTTGATGAGTTGCTTCTTCCACCTGAGTCTGATGGGATACTTCTTCCACCTCTATATGAATTTCTTCCTCTTCCTCTGCCTCTACCATGGCTAATTGTAGCTTGTGTTTTGAAGGCATGCTCCAATGATGAATTTTGTTTTCTACTCAGCCTGTGCTCATGTGAAATGAGTGATGCCTATAATTCATCCACTGAAAAATTGAGAGAGATTCTTAGTCTCTTCAATGGCTACAACAATTGGCTTAAACCTCGCAGGTAGGATTCTCAATATCTTCTCAACTACTCTTCTTTCTTCAAGTGCCTCACAATGAGATCTAATTTGATTAACTAGTCCAATAATTTGTGTAAAAAATGAGTCTATTGATTCAGTCTCCTTCATGACTATGGTCTCAAAGTCTCTTCTCAGCATTTATAGTTTTGTTGTCTTTACTTTGTCCATTCCGTGGTATGCAATTTGTAGAATATCCCAAGCTTGTTTGGATTTTTTTGCACTTTGAATCCTTGGAAAAATGCTTTCATTGACTCCTTGAAAGATCAAGAAGAGGGCTTTTGAATATTTCTTTCTATTTTCCTTCAATAAGTCTTTATCTACTTGAGACAATGCATTATATGTTGTTCTATCTACTGGTTCTGGGTAGCCATTCTCAACAAATTCCCATAAATCTTGAGCACAAAACAATGTCTTCATTGTGACTACCTAGTAATCATAGTTCCTGCCATTAAATTGTGGAATTTGTGGGCTTGTCAAGCTTATGCTTGTGCTTGCCATTGTTGGCTAAATCTTCAAACTCCTTAATTTGTTTTTGAAAAACTTCAACACAAACAACCTTCATCTTACTGACCTTCAACTCTGATATCACATGAAGGAAGTAGCAGAGGACATGAAAAGAAAAAAACATAGCATCAAAAGGAAATAGTGCAGTGTAATTTAAACACAAAATTTGCCCATATTACTTTTGTATTTATATTCAAATACCAATGCTTACAAAATCTACACCAAATAGAAAATTACAGAACTGTTGCTCTCAAGTTTGTTCTCAGAAATAAAATAGTTTAAACTCCCTTGTTTCTGATTGGTTGTTGCTACAACACTGGATGTCTCTTTCAATTGTTGTTATAGAAAATTTGTGGTTGCTCTGCTCTACCCTTTTTCTCTTCTCATTCTCTCCAGAAACTAACTTCAAAATGACCACCAAACTTCTATTAAAAAAAAAAAATTCTAGTATAGACTAGAAAATTTGTGGCTGCTCTGCTGATATAGATTTGCATTTTTACCAAAATTTGTCCTCTCATGCGAATTTCAAAATATTGATTAAATGATATTAGCTGGAGAATGAAATCTCACACATGTGAGAATATTTGCAAGATTTGTTGGGGGCCAAAAATGAAGATTTACGGTGGCAGAAATAAATGAGGCAGTTGGGATTAGTTTTCCAACAGTTTTGTGTTTTCATTTGTTGGCATACATTGACAATTATTTTAATAGATGTTTACAAGGACAAGTACATACATAAAACTAAAGTATCCAAAATCAGTTTAAAAACCATTATCTTTTTTATGGTGAAAGGTATCCTTTCTATTTAATGATATTAATCATACTCCTTTGTGAAACTTACTCTTCTATAGTGTCATAATCCTAACAAAGTGGTGAAAATGTAAGAACGACAAATCACATACTATTCAATTCATGTTATTATGTTTTATACTCATTTTTAGCCTTTTCTTCATTCTTAATCCTTGTCCTAGTTTCTTTCCCATATCACCCTTGTCCCTTTCTTAATGTTATTTCTTTTTAATTTAATGTTTCTTTCATTTATTCTCGTCATCTTAGCTGTTTTCCCTATCTTTATGTTCTCTTACTCCTTTCTCCTATCACCTAACCACATTTTCACTCTCTTAACCAAAATCAATTAAGAGTTCCTATTTCCTAACATAAGTATAAATTATCTATTTGGCTCCCTGAATTTTTCTTCCCATAATTTTCCTTGATTCAAAACCACCACTTTTAGAAGGTCATATTTTTCCTTCATCTATCATTCAAGATTAAGCCTTGTTAGGCATGAGTACCTTTCAACAAACTTAAACATCTGAGATGCTTCCTAGTCATTTTATCCAATCCCCATAAAAATTTAAAGTAAGCTTAAATTAATTAAAATTATTAGATTGAAATATATGTTCTCCTAAAATTCCTTATGAAGTTTATAATACAAACCTTACTCTAAGTCATTTTATGATAGGAATTGTTAACTTTTCAATTGTGAGTTTGTGTTGAGATATTTTTCTTAAAGGAGTGAAGACGCGTTAGTGTTTACTTATATTAGGCAACAATTTTCAAAGGTTTACATTGTACATGACAAATGTATCTTGCCAACTTTACTACTTTTCACTCCATTTCTTTCATAACCTACATTTTATTTATGTTGTTATTATACTTATAGTGTATATTGTATAATAACTATAGCATCATAAATTTTACACCTTTAATTAGGGCGTCCGATTACACACTCTCCTAGCACCCATTTTAGTATTGCTCATTCCTTTATGCATTACAAGGCTTTTATTATAATTAATTAATATTTAATTTAAATCTTATGAGTCTTATTCCACTTTAATACATCAACACTTTATTATTTGGGCCCTTATTTAAAGGTGTGCACTTTATCTTTTATTTTCTTGATTTATTATAAATCTTGACCCATTTAAAACATCAAAACATGTTTCCCCCATCTAAACATTATATATTTTCATACAAATCTATTCTCGGCATTAGAATCTTATTATCTCGCATCTCCAAAAAGTCAAGCTAAAATTTTCAAGACTAGGATGCCTAGAGCCACACAGTCCCACACTTTTTTCTCCAAATTTTGGGAGGACAATAAAGAAATATTATCCTATTCAAATATAACTCCATGCAAAAATATAACAATTCTAAGTCAACCTAAAGATTATTTTATTATAATATCTCAATATAATGCATTCAATTTATTTGATGATGCATTGATCACGCCATCCTATAATAGACCTCTCCAACTCATATAAAGATTCTTCTTTATTCATTGAACAAACAATTATCTCCTCCACAACGAATCTCTTAGACTCCGAATATTGCATGAGTAGCACTTGAGGATTCTCTAAATAGATAGCCAAGATAAATAGGATTTTTGGGATACGAGAGGAAATACATTTATATCATTAAGATTAATGAGTGCATGATAGAACTTCAAAAAGTTCTTCCTCGACGTTATTGGAATTTGATATTATAAGAAGATAACATTGAATGCATCTCGATAAAAATATTGACTTCACTAGTCTCACAACAAGTGGAATTTGGCTTTACGCTAGCCAGTTGCATTAACTTTAAAAGTTTCTGAAGCCTTTTAACAAATTGTTTTTTTATTTTTTTATTTTTTGGTACATCCTGTAATAATGCATTTCTTGTAAAGACATTTCATTGGGCCAGTCTTAAATCACACTCATTAAATAACATGTTAAGTCTAAATGTTAGTCAATTGTAAATGTTTAACACTTTTAAGTTCAGAAACGTATTCTTAGTGTCCCCACACACATTAAACAACATATTAAATCTAGAAAATGTAAATCAACTTTGAAGGGTTTTTCTATGTAAGCTTAAAATGTATTGTTTAAGCCGTTCCATTTCGACGAGTAGATTTATCAAACAAATTGGACGCGCCATTGTTAATATATCCGTACTTGTATGTACTGGGCACTTGAAATTACAACACCTGACCAAAAAAAACTCATTTCTATAAAGTTTTGACGGATGTCAATACGCTATTTCTGAAGTCTCCCTTTTGTTGCAGATAAAGAGGATGTTAACAAAGATTGTTGAAGTCATCTGTATACTTGCAAACACACGTATCAAAGCTCCCATTTTAGCAAAGGTAAGGAGTTCGAACATGGCATACTGCCATTTGCATTTGCTTGAAAGTTTCTAAAGTGTTCTCGTCAAACTTGTTTTGTGCACAAACTACAATCATGTTAGTCCGTAAGATTTCATTTATTTGCTGCACTTTGTCTATTACTACATACGCACATGCATGTTCACCAGGGCATTGAAGTTATAATATCTGACAAAAGCCGTTTTGTCTTCCAAGCTTGTGTGGACGTCATTGCATTGTTCCTAAGCCTTCATTCCTCGCAAAGGAGGAGGATATCGGCAAAGGTTGTAGAATCGGCTTTACAGCTGCCAATTGCATTCTTTTGAATGTTTCTTCTGAAGCCTGATTCAACAGATCCATTTATGTGCTCATTTCTGCGAACATTGCATTCCATGAGGTGGCATTCTCTAATATAGTAAGCTCCTGCTTTATCAAAACTTGTAACTTAGTGCTAGGAGGGAGATTGACGGCAGAGATTGTAGAATTGACGTACACTTGCACATAGCATTTGTTTGAAAATATCTAAAGCCCTTTCAACATATCTATTTTTTGCAAATCTTGTGATCATCGCATCGCTGTGAGATGAAATCTCTTTTAAAGATTGTCAAACATTCATTTGCTTTGTCTGCGTTGTCCCAAAGCTTATTTACGTGGGCGGAAGTTCCTAAATACACCTGCGTATATTTGCGACCACCATTTTGGTTGAGGCGACATCTCTTTGAGGCATTCCTAGAAAACAGTTCACATGCTTTTGTGTATGCTACTATGCTTTGTGAAACTTGCATTGCTACCAGAACATTTCCAGCTTTAATATTTGACAAAAATTCCCTTTCAATACGTTTTGATGCATGTCCACAACCTGTTCGAAAGACCCTATTTTGCGCAGGCATGGAGGATGGTCAAATCATTTTTAATTTGGCGTTACACCTGCTAATTGCATTTCCTTGAAGTTTGTAAGGCTTTATCAACACCACTGCATGTCTAACTCGCAACTTAATAATAAAGATTAAGATGTCTTCAAGATAACCGCTATGGGCTTGAAGCTCGACCACACACACGTAGTGATCCAACTGTTAGGATATGTTCCAACTTGCTTCATTAATTCAAAGATTTTTACAGCTTCTTTGCGAAATCCATTTTGCGCACACTCTACTATCATTGCTTACTGTGTTCTCTCTTTGAGGCGGGCTGGCAAACAGCTCAAGTACATTATCTGTGATTCCGCATTTAGCATACATGCATCTCTATCAGTGCACCTGCGACTACAACAATTCATCAAATCTCCCAACTACTATGTTTTGATGGATTTTCATAACCTCTCTTGAAGTTCACATATTGTCACAGACCGAAAAGATGAGAGATTACATTTTCTATGAAGATTGAATAGTCTCTTCATCGAATCCGCATTGCGCATATCCTGAAATCATACGTATTGAGCAGACAGAAAGGACGCTGGGAAACGTTGTGAAAGTTGGCTTTACAACCGCCAATTCCATTACTCTAGATGAAATCTCTTTGAGGCGGTCAGACAAGCAGTTTTCATGCCTTGTTTATGCTTCCACATTTTGTATGTATATCACAACCAGTGCATTCGAACCATAATATCTGAGGAAATTCTTCACACCATTATGCTTTGATGGATCTCCTTATGCAATTCTTTGTATTTCCTTTATAATGACTAAATACACCATCGTTTTCTTCCTTCACAAAGAAAACTTGCTGAAAGAATTGATGACATTAGGAAATCAACCAAAACTAGAACTAAAATGCCCTTTTGTTCGGAAGTTTTTATAAGTTCGGCAACTTATGAGAACATATAGACTTGCCGATAAACTTGAATTTATCATGATGTACAAACTTGCCGATGATAACTAAATAGCCGATAAGATTCACTTCCCCTCTTTGCGTTTTGAAAATCACTTGCCAACCTTCTCATCGGCATTTTTATGAAATGAGCCAACTTACCGACAATCAAGTTAATACGTATCGGCTCCTTTATAATCTAAGCCGACTTGCCGCTGCACTCCTTCGAAGACAATAATGATTTGGCAATAAAATTTGTTCTCAAATCTTGACTAAGTCTCTAATCTGTGATTATGCTAATTTGGACAACAAGATCAACGGGCCGACGCTCATTTTTGTATTGTTATTTTGCAAATTCCATCGGTAGTTTTAAGTAGTTTGACAAGTTGGCAAAATGACCGACTACATGAGGAGACCTATTTTTTATGAGTCGTTTCAAATGATTGTAAACCTTTATAAAATGATCGATAATGAATCAAGCTTGCAAGTGTGCAAGGGTATTTTGGTGCCTGTTTGTTGTCATTTAAGCTTCGGCATCAATACTAATTTGATCAAGGTGGTGCAAGATTGACTTGGGAGTTCTCATTTTAAGGATTATTGACACCAAAATTTAAAATTTGTTGAGTTTAAAATCGGTGCTAACAAATATTAAAAAAACTTAAATAGTTATGTTGAGGTGACTATGTGTAGCCAGCAGAAATCAGCTTGATTAAACATTTTTAACTTTTATTAAATAAAATAGAAAATCGGAATAGAATTGGCCAAGTGACAGGGCCGTAAAATTGGTGTATTCCATCCAAACACTGAATACACACGTCGTTCAAAAGAGCAGGTAAGTAGATCGTTCGATTTACAATAACAATGAGGACTCCAAACTTCCACTGGTAAAATCTCGTAAAATTTCTTATAATAAAACGCTTAACAACTACCACCGATCAATCAAGTAAACCAGAAGAGCCAAAGAAGCAGAACAAGTAGAAAACAAAATACAAAAAGCCCTCCCGCTCCGAAGATGCAAAAATTTTACTGACGATGAAAATTGTAAGGCGTGGAGGAGGTGCGAGAGCGAGGGTAACGCGAAGCGGCGGGGCTAACGGTCTTGGGTAAAGTGGCGGGAAAGTAGCATGGCTTGTCCTCGTGAATCGTGCCCACTGACGGCGTCGCACTTCTGCTCCTCGCCAACGCCTGCTCTGAAGAAGCCAATTTGTATAACCCTAAACTTGAACCTGAACTGTAACTCAAATTCGAACTCCTCTGTGACACCGCCCTCACGAGTTCTCCGTATTCATCATCTCTTCTGGCGGAAGTTCTGCGGAAGCTCTTTGAGAGAGTAGTAGTGGGGGAAGCGCTTGCAGCACATTTGTTCAGGATTATCACATAATAGTCGAGGGCTTTGCTAAAGTACGGCAATGGACAACTGACAAGTCTACTAAGCAACAAGAGCTAACCTCTAATAAGTGGATCACAATCTTTTAGATTCCCCTCAATGTTTATAGTTATCAGGAAAATAACACCAACAAATATTCAAACCTTCTGGAAGGGTCTAAAGACATAAATAAGAGAAATAATTAAAACCCTGAAAAAAAATATTTAGATTTTGACCATACAAATGACCTATGGTAATAGTTATCATAAGAGCTTAAAGGTGAGCAAGATGATTAAGACCAACAATGAGCTATATGGTCTTGGTTCTCTTATAGGGGGTTAGGAAGCATTTAATTGAGAGTTGCGTCGGCTACGGACATTCTAATTAAGTTCATGTTGATGATAATGGGGAGGCGAGTGACTCTTAATGAAAGACAATGTTGGTGGCACTCTAGCACCTATATATTAGAGTATTACCCCAACAATCATTAAGCACCAAGAAATGAGCCATTTTAAGTGCAGATTTATTCACTTGCACCTAAATCCATATGAAAACTAGAATAAATCATAACTTAGCATAAAGAAAAAAGTGTCTCAATAAAAGAACCAAAAAAAATAATAGAAATTATATCATTTCAAATGATATAAATAATTTATACTCTAAAATGATACTAAATCTAAATGAACTTAATAGAAGTTTTGAATATTTTTTCAAATAATTTAGAAAAGTAAAATAAAAATTTAACAAAACGATCAATAATAATTAACAATAAATAAAAAATATTATTATGATGAGATGAAGCTACTAATAAATAAAGGACAAGAATTTAATACATCTACTATAGAAGTTTTAAATAGAAAAATGGACTAATATATAGGTTTTGGTATGCAATAGCTACATGGTAACAAGTGTCCCTTATAAGATTAGTAAACTAATAAACTAACTCAACTATAAGAGAAAAATGTCAAGTGAACTCACCTTGATAATCAAGTAAACTCACCTTAATAAAGGGGATATGGCACATAATTATCATTAATCAAGGAGTTGAAAGAGATAGCTTAAGAGAAAAATGTCAAGTGAACTCACCTTGATGATCAAGTAAACTCACCTTAATAAAGGGGATATGGCACATAATTATCATTAATCAAAGAGTTGAAAGAGATAGCTTAGTGGAATTTGCATACATCAATCAATGAGATGGTATATTATTTTCTTTCCTAATTTACCCAAGCATATAATATTAATTACCTACCTAAATGTAAGATAATATGCAATATATAATTAATTACACCAAAACCCACTAAAAGTGTAATTAAGATAATAAATAAATATTTCAAAGAAAGGCAATCCATATTAACTACCCATTTATAGTATTAAAGAACCATAATATATAAAGAGAGTGAACCCTCCATAATTTGAAAAGAGAAAATGCATAAAGAAACATTCAATCAAATTGAAGAATGAAAAGGAGGACAATATAACTCCTTATAAGTGGTGGTGTCTTAAAATACTTACCATATAAGGCCTATGTGTGCCTCCAAAATTAAGAGAGAAAAGTATTACATAACATCACATGATGTATCTTTTTTTACAAGAAATAAATATTGAGTTGTTAGACTATTCAATTCTTTCTCATATGGTATAATGTAGGAAGGAACCAAAATGATTAAATTTAGAAACTACTCACATGTCTCCACATCAATATAAAACTATGACCATGCCACAGAAGGTTTAAGAATAGTGATCAATATATAGTGTGATACTCTAAGTAGTATGAATCAAGATGTGTTGAGATAGTTGTACTATTTGGAAACGACAAAAAATAAATCTATAATATGTGATGAAACTTTACATATGCCTTGAATACAGGTAAATCACCAACACAAGGAAATCATAGAGAACTCTACTACTCTCCATGAGATTCAGGATGAGATTGCAAGGAGGCAAGAGAAGAAAAGAAGACATCTAGAATCCCCATCTACATAAGGGTTGGAAGCATCTATTTCAAAGGTGAAAGCCATGCAAAACTCCTCGACTATTTCCTTTGGGAAAGATTCCTCTAAAAACCTCTATGTGTTGGCTAAGGGTAAATATATCTATGCGGATAGGAAGTTGGAGTTCTCTTCCACCTGGTAAGCCATCGGTTCATGCTTTTGGTGGGAGATTGTTTCTTGTTGTGTCTAGTTTCATTTAGCTTTTGGTTTTAGTCTTTGGATGTGCTAGTGTTTGTGGTTTCAGTTGGGTCTAGTTAGCAATAGGTTTTTGTTTATGGGTTCTCACTCCTTGTGAGTCCCTATTTTTTTCACCTTTTATTGTGGATATGTAAGGCTTAGACCTCTCCTAGTTTAATATTTTTAGAACTAATATATTTTCTACACTTAACCTTAAGTATTTACATTAGGTATTCTTTAATTGACTATAGTATTATGTGAAAGTAAAGAAAAGCAATATAACATTAATAGTTGTGAAAAATAAAGTTTTATCAATATTATATTGATTGTATATTAAGGGATTTGTTTAAGTATGAAAATAAAATTTAAACACAAATAGAGTTAAACCACTCAACTAATAGTGTCAACATGAGAATACATACCAATTGCATATACAAATATTGGATAAATAACTTTCTAATACAATTGTCTTGGAGTAATCCATTTACATAGTATGGTAAATTGTTAGAATACTTCACAAAATATGTGTGTTTAAAAACTTCAAATTGCTCCTCTTTTAATGGTCAAACTAAATAATTATATAACTCTTGTAAGCATCTTTCACGATATTTTTCATATTATGACAAAATATGACCATTCATCAATTAATAAGTAATTAGAAACATACATGAAAGGATTCAACTAGAACTATCAGAATAAGCTAAATACCAAAGGGCTTTTAGATTTAAATATTTCACATAGAAGAGAATCCCACATATTAAACTTTGTTTGAAATAAATTTTATTATTACGATAAATTAATTAGACATACCTTGACTTTATTTTCCTCTATTTGCCTCTATCTCTTCTCTTCTCTATCACTTTCTCTCCTCACACCCTCTCCACAAAAGAATTTTTATGACATTGAATAAATAAAATACTCATACAAGGAGAAGCATATTTTACCCCCAAAGTCTAGAGAGACACCCCTTTAACACCTTCCACTTCCCCCACTTTAATACTCATGCCTTAATACAAATATGAACTTTAAATGGCCTTTATCCTATTCTTTTTTTTCCATTATTTTTCATTTGAAATAATTTAATGTAAATTTATCTAAGTGGTCAATAAAGAAATATCTTGTAGAATACATATTAAATATTATAATTAAATGATTAATATATCTCATTATTTAGACCTTAAATTAGCTATCACATAATGCAACTATAAGAAAATTAGCAATGACTCCGTATTGACTTATGACAAAACTTAACTTCCTTATGTCTATAATGAATCATCAAATATAAAGCTTCTTTCATGTCTAAGTTCTCAATTTACATGATTTATCTTACATGTGATTTCCATATACCATCCATTCCCAAATAATACTCTCCCTCAACATGTTAGAGGGGCAAATACTATCTACATCCACCTCAAGTTGTGCAACTATAATTTGTTCATAACTAAGATAACTATTCCAAATCAAATAAGATATGAATTTGTAAATTAGATCTATTATAACAAATACAGATTTTATATACATGAAATAATATTAGTTGTTGCACTATCATTCAACACATGATGCAATGTTTAAAATATTAACTCTATTCATCCTAAACAAATGTTTAAACTTTAAAAAAAAATTCAAATAAATAATTTAAAGTGAGATGTGACACTTATTTTATATATCTCTTGATCCGTTAAGTATTTTCTAAATTTTATATCAAATTAAATATTATCTCCCTATCATCCAAACTTACTATTACAAAACTCTTTTTTTTTCATTTCCCTTGCAATTTTTTTTTAATTTATATTGTTATTATTATTTACTTAACTTTCATACAAATTAAAACATCTTACATTATATTCAATACATTAAAATAAAAAAAAATAAAAAAAATCACCATTTCACCTACTACACATTTTTTATTCAAAATATGAAAGAAACTATAACTCAAGTTGAATTGACAAGACAACATATAGCATGAACTAAAAGGTAGAAAAGGAAAATCACCATTACACCTACTAGAACTTTTTCCATTGAATATGAAATAAACTTATTAGCCGATAGGCTATATATTGTGGGAATCTGTAATAATAATGTTAGTGGGTGCCCTGTCGCATTCTCCTTTAAATTAGGCATTGCAGAGATTGTGCCTTGTAGATTGATTGAGACTGTTTTTGCTCCAGCTGAGATTATGGTAATTTGTTCCCCTCATCTATAACAATGCAATTCTCTACTCTCTTTTTCTCCATTTTTTATACAAACTTCTGGGACTTTTATGCTCTATTCTTGTTTTACATGAAAAAAAAATGGTGGTTGAGATGAACGTGTGATGGTGGCACGGTTCAATCGGATCACTCTGTTGGTTTTTAAGTCCAATACTTTGATCAAATTGACTCATGTGAAAATCACACCTTCTCTTTATTCTCACATAAATCTCTTCTAACCTAAATTTGTAGCTCTTGGAAGTAAAATCATTTACCAGATCAATGGAGGGATTTAAAGAAAATGTCATTTTTTAACTTATAATAGTTTTTTATATTTTTAAATTTTTTATAACAAAATAAAAACTATAACTATAATAATACTTAAATCAGTAGGTAATCGTGGAAAAAACCACTATAACATGGGAAAATATTGACATGAATTTCAAAGATAAATATATAGCAAAGAAAAATTTGATATTTATGTAAGATAGATAGTACATAACATTTTCAATTATATTCAAATTTAAACCTTTTCTTTTTATTGAAATTTAGAAATGAAACATATTTTTTTATATATTAAAGATCGAGAGTAAACAAGTTACAAATAGTTATAGACAAGGGAGGCTAGGCCTCAACCACCAAAATCATCGAGGATCTGCGTTACATTACTAGAGAGCAGTCTAAAGTCAGAAAGGAATAGTGTAAAAGGAGAATCAAAGCACTATTGCAGAATGTGATCGAGAGGATCGATCCATGTGGTCCATCCTTGGGCCCCTTCCATCCAAACTGTTACTACTTATCAAATTTCCATTAGTTTTATATTCAAAGTCATACTATATATTCTAGTCGGTTAGTACTACAGAATCATGTAGTCGGTATACACACAGAGAAGTCGGTATGCACAGTCTAGTCGGTTACAGAGAAAGCAGTTATAGAATATAGTATACACCGAGTCATCTACCGAGTATCTTTTTGAGACTACCGAGCAGTAAAGATGACACACCGAGTTAATATTCACCAAGTGAAACGTGTTACCAGATACATTGAACCTAGACATGCATATGAAAACGTGTTACAAGAACGAGGCACATCTAACTGTTATTACATTGGAAATTACACCAGAAGATTGTGTATGATTACAAGGACAATCTAACCAATGAAATATTTTCTTTAGTTATTCATTCGAGGAATCTTGTTTGTAAGATCGAAGCAATGAATTGGATCACCGTTTTAAGAGATCTATTTATACAGCATGAGTTAAGAGCAAGGTGTGTGCATGTATGTATGAAGGAAGACTGTTACAGAGACACAGAAGTCACCAAGAAGGTTTTCAAAGAACAGTCGAAGAATAGAGTAAACAAAAGGGTTTACCGAGTTACTATATGGGTTACCGAGGTATGCTTTAAGCTAGGTAATCTTATTCTGAGCACATAGAATCTGCTATAACATTTCAGATGTAAAGTTGCAGATATTTGTAATGATTTTATTGTAATATTGTGAAGTTGAAAGAGAAACCTTTAACAGGGTAAAAGACTCTAACCAAGTCTATAAATTGTAAAGCCTCTAACCAAGTGCAGCATTCAGAATAAATGTTGTAAAATCCTTTAGCAAGGTAGATCTAACAGATCTTGATACTCCTAATAGGGTAAGCTATCAGAAATAGCTAGATGTAGCTCTAACCGAGCATTCTTTATTATTGCAGTAGTGAAGTTGTGGGTGTCATCCCCACCACAGTTTTTCTCTCTAATCAAGAGTTTCTACATAACCAAAATATATGTGTTATGGAGTGAATCATGTATGATTGTTATCTATTTGTTTTAACTTTATTTTATGTTACTGCACTATTCGGTTTATGCATAATAGTAAAGACATTATTCAAGAAATGTTTTGAGGTACTGATTCACCCCTCCCATCTCAGTACATTAGCTTTCCATATTGGGCCTAACAATTGGTATCAGAGCTTGAATCTTGGAAAAGGGTTTAACTACCTAAAGAGAAAGATCTTATCAATGGAAGGCTATACACAATCTTGGAGGATTGTGTATCTACAAGAAGAGCTGGATCATGCAAATCAAGTGATTGCAGACATGCAAAGGCAAATGCAAAAATCTCTGAAAGTAAGAAGAAGATTATTTGATGACTTATAGGATTCTCAAGAGTTAGTGGAACAAATTGAAACATCATCTGAGAATAGTATATCTGAAGAAACTGAAGAAATGATTGGAGTATTAAAAGAAAAGAACAAAGCATTGGGTGATCAACTAAAAGCAATGAAAAGAGAACATGAACATTTCAGTACACAGATGACTGAAAATCTAGATGCATTGAGGACAGCTGAGGATAAAGAAAGAGATCTACAAAGAGAGAAACAACAACTTGAAGTCTTGGTATTTGATAAGAATGATGAAATCATAAGGTTGACTGGGATTCAACAAAATATGACAGATCAACTAGGCTATGCACATCATGAAGCAATTCTGAAGAATGATGAGAATCAAGCATTGAAACATGAAGTATCAAGATTGATCAATGAAGTTGAAATAGAGAATAAATCCAAAGAAACATTGAAGAAGAGTTATGAAGCATCAAAGATGTTGGATGAGAAACTGAATACAAGAAGACCCAACAAAGATGCAGGACTCGGTTACAAAGGAAAAGACTCTACCGAGAAAGGAATTCATACTACCGAGAGAGGAGAATCATCAAAGCAAGTTGGAAACAGGAATAAAATAAAAAAGAAGAAGCCTATTTGCTACTACTGTGGAAATCAAGTTCATACTGCCAATATGTGCAAGATCAGAAAAGGTAAGCAACCGAATATCACTAAGTCAAATGAGTATTGTTACAAGTGCAATAAATATGGTCACACGTCTAATCAATGTAGGACAAAGTCTGTTAACAACCATCAAAAGGCAAAATTCAAAGGGTTTTGTAAAAATTGCAATAAATATGGACATAGTACCGAGAAGTGCTGGTTTAAGCAAAAGAATCACATGTGGTCTGCACACCGAGCAAACACTAGTGGTTACCAAACCCACACAAATCCTTACCGACAATATGCAGCAGTACCATGGGATTACAATACAAGGATATGGTGCGAATGTTGTGGAAGATATGGACATATAAGTGCCAACTGTTTTATAAGATTTGAAATGAAGAACCGAAGATCATGGAAAAATCCTGGTATGGCGTGTTTTCATTGTCACAAAGTTGGACATTTAGCTGGAGATTGCAGAGATCAACCTAGAGGAGACACTGAAGAGATAAAAGAAAAATTCAAGATGATTTGGAAAAAGAAGGAAATCATGTCAGATGAAGAAAGCACCTCACCTACCGAGTTAGGTGCACCTATTCCAAATTAATCAGCAAAGGTATGAAGGGACTGCATTCTCTAAAGGTTAAATCATAACAGTTCCTATTCTATTATGTACAAAATTCAAAATCTGCATAGTTAAGATGCATTAGTAAGTTTGAAATTCTATCAAAAGTACTTTACAGAAAACCTGTCAAGTCGGTAAACAAGGAAATTTGGTTACTCGGTTAAAACGAAAGAAAAGAGAGTAAATCGGTTAAAGGTAAACCGAGTGCATTTAATGTTTTGACCTAACCCACACGGAGCCCGATAAGGTATTTTGTGTACTTAAAGGTATTTTCGCGGTCATTTTCATTCACCAAAGTTTTCAAGAGAACAAAGCAGAGCGAATCAAGGTGATCAAACTTCATTCAAAGCGAACCCAAGGTATTTACATCAAATCTCATAACTATTAAGATGGTTTTCTGATCTTGTCAAATTGCTATTATCTACTGAGTGTGAATCATCTATCATTTGTAAACCATCAAACCCTAAGGATAGTTTGCTAAGTTTTATCTGAAATTTACAAATGGCACCTAAGATCCAAGATCCCGTAGTTGTCAAGAATGTGGAGAAGTCATCTCTGAAATACACCTTAACTCCTAAAGTCACCTCTGAACCGGATGACAAAATTGCCTTTTCACTCATCCCGGATCGAGTCTTGTTAGTCAAAGATGTTAGATTCTTCACCAAATGCCATGTTGAAGAACTCGGTCATGTTGAGATTAGTGACACATATGATGAGCTATGTACCGATGGCAAAATGGATAGCAAGTACGAGCATATCAAAATCAAGGGCTTAACTGAAGCCCTAGCCTTTCCCCGTGTATTCAAACCCCAGTGGGTTAAGTTTGTTTTAAGCAAAGTTCATGATGATTTTATGTGGCTAGAAGAACAACCATTCAAAATCACTAAGGAAATCATTCATGTGATCACCGGATATCCTATCTATGATCATGCACGAGCACAGAAAATGATATCACAGAAGGAGTTAATCAGTTTAACTGGAGTAGAATTTGATTACCGAGGACTGAAACTAAATAATGTCACTGATGTAGAACATAAATTTGCAATTAGAGTAATTGGTTACTGTTTCTTCCAATCAGCAAGGGAAAATAGTGTACCCTGTGCAGCAGTTGACTTAGCCTACAAAATAGTGAAAAAGGGAATGAAAGTAGATTTATGTGAAGTGTTATTGAAGAGCTTGTTTGAGAACCTGAACACAATAAGGAAGCCGAAAAAGAACAACTCGGCAAATACACTGAAGTTTGGTTCACTTCTTGTATGCATGTTTTTCTACTTTGAGAAGTTCTTTTCCCCAGTTGGTAAAGTAGTTTGGGAGCTACACTGACCTATGACCCATCAAATTAATGACTTTATCAAGAAATTGGGAGACAATTTTAATGATATCATGGATGACTACTTCAACAAATTTCAAGAAAAGATGCACAACAGGTACTAGATTACACCACAGCTGGTAGAGAAATATAAGGATAATATATGTTTTGAGGTAGACACCGATTACTGCTATGTGAATGTTGTCGAACCTAGGACTCAATCTTTACCACCAATGGGTTATGAGATTGACTATGATATCACACAATAGCAAATCGATGTATATCTTACACTGCCAAGGCATGCTGCTGAACTGAGATATGGAACTTATATGAAGAAGTTAAAGAAAAGGTGAAAATGAGCATTGTAGTACATAAAGCTACAAGAAAGGCTACAAAGATGATAAAGGTTTTATCTAAGAAATTCAGAGAAGAATCCTCCTCTACACCTGTCAAAGGCACTCTTGCCATTACCAAAGAGGAATCTTAAGCTCAAGAGGCAGCAATAACATTGAGTACCGAGTTGCCTAAGGGAAAAGTTTTGAAAAGAAAGAAACTGGACACTACAAAGGCCCTATCGACTCCACCAACAAAGAGACCCAACACTAGAGCATCAATTGCATCACCGAGTAAGAAACAAAAGAGTGTTGTTGTTCCCAAGGTAACCAAAACCTACAAGAAATCTACTCGGAGACTCATTCTGGCAAAAGAGTCTAGTGATACAGAATCTGATGATGCAAACAAATTTTAGATTGTAAAAAGAAAGAAGGTAAATATTCATAGTGTTGAAAACTTTTGTGCCAATCTTAAAGAATATGGTGGATTTGCGAGATTTAGATATGTCAAGTATGAGACTAGGAATAATGATGAGAAGCGACAAATTGAAGAAGCTCTCATTTGCACACTTCTAAAGTTTCGGCTAGCTCCATTAGAACTAGTAAAGTCACTTTCGAGTGAATTGTACTTACATATTGATAACAAGGGGAAATATGCAATGGACTCATAGAAACAAATTAGAGAATGAAGTCTAGTCCATCTATTTCCTGATATGTCTGTAGCAGAAATAAAGGAGCATTTGACAACCTACAATTCTAAATTTCCTGTCAAACAGAGAGCCTTAAAACTGATGAATGGGCTATACATTGATGTAGAAAATGAGACAAAAGCCAAATGGCAGGAAATCTTCAAACTAAAATATGTCGGTGAACAATCGCAAGTTGAAATTGTTGATGTCACCGAGCAAGATCTTGATGTCACCAAGCAAGGTCCTGATGCTACCAAGCAAGACCCGGTTGACACTATTCAAATTGATGAAGATGTCATGGATGTAGAAGCACCGGAGCAGGAAATGATAGAAGGCACTACCTATGCAAAACTTGTATCTAGTGAATCTGTGATAGTACAAGTTTAGCCTTATCCGCCGGTCAAACCACCTATCTCTACCGAAGCTCCTAGAGATACAGTACAAGGCACTAAAGGTCACAAGTCTGAACTAGCAGAAGGTACAACTAAAGATCAGACCTCTCAAGCACCGTCAAGCACTGAAAATGTTACAGCTGAGACCCCCAGTACCGAGACAACCAAGGACACCACAATGGCTACAGGAATAGACCAAAGTGTTGCCTCTACTGAGGGTCAGCAAGCCTCACAAGCAATTGTCTTGGTACAACCAACCAAAGGTAAAGAGAAGAAAGTGAAAAAGCATAGTTTTAAAGTTGATTTAACTAAACCGATAGTGTTGCCCAATGTGGATATTTCAAAATTAAAGGGGCAAGCACTTATTGATTTTGGTGAACTATGCAAAGCAAAGGCCGAACAAGAAAAACAAATGGCCATTCAAAAGAAGAATAAAGTACTACAGAAGGCGAAGACACCACTAACAAAAATGCTACCATCAGCTATAGTCTCAACCGATGCAGCCATCCACATTCAACTGGATGAACTCCTTAATCAAATAGAAACATCTGGAGTTGATGCATCTGAGTACTTGAGCAAGCTAAAAGATAAAGAGCTTACTCCAAAAATGATTGAAGAGGTACAAAAAGCTCTCGCTATAGGAAAAGTCAAGCTTGTCAAATTCATTGCTAAGTTGTCCCCTCAACTCAAGCATATTCTTTATTTATTTAAGAAACTTTGTACATTTTCCTTATTTATTAAAGATATCAAGAATAAAACTGATGCAATTGAGAAAGAGATCACTGATCTCTCAACTAAGTTGATCACAGTGCCTAATTCAGTTCAAAACTTTTATACCAAGCTTCAACAACTCATGGCTCAACAGTTAGAACTCATAAATGAAGAGCATAAGATCAGGATGGATATAATGACCCTCTAGACATTATTCCTTCCTCAACTCTCATCAGTTCAAGAATAGATCAACCGAGCTACACGCCTATCAACTACACAAGAGGGAAGCACTCTTGGTGGCTTAATATCACTATTGGCTGATATTCAAGCACAAAATTCTTTAATGGAAAGTGTAAAGGATGCACTCTCAGTCACACTCACCGATGCCTGGAAGAAGTATAAATCTATTTTTGATCAGTTACCGCCCCCGGCTGGAAATTAAGTTTTTGATGTTTGTCAAAAAAGGGCAATAATACTACATAAGGGGAGTAATATACTATATTTAGGGAGTGATATAGTTTTGATAATACAATTTTGAGTATTGTATAAAGGGGAGTATACCGAGCAGAGTATACAGAGTATGCAGAGCAAGCAGAGCACACAAGCACAAAACCAAGCATACAAAATCAGAGTTATGTATAGTATAATGATAAGGGGAGTATATATGAATATACTATTTCATTGACTATTGTATATATTGTCAAGTGTAGTCATTTTGCAAGTATATAGATTTTTGAGTTATGACTTTGAAAGTAGTTTTTGTCAAACATCTCAACTAATGTCAAAAGGGGAGATTGTTACTACTTATCAAATTGCCATTAGTTTTATATTCAAAGTCATACTATATATTCTAGTCGGTTAGCACTACCGAATCATGCAGTCGGTATACACACAGAGAAGTCGGTATGCAGAGTCTAGTTGGTTACAGAAGAAAGAAGTTACAGAACACAGTATACACTGAGCCATCTACCGAGTATCTTTTTGAGACTACCGAGCAGTAAAGATGACACACCCAGTTAATATTCATCGAGTGAAATGTTTTACCAGATACATTGATCCTGGACATGCATATGAAAACATGTTACAAGATCGAGGCACATCTAACCGTACATTGGAAATTGCACCAGAAGATTGTGTATGATTACAAGGACAATCTAACCAATGAAATATTTTGTTTAGTTATTCATTTGAGGAATCTTGTTTGTAAGATCGAAGCAATGAATTGGATCACCATTTTAAGAGATCTATTTATAAACATGAGTTAAGAGCAAGGTGTGTGCATGTATGTATGAAGGAAGACTGTTATAGAGACACAGAGGTCACCGAGAAGGTTTTCAGAGAACAGTCAAAGAACAAAGTAAACAGAAGGGTTTATCGAGTTACTATATGGGTTACCGAGGTATGCTTTAAGCTAGGTAATCTTATTCTGAGCACATAGAATCTGCTATAACATTTTAGATGTAAAGTTGTAGATATTTGTAATGATTTTATTCTAATATTGTGAAGTTGAAAGAGAAACCTTTAACAAGGTAAAAGACTCTAACCAAGTCTATAAATTGTAAAGCCTCTAACCAGGGGCAGCATTTAGCAAGGTAGATCTAACAGATCTTGATACTCCTAACAGGGTAAGCTATCAGAAATAGCTAAATGTAGCTCTAACGAGCATTCTTTATTATTGCAGTAGTGAAGTTGTGGGTGCCATCCCCACCATAGTTTTTCTCTCTAACCAAGAGTTTCTACGTAACCAAAATATATGTGTTATGGAGTGAATCATGTATGATTGTTATCTATTTGTTTTAACTTTATTTTATGTTACTACACTATTCAGTTTATGCATAACAGTAAAGATATTATTCAAGAAAAGTTTTGAGGTACTGATTCACCCCTCCCATCTCAATACATTAGCTTTTCATATTGGGCCTAACACAAACCGCCTTCTTTTGGTCCTGGATCTGAGCCAACATGGCAATGCGGTCAGCCTCAAGCATCCTGTTACTGTTGATCTTTTCAAGCAGCTTCTTCAGAGCCTTTTCAAAGGAGGACTAGTTCTTTGCAAGCCTTCTCCACTCGTAGCCATCCTTCATCTCGTGTATGAACATAGTGGCATGACCATCTTGCAAGAACTGGAGGAACTTAGATTCATCACGAAGGAAACCTGTGAAGCAATTTTAAAAAAGGTGAGTCTATGAAGAAACTCAGTAAGACACCTACCAGTGCCATTAAATTTATCCTCATTTCGCAGTTTCCAAATGAACCAAAGGATATAACAAGATAAGATAAACCAGAAAGTATTAGCGTCCTTCTTTAGACCATCAATAAAACCAGTGATGATGCTAAAGGTATCCACCTGATTAGGAATATAAAAACCAAACATTAACCAAAACTCCCTGGCGAAGGAGCAGTCAAATAAAATGTGTCTGTCGGTCTCAGGAAGTCTGCAAATGGAGCAAATATCAGTACTGGGAGGGTTTCTCCTTAACGGAGTCTGTCAATTATAAGTTGTCATTTAAAACATTGTATCTTAGGGGGAATCAGACTTTTCCATAGGCGAGTAAAGCATTTATACCAAGAGTTGTCAGGTAGATCCAAGTACCATAGAGTGTTAACATGTTTAATAATAGAGTCATCATTAGAGATCAAGTCAAAAATTGCGTGACATGTAATATTGGGTAGGAGAGAGCCATCCTTCCACTTGAGAGTCAAGAAACGATGGGAGTCTATATTAGTGCTAGTGGGCAGGGCAAGAGTGGCACAAGAATTCTTAACCATATGGTCGGTTCTTTTCAGGGTGGGCAAGAGATTGTTGGAAGCATTGAGCTCTTCCGAGGTGAGTAGGGCACCATTCTCAAATAGGTCCTCAAAGACCCTGATGTTGGATTTGTCCCAAAACTTGGCCAAGCAGCCTTGCGTGAGGGCAAGGGGTTTATTAGCATGAAAGAGATTCCACCAAATCGATTTTTCCCCATGAATGGTGCCATTGCTGCTAATACTAGGGTTGTCAATAAGATGTCTAATATTCTCCTAGGCCTTCCAAATGGATTTAAAAACATATGAACCTTGCACAGAAATAGGAAAGCGACTTGCCACCGGGTCAGCCAGGGGAAGGGCTTTCCAAGACTTAGCATTTTTAGAAACACCTCTCTCAATAATGTTTCTAATCAGGACTTTACAGGGCTCCATGCCATCTAATGCATGAAAGATTCATTTCGCAACAAGGGCAATGCCTTGGGTCCTGAGATCCTTTAACCCAAGGCCGCCCATTTTCTTAGATATGTGACACCATTTCCACTTAATCGCATGTATTTTTTTCCCACCTTTGCCATCCGACCAAAGGTACTATCTTATGGTTTTCTAGATATCAAGGATTTGATAGTTACTGAACATCCAAGCGAAGGAGTAGTAGACACTATATGAGGAGAGGATTTTCTGACAGACTTGGATTCTTCCAGCCAGAGAGAGGAATCTATTATCCCACCTATGCATTTTTTTGTCAATCTTATCCTTAATCCACTGCCACATCTCTTTAAGAGAGGGAGAAATAGAGAAGGGGATGTCGAGGTATCAGACGATTTTGCTGGGGCCTCCCCATTGGAATCCGTAGGGACTAACCTAGTTAGGGGGTTTCTCTTTCTAGCCAAGGAGGGTAGATTTGGCAAGGGAGATTTTAGCTCCAGATATGATACCAAAATTTTTAAGCTTTTGAACAAGGTTGTCAATGTTCAGGGGTGAAAGTTCAAGGAAAATGGCAGTATCATCTACAAAATGGATGTTGAGGAGGCTAGAGTCATCAAGGAGCTTAACTCCTTTGACACAGGGGGATAGAGAGTCATCCCTGAGAAGATAGTACAGAGCATCGGATGCAATGACATAAAGGGTGGGCGCAAGAGGACAACCTTGCCTGATAGATCTACTAAGTTGAATGTTCTGGGAGAGGGAACCATTGATTTCTATTTGGGCCAAGGCATCCTGTAGCAGGACCTTAACATATTTATAGAAGTTATCTGGGAACCCAAAGGCTTGTAGCATCATGATGATAAAGTCCCATTCCATAGGGTCGTAAGCTTTTTCAAAGTCTAGCAGGAACATGGCAGTGTCTTGGTTAGAGGCTCTAGCCCAATCCATGGCTTCCCAGCTCATAATGAGGTTCTCGAGGATATATCTGCCCTTGATAAAGCCTGTTTGGGAAGGGTAGATGAATTTAGGGAGGAGCTTTTCAAGTCGAAGGGAAATAACTTTAGCCAGAATTTTGTAAGTGACATTGAGGAGAGTGATAGGTCTTCAGTTCTTGATGAAGGCCCTATCTCCATCTTTGGGTATCATCTTGTCAGTCCCCTTGTTAATGTTAGCACCAAGGGTTCCATTGTCGAAGGCTTCAGAGTAAACCCCATAAAGGTCACTGGCAATCCATTCAAGATTGGCTTTATAGAATTCAATAGGGAGGCCATCCGGGCCCGGTGCTTTGTCAGATTTCAGGGAGTTAATAGCAATAGTGATTTCCTCAACAGATACCCATTGGTTGAGGAGGGTAGAGTCAGCATGGGAGATCCTAGTGGGGATCAAGGTTTTGTATTTGTCTCTAGTGTCCTTAGCAATGGTAGTATCTTCACAAGTGAACAAATTTTTGTAGAATAAATCAAAGGCCTCTTTGATACTGGGAAGGTCAATAATTTCCTTTCCATTGATGATCAACCTATTAATCTTTTCCTTGGACTATTAATTTTTAAGCAGATTAAAGAAGAATTTGGAGCCCTTCTCTCCATATTGCAGCCAGTGGGTGCGAGCCCTTACCATAGCCCCACGGATCTTAACTTGTTGGTGTTTTCTAAGAGCTTCTCTGGCATGCGCAACCTAAGCAGCCCTGTGAGCACAACTAGGGTTACTATGGATGTCAAGTTCAAGGGAATGGAGCTAGTTGGTGAGCGATTTCTCAGTAAATCTGAAATCTTTTGCCTTTTTTTCCCTATAGTCTGGAGGGTTTTTTGCCATGATTTCACATTAAAGTTCCATCTATCAATATTTGAAGGGAGGCGATTGTTCCGACAGTTAAGGAGACTGATGAGATGCAGGGTGGTCAAGACATCCTGGTCCTTGAGGAGGGAGGTGTTAAGCAAAAATTTACTAGATTTATTAACCTAGCTATTCATTATATTTCTACTGTGAATAAGAGCCATAACAGGGTGGTGGTCAGACAGGGACGTAGGTCGAACAGAAACAGGCCTACCTTCAGGTAGGAAGGAAAAGCTCTCTTTATTATCGTAGAATCGGTCCAATCCAGAGTAAATTCTACTTTCTCCCTTCTGGTAGTTGCACCAGGTATGCCATAGGCCAAGGGGGGAGTGTCCAAGATCCTCCATTAGATCAAATAGGGATTTGTGTAGTTTCAGCCCATTCCAGTGTTCTCTTTCCAAATTGTTCCAAGTGAAGGGTAGGCCACCAATTTTATCAAAGTTGCTTTCAACCATGTTAAAATCCCCCGCAATTATCTAAGGGATGTTTGGGAGAGATCTAAGACAATCCCATAAAACAATCTTGTCTCTATAATCATTAGCAGCATACACCGAACAGATTCCAAAGTGAGTGCCTTTTAGATTGATGGAGCTCCAGACAGCCCTATTGCAAGGGGAGATACCTTTGTTAGTAATGAGATTGGACCACTTGGGATTGATAAGGAGTCCAACCCCACCCTTGCCTCTAGGTTGATTAGAGAAGACTTTAATGGCATCCTTCCAGATATAGTTAAGAGTAGTTTCAAGGGTAAATTCAGTAGCTTTTAGCTCTTGCAGTAGAAGAAAATCAGTATTCTTACGCATGTCAAGGAATTGTTTCACGATGAACTTTCTATCGAGTGACTCCAACCCTCTCACATTCCAAGAAATAAAATCCATCATTAATGAGAGGGGGCTAAGGAGCAGCTGACAGCCTTGGAGCTGGAGGGGATGTCAGGGATTGTGGGGGGGGTTAATCCCCTTCTTTTTATTCTTGGAGCCAAAGGACCTCCCTTTTTACTTAATCATGGAGCACTAGTCCAACTGGTCTTCCTCTTCCTCACTAGTGGTAGAACTGGTTAGTGGATCGAAGTTTCCTTCCTCGTTCTGGCCTAGAAGGGCCAATTTACTGTAGTCTATGCAAGACTTAGATGTTGAATTGAAGGGAAGGAGCACATTAGGTAGCATCTCAGAGGCAGTTGTAGTGTTAGCAAGAATGACTTGAATAACGCAAGAGTCATCAATTTCATTAAACACCTTGGGGACACCACCCTTGTCAGTAGTGTTATCGAGACCCAGAGGAAGTGGTAAAATGGGAGTCATAGAGGAGGAGCTTAGGGGACTTCCAGGTCTATGAGCCATTTTAGTAGAGCCAGTTCCGAAGTCCATAGCAATACTGCCACGGATGTTGCCCTCAAAATTTTTAATTATTGACTTGACATTTAAATGGTTTGAGGTTAGGCAAGCGCCCGAAGAATGGGAGGAGGCATTATTCCTAGAGTTACTTTGTTTGATTCTAGATCAGATTTTATCAACTGCCAATTCCTGCACATTCTTCCTCTGATGTTTTTTAGTGATAGCTACTTGGAAGCTATCATCAGAGGGGGCTTCAGAGGTGTCCATGGCAGAGGGAGTAGGAGGGGTGGGCATGGGTTGGAGGGGCCTGACATTGGCAGAGTTACCATAGCCAATCACCCCATTAATCGAATTATTCATACTAGTGCCAGGGGGTTGTTAGCAGGCGGAGGGGTGGTGTCAGGTTCCTGCACTGGCGGCATTGACTCGGTGGTTTTAGGGTTTCGTTGATCACTCTTGGTGGGACCGGTATTGTTTTCAGCAGTTCTTTTCTTAATAATAGGGCGGTTTTTACGCTGGTGTCCTGCCTTTTTGCATAGAAAGCAAGCATTTAGCCCTCCTAGGGTTTCCAGAGGGCATGAATACACCTCATTTTCAATCGTAAGGTTCAGGGTGCCAGGTATATCAATTCCTGGCTTGATTGAAACCAACATTCTAGCATCAAGGTGGGGGATAAGTTTGTTTGAATCGTCCATTCTAACAAATTTGCCCACAAATTTGATGATTTGAGATAGGAAGCGCCAAAGGAATAGCGAAACATTTTTGAGTAGAAGCTACCTAGGGCATGAGAGAGCCATAATTTCCTCATTGATGGCTTCAGGTGACCAAGCAAGGGCACAGAAGGAGGTGTTCCCTATGGCCCAATATTGTTTTTTAAAGACCTTAGCCTTTGTTTCTTGTGAGGAAAAAAAGATAGTAAACAAACCCTTTTGTATTTGTCTACAGAACGAAAACCTGTAGCCAAGTTTTAAATTCCAAAAATTATGAAACCAGACGTCTAGAAATTTGCCTTGGGGGGGGGGGGGGGGGGGCATTTTTCAACATCAACAGCGGCAAAGAAAATTGCTGTGTTTTTTTAGTCTATTATTCTCAAGCAGGATTTCTTTAGACATAGCAACATTAGGTGAAATGGAGGATAGGTCTATGGAGATGGCAGAGGTATTACCTTCTCCGTCGGGTCGAGCGACGCCAACCATGAAATTAGCATTTCTATCATAGGAAATGCCATCCTTAGGACCCGCGACGGCGTCTGAGAAGGATCGCTTAGGTTTTGGTGGCGAGAAGTTAGGTTTAGGCGGTGGGTCTGGGACAATAACGTCCTTGGGCTCCATTAAAAGCTGAGTGCTCTTACAGAGGGAGTATAGTCTTAAATGTGATCGTAAACAAGGAAGACAACTAGCAAGCCAAGAAAATTTGAAATAAAGTAAATGCGTAAGGTAGGAAAGGAGGTTCAAACCACATGGAGGAGAGTGGTCTCCTCCACCACATTCACTGGTCTACGTGCGCAGAGGGCGTCCACATCAACAGGGGCATAATGAGTATCGTCGTTGCCCTAACTCGCAGACACCAAATCTGTAGTATTTCGTATCCTTTACGTAGAGCTCATCCGCAGTATCGTCGTTCTTCAATTGGTTCGCAATATCCTTTACGTAGAGCTCATCCACATTATCACCGATCTTCAATTCGTTCGCATCCTTTACGCAGAGATCATTCGCAGAGATCATTCAAATGAAACATATTTTATGTATAATTATTAGGAAAATAGAAGAATAGCATTAATAAATATTTTCATTATATTGAATTCAAGTATCCAAATTTTGATGCAACCTTTTGTAGATAACCTTTCAATCTATTATTTTCATTAATAACTTCATTTTATATTTTTTTCAAAAAGAATTTTTAATATAATGTACTGTAGATAATCCTTGTGATGTATATAAGTGCATGCTAATAGTTATATATGGATGCATCAAGAATTCTTTCATGTAGTCCATATTATATTTATTTTCTTTATTTCCTTTGCTTAAAACAAACTTTCTATTGTCTTAAATATATACCTTTAACATAAGACCAAGCACACCTTTTTGGATATGATTCTAATATCATATTTTTCTAATGTGCAAGAAATTGTGGTTTGCATTCTAAATAGAATTGAAATTGTTATAAATAATTCCTTGATTACAAGAAAAATGTAATACAACAATATTTAAAAGACCATCGATAATATTTATGTATTCAATGTTCTATTTCAAAATTGTATAAAAATTGGTAAATTAAACTAATATATTTTAGACTATGCACATGTATTAAGTCTCATAAGATGTGATAGTTATATATATATTTTTTTAATTAAGGTTTGTGAAAGTGGAAGCCTTTTGGGTATTAAGTATTCACTTTTGTGATCTGCTCCTTAAATAGTGGATATAATTGAATATTATTAGGTGTAAAAAGGTTGCAAATGAAGAGACCACCAATCTTGTAGCCTACCTTACATGCAAAAAGTACCACTTTTCACATTTCAATGACTAGTCTACATTTTGTTTCTTCCTATTACGAATGACAAGGTTATTTTCAAAAGATTAGCATCAATACATAAATTTAACTCTAAAAAATTTAATTTCATTTTGCAGAAATGAAATCCAACAAGTGATAAGGTCATCTTCAATATAATCAATTCAATTATATTATTAATAATTATCACCTATAAATGCAATTTTTAAGCTTGTAATTTACACCTTCCAATATATTATTCAAAATATATTTTACTAACTCAATTGAATTGAATTGAATTGACAGGACCAAAAGGTTGGTGCAATCCACGCAAACCCTAATACACATTTTGTGCAAAAGACCAGGTAAGTGATCGCTCAATTTACAATGACGACGGGTCATCAAACTTCCACTGCTGAAATTTCTCTCACTAAAAATGTTCGCAGTCGGCCCAAAACGCCCACCCACCACAACCCAACAACCAAGTCAACCAGCAGAACCAACGAAGCAGAGCAAGCAGAAAAAACAAATACATCAAGCCCTGCCACTCCAGAGATGCAAAATTCCTCGCTGGGGTTTGAAATTGTGAGGCCTAGAAGCGATGCGAGAGCGAGGGTAACGCGAAGCGCCGGCGCTAAAAGTCTTGGGTAAAGTGGCGGGAAAGTAGCATGGCTCATCCTCGTGAATCGTGCCCACTGACGGCGCCGCACTTGCTCCTCGCCAACGCCTGCTCTGCAAAAGCCTGCAATTTGTGTAACCCTAAACTTGAACTGGAACTCAAACTGGAACTCCTCCTCTGTGACGCGGCCCTCACGAGTTCTCCGTACTCGTCATCCTTTCTGGCGGAGGTTGTGGTGAAGCTCTTTGGCAGAGTAGTCGTGGAGGAAACGCTTGCAACCAATCCGCTCGTAATTGGCTTTTGCTGCCTATTTGTTCAGACTTCTCATATAAAAATCCTGGGCTTTGCCAAGGTATGGCAGTGGAGACGGCGCCTTCAGTATATTGCGAAATGATCTGTCTTTGACGCCTACATTATACTTATCGCCTTTCATCGAAAACTAGTTCGAAATTTCTGATAGAGACTAGAAAAGAGAGGAAGATCTGTGCCAGGCGAAAGAACTTGTTTGTTTATTATAGAGGTTCTTTTTGGAGGGTATCTATCAAGAATGGAGAGGAGAGATTGTGAGATAAAGTCAATGGTGGGCACTAAACCATCGTTAATGTAAGGTAATTAAGTGGAAACCTAATCCGGAAACAAAATCCATCATATTGAAAAACGACAAAATGGGGAATTATCTACGAATTAATGGATGCGTAACTAACTTCCCGTTGAGGATTGAGATGGGTGGCTGTTTTAAAGTTTTCATATTTTCTTTCTATGAGTATCACTTAAATGTAACGAATAATACTTAAATCATTCATAATTATTAAAAGTGAGTTATTATATTTAAAATTAGATTATTAAATCTTAATAATAATATATATTATTTTTATTTTTTTTCTACAAAATAATGTTATGTGTGTTTATGGGTTGGTGGAGGGAAGGGGAAAGGGGAGGGACACTCTAAAAAGTCACACCTTAAAGTCCATACAACACATAGTTTCAATCAACAAATTTTATATTTGCTACTCATCCATAATGATGATTAACCTTTCTCATTAGATGGTTCTAGCCTAACTTCCACATCCAATTTATTGGCTAGCTTATGATTATTAGTGATATCATCCATTTCTAAGTTTTACTTCTATTTTTTATGGCAACCTTAATGATATTTATCTAGTTTCTAATTTTTTGTGTTAGGTGGAAATAATAAATTTAACTAGGGTGGCTCTTGATTAATAATCATGAGTACTGACCCCAAAGTTGTTTATGTCATTATAGTTTCCTTGTTGAAGGCAACCTATTAGTTAGGGTGGCAACTTCATAATAAATTATCTATTTTCATTTTTTTCCTTATTGATTATTTTCATCATTATTTTACCATTTCCCTAGTATAGCCTCTTTTAGATAAAGTGTCTACCTTATAGTCGTAGTTGTCTTATTTAGTTCCCAATTTCTAGTATCTAGTTTATATTGTTTAGTTTCTCACTTTTTCTTAGCTTTTTCCAAAGTGTTCCTCTATTCATCAAAGGTCATTGTCACACTTTGTTTACTCTATACTTTAGTGGAGGGAATCTTCATAGAACTCCTCTCAAAATAAATTTATAGATTTTTTGTGTCAATTTTAGTGGTTTCATAGGCATTTCATGACATGTTAGATTTTTTTTTTTTCTACTCTATACTTAGATTACACATTTAATATTCTCTTAAAGATAGATTTATGTTTCTCATATGTGTCTTTGTTTCATTTGTATGTGTTTAATATTTTCTCTTGTTGGCACACATTGAATACTCTTATATAAATGTATTGCAAGGACAAGTGCACACATAAAATTAAAGGGTCCAACATCAATTTAATGATTGGTATCATTCCTATGGTAAAAGATAACCTTTGTATTTCATGTTTTTTACTATAATATTATTTTGGTGAACTTCCTCCTCCATAGTTTTCTAAGCCTACTAAAGTGGAGTAAAATATGATAACAAAATATTGAATACTCTTCAATTCCTTTTATTATGTTTTACATTGATTTTAACATCTTTGTTTTATTATTTTCTTAACACCTTTTAACTTTTGTTTTTTCATTTGGAAGCCTTTTCTTATGTTCTTTCCCATGTTCCCCTTGTCCCATTTTGTTTCTTTCATTTCTCATTTTTACCTTAGGTGTTTTCCCATTATTTATGTTCTCTTTCCCCTTTCTCCTAACCATCTAACCACATTTTCCTCTTTTTCCCAAAATCATTTAATGAGCTTCTATCTTCTAAAATAAGTATACATCTATTCATTTGTCTCTTAATGTCTCTCACCTTGTAATTTCCTTGACTCATAATTACCATCTTTACACAACCATATTTCCCTTAGCCTATCAATGAATGTTTGGATTCCCATACTCCATTACTTCTTTACAACCTTAGTTTTTTGAGAGGTGGCCTAATCCTTTAACCCAATTCTCAAAAAAAGTAAATCCAAGGTTAATTTACTTAGCATTCTTATTTTGAAATATATTTCTCTTCAAATTAATTATTAAATTTACAATAAAAGCATTCCTATCTAACATTTTATAATATAAATTGTTAAGTTTTCACTTTGAAGTATTTGTTGAGTTATTATTTACTAAGGATTAAAAACACATTAGTGTTTACTACACTAAGGAGTGTTATCTTCCATAATATATTGTGTAAAATCATTTTTGAATCACATGACATTCTCTATAGAAAATCCCTTTTTTAGAGGTGACAATTTTTCAAAGGTTTACCTTGTACACGATAAAGGTTTCTTATTAGCTATACTATGTTTTTATTCTAATTCTTTCTTAACCTACACTTTGTTTCCCTATCCCATCCCTCATCACTATCCATCCTTTTTCATAATATCTCATGTCCATTTTTTCTTTACTTCTTTTCAAGCCATAAAAATTCTAGTTTAGGTTTTATCATTCTTATTTTCAGTGTCTTTTCAATCATTATGTCTTTCCTAAATTTTATATCAATCTACATACTTTTTTCCATCTCCCAACTTCACCATTACATATTTTTTCCTCTATTTCCATTTTTTTCTAAGACACAATTCCTCAACTAACTTCCATACAGATTAAAACATCAATCATTCTATTTCATACATTTAAAAACCACGTAATAGCTGTGGACCCAAAAGATAAGAGAAATCGCCATTACATCTACTAAAAGTTTTTCCATTGACTATGAAAGAAACTTCAATAGTTATGTAAAGTGACAAGGCTGAAAAGTTGGTGTATTCCACTCAAACTCTAAATACTCACGACATGAAGAAGAGTAGGTAGATCGCACAATACAGAACAACGATGGGGACTTAAAATTTTCGCTGGTAAAGTTTCTTACAATAAAAATATTTGCATTTGGCCTAAAACGCCCAACAATCAAGTCAACCAGAAGAGCCAAAGAAATAAAACAAGCAGAAAACAACAAATTCAATGTAGCCCAGCAGTTTTTCATTTAGGATGGAAATTATACGAAAAGGAGAGTTTGTGAGATAAAGTCAATTGCAGGCACAAAACCATCGTAGTAGAGTAATTAAGTGGAAACAGAAGCCATCATATTGAAAATGACAAAGTGGGGAATTATCTAAAAATTGATGGAAGCCTTACTTACTTCCTGTAAATTACGACTAAATCACTCACAATTACCCATTGTCCTTTACATTGCTATAACACTATTTTTTTTATTAAAACGTTTCCTCTTTAAAAACTAAATATTAATTTCTGGGATTCAAATAGAATATTTTGGAAGTTAACTGGATTGATTTCATAAAATGAATTATATTTCCAATAAAAAAATAGATTGATGTAAGGAAATTTTTAATTTATGGTTAATTATTTTTGAATTGGAGTTGTATTAAGATGGATGAATTTTCAAATGTCTTCATATGTCATTTTGTGGGCACAATCTAAATGTAATAAACATTCATAAACTATCAAGAACAAGCTCCAAAACAATAATTACAGAATGGCTTAAACATCACACATTAAGCTTACACTTTTAGGCTTAAAAGTGTTAAACATTCAGAGTTGACTAGCATTTTATAGACTTAATACATTGCTTAATGTATATGGTCACACTAAGAATATACTTCTACGCTTAAAAGTGTTAAGCACTGAGAGTTGACTAACACTCTCTAGGCTTAATATGTTGCTTAGTGTGTGTGGTTTAAGGATGGCCAATAATTACAACTTCTTCATTTTCTTCTTTACTAGGAGGTTGAATATTGATATATGAGAAATAGTTAAAACAAGACAAGAAAATTGACTAGAGTCTCATGATCCAACCATGACTAGTCTAGTCTTGGTTTTTCATAGAAGGGGATAAGAAGCATATAATTAACAGTTTTATCCACCATCAACATTCTAAATGAGTCCATATTAATGTCTAGGAGGAAGGGAGATCCTTATTGAAAGACAAAGTTGGTGGGAGCATTGCATCAATCATTCTACATCACCTCTAAATGAAACACTTCAAGTGCAATGTTATTTGCTTGTACTTGAATTTATATGAAAATATTAGAATAAATTAGAGCTTTAACATAAAGAAAAAAGTGAATATCAATAGAAAAAATATATATTTATTTTCAAATTCTAACAATTTTTTCAAAAAAACATACCAATTCATAATAAACTTAACAAAAATTATAGATCAATTATTTGAAAAATATAAAATTTTAAACAAAAATGATTTAAAATATATTATCTTGAAGGTTAATATATTTCCAGACACTTTCAATGAGTAATTCCAATGCTTTCGAGAGAAACGTTAGAGGCAAAAAAGTTATAATTCTACATCTTCACACCATCATTCCTTCGATCACACAGCAAATTACTCACGCGAATCTCTACTTCCATCACATATTAGAGAGCTGTGCAAATTGCACAGACAATAATGTGACTTCCACAAGTGTCTACTTACATTGCTTCAACGGTCACAGGCTCACAACCCATTCACAAGTGCAGATCACATTCACATGAGGTGCTTGGGAAAAGAGAGCTCTGATACCAAATGACAAAAAAAAATGGAAAAAACACGATGATTCGTTATTCAATGGATACAATCGAATGTTCTTACATTGCTTAACATTTCAAATTCTCGTATAAAACTTTTCAAATTGATTGACGGGACAGTAATTAACATTTATTAAGTTTATTTATCCAAAAAAAGCTAATGTAATTGATGTAAAACTCCAATAGAAGAGTAGGTAGATTATTACGTCGATTTAAATCTCTTTCCCCATTTTCAAACATCATATTACATAACTCTTTTTTTTCCCTTTTTCCTTACCAAATAATTATTATTATTTACTTAATTTTCATATAAATTAAACCATCTTACATTGTATTCAATATATTAAAAATCCTCCCAATAGCCATAGACCCAAAAGATAAGGGATATCACCATTACACCTACTACAATTTTTTCCATTCAATATGAAAGCAACTCATAATTAAATTGAATTGCAATAGTCAAAAGTTAGCGTAATCCACCCAAACACTAATACACACATTGTGCAAAAGAGTAGGTCGATAGCTCAATTTACAATGACGATGATGACATCAAACTTCCCCTCGTAAAATTTATCACAGTAAGAATATTCGCAGTCGGCCTAAAACGCCCAACGACCACCACCCAATACCCAAGTCAACCAGAAGAACCAAAGGAACAGAACAAGCAGAAAAAACAAATACATCAAGCCCTGCTACTCCAGAGATGCAAAACTCCTCACTGAAGTTGGAAATTGTAAGGCGCAGAAGAGGCGCTAGAGCGAGGGTAAAGGCGAAGCAGCGGCGCTAACGGTCTTGGGTAAACTGGCGGGAAAGTAGCATGTTCCGTCCTCGTGAATCGTGCCCACTGACGGCGCCGCACTTCTACTCCTCGCCAACGCTTGCTCTGAAGAAGCCAATTTGTATAACCCTAAATTTGAAGAAGAACTCGAACTCGAACACCTCCTCTGCGACGCCGCCCTCACGACTTCACCGTATTCGTCATCCTTTCTGGCGGAGGCTGTGGTGAAGCTCTTTGGCAGAGTAGTCGCAGAGGAAACGCTTGCAGCCAGCCCGCTGTAATTGGCTTTCGCCGCCCATTTGTTCAGACTTCTCACATAATAATCGTGAGCTTTGCCAAGGTATGGCAGTGGAGACAGCGCCTTCATTATTCTGTGAAATGATCTACCTTTGCCCGCTTGACTATTCTTATCGCTCTTCATTGAAAACTAGTTCCAAGTTTCTGATAGAAAGTAGAAAAGAGAGGAAGATCTGTGCTAGGCGAAAGAAATTGTTCGCTTGTTATGAAGGATCTCTTTGGAAGATATATATAAAAAGAAAGGGAAGGAGAGATCGGGAGATAAAGTCAATGGTGGGCACAAAACCATCGTTGTAAAGTAATTAATTGGAAACCGAATCCGGAAACAAAATCCATCATATTGAAAATAACAAATTGGGGAATTATATACGAATTGATGGATGTCTAATTAAATTCCTGTAAATTATAACAAAATCAGTCACAGTTCTTATTTTCCTCTACTTATCGTGAATATAACACTGAAATATTTCTAGCCTTTGGCCAATTCAATAGTAACTTTTAGTAAGTTAATGAGGATTGCTTTAGGTGAGGTGGGTGGCTGTTTTAAAGTCGAAGTCTTCATATTTTATTTCTATGAGCATCATGTAAATGACAAAAATAAAATTTAAATCATTCATAATCATTAAAGATGAGTTCTTACATTTAAAATTAAATTATTAAATTTTAATAGGATATTATATAACTCTTTTTTTCACGAAATTGTGTTATATGTATGTGTGCATGGGGTAAGTGGCATTAGGGGTAGAGAGGGGGGTGGACGTTCTAAAAAGTCACACCCTAAAGTTCATGCAAGACATAGTTTTAATCAACAAATCTTAAAAGTCAACAAATAAGATTACTAAGAAACAAGAGCTAAGTCACTAATAGATAGTAGATCCTAAACATACATAGAGCTATCAAGAAGAAACTCCAATCCCAATAATTACAACTTTTTCATTTTCTTCTTCAGTGGGGGTTGAATATCAATACATCATGAGAAATAGATAAAACATAGCAAGAAAATTGACTAGAGTCTAATGATCAAAATGTCTGATGATCACATCTGAAAAATGATCAAAGGTAGGGAAGATGGTTGAGACCAACCATGACTAGTCTAGTCTTGGTTTTTCATGGAGAGGGATAAGAAGCATCTAACTAAGAGTTGTGTCCACAAATGACATTCTAAATAAGTCCATATTGATGTCTAAGGGGAAGAGAGACCTTTATTGAAATGTGAATTTGGTGGAACTCTAAAACTTTTACATGGAACATTACACCAATCATCCTAAAGAACCTCTAAATGAACCACTTCAAGTGCGAATTTTTTTTGCTTGCACTTGAATCTCTATGAGAATATTAGAATAAAATAGAGCCTTAGCGTAAAGAAAAAAGTGAATATCAATAGAACAAAAAAAATTAATTTATGTCTTAATTAGAATGAATTTAATAGAAATTATCAATCAATTATTTTAAAAATAGATAAAAGTTTAAGAAAAGTTTGATTAGAATATATTATCTTAAAAAAGAGGAATGTTCTGGTTTCTTAAAATTTTGGTACAAAAAACTCTTTTTTATCTCCGATTACACTTTGCTCCCCCATAAGATCACAAAAAATGTTTTGAACATAAACATCTTGTATTTATAATTTTAATATACTTATATTTTATTTATAATAAATTTAATAGATAAGTTTCCCAATGTAAATTATTTCATATTTTTTTATTACATAGTATTAATTTTCGTAAAGAAGAATAATTAACAATATTTAATCATTATAGAAATAAAAAACATTATTATGATGGATCAAGTTAATAGTAAAAAAAAAATATTAATTTCATACAATTTAAATTTTATATTGTATATGTGTAAAATAAAGAAAGAGACTGATATATAGGCTTTTCGAACTAGGAATTAGGGTGGGTCCCATATGAGAATAGTAAATCAGAGGATTAAGTCAATTATAATATTAAATGTGTCTTGTCAATTTTAGTTCTCTTCATTATCCTTTTACTAGACAAGGGGGACACATATCATACATCATTCACTTTTTCTCACTCCTATGTTTGATGCTCTTCCATAATTATTGTTAACCTTTCTTATTAGATGGGCCTAGCCTAACATCCATATCCAATTTAGTGGCTACCTTATGACCATTTGTGACATCATCAATTTATAGTTTTAACTTCTATTATTTGAAGGCAACCTAATAGCTAAGTTGGCAACTTTAATGATATTTATCTAGTTTCTAAATTTCATGTTTGGTGGAAACAATGAATTTAGCTAGGTTGGCTATTGATAAATAATCATGGGTAGCAACCCCAAGTTGTTTATGTCGTTTATAGTTTCCCTTTTAAAGGTGACCTAATAGCTAGGGTGGCAACCTCATAATAAATTATCTAGTTTTGTTTTTTCTTTATTGATTATTGTCATCTATGCTTTACCATTTCTTCAGTATAGCCTCTTTTAGATAAAGTGTTTGCCTTATAGTCGTAGTTGTCTTATCTAGTTCCCAATTTCTACTATCTTGTTTATATTATTCTTCTCATTTGTTATTAGCTTTTTCCAAGGTGTTCCTCTATTCATCATAGGTCATTGCCACACTTCATTTACTTTATATTTTTGTGGAGGGATTCTTCTTATAAATCATATCAAAACAAATTTGTTGATTCTTTGTGTCATTTTTAGTAGTTTCATAGACATTTCATCACATGGTAGATATATTTGTTTTCTACTCTATACTTAGATTACAGATTTGTGATATATTTGTTTTCTACTCTATACTTAGATTACAGATTTTTAATTATCTCAAAGATAGATTTATGTTTCTCGCATAGGTCCATAGTGTCTAACTGAGCTACAACAAGCATGCATGATACTGAGGTTGCTTTGGCACGCAGGGCATGCTCATACTATCAAAATAATTAGCCCTAACATATAATTTTTCTACTAACTTCCATACAAATTAAATCATCCTTCATTATATTTCATACATTAAAAAACCACCTAACAGCTGTGGACCCAAAGGATAAGAGAAATCGCCATTACATCTACTAGAAGTTTTTCCATTGAATTTGAAAGAAACTTCAATAGTTGCGTTGAAGTGACAAGGCCGAATAGCTGGTGTGTTCCGCTCAAACACTAATATACAATTACGTTACGAACTTAAAACTTTCGCTGGTAAAATTTCTTATAATAATTAAAATGTTTGCATTTGGCCTAAAACGCCTTGACAATCAAGTCAACCAAAAGAGCCAAAGAAGCAAAACAAGCAGAAAAAAACAAATTCAAAGTAGGCCTAGCTCAGCAATTTCTCAATGAGGATAGAAATTGCAAGGAAAGGAGAATTGGAAAATAAAGTCAATGGCAGGCACAAAACCATCGTAGTAGAGTACAATTCAGAATTTAAGTGGAAATAGAATGCATCATATTGAAAATGAAAATGAAATTTGAAAAAAAAAAAAATAGATTGATTTAAGAAATTTTTAATGGTTAATTTATTTTTAAATTGGAATTGTATTAAAGATGGATGAATTTTTACATTTCATTTTGTGAATATCATCTATATATAATAAATATTTAAGTAGATCATTCTTAAACATTAATGATGAGTTTTAATATTTTTTTATGATTAAATATTTAATATTTATTTTATAAACAAATATTAATATGTATCATAAAATGTTAGTCTAAAAAGTCACATCTTGAAGTCTATACAAGACAGTCTTAATCAATAAATTTAAAAAGTCAAGAGACAACACCACTAAGTAATATAGTTAAGTCACTAATAGAGCATAGATCACAATCATATTAATTTCCCTAAACATTTGTCAAGTTATCACGAAGAAGCTTCTAGCCAATAATCAATCCTTCTTCATTTCCTTATTTAGTAACAGACTTGAATATCTGAATGAGAAAAATAACTCAAACAATACAAGAAAAATTTCTAGATTTTGATTATCCAAAGGTCCCATGATCACAAGTCTTAAAATTAGTCAAAGGCGAGTGGGATGGTTGAGACCAACCATGACCAATCCAATCTTGGTTTTTCTGAGAGTTGGCCAAGAAGAAGTGGACTAAAAGTTATTCCATCATTAAAATTATAATTTAGTTTATGTTGATGCCCATGTGAAAGGGAGGCCTTATTGAAAGGAAAAATTGGTGACACTAACAATTATCATTAAGTACTACCCCAATAACCCCAAAATTTCTAGATTTTGATTATCCAAAGGTCCCATGATCACAAGTCTTAAAATCAGCCAAAGGCGAGTGGGATGGTTGAGACCAACCATGACCAATCCAATCTTGGTTTTTCTGAGAATTGGCCAAGAAGAAGTGGACTAAAAGTTATTCCATCATTAACATTCTAATTTAGTTTATGTTGATGCCCATGTGACAGGGAGGCCTTATTGAAAGGAAAAATTGGTGACACTAACAATTATCATTAAGTACTACCCCAATAACCGAGCCCAACCATTTTGCGGAGGCCAGCGCTGCCCATTTTGGGTTACATATGGCTAAAAGGGAAGGATTTAGAAAGGTTTGGCTAGAATCTGACTCACTCAACATTATCAATTATTTGAATGGGCGTACGGATCCTAGCTAGACTATTGCCAACTTGATCAAAGATTATTGGGATATGATTAAAGAGTTAGATGAATTCAAAATTTCTCATGTATTTCAGGAAGGCAATAAAGCGATGGATTTATTGGCCAATATGATGGTGGGATACGTTGTAGCAAAATGGTGGAGCAATCAGGACTCTTTCCCAAAAAAATTGTGCGACCTAGCATATGATGATACCATCCACTTGCGGTAATCAATGAATAACAATCATGATTTGATTAAGTTATTGTAAAAATGGTTTCTTTTTTATTTCCCTATTCAAAGATCTCGAAACTTCCCTTGTGCGTGATTTTTTTGTCTTCTTGTGTTTCCCATGTCCTGCTTCTTTTTGGAGACTTGTCTAGTGTGGCCCATTTCCTGCTTCTATTTGGTGACCCAGACCATTATGGTTGGGGACAAGAATAGGAAAGAACCGCCCACTTTTGATAAATGGAAGAAAAATAAGGAGGTGTGGCAGGAAATTATTGATGGGGGAATGGATCCCTTCTTGGAAAGACTCCATGGCCGTTCTCCTCTTCTCACAGAAATGTTTATCAATAGGTGGAAGAAAGGGGTTTTGAGGGCTTATGGTGCTGAATTTCAGCTAGATGAAACCCTGATGGCTACGGTTATGGGTTTGACTATGAATGGCAGAAGGTCTCACAGAGATAGAAAAATAAGGGAGGAAGACATGGCAAATTTTTTTGATAAAGATAAGGAGTGTTCAAGAGTTAATAAAATGGCTGATGGTGGCTACAACAGAAAGGATCTAATGGCTCCCTGAGCGGATATGGCCAAATTCATCATGAGGTACATTACGCTTGATGGCAAATATGCTGGTATCTTTTCTTATCATTTTACCATCTTGAATCACTTTAGGCATGGCAAAGTTATTTCGATTCATTTCTATCTGGTTTCTTCTTTGGAGAATAATCATGAAAAACATGCTAAGAATCTGAATAATTCGGTCCTCCATGAAGGGCATATTGTGCTCATTGTGGAGTACGCCAAAGTCCATGAAGTTGTGCCATCTCTCTTTGAGAAAGGCCAAATCCCTAATACTAATATTCAAGATGTCTCTAGTTCGGATATGGAGATGGAGGATAGTGGGAGTTCCAAACCTCTTGTTGACCCTGATTATAAGTCGGTTGAAGAGGGTGAGATGTTGGTCACTCCTGGAAGCCATAGCAGCAAGAATCCCCCCTAGATGGGCTGCAAGTAAATATAAATTGACCAACAAGATAGTTTCTAAAACTGAGCCTTATTCCAGAAAGAAGAAGTTGGTTGCTAAAGACTATTGTCCCAAGACCTTAGACCAGGAAATCAAATTGCACATTCCTCTTAATGTCTTGAAGGAGAAGCAGGGGACTCTACCTAAAGATGTGGATAGTGGTTTACAGAAGGAAAGTTCTCTGATGAATCTAGTGATGGAAGCAACTAGAAGCCAGGAGAACTGTTGGAAGTGGCTGGGGAAGGATATTGATACCTTCGAAGAGGGGATTAAGGAGATAATTGATATCTTCACTGATTCTCCTGAGCCTAGCAAAATAGAGAAGCTCATGATCATGACCTAGAAGCTTTCCCGTGATGTCGGGGTTATGAAATGTAAACATGAACAAAGAATTGAGAAGGTTGAGCAGTCTGTGGAGGAGATCAAGGATAACCTTAATAATCTAGTTGACATAAGCAAGGAGGCCATGAATAATAGTATGGAGGGGCTGGAAAAGATCAATGCCATGGTGGCGGAGTATAGATCCAATCCTATTGATAGTGATCCTGATGATAATAATAGAAAGAAAGATCTGGGTGGTGAAGACTCTTCTGTTGGTGGTAATAAAACTATGGGCTCTAGTTCCAGGACCACAAGTAGGAGAAGCAATAAGGTTACCTCCATGTTCATTATGGAGTAATTGGAGGAAATCAACAAGGTTACCATCCAAAAGAACAAGGAGTTGGTGCACTCGCTTAATTGAGTGTTTATATGTGTTTTGTTTTGTTGCTTGAATTGTTTCTTTTTGCTTTTGTGTTCGGTCTGGAGTGCTCCCCTATTTTGCTGTTGATTTCTATTTGGTTGGCTAATGGCCAGGTTCTGTAAAACTCTTGGTTTTGGGTCCATGTAAAACCCATTTATCTTTATCAAAAGAATAACCCAAAAACCCAAGTAAATGGGGCACTTCTTATGCAACTTTCTTCATGTGCACTTGAATCTAAATGAACATATTCAAATAAAGAAAAAATTGAATATCAAAAAAAATAATTATAAAAAATAGAGTTCATGCCTTTTTTAATACAAAAAACTTGTACTCTAAAATTATATCAAATCTAAATGAACTCGATAAAAACCCTAAACCATTTTTTTTTTTTTTAAATTTAAAAATAGATGAAAGTTTGACAATAAGCTATTAAAATATATTATCTCAAAAGAGAGGAATATGTTCTTATTTCTTAAACTCTTAATATAAAAAATGCATTTTGTCTCCCATGTTGAAACTACACAATTTTCAAACTAAGTTCATAAAAATTTATGAACATAAACATCTTATGTCTATATTTTTATATACTTTGTTTTGTTTATAATAAATTCAATTATTAATTCTACCAATTTTAATTATTTCACTTTTTCTAAGAAATAATTTGTGAACATTTTTTATGTAACTTTTAATAACATATTTTTTGTAGTTAACATTTTAAAAAAGTGATTCTTTAATTAGGTAAATAAAAATATAGGTCCCAAATCCTTTTACAAAATAGCCTACAGGGTAGTACAAGGAGATGTCACAAGTAGTGAGACAACCAAAAAACTAGATGCTAGCAATAATTGGAGTGTCAACTGCAGACAATAATGACTAAATCAACTCAAATAAAAATTGTGGGTTTTCAAAAGAACTCGAAAACCTTAAACCAAGGATACATTAAAATAGAGAGACAATAACCAAGGAGTTGGCTAGCACTCTAAAAATATGGATCAAAGTTACCTTGAGCTATAACAAGAAAATCCAAGGAAAAGGTAAGTAGAACAACAAGTTTTGAAAGGAACCCTTGAACCTTATAATAGTAAGAACACTTTGAATCGAGGAAAATTCAACCAAAGAATGGGCTAGAATAGCCATAACTAGTTGGTTTTGAAAGAAAGCCTTAAACATTTTACCAATAGAATCAAAATGAACAAAGGTGTTTACAAATAGGGAATGGGACAATAGAGATACCAAAATCAGCAAAGGAGAAACCTAGTTGCAACTAAGACTAGAGAGAGAATGGAAGTAGAAGTTTAGATAGCAAAAGAAATATAAATAAACCAGTTACTCCAAGAGGAAAGGGTATCATCTTAGAGAGAAAAAACCATTTAATCTCTACATCTGAAAAAACACCTCAATAAGTTTAGAATAAACAAAACAAACCAAATAGTCATCCTTGATAGGACCAAGAACAAGACTTACCACATTTTCCACCTCATTAGGACTAGGATAAAAATTATTCATAGAGTCCACCTTTATAGGACATGTAATATTGATGTCCATCATAGAATCCATCTCTATATGATATATAATAGAAAAAATAAGGAAAGTAGAAACAAAAGCCCCCTCAATAAAACTAGATCCAAGCAAGACTCCCACAATTAGGTAGTATCAAAAAGCCTCAACAAGGGCCAAGAGAAGCTATAGGGAGGAAATAAAAGAGAACACAACCAAGCAATGGAACATACAAGCTCCCATAAAGAATCTCTATAAGTTAACTAGATTGTTGAACAATTCTCCAACCCATACCGCAAGAAAAAGAATGGCCTCTATATCCAACTTTAGCAAAAAATAAGTGAGTTAGGCTTCAAGGGCCCCTATCTATAAGAACTTATAGCTCACCAACCCTCCCAAAAAAGAGTCACATATAGCATCCATAGTAACTAGCATGAGAGGAGATAAGAACATGGGACAAGCCATATTTGAGTAGACCCTCATATAATGGATTGTGAGAACCATCACATACCCCAACATAGGGTAGAGACATGAGAATATCTAGTGAAAACAAGAGAGACAATAGCCCAAGACCAAGTGCCACGAATAGAGGGTAAAGTGCAAATAACAAGTCCAAAATGCCCACCAAAGATAGGGACTGCCAAAACATCTCCATCCCATTGTGTAGGGAAATGGATAAATTCCTTGAAAAGGCTTCCAATGAATCCAAAATCTATCCACCAACGGCCAAAACCCCACACTACAAGTAGCCATGTAGAAGAAAAGAACAAATACCTTCACCAAGTTCAACCAAGTAGCTGGACTTCAATCTAGCCAAAATAGAAAGTGCACTCACAGAGCCCAAAATATCTCTATCTATACCTCTGCCAATGATCTCATAGATAAATCTAATAGAAGAATCACACAAAATACCAAAGGAAGAAGCATAGGATGCTATAAAAACTAGCTCAAAAATCCTTTTTGCCAAGCAAAAGAAGTGGGTAACTACAAAGAACCCCTAGGGGAAAAAGGTAGCCCGTGTCTCCTACCATTAATTAGAGGGACCAACATAGCAGTGATTGAATCAACCTCATCATCTTCATAATTTGTTTTCTCCTCTATAACCTCTTCAGTATTTGAATCCTCACCTCTACTCACCTTCTCACTCATCACCCCTAGATATTGCACCAATTTGTTTAGAAAGAAATAAAATTATTAATCTAGTGCACAAATATATTTTCAAATTTTTTTATAATTTTTGAAGTGACACTTTATTTATTATCATTCACACATAGGCTACTTTAGTAATGAATAATTTTTTTTTATGCATATATATTAACATCTTCTTCTTTGTGAAATAAGAACACCAATACTTGGTCTACAGATATTTTTAAAAATCTCTATTTTCCTACTTTTCTAAATATGTGAAACAAAGACCTTGATGCTCATTGAAAAACCAAAATTCACAAGAAATAAACAAATATAACAATTAAATTAAATAAAATTGGAGGGGTTAGATGGAACCCCTCAAGGTTTAAATCATTAAGTTTTCTAAATATTATATAAATTAGGATGTCCTAAAGTGAGACACACTATTGTGGTAGTGCTCGTATGGAGTGAGGACTTCAATTTGATCTTTCTCCATTGAAAGAACACACAAGGAAAAAAATAATCAACCACAACAATATTACCACCAAAATTACTCCATCAAGAATTCTTGTAGAAATATATGATCTTGGCACTTTATGCTCAATGCAAAATAATAGATGCAACTTTTTTAAAATAACGAACTGTTACAAGTGTGGTTGTCATTGCACCCAAAGATCAACCTGCTAATGCCCAATACAACCACTAGACTTATAGAATCCAAATGAGGTGGTTAATCTATGTCACAAACCTGAGCGTTGCACTGCACAACACAAGGAGACTAAGGGCACACACCTTGCAACAATCCCCCCAGTGCAAGCGATGGGTTTGAACCTGTGACCAAGCTTTGATACCACTTGTTACAAGTGTGGTTGTCATTGCACCAAAAGATCGACCTGTTAATGCCCGATACAACCACTACACTTATAGAATCCACAAGAGGTGGTTAATCCATGTCACAAACCCGAGCGTTGCGCTGCATAGCACAAGGAGACCATGGGCACACACCTTGCAACACAAACTTCACTTGATATTAGTGGTTATAGATGTAAATTTGGCCATAAAATAGAAGTATAATTTTTAAATAAATGAAACCAATATGATCACACTAATACAAAGTATAAGAAAAACTATACATTTATACAAAAACTAAACCAAAAAATGTTACCATATGAGTTAGAATAGAGCCTCGAAAGTTCCCAAAATGAGAATTACTTACAAACACCTATCAAAATCTATAATTTAATAATAATTAAAAATATCACACCACTTTTAAGAGAACAATTTTTAAATTTTTTTTTAAATAGTAAAAATTCAAAGGTTGAATGACTGAGTTATGTGATCATGACGTTGGGTTGTCAAAACAAAAACTCTAATGAAGAGAAGCATAGGTTGAGATAGGTGACTTTCCGGCATCACATAACAATATTATACTCACCTCACTAGAATATTCCCTTAATTGAGATATTATTTTCACTATCCGTGATAGTCTTATGCATGCAAATAAATTCTTTGGGGCTGATAAAATATTCAATTCTTTGTTTATCAACATATTCTAGGAATATTCTTTTAGAGGTTTGCTACTTGAAATTATTTTGGTGAAATATTTGTTTCATAATGATGGAATATTCAATATTCATCAGTTGATAATTGGTGGACATGGGATCCATAGCTTGTTCCTCCATTGGCATGTATCACTCCTAGGTTGCACGATCTATAATTTTATACACATATAGGACATGATATTTTTTAATTTTAAAAAAATATATAAATAAAAAATATTTAAATTGTTTATTATTTTAAAAATCACACTATATCATTTGTAGATTGGCATAATCTTGATTCCATAGTAATAGTTTTTCAAATATTTCACTTACAATATCCACATGGTCGAGAAGAGAAAAAATTTCCGTCATGGCCTTGGGAAAACATGCACATGATTTTAATTAATTGACAATTGATCTTAAGGTTCTTGGGCCTTTTGGATGTGATGATTAGATATATTTTATCCCAAATTCTCCAACATTATAGCTAATTTTTGGATCTAACAACCACCTCTCAACTTGAAACCGTCATGAATCTAGCCTCACATACCTAATTTAGATTAAAGAAAAGGTAAAACTAACTTCTTTGAAATTGTGAACATAATGTGAGATTATTTTTACACCAAAAAGCTCCAAAATAAAAATTGGAATACAAATTCACAAAGATGAAGCCACTCAAATATATCATTTCTATTATTTTTTCAATTCTCAAGATCATCATTTAATACAAGAGAAAAACATATTCTATTTTTCAATAGCCACCAAGATTTGCAACCTAGATCTTATAGTCATATTTCAACAAAAAAATGTTAATTTTAATGCATACAATTAATATGAGTGCACATATATTTTTATTTTTTCTTTTTCTATCTATATGCAACATTAATATGATTTCTCAAAAAACTATATTCATTAGAAAATAGGAAATAAACATAATAATAAATTAAATACATCCAAAATTATACTCATTGGAAAGATTATTTTGAGTGATATAATCATACAAATGAACTTTTCACATTCATTACATTTGTTGGTCCGACCCAAGGTTGAAATCCTAAAATCTTAAGGAAAATTTATGGCCTAAGGTGGATAGGTCACTTTTAGGGTCTTCGTTCAAAGGAACTTCAAATCAAGGTACCTACATTCGAAGGCATTCTAAGACATTCAATAAAAAAATGTATTTCTATCAAAAAATTGTGTAGAAATCTTTAAATGAAGGCTTTTTTATATTTTACACCTTGAAACAAATGTAGTTTTTATCTCAACTCTGCATAAAGCTACCTATGCTTGAAAAAATACAAATGAAGGCATTTTCAACTTTTTCCTACACTTAAATTGAAAAAACTAGTGTCCCAAGTTTAGAATGAGCACTATTGTGGATTTATCCAAAAAAAATGAATGGAAAAGATATGATGCCTCCAATGTGAAGTGTATGTAAATACAAGAATAATGTGTAAGGGAGAAGGTGTGATGTCATGTGCATGTAAAGACATGGTTTCATGTCTCATCTTTTAGTTTGATTAAAATAAGTAAATAAAAATGATTTAGATATTAATTAGTTAATTTTGATTAATTTTAAATGAATAAATATGCTAGAATAATGATGTATTTAAATTTAAAAATGAGAAAAATATGATCTAATTATAATAGTGTATGTTGTCATTACCATGTACATATATCAATTATGATTTTCAAGACTAGCCTATTGACATGTGAATGAGTTTGAGTAAATGTTGGTTTGGTTGAAGATGGGAACATGGTTAATAAGAGTATTCTAGAAATTTAGTAAATAATGGATATGATGGGAACTAATGCAAACACCACTTGGTCTCATGTAACAACTACAAATAAAAAAAACCTAGTTTAATCCAGGGTGAAATATACTTAAATAAGACAAACCTTTTATTATTATATTTTTACTTGGAAGATAGGAAGACATGTTCATGTCTACATCTATTAGTGGTAGTTACATCTTTTCCACCACCTAGAAATATATGATTGGTCAACTCTAGGTAGAAAAAGAATGTGTTAGAATTAGCCAAAATTTGAATATCAAAACGTTAGAGGTTTCAAATAAATGGCTATAGGTTCATTCCATGCGAGGGGATAAACCCATCGAATAGTAAGACAAATATAGTTCAAATTGCATTATTTGACTTCAAGGTATATAAGAAGTTACAATTTTGAGTTATGGATCTTAATAGTTACAATTATAATAATTAACAAATAATTAGGTCATAAAATAGTAAAATCAAATAGGAATATTATGTTCTATAATAAGTCCATGGTTACATATAATAAATTAATAGTAAATGGGAATGTAGGTAGATGTTGATAGGATAGGGGATATGTAGATTTAAATATGTGTAAGAAAGTAGATAGATGGTTCATTCATGGGCCTTGCCAAGTCAATCTGATTGGGATCCAAAGATGTATAGTGAAATGGGTGGCTTCTCAACAAGGATATACCAAAGAAAAATTTGATGGAGCATCAAAAGGAAATCTAGGTGTCTCGGGGGCAGGTTTCGTAATTAGAGACTAGTTGGGGAATGTCTTGGTGATGGGAGCACAAAAATTATCGGAGGGAATGAACAATGTTGTTGAGGCTAAAGTGCTATGTTGGCCATTTGGTGGGGTATAAACTTGGGGATCCAAAAATTACACCTAAAAGGTGATTCCCAAATAATTATTAATGCAATAATAAAAGGAGAAGCCCAAGCTTGACATATCAATACATTTATTTCCACTATTACAAATGATTTAAAAAAATTAGTAATTACTGCATTTCACATGTGTGAAGGGAGGGTAATGAAGTGGAAAATGTACTTTCCAAATGGGTAACATCATTTGATGAAGTGGATGAAAATCATGTGGAGGATTTCAGAGATCTTACAAAGGATGATGTGGGCAGGGGTGTATAATTTGGCATAATTTAAGTGCCATAATTGTTTTTCAATCCAAGAATGTAAGGAAGGTGATGGGGCCATTATTTACAAGTAATCGGACCCATTTTTGGTTTGTCCTAGTGTTGTAGTTGTCAAGGTGTTGGCAAGAATGGAAGAAACCTTTACGCTCTATACATCCAAGCAGTAGTTGGCATTTTTAGGTGATGTCACTACTAAAAGGATCAAATGCATTTTCAAGTATGGAGATGAGGCTTTTCTATAAACAATAGAAACCATTCTAGGTGAGTTATTTCTAAAGACCATGCACAAATACCACATGAATGTTGATGTGGTGACCATGGTGATGGCATGGGGGTTGGAGCTGGGTGAAAAGAAGGATGTTTTGGTGCAGGTTTTGAGGGGATGCGTTGAGGATGAGTAGCTGTGTGGGTTCAAAAAATTGCTTGAAATGGTCATGTCGAGAGCAGGATTTGATGTTGGGGAAGGTCTCGACATCAATGGCATACACAAATTGAGGGAGTTGGTACCATTTATCCATTGGCCTTTTGGAATTGATCGTGATGAGTGCCGCATAGAGGCCACAATAGGTTGGGAATCGTTAAATCTTTACCTGAGGGAGAGGGAAGTGGAATCTCATGGAAATGGTGGCTATGGACCTGTAGTGCAGAAAGTGAAGGTGAAGGGTAAGAGGAAGGAAATGGGTTCAAGGAGGCCACGCTAGTAAAGTAATGATGAAACCCACTAGAGCTATGATGGAAGGACTCAAGATGCACAACACAGGTGAGGGTTCAAGCAACTTCATGTAGAGTGTGCCCTAACCCTGGGTTTATTAGAGCTTTTATATTATTTTTGTCAAATTTTTATATGCAATGTGTGGCCCAATTTTTAAATGAGATCAGAATGTAATTAGATGAATACATGTAAATTTGGTCCAAAAGATTGTAATGTACTTTTCAATTTATTCTCGAGTTGTGGTAGTTGTTTGTAGGTTGTCTATAGTTCTGAGTTGATGAATCTTTGTAATGGTGATGGTTTTCCTCCCACATGTGTAAGGTTGGCTCTTATTTTTGCTCATGCCAACTGGTATTTGGTTTAATATCTAGTTTAGTGTCTGGATCTGGGTGCTTAGTATTCGGAGATATGATGGGTGTCTGCATGTTACAAAAAATTTCTTCGACTTTAATCATGTAATCACATACTTTATATATCAATAAAATTATATTTATTACCAACCAAAAAAAAGAAAGTAGGTAGGTATATGGTATGGGGAAGGGATCTAAATTTGCAAAAACTATGCAAAACCAAATGTAATAAGTTATTATCCATAAAATGGATATAAAAATAAAAGGAAAATAGCCTGGACATGCAAATTTCATTATTACACATGAAATTAATTATTATTTTTATTGGTTACAACTGATAAGGTTAAATGGTATAAATAATTCATGCATTGTTATATAAATTTAAGCAACACATTATCATTTCAACAACATATAATTTTTAAAAAAAATTAGTCTATTTTATTTTAAATAAAATCAAAATTACAATAAACCAACAAATCAATAAAGCTCTTCTGTATTTAAGTACATAAAAATCTTCCATATTTTCTTTAGTCATGTTTAAAACAAAATTTTCATTTGTTCTCATATCTTGCTTTCATTTTCTAGATAATTTTAATTCTAAGTAGTTCTTATAGCAAAGTATCAAGATATACATTGAAGGAAAAATTGTGTCATTTAAAAAATATTTTTTATTATACACATGATTCTTGGGGTAATTATTTGTGCTAACAATGCATTCAATTTTTTGTGTGCGAAATTTATGAAGAAAAAAATTATGATAAGAATGAAACAATTTTGAAAATTTAAAATATCTAATATATCAAGAAAGAAGCATTCTTGGTAGAGTCTAATTTTGATAGTTGATCTTTATTGTTAAGTAATTTTTTTACATTGTTATTTATTCAAAAATATTTATTAAGTTGATTGATCTTTGTTCTACAAGTTAATTTTAATGGTTCAAAAGAGCTCATGAAAGGTCAAATCTTGATTATTGCAAGGCCCTCACATTATATGAGCTAAGAATAGGATTGTGCCCCAAGTGACTTTGAGAAAATGAATATATCTTTGACTTCTTAATTCTCAACCAAAAAGATTTCAATCTAAAAATCATAATTCATGATTAAAAAATTGTGCTAATTTATTATAAAACCCTCCAACAAAAAAGTTTCCCATTGAATATCAACAAAATTATTAGAAAATACATATATTATAAATTAAATATTATTATTTTTCCAAAGGAATTTCATTATTTGAGATGGACAACATACTTTAGAAGATCAATGGTTGAGACCACTTCATAAACATGTAAGATAATACAAATCATCTTTCCTAATCAAATTCCTCCTACAAATGGCTCTAACTTGTGACATTGGTGTTGCACATCTTAGTTTCTAGTGTCTTCTCCATTGCCATCACTTGTTGCTATCTCACATCAAGTATAGATGCCCCTCTACCAACTAAGACCATGAGCACTAATCTTTTGACTACTTGGTGATTATGCTATCCAGACACTCCTCTTTCCTTGTAATCTTAAAAATTTCCAATTTAAATTTCATTTGCAACCTTCTTCTATATTTTTAAACCTAATTTTTAAGATTTCTAAGACATATTGATAAAATTGAACTTAAATAATTGACTTTTTTTTTAAAATAGTGTATGTTAAACTTTTTAACATGACCAATCATGTTGGCATGACACACCCTCTATCCCCAGATGAAACACTTTAACTCAAAGCTATGAATTGGTGAGGTCACAAATGAGGGTACCTGTCACCATGTAACAAAGCTAAGGCTCAAACTCCCAAGAACATTGGATTAACAAGGCACATACCTACAATCACAATGATCCAATGGGGTTTGAACCTTGGTCACAACCACAACAAAAAAACCACCGACACACTATGGGAAGAACCTAATTTAAATAATTCATTGGCTGATAAAATAGAACATGGTATTTGTCCTTGGAAAGAAAAGTGAATTTTAATAACATTTTCATAATCTATTCAAGTTATTTGTATTGAATAATTTGACTTTAAAGACTTTGATTTTTTAATTTGGAACATTATCTTACAGGTTTTGACTAGACTATTTTTTAAATAATTTAATACTACAAAGATAAAAATAAACTGCCCTTATACATCACAATGGAAAATAATTATGGAGATAAGATAAACTAGGTATAATGCATGTTTTAGTAAATTCAAGATGGGCATGTTTTATATATAAAATTAAAGGATAAATTCATAGGATATTAAGTTTTTTAACCTTTAAAAAAAATTAGGAGAAAAATTATGGTTGAGAATTGAAACAATTTAACTAATTATATTGATATTAAGTTCCCATTTATAATGAAATATATTTATGTTTTTTTTTCTAAATAATTTGCCTATAAAATCAAAGGTCGTCATTAAATCCACTATACACGTCATTTTTTTATAGAATAATTAAAATGAATTCCAAATTAAATAAACTAAACATATCCCATTAGATCATTTATAGGTGAATCCCTAGCTAGGGCAAACTATAAACAATAGATAAAAATATCATGAAATCATATTATTCAAAGGCTAACTAATGCATATTTTATAATCAAATGAATTCAAATTAGGGAAAGGGAGACTCACGATATCCCCCCTTAAAGGCAATACCATCGTTAGCACTAACATAAGAAAAAATAATATGACTATTAGGTTCCTTTTCCAAACTTTGTGGCTTGCCTTGGTGACCATCTACTGCCTCAAATGGTTCCTCCAACACTATTCTGTTAGCTTCTCTTGACAAAGATGCTTCATCCTGTACTGTAGTCCACCACAAGAATAAAATCCAATCTCTTATTATTTATAACACTTAGCTTGCTACATTGGGTCCATTGTTGGGTCCTAACTCTAATTTTCATTAAGCTTGATGTTTATTTTTGTCTATTTGTTTGGTTTGTAACTATCCCTCTATTTGTAATTGTTCTCTAAATAACACCATCTTTTTTATTTCTTGGTTGGGTCTCTTATTCTTACTACTTTGGTATTTGGTTCATTGGCTTTTGCTCCAAACATCTTGGTCTGATTTGTAATGGGGTTGGGGCCCTTCCCCACTTACTTTAAATAAAAATATAATAAATAATAAACGAATGAATTTAGTACCTATCATAAAATTAATTTTTAAACAAATAGAAAAATTATTCTCTCTAAATTCTTAATCTTCCCAAGTGGTTTTGCTAATATTATTTGGTTGAATAATGCAATTTTGTAACTTAATTTTGTAGTAGCCTAAAATTTGGATTTTTTTAGTCTTATTTTCCCTTCCTTGACTTGAAGATTCTACCAGTTTACCACATGAGAAAGATATATAATATATTTACACAATATTACAACATGAAAATTCTTGTGAATCCTTGCTAAGGAAGGTAACAACACCAAGTAGTAAATTATGGGTTTAGCCACTTCAAGAATTTTGAATGGCCTAACAAACTGTAGAGCTAGCTTTGTTAATTTTCCAAAGATGATAGAACTTTTTATGTCGCCTAACTAATAGAAACACCTTATCTCTAATTAAACATCTACAAGGGATATTTTCAGATCTACATGGTTTTACCTATTTGAATCCTCTTGCATCCTTTATCTTATTATATGATCTTTTCATTATATTCTTAAGTACTTAAATCCCTATAGAAAGTCAGTTTTACAAACTATTCTCACCAAATAGTATTTTATATTTTTTCTTCTAAAACATTAAATGTAATTTTGTTTTAACTTAATAATGATATAAGTAATTGTATACAGAATCATCTAAATAAAGACACTGTTTCCGATTGATCTATAACATGTATTCATAACATATCTTCAACCACCTAGTTGACATTTTAGTTTGTACATCAATATCTAGATTGTAAGCATAATTAAAATTTAATTTGGTTACAAAGGCGATCATCAATATGTTCCAAAATCATGATGTAAACAATTTATTCTAATCAAAGTTAATCATATCTATAATCTTACATAATCTTACCATTTCTTTGACAAATTTATATGCTGCAATTATATCATCCTCATGAACATTCCTACAATGAAATGGGCAACTTTAGTTAGCCTATCTATTACTACTAGAATAGTTTTGTGTTTATAATAGTTTCTAAAAAATACCTAAACTGAAATTCATGCTAACTACCAACCATTTGTATCCTAGAATGTCATGTGGATACAATAGACTACTATAGTGTCCATGTTTTGATTTTTCCTTTTAACACTCCAAATATTGAGCCCCAAATTGAGTCACAATAGCCTTCATTTCGAACCAAAAAATGTTATTTTAAACTATGCAACATTTAAGCCACTCCTAGATGAGTAGAATATGACATTTTGTGAGCCGTAAATATAATTGTATGCCTTAAATTTTTTACTTTCTAACATATAAATGCATCTTTTATATCTTTGTATAACTTGATTTAAAAACATATCCTATTTTTCATTTTTTATAAGATAAGGGGTAAACTTGTTATTTATTTCTTACTAAAATATAGTTACTACAGCCTTGTGTCAACATCTACTCAATTCACCAACTAAAAAATTCTCCTTCCCTTTGACATTATAGATGTCAAGATCAAAATTGTAGAGCAATTTTGTTCATCGTTTGGTTGGAATTCAACTTTTCCTAGCCAAAAATGTAAACCAAGCAATGATGATAATTTTTAATTAAAATATTTTTCTTAAAAGGTAATGGCTCCATAATTTAAGATCATGCCTGATAATTAACATCTCTAAATCATGGATGACATAATTTTTCTATTGGTCCTTGCTTTCATGTGGCGAATACCTATTCAAATATAGAATCAAGAGACCTTTCTCTCTCATTCACTCTATTTCTCCTATTCTATCTGAGTACTTGTAAATTGATGTATAGCTGATTTGAATATACCTTCCACACCTCTTCCACATACCTATTGCACAACAAGATACAATTGCTAGTTTGTTTACCACTACAAGTAACTATAACCATATTATATACTTTTTGATGACCTGCCAAAATCTCTCCTTTCAAGTAATTAAGTATTTATACAACATATATTTGTATTTTTGAGAGACATCAAATTTAGACTCCAATACTACAACCTTATCAGATGTGGTTCTAATCCACTCAGATAACGATTTAAGTAAATCGATGACAGAGAAACTTAACAGAAAACTCAAAGTCCGGACCAGCAGAAACAAGAAACCCTTATCATGATCAATAAAACACCTCTTATAGCCTGGCACACCAAGATATGCACACCACTCTGTTAAATTGAGCTCTTAACCCTAACAACTTGATTTTACCGAATTAGTACTCTAAACCCTAATTTAGGGTTTCCCTCTATCCCGAATTATTTCTTCTTCCTCTTTCTTTAAATGCTTTCCTTATCATCTCGAATAGTGAGCTCAAAGCCTCCATGTAATACCTCAAAATGTTCTGACTAATTTCACATGGAAGGTCGCAAGAACGGCGATTTGAAAAAGCGCAAACTGAGATCATTCTACAGACACATAAAAGCGTTGTCTCCAACCAAATACCTTGTTAAAGCCAGGGACTTTTATGTCAGAAAAATGAAGAAGTTTGCAGAGAATTGCAGTTATAGCGGCTTGGCTGCAGTGCCATCGGTCCATCTGATGGCTTTGCAGGCAAAGAGCTTCGGCACAAGAGATCAAGAATTTCAAAGCATTTTGATGGTTGCGTTGTGCAAGAGTAAAAGCTTCAAATATGCTGATGCAGAGGATACAGAAATGCTCTCAGGATGATTGTGGAAAGGATAGATGAAGACAGACCTGTCTATTTTGGGGGAGGATGTCTGAAAAGGAGGACGCCCTTCGTCCTTTGAGAAATGGGAGATACTATTGAAAGGGTTAAACAACCAGCATCTTATTGTGAATAAGAATGTTCAATTATCTATTTCAAGTTGTTATAGTCAGTGTCCAGTTGTTTAAAGGCGGATTTACTCCCATAGAGTTGATAGATCGTAATCAACGTAGTCTATTTACTTAGAATAAAATAATAATACCTTGAATTTCTTTGTATGAGTTTAAGGTAAATCTTAAATAGCCCAATGTACATAGTAGCTTGTTTTGTCCACATTTCTTTTGGACATTCAAGCAATCTTACAGAATGACCAAGCAATCTTAAAAATTGAGCAGTATGGCGTAAGTAAAGATTATTGGGTATTTTGTCTAGAATGTGTTTTTAATTATGTTGGAGAGAGTGGTTGTTTATATTATTCTTAGTTTAAATTGTATCTGATGGAGACATTTCAATGTAGTGGAGTATTCTAGCAATTATTACTAGAATATTTGTAATTGTAATAACGAGAAATTGAAGAAAGGGGCAACAAAACACAAGCATGATTGAGAAAACAAGGAATGTAAGATGTAAACATGAAACCAAAAAGCTTTCACAAATGTAAACCTTGGGTGATTGGATGTATTCTTGAGTTGTTGGGATGTCAAGTTGCTTTTATGGAAGATTCTTCTCTCATTTGGTTGTGGAAGATGATGGATTTATAAAGTTGTGATTAGAGGAATGAAAAGTTGAGATTTATTTGAAATGACTGATTAGGATAGAATAAAGAGAATTTTTAATTTGAATTTTGGATGAAGATAGAGATAAATATTGGTAAATGAAAAGCTAAGATTGATTTGATTAAGTGAATGACAAAGATTCAAAATCAATGAGTTTGGATAGATGGTAGTGGGAACAAATGGCTAAATTTGGTAGATTAATTTGATAAATAAGGTTAAAGATTTATTTGATTTAGGATTTGATGATATGGATTAGAATTGGTATTTAAATGGCTAGTAATTGGATATGGAAGGTTAAGATTAATTTGATTAATTGTATAAATAAGATTTGCAATTAATTTTATTTAGGATTGTAAAAAAAATTAAATTAAAAGAAATAGGTGATGTGAATATGATGGAAAATAAATATTTTTTATTTTGAAAATTATGAGGGTGAGTTAAATTAACTTAGTTAATTGTAATGGTGAAAAACTTAGGGTTTTCAACCATTACAAGTCAAAAGACCTCTAATTTTTCTTAATTACCATTACATTAAGGAGGAGAGGAATATAATCGATCTAGTATTTTTAGGATTAAGATTCTTAGCTCTCTAGATATGGGGCTCTTTGCTCCTTAGAATTGAATTGATTTGAATTTGTTGAAGATGCTAGAACTAGGGTAAATGTGTAGATATTTGAAAAGATTGGGCATGAATGGTGAGCTAAAATCGTAGCACGGATCCACAAACCTAGATCCGGTCAAAGGAATATGATTTGGATCTATTCCCCGAAATTTGGCCTAAATTGTCACGTCTATGTTGGTGGTCACCATGGTCCTCTGAACTTTCTACCGTAAAAAAGGGAACCTGTTTGTCTCTGTGAATATTGTCGATCCTCTCAAACGTAGCTCTATACATGTTCCTATACACGGTGAAGAAGGTAAATTTATTGGAAATAAGGGTTTGCCTAAGTAGAAACTTGGTTTAATACGAATTAACCATGAATTAAATAATGCATATACTAAATAAATATTGAAAAAGATATACCTCAAATCCACAATTGTTGATGATGATGCGTTGCTTCTTGAATGTAATCACATATGTTGTATGAAATGGCATGAACATGACAAAACCTTAATCGCACACACATGCTTGCATATGAATGATGTATTTTTTCTCTACAATGGTTGAATGAAGAATAAAATCTTTGAAATTGCTTGAGGATGAATGCTTCACGGATGCAAGGAATTGATTTCTTGGAGATATTAGAATGCTTTACATCTTAGATATAATTAGGTTGATCAAATGTCTTTATATAGGGGTATCTAAGTCATTTACCAGTTTGGCCTACCTCCAGCACTCACACGGAGCCATGGAGATGAATTCTCTCTAGAGAGATAGGACCCCTACCATGGTGTTGGGTGCCATGGTCCTAAAAAAGGGACCACAATAAAGCCTCAAGGAGAAGGATACCCCATCAAGGAGTCCATCAATGAGTGTACATGGAATCCAAGCTAGAGAAAGGGCACAAAACGGACCTAGATAGGTGATGAGGATAGGACCCACTAAAGTAGGGGAAAAAACATGAGGTGTAAATTGGCCCAATGACAATTTATGATGCTACATTTAGGCCCCACTTTAACATATAAATACTCATGATAAAGTAGATGAAAGAGAGAAAAGAGAGGAGCAATTAGGAGCATAGTCACAAGGAGATAAGACATCACTAATTTCAAGGAACCAAGCCCCCCAATATTAGGATCTTTAATACCTTAAAATCATGCAAGGGCACACAAAAAAAGACAAAAAAAATACAAACAAAGACAACAGGAAAAAAGACACACAACACAAAAGATAAAATCCAAAAACAAGACCTAAAGTCAACTTGCCGAAGAGACCTCGATATCAAAATGTCTCAACCACTAATATCTTTCTTGAAAATGCCATCTCAAGAACATAAGTGATCACATAAAAAGAGAAAAGCAAGCATCATCCATGAACTACAAATAGAAAAGCTATGAGCTCATGAGAAGAAAGAGAGAAAGCATGGATGCACATTCTAGATGTGTTTTTCTAGATTATCCATGAGAAGAAGAATGAGAGAGGGCATGGATACATATTCTACATGTGTTTTTATAGGTGATCCATGTTGGGGAGGAGAGTAGGAATAATTTAGCTATGTTTTGCTAGTTTAACTCACCCTCATGCATGTGTACAAGTGATGTTTGGTATTAAGTGCTAAGAATCTTGCATAAGAATTTGTTGTCTCTGGTTTCAAGCATGCAACAACATGTACAAGACATGAAATAAAAATGAAAATTTTTATATGGTATTGAGAACATATCGTTTAAGAGTTTTTTTTCTCTAGTTTCGTGAATGTGTAACCTTGTGTATGAAAAATATATGCCTTTTTTCAAGGAGATCTCATGTAAGATTTTTTTTGCTCTGGTTTCGAGAATGTGCACCCTGTATAAGACATATATCAATGTTGTGTCTAGTTTTGGGCATGAAGCATATTGTATAAGAGTTTGTTTTCTCTAGTTTTAAGAATGAACACCCCATTTAAGACATGAAAAACATAGAATAATATGGTACAAAGAGGAGATATGTATGCCCCCCTTCCCACCCAACCCCCACCCCTTAATATGTCAACATAGCCCTATTTTGATGTCTTAAAGAAGCTAGAAACAAGGATACCCAACCTTCAACACCAAGGAGATGTCCTTTAGGAAACAATGTTCATAAATCCAAGATAAAGAGGCCAATCTCTTACAAGAAAGGATAAGATAGTTGAAAAAAAGACATCTTGCAACAAGTGTAAAGAGGATCCTTGGAGGAGAATGGATCCTTTAGCAAAAGACATATACCTCCAACAGGAGTTTCTTGAATAAACATAACATTTTCTACCAAAAGAAGGGAAGGAGAAAAAGAATGCATGTCTTCCTCCTATTACTAGGTGAAAGGGATTCTTGATAAAGGATGACATACTCTTGTCCCAATGTGAAGGGTTTGTTTATAATAGATATACATTTCCAAGTGTAGAAGAGGTTGTAGTCAAGGAAACAAACCTCTTGCATAAGAGAGAATCCTTGAGCAAACAATAACTTCACACAGGGAATGACATCAAATCATAAGCAAACACCACTCAAGAAAGGAAAAGTGGGTCCTTAGAAAGGACAAGAGAGATCGATGCCCCCCAAGGAGAAGTACAACAAAAAGGGGCACCAAAAAAATCTTTGTAAACAAGATTACATTTCACTACCAATAAGTATTATAATGCATACACAATATTTGAAATTTATGGCATAAAATATTAGTGTATGTACACATTATTCAAAAATTAAATAAAGTTGTAATAAGTGTTCATTCAAATTTAAAATGCTTAAATTTAGGTTTGTATTAGATCGATTATAGTTTATAATCTAACAATGATAATGTTTACAAATATATTACACTACTTAGGAGAAATAAATATACAATCAAATACTAAATGAAATTAATCTTGAAATCAAGTTACATGGTCCATAGAAGACCTCTAGACCCTACAACATGTATGAAAATGGAAAGACGAGAGGATAGTGTAGAATGGAAGACTAAATGACCATGAAAGTCCTATCATGAGAAAGACCACAATCATTCTAAAAAATGAAACTTATATATGACAACAATAAATGGAGATAATGATGTTAAAGCATGTGATGGTATGTTGAATTGAATTAGTGATGAACAAAGAAGAGTCTATAACATGCTAGAGATTGGAATATATGACAAAGGTGTTTGTCTAGAAAGTATAATAATAGTGATGTTTTTGTATCTAGGTGACTTTGAATTGACAATGAATGTTGGGAAATAGGTGTTGTACACCTTGCATAATGTTTATAATGTATTATTTATTTATTATGTGTGTAGTGTATCTAGGGGAGCCTAGATGGAAATTCATCACTAGGAGATGACATTCTTGGGGCCACTTATGTTGTATTGTAACATTGGGATTTATTATATTGTATTTATTTAATACCGGGGAAAGTAAATCAATAAATTGAAAAATATTGAACACACTTGATGTTGAGAGGGGGGCGAATCAGCATACATCAATTTTTATCCAATCATTAACTCTTAGAACTATTAATTTACATCAACAAAACAAAAATGAAGCTCAACATCCACAACACAGAAACACCAATATTTTTACATGGAAAACCCAAGGAGGGAAAAACCATGGTGAGGATTAACTCACAATACATGAAACATATTGTATACGATGAAAATATGATGATGAAAACCTATCGTATATAAGGTTCAGTTAAGTAGCGAAACAACTTCCTACACTAGCCTTGAGAGGAGGGTAATGCAAAAAAATTTATAAATCATCACAACAATTACAAAAAATAGAAATAGATATAATAACATTCAAACCATAATAGTGATTTACATGGGGAAAACCCTTTCAAGATAAAAATCCCACACTCCAAAAGTCCCCCAATATATTATTATGCAATCAAAAATAGATTACAATATACTTGCAGAACAAGCTCTTCATAGGAGTACCAGTAATCAGAGATTCAAAGGTAAATCAATAGCCATAGGACTCTTACGCACAACCTCTATCTCATGTAGCTCATATAAAGGAGACACAATACAAGAAACCATCAAACAGTATTACAAAACCATTGGCTAAAACCACTCAATATGGTGTAGCCAACCTTATCTCCCTTCTAGATTCCCTATGACGTGTTAAAACACACATCAACATGTGTCTCTCCCTTTTACAGCTCATTTATGTGTTCGATGTATTTTTTATTTCTTATTTCAAGAGTATAAACTTCTAGAGGCCGTGAATCGTGTGTCTAATTGACAAACTCTTTGAAGTGTCATATACACCCACTTTTTAGGGTGTTTCGGGGCCTCTAAAGTACTCAAAATCAAATTCAAACCTTTCATTGGACCCCTCCAAAATGGAAAATTTGATATCTTAAAAAATAGTTGTGATCTTGCGACGTAACTTTACCGGGATGATTATCTAGCCAACCAGAAGCTTCGGGGAGAATTTTGCACCATTTTGTGCCCAAATGAAAACTTACTCTAAATAGTAACCTTGTGTAAATGTAAGGTTGACACAAGATTTTCCTAACAAATCTCCCACTTGTCGAACACCTTACAAGACCAAAGTGGGTATCAACACAATAAATCAATTGCTAGGGGCCATAAGACCCATAGGCTTTGAACACCATCTAAACTTATCTATGCTCGGAGCCTTAGTTAAAGCATCTACAACATTCATCAAAGTTTCTACCTTAACCAGATTCACCCTACCATATTTGACCATATCTCTGACAAAATGATATTGAATATCAATGTGCTTGGTCCGGGCATGAAATGTTGGGTTTTCAGCTAGGAAGATCGCACTCTGACTATCACAATAAACTGTCATGGCTCCTTTTTTTATTCCAATATCTTAATGTAGTCTCTTAAGCCAAATGGCTTCTTTACAAGCATGAGTAGTTTCCATATACTCTACTTCAGTAGTGGACAAAGCAACTGCATCCTGTCGCTTACTCATCTAGCTAATTGCACCACCAAATAAAGTAAAGACATAAGCACTGGTGGATCTTCTACTATCAATATCACTTGCCCAGTCTAAATCCACATAACCATGAATATCAAGGGAAATCATGTCTCCAACTGAATTACCATGATAGCACAAAGAATACTCTGAGGTACCCCTTCAAATATCTGAAGACTCTTTTGACTACATCCCAATGAACTAAATTAGGATTAGATATATTTCTAGACAAAACTCCCATTGCTTGGGAAAATTTTGGTCTAGTACAGACCATAACATACATCAAACTTCCAACTGCACTTTGGTAAGGCACTCTACTCATGTCTTCCATCTCCAATGGGGATGTAGGACAATCTGTAGTAGATAATTTCATTCCAACTGTAAAAGGAACACACAATGGTCTACAATCATGCATGTTGAACCTCTGTAACACTGAATTCACATGCTTACTTTGTCCTAGCCATAGCTTTTTGTTCACTCTATCTTTTCTAATTTCCATCATGTGTTTCATTGCACCAAGATCTTTCATTTCAAATTTAGCAACGAGCTAAGACTTTAGTTCTGAAATCATACCTTTCCCTTTACCAATGAATAACATATCATCTGACATACAATGCAATGTACAAGAAATGGTCACAATCAAATTCATAATAAACACAGTGATTAGATTTAGAATGTTCAAATCCCAAACTCAATGTACATATGTATCAAATTTCTGGTACCACATCTTAGGACTCTATTTGAGGCTATACAAAGATTTCTTTAATTTACAAACCAAATTACTTTTACTTTTCACCACATAGTGCTCCGACTATGTCATATAAATATCCTCCTCGAAATCACCATAAAGGAAAATAGTTTTAACATCCATTTGCTCAACCTCTAAATCATAAGCAACAACAATAGAAAGCAAAAATCCAATGGATGTCACTTTTGCAATAGGAGAAAATATCTCACCATAATCAACCCCCTCAACTTGAGAGTAGCCTTTTGCAACCATGCTCGCTTTATACTTCTCAATGCTTCCATCTGAACCAATGTTTTTCTTAAACACCCATTTACAGCCAATAGGTTTCCATCCTTCAGGAAATGGTACAAGATCCCATGTGTCATTATTTTTTAAAGCTATCATTTCTTCTTCCATATCAATTTTCTAGGATTCTACATCATTCATATCTAATGCCTCTTCTACAGATTTTGCTTCATCCACATTAGTATTCAAAGAAAAAAAAAAGCATCTCCAATCATTGGGTGAATACCTTCCAGGTGGTGTTCTATGTCTTATAGACCTTCAAACAAACTGAGTTGGAGGTTCTTCATCCCCTTCTGAAGATTCAAAGCTAGATGATCTCTCCTCAACTTTTTACCTATCTAGGGGTCTTGATTCAACTCTTTCAGGTGTAGAAGGAAATTGATTCACATCTTCCTTTTTAGTCTATTCTAGCTGCAATGTAATAGGAGACTTAATTTCTTTGAAAATAACATTTCTGCTATGAATTACCTTTTGTGCAACAGGGTCCCAAAATTTGTATCATTTCACACCATAACTATACCTAATGAAGATAGGTTTCATAGCCTTGTTCTCCAGGTTTGTCCACTTCTCCTTTGGCACATGTGCATATGCTTCAAAACCAAAAACTCTAAGATGTCTCAATGAAGGCTTGTGACCCGACCATGCTTCCATAGGCATTTTATCAACAAGGGTTAATGTAGGAGACCTGTTAATCAGGTAGCAAGCAGTGTCAACAACTTCAACCCAAAACTTTTGTTCTAGACCAGCACCACTCAACATACTCCTAGCCTTCTCCATCAGTGTCCTATTCATTCTTTCTGCAACTCCATTCTGTTTTGGAGAATATGGAGATGTCTTCTATCTATTAATGTCATATTCTTTACTAAATATGTCAAAATAATTAGAGAAAAATTCACCACCATTATCAATCCTCAAACATTTAATTTTCTTTCCAGTCTGCAACTCAACCATTTCTTTAAATTCTTTAAATCGACTAAAAACTTCAGATTTACTCTTTAGAAAATATACCCATGTCCTTCTACTAAAATCATCAATAAATGAAACATAATATTAGAATTTTCCAATCGAAGGAACATCTACAGGACCAAACACATCAGAATGAATAAAATCCAAAACACCACAAGTTTTATGAGAACTCAAGTAAAACTAAACGCAGATTTGTTTTCCATAAATGTAATGCTCATAGAAATCAAAGTCAAGATTACAATCATTCAAACCTTCAACAAGGTTTTTCTTTTTCAAGGTCCATAGACCCTTTTCTCCAATGTGGCCAAGCCTCTGGTGCCATAACATAGTCTTCTCTGCAAGTAACTTTACTTCAGAAGAAAGAGCATCCTTAGTTACCCAAAACCCATTTCCATCTGTTGAAGGTGAAACCCTCAAATCTTTCATAGATTTACCTTTTACACAAGTGCTATTACACTCAATAGTGTATGCATCTATCTTATACAAAGTATCAAACCTGACACCTCTACCAATTACCATAGCATGCTTAATCATTTTAATCCAGGGATATGCATCACACCATTAATCCTTTTTATTCTACCATCAGAAAACTTGATTCTAACTTTACCTTGACCAACAATGTCTAAATGTGAATCATCACCCATGTACACCTTACCTCCATTAGATTCTTCATATTCAAAAAACCAATCTCTATTAGCAGTCATATGAAAAGATGCACTTGGGTCAATTAACTAGACATCATTACCTGCATGAGTCACCAAAGATGCAATAATGCATCACCATCTTCCTTCTCGGACTCAGAATCAAAATCAATCTTCTTCTTTTCTTCTTTTTAGTCCTTACAGAGGTGACTTGGTTTACCACAATTCCAGCAAATGACTTTGGACTTTCCAGGAGATTTCGATCTCCCTCTCGATTTGGACTTATCACACTTCTCATTATTTTTGTCTTTCTCTTTAGGTCTTCCACAACATTTAGGGATTCCTTTGAACTAAGGGATACCTTCCTCCACATCTCTTCACCAAGTAGGGAACCTACCACATTTTCAAACTTCAAAACAACAGAAGTTCTATCGATAGCCATAACAAGATAATCTCATGAATAAGGCAAAGTACAAAGAAAGATATGGCATTTCTCCTCTTCATTCATCTTAACACCGATAGATACTAATTGAGCCACCATTATATTAAATGCTTCCAGGTGGTCTGCAATTGGTCCACCCTCTTCCATCTTCAAGGAATATAATTTCTTCCTCAAGAAATTCTGATTTAATAAAGATTTTTCTTGATACATTTCACCAAGCTTAGTCCAAAGCTTCTTTGTAGTGTTTTCTTTGTGGAAATTGATCAGAAAAGAGTTTGTCAGGCATAGTCTGATTAGACTCTTGGCTTTTTAGTCTATAATATCATACTAGGCTACCACAGTAGGATCTGAGGGTCTTTGTATATTCGCATCAACAGCATCCCATAGATCTCTATTTATTAGCAGATCTTCCATCTTTAGCTTCCACGTCTCAAAATTTGTTCCATTAAATTTCTCCACCTCTATTTTCTCAGATGAACTTGCCATCTAAAAATTCCTATAGCGAGACCAAAAAGTGTCTTCTGCACAAGCTCCCACTCAAATCTGGATTAGTTCAAAAAACCCAACAACCTACGACTGAAACCAAAGGTGATCAAGCTTTTGATAACTCAATGATGAACCAATAGTACCAAACCGGTACTGAGAGGGGGGGGTGAATCAGTACAAACACAAATACAGTCCAAAACCGGTTTGACAACAAATACTCCAAATTACTGACAAACAAGGATACTGGTTAAAACAGAGTGCAATCGGTAACATCCAGTATAGCTCAAATAGTCATGAACCGGTCACTCACTAAGCTTTCCTCTTAGTTCAATACTATAGTATCATTTCACTCTCATGCATGAATAGGTAAACTAACATCAGATCTTCATAACAGTGAGTTTAATATGTTTTATAGACAGGCATAAAGCGTAGAACCATCATATGCTCAATAGGCAAAAACAAAGCATCACAAGATAAAAGCATAACACATGATACACATATTTTTCATGTGGAAACCCAACTAGGAAAAACCATGGTGGGGATGAATACCCACAAGTTGCTTCTGAACTCTCTTGAAGTCCGTTCTGTTAGGAGCCTTGTCTCGTTAAAGACATTACAATAGGCTTTACTAGGAACCGATCCTGTTAGGGATCACCCCGTTAAGGGATGGCTATAATACCCGATTAAAGGTTAAACCCGGTTAGGGTTACCTTGTTAGAGGATTTCAAGAACTCAATAGCTAAAGGATCTCAAGAGCTCTATAGCTTCTCAAAACTCATTAACCTCGAGTTACCCTATTAAGGGATTTGAATCAAGCCTGTTAAGACTACCATGTTAAGGGATTTTGCATCAAGCCCAATTAAGGCTACCCTGTTAAGGGATTTCACAACTATTGAAGTGGTTAAAGATCAATAGAAATTACAATGATTTGATAATAGCACTCAATGCTAATGAAGATATGTTTTGGCTCCTCTTTTCCTTCTGCACATTCACTTTGCAGGTATCTCTTCTCTCCTTTGGTCTGGCAAGAATCACGTATCACTTCCCTTGGATACACACTCACAATTTTTACCAACAACCTTAGAAAGAAACACAACATCAACCTTATAAGAAATAGACAGGCTGATAGCAAAAACCCTAAACCCTAAATCTGTTAGGTTAAGCAATTCAAGTGGTTCAATCCTGACTGTTGAATCATACTGCATTGAATGCAACAATCTTGAATCGATCTCAAGACATTCTCCATCGTCCATTTTCCACCGATTTCATGGCGGCTGATAACCCATCATGCGTTATCACCATTTGACAGATTCACACATTCCCAAGGTAGATAGAAATAGTCTTCTTCATGCAAGATCCTTCACGCGCATAGAGCTTACATGGCAACACAATTTGTTCTCCATTATACTGCTAACTCATCACACAAAGATCACCGATTGAGTCACATAGGCTTGAGGTACTCCAACTAGAATTCCTAAAGTGGAAACTACCTACCAACCGATAGTAACACAATGCTTCCATGTGTCGGTTCCCATAATTGCATGCCAGTTCATCTTGAACAAATATGTCGTTTCACTTTGGCATATAAATCAGTTCATACATATGTAGGTTCCTCTGTCTTTTCACCTATCTCATGTGTCGGTTCTCACCACATCACATATTGACATCAATGACAACATACAATATCATTACGTCTTCATGCCGGTTCACATAATGCCAACAATCTCCCCCTTTGGCATTGATGGCAATATACAAGGATATCTTCTCCACTTCACATCTTCTCCCCCATTTGCTACAGATATCTTTTCACTTTACTCCTTCTCCCCCTTTGACAACAATGCCAAAGTGGAGGCACAAGCATCTTTGTTCCATTATGTTGCTCCCCCTAAGGAGTAGCATCCTTCAACACATCAATCAACAAAAAATTGACTTTGCAATACCTGACTGATGTGGAGCAATTACTTTTAGTTCACCTCCTGAAGGGGCAATACCCCTAATTCACCTCTTAAGTGCACAAATGTAGTCTTTGGAAGAGGCTTGGTGAATATGTCTGCTAACTGCTCCTTACTGGAAACATGTTCTAGTGTAATCTCCTTATTCTGAACCTTTTCCCTCAAGAAATGATACTTAAGGTCAAAATGCTTGGTTCTAGAATGTAAAACCAAATTCTTTGATATATTGATAGCACTTGTGTTATCATAGAATATACTTACCGGTTCAGATATAGGGATCTTGAAGCCTTCCAGTACATGCTTCATCCAAATTGTCTGAGTGCAGTTCATGAAAGCTACAACATACTCCACTTCCACTGTAGACTGAGAGATACAACTCTACTTTTTACTCATCCATGAGATCAATCTACCACCGAGAAAGAATGCACCACTGGTTGTGCTTTTCTAGTCATCCACATTACCTACCCAATCAGCATCTGTGAACACTTTCAGATTGAAATCACTGTTGTATGGGTACCACAATCCATAGTCAACTGTTCCCTTTAGATACCTAAGAATCCGCTTTACTACAATCAAGTGGGATTCTCTGGGACTCTTCTAGAACCTTGCAGTAATGCCAACTGCATGTGCAATATCCGGTCTGCTATGCACTACATAATGCAACTTACCAATCATTGATTGGTATTTCTTCTCATCAACCAGTGCGGAATCATCCTCTTTTGTCAATTTGCAACCAATCACCATTGGTGTACCAACCGATTTGCTATCTTCCATGCCAAAGGTCTTCAACACCTCTTTGACATATTTGGACTGAGTGATTAAGATTCCATCTTTCATCCGTTGGATCTGCAGTCCAATGAAGAACTTAATCTCCTCTATGAGTGACATCTCAAACTCTTTCTTCATCTCATTAGCAAACTCATGACTCATCTTGTCATCTCCTCCAAAGATAATGTCATCAACAAAAACCTCACAAATCAGGATCTGACCTCCTTCAGACCTCAGGTAGATATTGCTATCTTCACTTATTCTCTCAAATCCAATCTTCACAAGATAGGAATGTAGGCGCTCATACCATGCCCTAGGTGCTTGCTTTAGACCATATAAGGCTTTATGTAGCCTGCACACCATATCACTATCTTCATATAGGGAAAACCCATCTGGTTGCTCTATATATACCTCCTCTTCAAGTACACCATTTAGGAATGCAGAATTTACATCCATTTGATATACTTTGAACCTTTTAAAAGCTGCATATGGAAGAAGCATATGAACTCCTTCCAATCTGGCTATAGGAACAAAGTTTTCTCCATAGTCTTCTCCTTCTTCTTGAGCATATCCTTTGCACACCAATCTAGCTTTATTCCTAATCATTGTGCCATCCTCATTCAACTTGTTTCTGAACACCCATTTGGTGCCAATGACATTTTTATGCTCTGGTCTGGGTACTAAGGACCATGTACCATTTTTTTCTATCTGGTCAAGTTCCTCTTCCATTGCCTTGATCCAATCTTCATCTTTATGAGCCTCTTTGAATGATTTAGGCTCAAATTCAGAGATCATACATGAGTTTTCTATGATCTTTCTTCTTGTAAGGATTCCTGCATCCTTATCTCCTATGATCTGCTTGGGATCATGATTCAGCTTGACATACCGAGGAATGGTCTTAACTGGTTCTTCTTGCTTTTCCTCTTCATCCTCATCTTCATCAGTATTAGCATTCACCAGTTCAGGAACACTATTATAGGTACTTGGTTGACTAACAACCGGTCCAGAAGGTTGCAACTAGTTCATTTACAGCTTGCTCACTACCGGTTTCCTCAGTTTTCTCAGAGGATTCATCAACTCTTACATTGATACTTTCCATAATTCTCTGAGTCCTATTGTTGTAGCACTTGAAAGCTTTACTCTTGGTGGAATATCCTAGAAATATTCCCTCATCACATTTAGCTTCAAATTTTCTTTGGTGTTCACTCCTCTTGATGTAACATTTGCTACCAAATACCCTGAAGTAGCTAACCATAGGTATCTTACCGATCCAATACTCATAAGGAGTTTTGTCCTTACCTTTCTTGATGAGTATCCGGTTCATAGTGTAGACTGCAGTGCTCACCGCTTCTCTCCAAAAGGTGTGAGCTACCTTTCCTTGAATCAACATGGTTCTAGCTGCTTCAACCACAGTCTGGTTATTCCTCTCTGCTAGGCCATTTTGTTGTGCAGTTCGGGGGGCAGATAGCTATCTCTTGATGCCAAATTCTTCACAATACTTGTTGAATTCACCGGAAGTGAATTCCCCTCCTTGATCAGTTCTGAGACATTTGATCCTTTTACCGCTTTCCTTCTCCACTAATGCTCTGAAAGCTTTGAATTTCCCGAAAGCTTCAAACTTGTCTTTCAAGAATGTGACCCACATCATTCTTGAGCAGTCATCAGTGAGGATCATGAAGTACCTATCACCCTGCACACTTCTAGTTTTCATAGGACCACACAAATCAGTATGCACAAGATCAAGCAAGTTGTCAACAGTGAAAGATTTACCTTTAAAGGTTGAGGAAGACATTTTCCCCAATTGACACTCTCTACACAAGGTATTATTCGGTTTGTTTAGCACCGGCAACCCTCTAACTGCCTTGATCTTACTAGCCTTCACAATGTTATTAAAGTTTACATGGCAGAGTCTCCTATGCCATATCCAACTATCATCAAGCTTAGCCATAAGACAAGTACTTACATTTGCATTCATATGAAATAGGTTACCTTTGGTGTGCATGTCGGTGGCCACCAATTTACCATCTTTTCCTTTGATTCTGCAAACTCCATTCTTGAATTGCAGAGTGAGGCCACTATCATTTAGCTAGGAAACACTTAGAAGGTTGTGTCTGAGACCATCAACCCAGTACACATTGTCAGCGCTTCTCTTTCCATTCAGAGAGATGGACCCTCTGCCCTTAACCATGCATGGTGCATCATTGCCAAAGCGAACCACACCACCATCATACTCCTCTAAGGATAGAAACTTGCTCCGGTCACCAGTCATATGGTGAGAACAACCACTGTCAATGATCCACTCATTTGAATTATCAAACCAGGAGACAAGAGCCTTCTTGTCTGCCACATCTTCCTTTACAGCAACAAACACAATATCTTCATTCTCTTCATCTTCTGATTCCTCATCTGTGACACCTTCATCAACTGCCACAAAATAGTTTCTTCGGTTTCCTCCTTTGAATTTCCTGAACCTTTCTAGTTTGTCCTTGTTATCACCATTAGGGTAGTTTATAGCAATATGTCCTATCCGGTTACAAGAAAAGCATTTCAAAGGTAGCTTACCTTTGTATTTACCAGTTCCTTTAGGAAGCTTCCTGGCAAGGAGAGCTTCGAATGCCATCAGAATCTCCTCATCATTCATTTCTCTACTCTGACTAGGTTCTCCACTAGTGCTAGCCTCTTTTCCTTTTCTGAATGGTATAGTAGAGGCTTTAAATGCTGATTTAGTCTTTTGAACACTGCCATCAAAACTATTTAGCTCATAGGCTGTTAACTTGGCTATGATGGAGTCCAAGGATACTTTAGACTTATCTATTGATCTCAGCTCCTGAATAGCAGCAACCCTTATTGCATAAACCGACAATAGGGATCTCAGGACTTTACTTACCACAGTGGAATCTTCTATTTTGCTACTTGCACTCTTGATTTCTCCAACAACTATTTTGATTCTTATTCCATACTGTTGTATGGTCTCACCTTCAACCATCTACATGTCTTCAAACTTCCCTCTTAGGCTTTCTTCCTTAGCTTGTTTTACATGCTCATCACCACCAAAGATATTTTCAAGAGCATCCCATACCTCTTTGGGATTTGCCTTGTTCTGAACATCAATAAACTCAATGTCAGATAGACTACTAATGATGGCTTCCATGACTTGCCCATTTTCTTGTATCTCTCTCTTTTGGTCATCAATGAGAGTACTGGTAGGAACAACATATACATTTTCAACATAACTCCAGTGTTGAACACCCATGCTTTTGATGAATATCTTCATCCTATCTTTCCATATACCAAAATTTTCCCTGTTAAACTTTGGACCTTCGCTCTTCATCATTTGACTAGGATCTTTTCCTCAAGCGGTTAAGCTTACAATACAGAGGACCTGGAGGCACTCTGATACCAATTGATAACTCAATGATGAACCACTAGTACCAAACCAGTATTGAGAGGGAGGGTAAATTAGTACAAACACTAATACAGTCCAAAACCGGTTTGACAACAAATACTCCAAATGACTAACAAACAGGGATACTGGTTAAAGCAAAGTGCAATCGGTAACATCCAGTACAGCTCAAACAGTCATGAACCGGTCACTCACTAAGCTTTTCTCTTAGCTCAATACTATAGTATCATTTTTCTCTCATGCATGAATAGGTAAACTAACATCAGATCTTCATAACAGTGAGTTCAATATATTTTATAGACAAGCATAAAACATAGAACCATCATATGCTCAATAGGTAAAAACAAAGCATCACAAGATAAAAGCATAACACATGATACACATATTTTTCATGTGGAAACACAACTGGGAAAAACCATGGTGGGGATGAATACCCACAAGTTTCTTTTGAACTCTCTTGAAGTCCGCTCTGTTAGGAGCCTTGTTCAGTTAAAGACATTACAATAGGTTCTACTAGGAACCGATCCTGTTAGGGATCACCCGGTTAAGGGATGGCTATAATACCCGGTTAAGGGTTAAACCTAGTTAGGGTTACCTTGTTAGAGGATTTCAAGAACTCAATAGCTAAAGGATCTCCAAAGCTCTATAGCTTCTCAGAACTCATTAACCTTGAGTTACCCTGTTAAGGGATTTGAATCAAGCCTGTTAAGACTACCTTGTTAAGGGATTTTGCATCAAGCCTAGTTAAGGCTACCCTATTAAGGGATTTCACAACTGTTGAAGTGGTTAAAGATCAAAAGGAATTACAATGATTTGATAACAGCACTCAATGCTAATGCAGATCCATTTTGACTCCTCTTCTCCTTCTGCACATTCACTTTGTAGGTATCTCTTCTCTCCTTTGGTCTGGCAAGAATCACGTATCACTTCCCTTGGATACACACTCACAACTTTTGCCAACAACCTTAGAAAGAAACACAACATCGACCTTATAGGAAACAGATAGGTCAATAGAAAAAACCCTAAACCCTAAACCTGTTAGGTTAAGCAATTCAAGCAGTTCAATCCTGACCGTTGAATCATACTGCATTGAATGCAACAATCTTGAATCCATCTCAAGACATTCTCCATCATCCATTTTCCACTGATTTCATGGTGGCTTATAACCCATCATGCGTTATCACCATTTGATAGACTTCGCACATTCCTGAGGTAGATAGGAATAGTCTTCTTCATGGAAGATCCTTCACGCTCACAGAGCTTATGTGGCAACACGGTCTGTTCTCCATTATACTGCTAACTCATCACACAAAGATCACTAATTGAGTAACACATTCTTGAGGTACTCCAACTAGAAATCCTGAAGTGGAAACTACCTACCAATCGGTAGTAACACAATGCTTCCATGTGTCGATTCCCATAACTGCATGCGGTTCATCTTGAACAAATATGCCGCTTCACTTTGGCATATAAACCGGTTCATACATATGTCGGTTCCTCTCTCTGTTCACCTATCTCATGTGTCGGTTCTCACCATGTCACATATTGACATCAATGACAACATACAATATCATTATGTCTTCATGTCGGTTCACATAATGCCAATAGCTTTGATACCACTTGTAAGGAAGTTAAGTAGTGGAACAACTTCCTACACTAACCTTGAGAGGAGGGTAATACAAAAACTTTTATAGATTGTCACAATAGTTATAGAAAATAGAAATAGATATAATAACATTCAAACCATAACACAATGATTTACATGGGGAAAACCCTTTCGGGTGAAAAAAACCACACTCCAAAAGCCACCCAATATATTATTCAGCAATAAAAAATAAATTACAATATACTTGCAGAGAAATCTCTTCAAAGGAGTACCACTAATCAGAGAGTCAAAGGTAACTCAATAGCCATAAGACTTTTACACAACCTCTATCTCACGCACCTCATATAAAGGAGATACAATACAAGAAACCATCAAACAGTATTACAAAACCATGGGCTAAAACCACCCAATAAGGTGTAGCTAACCTTATCTCCCTTATAGGTTCCCTATGATGTGCTAATGCACACATCAACATGTGTCCCTCCCTTTTACAGCTCATTTATGTGTTCGATTTATTTTATATTTTCTATTTCAGGAGTATAAACTTTTGGAGGTCATAACTTGTGAACTGATTGACGAACCATTTGAAGGGTAGGAAAGCTCACGAAGTGCTCTATTTCCTCGTAAACTACTACATCGTTTACACCCATTTTAGGGCATTTCAGGGCCTCTAAAGTCCTCAAAATCAAATTTAAACCTTTCATTAGACCCCTCCAAAACGGAAAATTTAATATCTTCAAAACTAGTTGTGATCTTGCGACGTAACTTTACTGGGAGGCTTATCTAGCCAACCAGAAGCTTCGAAGATAATTTCACACTATTTCATGCCCAAATGAAAACTTACTATAAATAGTAACCTTATGTAAATGCAATGTTGAGACACCATTTTCTCAACATTGCAAAACCACAAAGATCCAACCACAAATAATTTGTCCTAGAATGAAACATCCACCATACACCAATAGAGATACCTAAGATCATGTAAATTCACAAAATAAAGAAATATCACCATTCACATGTCAAGTAGGGTTTCAATCTCCATTGTCTTCTATCTCTATTGATCTTGTTTAATATATTTTCTCTCATATTTTATGTGTGCACAAGAGTTCAATAAAGAATGGATTGTGGTTGATAGATTGAACGGAAGAAGGCATGATTGACATAGTCATTTGATGATCAAGGTTGATAATGAAGGAAGTATCCTCTTATATAGAAGATACTTTAGGAAATGGAGGGATAAGATTAAAAGATGAAGAGGATAAATGGTCGGCTAAGATTAAAGGGTGGGTAGAAGAAATAATAAAATAATGAAGGGGGTAGGTAAGAGAGGATTAAGAGATGAATGGCATGTGTCATAGAAGGAAAAGATAATGAATTAATTAAATAAATAAAGATTTATTTAATTAAAAGAGGAAGGGAGATAATTAAATAAATAAAAGTATTTATTTAAATTAGAAAAAGGGCTAGAAGAGGCTACAATAAAATTAAATACATAAAGATTTATTTAATTAATAGAAGACTTAGGATAAAATAATTAAATAAATAAAAATATTTATTTAATTAAAGAGGATAATTTTAGGTGCCTCTACATATCTTTACAATGTTTATTTTACGCTCAATGCGAAGGAATATCACTACTCCCTAAATGCACTTATAAACTAGAGAATAGTGCCCTAGGGCAAGATACAATGCTTTCAACACCATCACATTTGGCACTCAAGTTGTTTGAAAAATATTATGAAATGATACCAACATTTTCCCTCCTCAATGAAATCTCCTTCTCTTGCATTGTAGACTCTTTATGATGTTTTGGAATATGATTATACATGTGTTTCAGTTGCTCATTATGATGTTAGAAATTATTTGGACATATGTTATTTTGATGATTTATATGGATGATGATGCTACCATTATTGATCATGTGATTTGATAGATATATGTGTTTGATGGATCATATGTGCTTGATGGATTTTATATGCATTACAATGTTGATGGATTGTCGATGGTATATATTAATCATGTATTTGATGCTATTATGATTACACTAACCCTATTTCATGATTACATATGATGAGTTGATTATGCGACATGTTTGATTATTGTATGATTGTCTTCGTGTGAGGTATGATGTCACCTCACTCATTGCAAGTGGGATGTGTTGTTGCGATTCCCTATCACTTGCCTGTTATGATATATATGTGTGTGTGTGTGTGTGTGTGTGTGTGTGTGTGTGTGTGTGTATCGTTGTTTTGTGGTTGCAGGATTTGCAGGTACCAGACACAAATCCACCTGGCTCCACAGGTCTAAGCGTGTCTTTAAATCCCAATGGCATGTGGTTTGGAGATGGCATGAGTTTCCCTTCACATACTTTAGGTCTAAGTTGTTCACTTTGAGTCATCAGCATCTCGACGTAATTCACCATGTTAGTTAGTGAGTTGTGGCTTTGTGAGTATGCTAGTTATTGTTGATTTATTTGATGTATTATGCATGATTTAATAGTTAATAATGTTTAATTTAGTTTATGGGATTATTGGTCTTTTGAGTATTTAATTATTTGATATTTAATATTTATTTATTTAATGTTGATTTATGATTTATTCAATATTTATTGTTTAATTTATATTTGTGGTTTATTTATTTATTGTTTATGGTTTATTTATTTTTTTAGTGTTTAATATTTGTGGCTTAATTATTTATTGTTTATGAATGTTTTGGGCTTTAGTGTTGAGTAATATTTATTGGGGATTATTTAATTATTTTATAAGCCTTTGGGTTATTTATTTAATTACCCAATTGATTTATTTAATCTTAGCCTATATTATTTGTATAGTTTAATTATTATTTATGTGGGGGTAATAAAGTATCTCATATTATGTCTTTTTACATCCCATTTGTATTTATAATATGTTTTAATATTTCCCTACCTACCCTCTATTCTCATTGGTTGATTTTGAGGTTAGGGTTTTAGCTTGGAGGCTAGGGTTTTGGTTTGGTTTTCTTTTTATTCGGCATCCTGAGCTTGTTGTCGGGTGACCATTCTTGAATCTTTTCTAAAACTTTTTATTTTGGGGAGCTTGGATTTTGGTTTTGGAGCTTGCTGGATTTCTTGTGGGTGCTTCGTCGGATTTTCATTTCCATTACTTCTATTTGCAGGTCAGTGGAATTCCTTCTTTTGTATTTTAATTTTTCTTTCCTTGTGTATTCTCTGTGTCTACAGAAATATGGTTGTATGCATGTGTTTTTGGGAAAATTATATTTCCTATAGTTAGACTATAGTTTTGGAGAAAATATTTCCTTGCATAAATTTTATTATATAGTTTAACCTTAGGAAGGGGAAAAATAGTTCATTTCTATTGGCTGGGAGTTTTGTTGTGAGCGTACGACACTGTGCATTTTGGCATTTTTCGTCTGGGATGAAATCTTGTTCTTTTCCTAAGAATGGTGTGGGTTTTGGCGTTCATTGAGAGTTTTGTTTTTTTAGAAGAGATTTGGGAATTGTTAGTTTAGTTTTGTGAGTTTTCTTTGATTGGCATTGTCATGGAGGAGTGGTTTCAATGATTTCCTCCTTGTTTCTTTGACATTGTTTCATTCTATTTGACTTTTGATCTCCTTGAGTCTTGTATTGATTGGAGAATGTCTTTCAGATTCAGATGGAGTTGTTCTATAATTTTTTTCTATGATACTTGAGTCAAGAAGTCTTATGTTTTAAATTTGCAATTTATCCTTCATGTATTTATGGATTCGCAATCCGTTTGTTGCTCTTGTTTTGTCTTGTATGGGCGACATTTATCAATTTGGTTTTGGTACTTAACCATTTTTCCTTGATTTTTAATTTGGATTCATACCTTGACTATTTTTTGTCAAATTTATGTTCTGTGTCAAATGCGTTAAAGATTTCATCGTATGCACCATCCATTTAGTCATTTGCGCTACTTAATTAGTAATATATGCCAATCTGTTGTTCGTATGCACTAATTTGTTGTACACATGTGCTATAACATAGATCAAATTCACTAGAAGAGTTATCATATGCGTTGATTAAACTGTCAAACGCGCTAAATAATTAGTCAAATGTGCCATTTTGTTAATCAGATGCGCTAATCTGGTTTATTTGAGTATTTCTCCAATTTGTCAATCTGTGATGTCATTTTCTGATCTGATGTTGTACCAAAGGCATTTTGGTAGTGTGTGGACGTTTCTAGATTTTGCAATTTATCAGATTGATGATTCCTTTATAGTTTTTGCTTTTATATGATGTTATGCTTCACTATTTTGGATTTGTGCCCTCTATCATGTTGAGAAGTCGAGGTAGAGAGGGTTGATTTATTGATTTCATATCAACAAGTTGATGTACCTTGTTGTTGGAATTCTTTCATTGTATTGTATAGATGTGATTGCCTTATTATGACTTTGATGCTTTATTATTCTATGAGCCTCCTTGTTGTTTACTTCGCATTATGATTATTGGGTGTCCATGTATGTGTATGGTTGCATGATGATGATTATGGTTTTCATATTTACATGTTGATTGTAAGATTCTTATTATATTTATGTTTTAGGAACATGTTATGGGGAGTGGGCTTCCTTGTGATGACCGGGAGCACGAGAGATAGGCTTGCACGAGGTTCCTTGTAAGGATGCATGAAGTCTAGATCACCAAGGCACACTGGAAGTTTACCAGGATTGTAAACAAGTGATAGCATTAAGAATGAATCAATGGAATGGGTAGGTAGATTCACTAATCAAGATAATAAATAGTTGAGTCCCATGACTTGATTCTAATGACGATGTTCTAGGATAGGCATGTGAAGGCCATTGCAATGGAAAGTCAATCTCCCTTGATCTCTCATAGGTTGAGATGACTCCACATGTCCATCAGGCTTATGCCTTGTTTTATAGTACTTATTATGTTAGAGGATGGCTTGTGATGACACTCCACTCCTACATGTTTCCTCTTGTTGATTTTCTTTTCATGCCTTGTTTCTTTGTAAGCCTCTGGGAGTTTCTTCTTGTGATTGTGTGTGGTTGGTTCTTGCTTGAGAGTCCTTGTATAGTTTAGTCTTGTTGGTTGTTAGGTTCTAGCTTAGGTCTAGAGTGTGTGTTGGGACCTTGTGTCATCTCTTAGCAGGGGGTGGATCCTTTGGTTCCACATGGCCAGGTAGTTGGTTCTTTTCAACCATTGGGATAATCTCTTGGATTCGTCATGTGTGGATGTAGATTCTTCTCATTATAGCAATTATGGATGTTTCTTGTAGCAGGTTTATGTAATGGATATCTTAGATTCATGTACTATATTATCATGTAAAGATGTAGATGTATTAGGAAGATCCATGCCCATGATGTATTATTCTTATGATTGTAATTGTAATTGTATTGTAGTTGGTAGCTTAGGATTATGGCATGAATTGTAATAATGAGACTACATATGAGATGTATGGTGATGATCTTATATAATAAAAGTAAATGGTTTCATGAAAATGCCATCCTTGTAATGGATTTAGACTTGAAAAGGAATTGATTTATGTTATTATTTATATTAGTTTGGATTCCATGGTTATCATTTGGAATGTAGATTAAAGTGTGAAAGAACCTTAAGTAAAAAGGAATACATTGCAGGAATTGTGGTTGTTAATTAATATCATGTTAGGTAATGATGTCATTCATGTGATTGCATTGAAAAGATAAGAAAATTATGCATGGCATGTATCTAAGGAAAGCATTAAGATTCTTGCATTATGCACTTGAGATTAATGTTAAAGAAAATGATCATGCTAGGAATATAGATGCATGTGTAGCATGGATAAGGAAATTAAGCGTAGATGATTGCGTTTATGCATTAGATATTGCATTATCATTATGGATGGATAAAGATCTAATAGATAGGAAATGGTTAAGGGTTTAAGCATATTTGGATTTGGTTATAAAATGGACTAAAGAAAAGGGATTAGTCTTGCATTAAAAGAGTAAGCATATCATGTTAGTTAGATGATATATTAGAGTACATCTGATAATGGTTAAATAAACAAGTAGATTGCATATCGTAACGAAAGAAATTATTAAGTTGCATTCGTTTAATATTAAGGAGTAAATGTTAATAAGTGTGCTAATCAAATGAGTAGAATGTTATTCCTTATGATAGTTGTAATAAGAAATGATGTTGAGGTACCCTAGAGAGATAGTAGCAATGATTGTGATGTTTTTTCCACTTGCATAATTAGTAAATGTGTTTATAATTCATGTTGATAATGATTAGTGTTAATGGATGTAATTGTAGATGATGTTATGTGTTGCATTAGTCATAAATAACAAAACATTATATTTCCTTTAAGTATGTTAGATGCTTAGTTTCTCTAGGGTATTTTGGCGGGCATTACAATATGAAACAAATTCTAAGACTTGAGCTTGAAACCCTAGGGATTCCTGTGAATATTTCTTCTATTTTTCTTTGTAATTATCATTCTCTTGTTTAAAAAATGTTATCCTATGTGTGTGCACAGAAGTGAGACTATCAAATAATCAAAATGCTAGTGACACACCAATGAAACATTATATATAACAGGATTAATTCACAAACCAAATTAGGTAAACCATCCTTTCAAGACATTCCATTATCCTCTATCTCCAAGGATTCCTCAAGTCATGGTTTTGCTCTCAGATCATTGAACAATTGACTCTTAGAATGGCAACTTAAAGGGTGAGTGCTATGATAAAATGATTTATATTCTTATGCAAATAAGATGTATGATATTATAACAAAACTTGCTATAATGTCAATTTTATGTTATGATAACACTATGCTATGATAATGAAACTAACATTCTATGATAATGATATGATCTAAAATGTCTTTAACAAGCACTAGTGAGAGAGACGAGAATGGCTTGATAATAAAAGAACCATGATCATTTGTAGCCTTGATAATGAGAGCACAATGTATGTAGCCTTGATAATGAGAAAATGAGTCCTATTTATAGAGGAAATAGGGAGATGGAGGTCTATGATGGATTTGTCTTAGCAAGGGCTAGGATTGCATGAAGAGGGCTTGATCCTTAATCCATGTTTGCAACTTCCACCAAAGTCATGGTAACAAGTAGCATCATGAAAAGGCTTGAGAGGAGAGAGAAGAGGTATTAAATGTCTGAAGAGACATGATGGTTTGTTAGCAGCAGCCAAGAGGGAAAACTGAGAGGGGGGTGTGAACTATTCTTCACCGGAATTAAAAAACTTAATCACAAAATACAAATTTGATAAACCGCAACAATAAGACAGATAAGAAAATTAACAGCACAACACACAACACCAAGATTTTGACGTGGAAACCCACCCACATAAGATGATACTCTACATTAGCATGTGAAAATGTTACAATTGGGAATGCTATTGGCATTTGATTGAAGATTGCATTGATGAACTATTGTGTTGTCATTGATGTCAATTGGAACCGGTAATGGAAGTTGTTATGAAACTGATAGTTGAGTAAGTGAAGGGAACCGGTATTACTTCAGAAGTAGTGAGATCAATCGATAACCCTACCTGTTGATATGCCAAACCCTAACTGATGGAGCTTAGTAAATCGGTTGTGTTTATTTATTATCGAATAATGATTAGTAATGATTATGCCACATATGCATGTTCTATATGATGAGTTTCAAGTGGTTTTTTATGCATATAGATAATGGTTTTATCTTAGGAATGAGCGAGTACATTGCATGAAGAGGAAACTGTGTGATGAGTTACAAGAATCGATGAGTGGTGATCAAGGAGTAGTCGAGGTTGTCTTGAACAATGTGCTGATGATTTCTATATAATCTAATAGTCATACTTGAACTGATTTGTTTGTAATCTCTATGATATCTTAGGTTTGTGATGTGTTACCGACCTATTATTTTACTTATAAGGTCGATGAGTTGTTTTGTAGTAGTGTTGGCAATTTTGGTTAAGTGTCAGTGTGATTTATTGTCGGACAAAAAGGAGTATCTACAGTATGTGTGAAGGAAGATAGGAGAATGAAAAGGATCTGATCAAGCAGAGTAGTGTTATTTACCAGATTAGCAAATCCATATTGTCCTCTAACAATTACAATGGCTAAATCCCTTAACCGGGTAAGATTTAACAAGCTTAGTGCTATCTAAATCCTTTCACTAGGTGATACATTAGCTTGGATTTCAAATCCTTTATCGAGGTTACTCCTAAGAGGGTATTGCTTCTAACAGGGCATTATAGTCAATCCCTTAACCAGGTGGTCCCTAACAGGATCTGTTCCTAACAAGACATTTTGTAAAGCTTTAACAGGCTTGGCTCCTAACAAGGCGAACTTCAAAAGAGTTCAAAATACTTGTGGGTATTCATCCCCACCGTATTTTTTCCCATTTGGGTTTCCACATCAAAAATCATTTGTGTTGAGTGGTGAATTGTTTTTGTGGTTATGTTTTGATAAGGTTAATTTGCTTAACTATTAAATCCACTTAGCTATGTTAAGATGACTAACAATAATAAAAAATGTGCTTTTACTATTGTTAGTAAAGTATTTTGATGTTTTGGTTAAATGGTTTGGAAGTTTCAGAGTTGTTACACTGTTATTTTTTTAGGCCAGTAAACCGGTTAACTTGACAGTGCTATTGTAGTTTGTAGTACAGTGTTTGAACCAGTTAGTCCAGAGATTGTTTTTGAGTTTGGTGAAAGTTAAGTCAGTCAGTTTTCTATCTACTGATTCACCCCCACCCCCCCTCTTACTTTGAAGAAATTTCATGGAGAGTTGTGAGATTTGGAAATGACTCACCCTGCATGGTAAAAGGAAAGGGAACCATTTCTCTTAATGGAAAGAGTAGTACAGATGATGTCTATTGGGTTGAAGGATTAAAGCATAATCTATTGAGTGTATCTCATCTTAATGACAGAGGTTATCCATTGGAATTTAAGAATGGAATGTGCAAAATCTATGGGAGCAAAGGTGAACTGATTGCAACCGGCAAGTAGACAAAAGGTAACCTATTTCACCTAACTCCTAAAGTAAACAACTATTTAATTGCTAAATTAGATGATCGTTGGCTTTGGCATCAGAAATTTTGTCATATAAATTTTGATAACATTGTCAAAGTCAATAGGTCCAAGTCAATAAGAGGTTTTCCTCAGTTGGACAAAATGGTGAATGCTTTGTGTAAGGAATTTTAGTTAGGAAAGATGACATCCTCAACTTTTAAGAGAAAATCTTTCTCAGCAGAACATTTGTTAGATTTCGTTCATATAGACCTCTGTGGACCAATAGGGACTAAAAGTATTCAAGGTGATAGATATTTTATGATCTTCACTGCTGATTGCTCAAGATTGATGTGGGTCACATTCTTGAAGGACAAAACAGAAGCCTTTAGTAAATTTAAGGCATTCAGGGCCTAAGCTAAAAAGGAAAGTGGTAAGAAGATAAATTGTCTGAGAACTGATCAAGGAGGTTAATTCACATCAGAGCAATTCACTAGATATTGTGAAGACAATGAAATTAAGAGGCATCTTTCTGCACCTAGAATACCACAGCAAAATGGTATTGCAGAAAGGAACAACTGGTCAATTTTTGAAGTTGTTAGAACAATTCTAATACAAGGAGGTGTCACGAAAACATTCTGAAGAGAAGCTGTCAGCACAGCTATCTACACTATGAACCAAATATTAGTAAAGAGAGTTAAGAATAAAAATCCTTATGAATATTATTATGGTAGATCACCTAATGTCAGTTATTTTAAGATTTTTGGCAGTAAATGTTTTATCAAGAGAGGTGACTATGTTGGTAAGTTTGATGCTAAGAGTGATGAAGGCATATTTCTTGGTTACTCCACCAAGAGTAAAGCCTACAAATGTTACAACAACCAGAGAAACAGTTCTATCATTGAAAGTGATGATGTCCAAGTGGATGAGTGTCCTAAAGTTTCAGGAGAAACCAGTGAGGAGAAGAGGGAAGATGAACCTTACATTCTAATTTTGGAACCAGAACCAGTGAAGCCAGAAGTTGGTGAAGTGAATGTTGTTGTACCAGTTCAACTAAAACAGGTAGAATCTGTAGAAGATGAAGATAGTGAGGAAGAAGCACCTAAAGATAATGATCATGTCATTCCAAGGTATGTGAGACTCAATCATAATCCTGGCCAAATTATTGGAGATAAATATGCTGGAGTGTTAACTAGAAGAAGAATTAGAGAGAATTATTGCATGATCTCCACTATTGAGCCTAGAACTACTAAGGAAGCCTTTGGAGATGATCACTAGATCAAGGCTATGGAAGAGGAGCTTGACCAGATTGAAAAGAATAATACATGGACCCTAGTACCAGACTGGTAAACAAAAATGTGATAGGTACAAAATGGGTATTTAGAAATAAACTAAATGAAGATGGAGTAGTAGTCAAAAACAAAGTAAGATTGGTATGCAAAGGTTATGCATAGAAAGAAGGAGAAAACTATAGTGAGAAATTTGCACCAGTTGCTAGATTGGAAGGTGTTAGCACTCTACTTGCATTTGTAGCATATAGGGGATTGAAAGTATATCAGATGGATGTGAAGTTAGCATTTCTAAATGGAATAATAGAAGAGGAAGTATATATTGAACAACCAGATGGTTATGCTTTGACTGGTGCAAAGGATATGGTGTGTAAACTACACAAGGAACTATATGGTTTGAAGAAAACACCAAGAGCATGGTATGAAAGACTACATTCACACCTAATGAAGATAGGTTTTCAGAGAACCAGTGAAGACAACAATATATATCTCAAGACTGAAGGAGATAAGATACTGGTTAGTGAAGTGTTTGTGGATGATATCATTTTTGGAGGCAATAATGACATAAGTGATGACTTTGCAAATGAGATGAAAAGTGAATTTGAAATGTCTCTAGTAGGAGAGATAAAATTCTTCATAGGTTGCAAATGTAGCAGATGAAGAGTGGTATCTTTATCACAACGTCCAAATATGTGAAAGAGGTATTGAAGACAGTTGGATTGGGAGACTGTAAACCAGTTGGGACACCAATGGTTACAGGGTCTAAATTGTCTAAGGAGGAGGATGCTGCATCCATTGATGAAAAGTAGTACAGGTCAATGATAGGGAAACTGCATTATGTTGTTCATAGCAGACCGAAAATTGCTCATGCAATTGGATTGGTTGCCATATTTCAAAAGAACCCAAAGGAGACACACATGATTGCAACTAAAAAGATATTCAGATATTTGAAAAGTACTATTGATTATGGATCATGATATCGATATTCAAGTAACTTTGATTTGAAGGTTTATACAAATGCAGACTGGGCAGGAAATGTTGATGATAGGAATAGGACAACCGGTGGTGCATTCTTTCTTGGAGAAAGACTTGTATCTTGGAGAAGCAAGAAGCAGAGTTGTATATCATAGTCCACTGCTGAAGCTGAATATGCTGCAGCGTATATGAATTGTACCCAGGCAATTTGGATGAAACACATTCTGCAAGGATTCAAGTTGAAGAACACAGAACCGATAAATATTTTATGTGATAACACTAGTGCAATAAATATCTCAAAGAACCCGGTGTTGCATGCTAGAACTAAACATATTGAGCTGAAATGTCATTTCTTGAGGGAGAAAGTGTAGAGTAAAGATGTGTTACTAGAGCATTTATCTACTAAGGAGCAGCTAGCGGAAATCTTTACTAAACCTCTACCTAAGATTGATTTTGAGTATCTTAGAATTAAGCTACGGGTTGTGCCCCTACATGATGTCAATTGAGCAGATGTGGAAGACATCAGTGTCGGAGCAAATTTAAGATCTTGAAGCAGGATTGGTGTAGAGTGGAGCTACTCCATAGGGTGAGCAGCTTGATGCAAAATAGTGAAGTGTGACACTGCATGTTTTACTTGGACTTTGACATTGTTGTCAAAGGGAGAGAAGAACTGTATGATTATGGGGAGAAGAACTGTATGATTGATAGGGAGATGAATTGTAGCCAGTTACCAACATAACATAAAACATGGTGACTCATTTGAAGGAGAGTACATGGTAAAATTTAAACCAAGATTCCTATACATGTGTATGTGCATTACTCTCAATCATCACAATTAAGGGTATTGATATTTGTATTACCATCAATGCCAAAGGGGGAGATTATTGACATTTGATTGAACATTTCATTGATGAACTATTGTGTTGTCATTGATGTCAATTGCAACCGGTAGTGGAATTTGTTATGCAACCGGTTGTTGACTAAGTGAAGGGAACCAGTATTACTTTAGAAGCAGTGAGATCAACCAGTAACCCTACCTATTGATATGCCAAACCCTAACCGATGGAGCTTGGTGAATCGGTTGTGTTGATTTATTATCAAATAGTGATCTGTAATGATTATGTCATGTATGCATGTTGTATGTGATGAGTTTGAAATAGTTTTTGGCAAGTACATATTTCAAAATTATTCTTGTAATATTATCATAAGTAGACTGCAACGTTACTCATAAAAAAAAATTGGTTAAGGAATTCTTTCATGAATGGATGTGGCAGAACGAACCAATTCACCTGAAACTCCTAGTAGCAAAATAAGATTATGTGACCCCTTGTTCTAATGCAGCCCCTAAAGATAGTTCGATCGGAAGATCACAAAGGATAAAAAAATTGGGAGAAGCGATCTGTTTACTTATACTAGGTCATCTAGCTTACTGATAGAGACCGCATGACTAGTGTGTTCTCTTGCATTGGAATCTACAAACCCATCTGCCAACCACCTGCAACGCTAATCATAGACTGCCAAAATATTTGGATCAATATTTCAGATTAAAAACATGCAAATTGTAAATAATGTATATTGGAAAATAAGTTTATGCACAAAAATAGGACAGTTTGATTAGCTCAGGCAAAAATGATTAATCACTGTTTAATATTGCTGTCTCCTCTATAGTTCCCTAGCAGGAACCAAAATAACTTCTTCTATTTATCATGGGTCACTATCACACCTCCTTTACTTAATCTTTTTATGGAGCAAATCTTCAAAGATCTCACCTCAAAAGAAATAATTCTAATTCCGTGCCGTCTTTTATTATTTTAATAGGCATGTTGGATGTCTTTTAGTTCTAGTAAATACTTAAAACAAAAAAAATTATTATTTTAGATAGATTTTTTATTTTTATATGTGTTTCCATTTTATTTGTATGTGTTTAGTGTTTTCTCTTATTGGCATACATTGACTAATCTTTTTATAGATGTTTTTTAAGGACAAGTATATACATAAAACTGAAGAATCCAAAAGTAACTTAAAGATTAGTATCTCTCATATGGTGAAGGTATCTTTTGTATTTCATGATATTTATCATACTTACTTTGTGAAACTTCCTATTTTATAACATCATAAGCCTACTAAATTGGGGAAAAAAGTAAGAACAAAAAGTTACACATTATTCAATTCATTTAATTATATTTTATACTCATTTTAGCTTCTTTTTTATTTAAATTTTTTTTAACCACTTTTTTTCTCCTTTTCTTCAGTCTTACCCTTGTCCTATTTTTTTCCAATGTCACCCTTCTCACTTTCTTAATGTTATCTTTTTTAGTTTTAACGTTTCTTTCATTTATCCTTATCATCTTAGATGTTTCATGTTTGTTAATGTTCTCTTACCCCTTTTTCCTATCACCTAGCCACGTTTTCACAATCTTGACCAAAATCATTTAATGAGTTCCTATTTCCCAACATAAGTATAAAAAATCTATTTTTTCTCCTTGAATCTCTCATCCCATTATTTTCCTTGATTCCTAACCAACACCTTTAGAAAACCATATTTTTCTTTAAGCTATCATTAAAGATTACACTTTGTTATGCTTTGGTACCTCTCAGCAACCTTAGAAATTTGAGAGGCTTTCTAGTCCTTTTATCAAATTCCGAAAATACTTAAATTTCAGTTTAATTTAATTAGAATTTTTTGGTTGAAATATATTTTCTCTTCGAATTGCTTATAAAATTTTTATAATACAAACCTTCCTATTAGTCATTTTATGATAAAAAATGTTGAATTTTCACTTGTGAGTTATTACTAAGATATTTTTTTAAAGGAGTGAAGGCACTTTAGTGTTTATTGTATTACAAGGATGTTGGTGTTTAGTTGTGATGGTTAATAATTTTTGTAAAATTTTACATTGTACTTAGACTTAGGTTTCTTATTACCTTTATTAATTTTCACTCCAATTCTTTCCTAACCTAGATTTTTTTTTATTATTTTTTTTGTCGTCCCTCATCACTCTATCTTTTTCCCTCGTCTCCCATATCCATATTATCTTTCTTTTCTATCTCCTTCTTTCTCCTTGCTTCTTTTGAAGCCATACAAAGCTCTAGATTAGGTTTTGCTTTTATTTCCTTTTTAGATCTCATCAACCCTCTACCAGATTTATGTTTTTCCTTTCCAATTTAATTCCTCTTCAAACTCATACCATTTTCTTCTTATTTATTTCTGTTTAGTTTTATGTTTGCATTCTCATTCAAAAACTTAAATATAATTAATATAAGTTTTCCTTTCATTTTCCCTTATATTCTTATAAATCATTGTCCAAATCAACATTCTTTTCTTTACTTTAGACATATCTCCTAAATTTTATGTCAGTTTAACTCATATTTTCATCTCTCCAATTCCTCCCCATATATAGCTTTCTTTCATTATTTCTATTTTTAGTAATTTGTGTTTTTTCTTATTTATATAATTTTTCTAAAAATTACCAATTTCCATACAATTAACCCATGTTACATTCTATTCATAAATTAAAAAACTATTTAATAGCCAAGAGCCCAAAGGATAAAGGGAAAATGCCATTACCCCTACTCGAGGATTTTCTATCGAATATGAAAGAAACTTCCTAGTTACATTGAAGTGATCAGGCCAAAAAGTAAGTGCATTCCACACAAACAATTTACAGAAACAATGGGAATGTGTAATAGAGCAAGTAGATTGCTCAATTTAAAGTAACAGTGGAAACTACAAACTTTTACGAGTAAACTTTCTTATAATAATAATGTTCCTAGTCGGCTAAAACACTCATCAACCATAACCCAATAATCAACTCAATGAGAAACAAAAAAAGAAGAAAAATCAAATCCAAGAAGCTCTGTCGCTCTGATGCCTTACCCAGAAATTAATTTTTCATTTAGGATGGAAATTTTAAGGCGTAGAAGATCTACGAGAGTAGGGGTAACGCGAAGCAGCGACACTAATGCAAGTGGGTAAAGTGGCGGGAAAACCGCATGGCTCATCCTCATAAATTGTGCACACAGAGGCCGCCACACTTCTGCTCCTCGCAAATAGAGTATTTGGTTGGTAGGCTATGATGGATTGAAGGAGAATTTTATGGTTATTCATTTTTGAGTTAGAATAATATTCACATAGATGACTTTTTAAGAATTAATATCTTGCAAATAGAGTATATGGTTGGTAGGCTATGATGGATTGAAGGAGAATTTTATGGTTATTTGTTTTTGAGTTAAAATAATATTCACATAGATGACTTTTTAAGAATTAATATCTTAAATCTTAATAAGATATTATATAATCATTTTTTATCTTTGTTTTGATTAACAAAAGTGGGATAGGCCCGTACTGTTACGTATCCGCAAAGTGACACCAAGAGCACATGAGGGATGTGCAACTAGCAAGAAAAAACCCTACTACAATAAAGAAAAAATCCAACAGGGCAACCCAAAAGCAAGTAATAAAACTAGGAAACCAACAAAAATAGAAAGAGACCAAAAACAACAAGAAAACTAGAACAACCACCCAATAAAGGCATAAAGAGATGGCCAACTACATGCAGAATTTTTATCCTACCAATCATGGCACAAACTTAACACTTTATCCAAAAATGACACTTTTTTGTAAGAATCGATCCCAGATCCAAAGGACACCAAGGCGAAATCAAGGGTGGCTTGAACTAGGGACTCTGTGGGGCTTAAACCTCCAATCAGGGCCTCTATGCATTTACATTTCTTCTCCCTTTTCCTATTCATTACAGTCTAGAAAACCATGGTAGCTTGTAGGGAGGCATTATGCATATTGGCCACATTCTTGCAAGAAAGATTGGCCTCTTCAATTTTCTATTTGAGGGCCTCTTAAGACCTCTTGATTTCTTCCAACTCGATTTTGGTCCTAGCAATTTTGAGCATGGCATCCAAATCTTCAATCTTCCCATTGACCTCACCCACTGCCCCATGAGGCCAACAAGGTCATTTGTAGATCTCCACAGTCTGTCTTTATCTAAATCCTCTAGCCATTATTAGCCCTACCTTTAGTCATCGCCTCCAACCGATTAATTTTCTTGATACCGACATTCATTTGCCCAAAAAACTACTTTAATAAGTTCACCTATCTTTGCCTATCATCATGCAGGTCCTTCACAATTTTAGTAAGGACCACAATCAAGCTTGGGGGCTTGGTATTTGCAGACAGGGGACGGTTTGTGGGAGGAAGGCTAGAGTTATCATCAACATTAGTATTAGTGGCAAGGAACCAATCTTAGCCTATGGTTTTAGAGGAATCCAATCTATTAGAGGAAATAGAATCAGAACCTGAGTCCTCAACAATATCCTCATTCTTCTGCATTTGAGTCTAGTCGATTTTAGTGGTGGCAATGGCTTTAAATTTGGCCATATACATAGGGTTCTTTTTGTGGGCATTTTTGAACCCAAATGTGACACTTAGCTAGAATTATAGGGGGTGACAATGAGACCAACATATAAGATGGGGTCATAAGTGGACCCGATATTAATATTTATTAAAATTTATCACTAGTCGCTATCATAGCTCCTTTATTTCATTCTTTTGGAGTGAATCTTCAAAGATCTCACCTCAAAACAAAGTTGTTAATTCTTTGTGTCATTTTTTGGTATATTCATTGGTATTTTGTGATGTGGTGGACGTGTTTGTTTTCTATTTCATACTAAGATCATATATTTTAATTATTTTAGATAGACTTTCACTTCCTATATGTGTTTTGTAATGCCCCCCTATCAGGCCCAGAGGACTTAAACAAAATAAACAACAACAAAATTGTGATTTTTTTTAATAAATAAATTAAACAATACAAATGCAAAGAGTAACATGATGTTACAAGATAAAGAGAAGATTAACATATAAAATCTAGTAATAGTCCTCAAGGCTCCACAAGGATGTTACTCAAGATAACATAATCATACAAATAACACAAATAGAACTTCTATAAATAAGATAACACCATCCTTTACAAAGGAACAAGATTCATAATAAATTTCCAATAAGTTATACATATGATCATCAGTAACATTACAAGGTATCCGTAAGGATATAATCTCCATGACTTCAACAATGAAGTGAATACATAAATCTGACACTTAATGTAGGTCTTCAATCTCCTCCCGGGCCATCACAAATAGGATGTAGAATGAACCAAACCCCAATGGGTCTGAATAGAACTCCAACCAACCATGTGGTACCATCAGGTCCGCCCCCCGTACTAGGAGGTATCAGCCAGACCCAAGAGACGAAAAGAAGGACGAGATGAAAAAAAAAACTCTCACGTAACTCACAAGACTAACATCATAAGAGACCCATAAGACTATGATCACAGGAACTCAAAAGTACCAACAGCCAACTTCCAGAGGCCCAAGAAATCCACAAAAGCACAAAACCAAGAGAGACCACTAGGTATGCAACAGGGAAGAGTGTTATCACTAGGTTGTCATGAGTTACCTTGGTGAGTCTTCACTAGGTTCCAACCCCATGCCTAGGTTACTCTGGTGACCTCTTCCAACCCCTGGCCCCCATACAATCTCTAGTGGATCACACCAACCTTTCATAGGGATAAGATTGGTGGACTCCATTCCAAGCCTTCTCAACTTACCTTGAACCTATACATGCATTCGGAAGTAAAAGAGACAACAAACTTAATATTTATTAATGTGAGCTAGCTACCCACCCAAGTTCATTAATTAGATTATCGCTTAATTACAAAACCCTCATTGAGTTACCTTGGTGGCCACTTTGGGTCCCAGCCCCCAATGAGAGCCACTCCCCCTTGACTTGCACCTAGGAGTCCAAACAACACCTAATAATTAAACCAGGAATCACAAGATGGTAAAACCCCAAATTACCATAGCAAGTCTTGACTCTCTTTCTAGAATAAGATAACATACATGAAGTATCCAAAGTAGGCTAGGAAACACCATCTAGCTTCCAAAAATATACAAGACTCGAACGATTATCATCAAAAGAGAAGCATGACTATACAATAAAGAATTCATAAACTCCCTCCCTTAGCCTTTGGAAAACAATACATAAAACATATTCCCATGGTTCCATAACAATATACCAAATGACTAACAAATCAACTCATTCCAAACTACAACGATTAGATTACTAAAATTCACATGAAATCATTTACTCGAATATCCACCAAAGCTATAATGCAACGAATACATCAAAAGATCAAACAATCAACCCTTCACTAATCAAATTAATGCTATGGTTATGCAATTATTTTAAATGAGCATAGTTATCCATATACCAAGCTGAGTTATTCCAACAAAACTATTATAAGTGAACTAATAAAACTCATTATTTAATTAATAAGAATAATTATTTCAAATCAATAATACCCAACAATTTGTACATCCTTTACTTAAAAACCAGAAATGATGACAACTAAGAATTGGTTGTATATATATATATATATAGAATAAATAACTAAAAACTAAGAGGATAAAAAAAAATATGATTGCTTAATTATATATATGTGCATAATTATATATAATAATAATGCATCACAAAAAAATTATAAATCAAAATAAATTAACCCCAACACACTGCTCGATGGAATCATACTGTGCCCATTGCGAGGATGAAAACATGGCGGGTGGCGTGGGTCTCTCTTCCCATATCTATGGGAGAGACCAACGATTGTGGGTTCATCTCCCCACCATGTGGGTAGAGGTGCCCATAGTGTGGAAGCTCCCCATGCCGTGGAAGAGCTACCCACAACCATGGGTCGAGCCCCCACAAGCCATGGGAACCTCCCACATAAAACAACAATAACATAAATTATTAATAAATTAATATTAAAAACAAAGTAACATTTTAACATATAAAAACCAAATACAATAACATTTAAATTAATAAATTTAATAAACAATTTGATTAAAACACAAAGTCTCTATTACAGAGATTGTTAATGAAGAACATAGTCACGAAATAATTCTCTTCTTAGATTTCGAAGAACAATTTTTTTATAAAAGAAAAATTAGACAAGGATTCACAGAGATTTTAAGCATACAAACCCATCGCCCAAATTTTCCAATATCCCCAATTTACATTTAATTCAACCCAGACTCACAGATAATATCAATAACCCAAAAATCCCCCATTTAACAAACAATACAGCAAAATTTTCTCTTTTTAGATAAACAACAGACAAATTTCAATCAAACTAATAGAAATTCCACTTTCAAGAGAAGTAAAATTGGAACCCTACATCTAAATGAAATTTAGAAATCAAGAACAAAAGCAGAAGCAAAATTCCTCAAGAAGATCCACGGGTGCTAAACACGATGAGCCAGGCACACAAATCCAGAAGCTTCAACAAAATATTTCAACCCTTTCTCTAATTCCTTGGCAAAATCACAAATAGAACTCCATTGTTTCCCCAATTTTTTTCTTTCCAACCAGTTTTTTCCCAAAATACCCTTTTCAAAAACCCATCTAGAATATTCATGCACATAGTTTACTTCACGGAAAGCCCAATGCTTTTCTCCCCTAAAATAACTCCTAAAAAGCATGCAGATTCCACACATTAATTTCATTAACTAATATATCTATTTTCTTTTTGTAACTCCCACACATTCAAATTTTATATTTTGAAAATAATTAATTATTTATTAATCAAAACAACTCTGGGTTACCGGTTAAAGTCCTATTTCACAAACTTTAGTTCTCTACTGGTAAACCCTGTCTTCCGATAAACCAAATCAGTAAGATGGCAAAAGAAAACATCAGGAACATTAGTTGACATCATTTGCCATCAATGACAATACAAATAACTGATCATGTCGTCTATTCATAGAATCTCAATCTCTTCATCACAAATAGACTTCTATCCTTTACCAGTGCTGTCATCCATCTTTAATTGCATCACCTCATTGGTATCAGTTATGCAAAATGCCAACAATCTCATGTCCTGGAGTGCTTGTTTAGACTCAGGATGAGATTCGAAAGGTTTGTATGACAAATCAACTTCCTTGCCTCCATGGAAGGATTGTTCGGTTTCACATGTGTAGCCAAATGGGCACCGAAGCTTGGAGTTTGGAGAGGGTCAAAATTCCAAGATCAATCATGTTGATGCCATGTGATTCAATACTCTTCCCTAGTTGTAGCCTAGTACCCTAGCCTATGTGGTGATCTGCAGAAGCCTCTAGTGGTTAGTGTTATGTTTTGTTCTAGTCCTTGTGATTGTTGCATTTGTGTCCTCATTATATTTACATGGTTATGTTAGTGGAAACCTTAGTGATATGTTTGGTGTGTCTTTCCTTATGTCATTCTTTGGAGCATAGCGGGGTGGACCTTGGGGTTGGACACACTGGGAATTTTGGTGATATGTTTGTGAGCTTCATGGATGGACTATGTCTTCTTTAGATACAAGTGCTTTGGAATCGGGATGCAAGTTGCATCGTCTTATGTAATGTTTAATTCATGTATCTAGAATAGATTTCCATTTATATTCATTATGAACACTCTCTTTGAGAGGAAAATGTAATGAAAATTTAATGTAATGATGTTAACTATGTGGTTGTTTTGTGAGTTTAGATAGTATGGTGTTGGTACTATCTATCCCTTATGAATGATTAGGTTCTTAGTGAGCATATGTTAGTTGTAATACATAAAATGATATTTCATGAGCATAGTTTTATTTATCTAAGTTCAGTTGCTATCGTTATATGATAATGTGAAAAGTAATCTTAGGAACATTTGGATTTGGGATTTAAAATGAAATTAGTTTCTAGGGTGATCATGTTGTTTTATTCTTATATGATATCGTTTTTGTATTAAGATTAATCTATTTGTGTTAAGGCATTATGTTATGCAATGGTTAGTTTAGATTTGCTTCTTATGCCTTTGTGAGTGTTAGTGTTGCCTTGTAGTGACATTAGGGGACCTTAGAGGACATAGATGTTATTGTTTTAAGTTGTTTCCGTTTGTGCTTAGATGAGTTGTTCTCATGTTAAACATTATGTTATTCATTATTATCATTTAATGAGTTAATGCATCTCTTAAAGAAAAATATGTGTTTGCCTTCTTGAGGTTGGTTAGTTAGATGAGTTGTCCTCTGGGGTTCCTTAGCAGCGCTTTATAGAACACCTTTATGTATTCAAGTGTGTAACTTAACAATGTCCACTTCTCAAAACATCAAGAAAGGATTATGCCATTTGGTTATGAGAATCAAGTTGATATTATTGGATTGGCACAATGGCAATATGATGGTACTTTCCTAAGGCTGATTTGGAATCCAAGAAATGTTTGGAGTTCAAAAGCTATTGAAAATAAGATGATCTATGATGAATATAGTAAAAGGTTTGAGATCACCAAAGGACATTCCTCTAAAGAATTTGTGCAGCATTGGAATGTTCTTCTTCTTGGTAGTTTTAAGGGGATCCATACTAGTGGTAAACAAGATTATGTTCTGAATAATTGACACTACAAGCATTGGAATGTTCTTCTTCTTGGTAGTTTTAAGGGGATCCATACTAGTGGTAAACAAGATTATGTTCTGAATAATTGACACTACAAACCTTGGGACCCTACAATTTACAATATGGATAGATTACTTCATAATGCAATCAAGTTTAACAAACCTTGCGAATTCAGTAACAACAAACAAGGAATATGTGTTGAGGCATTCCGTAGACTTATTTGGAACCTTAGTATCGACATAAGAGTTTAAGATTTGTTTGTGGGAAAGCAATTTCCAAGAAGGGGAGACTGCAATATCCCCATCCAATCTCTCAGAAAAACAAGCAAGTAACCTTGTATGGTTCGTGTGTGGTAGGCTAGTACACCTCCAAATAGCGAAGTGCGGGTGGTGTATCCACTAATCTGAAATGACATAGACGCATGGATACAAAGATCTAACAGAGACAGCATCCATTATTATCACAGCAATAGAACGATTTCAATCAGACACAGTGATCAGACCGAGGCTTAGCCTTTTAAATACAAGTTCATAATCTTGAAGACGTCATTCAGGAACATCGATTAAGTTTATTTGTCAATTTTCCAACTTCGAACCAACCTTTATATCAAACTGCATCAGCTCATAATTTTCATATCAGACGTGTAGCATCATTGATGATTACATTCTATGTTCTATTAATACATATAAGTGTGATCGTTGTTAATCAATTCAAGTATCTATTTGTCACACTCGCACCACATTCATATTAGACTTCATCTATTTCAATTAGAACTACAGAGTACAGATTTGATGAGGAATTGACCACCATAATAGGCGTGGCATCATTAACAATTGCATTCTCATTTCTCCTATTAATTTACATAAGTATGCATAACAAGTTGAAGGTGCCATAGCTAATATATCAATTGGATCGATCAAATTTAAGGCAAACTCTTTAGTAACGCTATAAGGGACATTACAAATTTTCCATCTAAACGTTAAAATTTCTCCTCAGTGTAGATCTTTTTCAAGAAGAAAAGAAATAAAAAATGATACCAATATTGGTTTGGAACAGATGGCTAGGATCTCTTGGATGATTGGGAGAAAGGGTTGATAATGGTTTTCCTAGTCTTTGTTCATAAAGATGGGAACAGATGGCTAGGATCTCTTGGATGATTGGGGAAGGGATTGATAATGATTCCCCTACTCTTGTTCATAAAATTGAATGAGCTATTCACAACATAATATTGTATTCAATCTAATATGAAAAAGGTGTAAATTATAATTATTGAAGTTAAATTTCAAAGCATGTAATATTAATTGTATTTAAAATTGAGAGAAAACATATTTCATCCTGTTTAGATAAATGTAGCAAATAATTTTCTTAGAAGTGTAATATTATTTTAAAAATTGTTCTCTCCATACAAACTGTATGAAAGTTTTAAGTTCCTTTATGTTTCATTTTTAAACTTTATTTTCAGAAGATATACAAATCAAAAAAATAAATGCCTATATTATCATTTATAAAATAATGAAAAATGAAGATGGGTGTAAAAATGTCTAGACAGATAAAGTCTAGCCCATTAGAACATAAACAAGACAGTTAGATGCAGGACGATCCCAACTATCTTATTTACCCAATACATCAGCACGATCAGAAATGTCGACGGGACGGTCCCCCACATATACACACAACAGTTTATTTTGAACCGAGGGAGGTTCTCGCAGGACGACAGCTTCGCATACGAGCGAAGCGAAGATCTGGCTGGGCAGCATTCTTTCTGAAAGACCCAGGAAAATAGCAGGGGCTGTCCTCGTCAATCCTTCCCACAGAAGGTGCCCTACTAGCGCTAAAGCTTTTCGGAATAACCTTCTGTTGCGCCACAGGAGACGATTTACTCCTCTCCGAAGCGGCCCTAACGAGCTCAGCAAATTCATCATCATTTCTAAGAGAGGAGTTGCTAAAGCTCTTTGGCAGGCCAACCATAGAAACATCAAAACCGCTATAATTAGCCCTCCCCGCACACTCAGATATGCTTCTCATATAAAAGTCTCTGGCTTTGGCAAGGTATCGAAGAGGGGACAAAGCCTTTATTCCCCTACACAATGATTTAACTCGCCTCTTTTTGGAAATGTCGCCACTGGCTCTGCAATTATTGCCGGCTTCCATCAGAAATCAATTAATATGAAAGACTCTGTTGTCGCGCAAAGTCTTTCTACCAGAAACTGAACGTTTGCAGAAGCGTCTGAAAATATAGTGAGTGGCTTCTTCACGTTGAGATTAACGATGAATCGGGGGGGATATTTATGTACGATTAATAATTGTGAATGACGATAGCTGAGAAACGCGTGGAAGAAAATGTCAAGGTAAAATGAGACATTCGACCGGTCTCTTTTGACGTTGTCAAGCTTACATATGAGCAGGTAGTTCATCATATTTGATAGGCTCCCGCGTTCCCACCAAGTTTTGAGATCTTTTAACAGTGCAGTAGATATTACAAAGGTGTCTAGTTTAACTAATTAACAATCGTATATAATATATAAAGTAAATGCATTGCACCCAAACAAGTGTATTCCAAAAAGTAAGTGTATTCCAAAAAGTAAGTGTATTCCACGCAAACAATTTACAGAAACAATGGGAAAGTGCAATAGAGTAGGTGGATTGCTCAATTTAAAGTAACAATTGTAACTTCAAACTTTCACAGGTAAAATTTCTTATAATAAAAATGTTTGCAGTCGGCGTGAAACACTCATCAACCATAACCCAACAATCAACTCAGTGAGAAACTGAACAAGGAGAAAAATCAAATCCAAGAAGCTCTGCCACTCCGATGCCTTAACCAGGAATTATTTTTTCATTTAGGATGGAAATTGTAAGGCGTAGAAGAGCGAGTGTAACGCGAAGTGGCGACGCTAAGGCTCATGGGTAAAGTGGCGGGAAAGTCGTAAGGCTCATCCTCGTAAATCGTGCACACAGACGGCGCCACGCTTCTGCTCCTCGCGAACGCTTGCTCTGCAGAAGCCAATTTGTATATCCCTAAACGTGAATTCGAGCTCGAATTCGAACTTCTCCTCTGCGACGCAGCCCTCACAAGCTCCCCATATTCGTCATCCATTCTGGCTGAGGTAGCGCTTGAGGCCAATTTGTTAAGGCTTGTGACATAGTAATCGCGGGCTTTGCCAAGGTATGGCAATGGAGACAGCGCCTTCACTATTCTGTGAAATGATCTGTCTTTGGCGCTTTTCTGAACGTTGCCATTATCGCCTTTCATAGAAACTTAGTCCTAAGTTTCTGATAGCAATGGAAAATAGAGGAAGATCTGTGGTGGACGGAAGAACTTGTTCGCTTATTGTGCAGCTTCTTTTCAGAGGATATATATAAAGGAAGGAAAGGAGAGATTGGGAGATGAAGTCGAGATCGGGCACAAAACCATCGTAGTCGAGTAATTAACTGGAAACAGAATCCGGAAACCAAATGCATCGTATTGAAAAAAGACAAACTGGGGAATTATCTGCAAATTACAAATAAATGGTGTCCTCACTTTATTCTCGCTGTTAACCTTTTAGATTTAAATACTATATTTTTAGGGTGCAAATAGAGTATTTGGTTGGTAGGCGATGATCGATTCAAGGAAAATTTTATGCTTATTTGTTTTTGAGTTCAAATAATATTCACAAACATGACTTTTTCAGAATTAGTATCTTAAATCTTACTAAGATATTATATAATGTGTTTTATATTATTTTATATAAATATTAATATTATAAATAATAGAAAAGTTATGCTTATTTGTTTTTGAGTTCAAATAATATTCACAAACATGACTTTTTCAGAATTAGTATCTTAAATCTTACTAAGATATTATATAATGTGTTTTATATTATTTTATATAAATATTAATATTATAAATAATAGAAAAGAAGGCTATCTAATAGGTCATATCATCAAGTCTACATAAGACATAGTCTTAATCAACAAATTTAAAATGACAAGATAGAAAGCTATTAAGAAACAAGAGCTCTGTTAGAGCAGGAGTCCCTGCCAATTGCCAAAAATAGTAGGAAATTGGAAATTAGAAATTGTGATATGGGGAATTATCAACTATTGAAAAAGATCTTAAATTGGATTTAGGCCACATTTTGGTTAAGGTTATATGTACATTAACAATTGAAAAATAAGTAACACGGTCTCATAACATGTACATAATAGATGTCCTAAATATTGTGAACAGAATATGCTGTTAGCTATATTAGAGTTGAAAAAGAGTATAAGAAAGAAATATATAAAACAAGTTGAAAAAGAGTATAAGAAAGAAATATATAAAACAATGACTGTAAAAATCAGTTGACATAGTAAAGCTGCTTTTATTCATATAATATAGTTCTGAAATAGTTGACAACTGATAATTGTTAGCAAAATGATAAACAGTTATATTGTGCTAAGAAGCAGTATTCAAGATTAGTATAAAATGGAAGTTTAAGTAGTATGGTATCTGATACTATCGCTGTTCTATATGCAATTGAGCACTAAACAAAATTTACATTTAGAAAAACTAAGCATGGTATCGAATATTTTTTGTTAAAGGCAATTAATAAGTTATTTACAAAAAGTACAAAATTTATTAGACCTCTATTTTTTAACTACAAACTTATCTTATCCTACTGTTGCCATAGAAACTCTTGTGCTCTATTTTTCTGCACACATATAGCATACATTCCCCACACAATAATGTTGTTCTGTTCACCCGCATATGCCTTGGAAAAACAAGGAAATGTAAAAACTATTAATTACCATTAAATGTGCATTTGAAACTGCAGCATTTGAAACTGCAACATATGAAGATCAATACAAATAAATTTTGCAGTTCAAAATTCATTTAAATCTGTCCTGTGGGACATAAAATGGTGAATAAGATGAACTGAAGATAATGAAAGTTCACACATTTGAAATGATGGACAGGGCAGTTAACAACGAAGAATTGGGGCACACCTTTCCTCATGCTTACAACATCACAACTTGAACATTGACAATGTCAAATCCAATCAATAGCCAAAACTCATTAGAGCTTATTTGCACATTGACAAATTTGTTGTTGCAGGCATGTCGGATGGAAACCAGCCACAAAGAAATGTCAAGTGAAGTGGATATAAAATGCATGTTTTTCGCTTAGCCTAAATTATTGATTATACTTTGTGAGCTAACAAGGAAACTATAATTTATGTATTTCTTGATTTTAGAATGTCGACCGTTACATTCAACTAAATGTATTTTACAGGCTGTGCATTGCGACTATGTATACACATTGTTTCAACTTAGCTTCAGTAATGGAATTGCATTTCCACAAAGAATATTGACACATCAATGCTTCATAATTAGTATACTTGTGTCAATCTGAAATGTGCTAAGTGGGTAGATAAGATTCCAATCAATAAGCTACAATACCCCACAAAAAAATTACTGTTAATGCTAGTTGAACATTTTCTCTATCTCCAAGTATTGTTGTCCTGACATACTATGATTGTTGTTGCCACTTGTATGGATTTAAGCCCAAAAGGATTTCCAACTTTTCTTTCTCCAACTCAATCAAATTTATAAATTCCTCCTGCCAGCTAAATTTGTTAGTTGTTGGGAAAGATGATCAATGAAAATTTGTAAATTTTATATATAATTTACTGTTTATAACTATTGTATAAATTTGTTAGGTATCTAAAAAGAGAATTTGTGAAATCGTGTAAAACTCATAACAAGAGTTATTGACAAGAAGATTATAATAGGTAACAAATTCAAGTGGCTAGAACTATGGAAATCATTTTTGAAATTAAGGGCCACTTCCAAAGTAATTTAAAAATTGTGCAGTAGCATTACAAGGCCTGTCTTACATTTCATTAGCTTGAAAAACTGTTTGTTGACAGTAATTTAAATTTTGTGCCCCACATCCCAACAAACATACATCGTCCAATGGGGCTTCACGATTCGCCTTTGCTATGCAAGATGCATGCACCACTGTATATTCACTGAATATTGGGATTCCAAAGAAATGATGGATGGGCTTTCCATTGACAGAGAAATGACATTTCTTATCACTGTATGCAACTCCACTCATGAAGTTCAATCTGAAAATTTCACAGATGTTGTTCTTGCCTCAAACACAAAGCTCGCATTCTCTACATTCTGCCATGTATGATGAAATAACATGATCTCCAGAGCTAAGCTATGTAACCTCATGCCCCACACTTTCTACAACCTTGCAGTCACCTTTTAACTTAATCTTCATATCTAATATGATTTATAAATTAAAATTGAATGTATCCTTATTTTAGCTATGCGTGGAATATAAGGTTGTGTTATGCATACCCAACACTTTCGTGGCCGAGAATCCTTGGAAACCAACCTCCGCCATCCTACAATGCTTTACATGGGTGCTCTTGAGCCATAAAAAACTTACAAAATGCCTGCTAAACATTGTCATGATCAGCAACAAATTGAAAGTTAAAAAAAAATACTAAAATGTACACTTAACAAATATGTTAATGGGATTGTAAGTCAATGCACCTCAGTAGACAAAAGGAGGTTTTAACAAATCCTAGAAGAAGAATAAGGGTAGAGACAAACAAAACCAAAAAGCCTTGTTAAAGTTGTGGATATTTGTAACCATTCTTCTTTATCAATATAATATTACAAACTGATTAACGTCATACCTTGTCACTCTTAGATCATACGAGAATGAACATAAATTAATAAGTTTCATGAAAGGACTTGCATACATTTTTAATAAAGTCCTCTACAATGACCATCTTTTGGTATTAAAAAGTGCAAAATACATGACCACTTAAATGTAGAGGTGAGTTTTAAGGAAATTAATATGGGTATCGTTTTATGGAGAGGGAATATAAAATTCTCGGTTAGTGTTACTGAGAATATGTAAGTCTCTTTTAAAATTAAGCATTTCTATGGATTTTGCTGCTTTTTCACTAAAGATTCTTTTGTTTGTAACTCTTATTTCTAGTTGTGCTAGTTTAGGGTGTTTTTTTGTCATATTTGTAGTTAGATGATTTTGGGATAGTGTTGTTGTAAGTGATAGAGAGAGCAGTGTTGCTATTCTTGGGAGAAATGTAGAAAAAAAATTGATTGCATCATGAAATTTATTAGAAAGCTTCAACCTTTAATATTGCCCTTCTGTTGAAACGTTTCTACATTCTTCCTGTCAAAAACAAAACATAACCATCAACCTATAATGATCGTTTTGAATAGTCATTTGTCAATGACTAGAAAGAAACATGCTTTATTGATTCTTTCAAATTTACTATTTAGTTTTTGCTTCACATTTCAAAAGTCAAACCACAACAAAATGAAAATCAAAGTTCCCTTTTGCCAATTTCATGAACAACCCCTGAAGCCGGATGGGCATGCTTGGATAATAATTTACTTTGTATTACTTTAGAACCAAAAAAAGAAACTAGTTTGGTGTTCAAGAAAATTTGTTTCAGACCATAAACAACCATGATGACAAAATAACACAAGATTCAAATATTATGATTTACCACCATAGTTTGAAATATCAAAATTTCAGCACAACAAATGATTATAGAACTCCACGAAAGTTGGTTTCTAATGTTCTTTTAAAAAAAATATGTATTTCATATAGCCTTTTGTGATATGAATACACAGAAAACATGAAGGCTCCACCATACTAACTTCAATTAAAAGCTAAAAAAAACAAGGAAATGAAGTTTGGGAAAGCCATGAACAGTAATATTTCATTCAAGTAAAAATTTAAAAAAATGGCTTATATAATTAAATTTGATTTTGGAATGAGTAAAAAATAGCCCTATACTATTGCATTTTTTTTGTATTGTTTTTTAATTTCCTTGGATCTTGATTCAACAATTTTGGTTATGTGATGTGCCATAATTCAGACCATCAAAGCTTGTAGTTCTGATTGCAATACCTGATGGTAGAGCAGTATGTTCTGATTTAGGTGCATGCTGCTCAAATGAAGTTAAAATATTTATAGAGTATAGCAAGCTGTCTTGAAAGGTCAATTCTGTTGGTTGGCAAAGTTGGAGGTGATATAAATCTATGAAAGAGATGCAATGGCTAGTCCTGTAGATGTAGAAATGTTGTGACTTTACGCCCAATTCATATGGGAAACTCACAAAGATGGAGGCAGAGCACAAGCTTACTTTGATAAGCAATCAAGGCTGCACCTAATAACTAGTAACAAATCGCTCACATCCTTTTCAGCTGTCATATCAATTTCAATGGCTAATTTAGCAATGGATAATTTGCAATTCTTTATGTTAGCAGCTATGTATTTGCGTCTTATGCCATTTTTTATTGAAACTCAGAGGAGAGAGATGGAAATGAAAACTAACATCTCTTACCAATTTTTTATCAAGAAAAGAGCAGGGTAGGCGCACTGCTGGCATGGAGAAGGTGTGACTGAGATTTATCAGTAGGATGTAAAATTTAAATGCAACAAAGTGAAGCTTTTATCATTTACTATCCAGTGCTTTTAAGATTTAGCAATTAAAAATCTTAAAAATTCATTTGAAATTTCAAACCTCCAAGACATTTCAACAGCAATATTTTGGTTCTAGGAATCTGCAATTGAGGGAGGTCTGCGTGAATCTCTAGGTGCCTTGGATTTGAAAACGTTGAGAGTTTCCCCAAGTTTGAAATTGTCTTGAGGCTTGAAAAACTAGCATCATTTTATCCCAAATAGATCGTGGCCGCGAAACATATATTTGAAGCATCCACACAGGGAAAGAAACGAAGGAAAATAGGGTCTAGTGAAGATTCAAATAGTTCTGATGAATATTTTGTCACAAAAGTGGACAGGCTCACAAGGAGTAGAATAAAGAGTAGCTGGGTCATGAGCACTGTGAAAAATTGAGGATTTATAGTTCAAACAAAACAGAAGCAAGCGGTTACTTTCAACTAGAAATTCAATATTAAAATGGTTCAAGAATAAAATCAAATGAAATCATTCAATATTAAAACCAAACCCATGATACCTACAGCTAGATTTCTACTATCTTCGTAAAACAAAAAAATAGTACTATACCTAAAAACCGTTGCTTGGCCCTTTGTCTGCCCTTTTCTCAGCCCTTGCTTAAACGCAGTGAAAGCAAATATAGAATACGAGTCTGAAAAATCCCATCAGAATAAATTCTAGAGTGAGTATTAAATGTTTCATAAAAATGATGAACTGGCGTGTACAGCAGCTGTACCAATATTACGAAGCCAACATACGTCAAGACTTTTTTCCCTATTTTTCATAATTAAAATGAATAAAACCACTAGGAAAAATATAACAGCCAATCAGAAAAAAATAAAAAATCAATAAAAATATTATTTATGAAATCTACAAGTTAAAAACTATAGAAAAAGTAAAACATTTGCCTTTAAATTGTACAAATTAATAGGAAAGAGCTCAACTGAAAACATTAGTCCCCTGCCTATATGGCAGGGACTAACAAGAGCTAATAATAAATATTAATATTTATAATGGGTCACTATCACAATTGTTTTATTTCTTTTTTTTAAAGTGAATCTTCAAAGATCTCACTTTAAAATAAAGTTACTAATTGTTTGTGTCATTTATTAGCATTTTCATAGGCATTTTGTGATGTGGTGGACGAATTTATTTTCTAGTCTATGCTAAGATCATGTTTTTTTATTATTTTAGATAAATTTGTAATTCTTATATGTTTTTCCATTTCCTATGTCTATGTTTAGTGTTTTCACTTGTTGACATACATTGACAAATATTTTAATAGATGTTTACAAGCACAACTACATATGTAAAACTAAAGTGTCCAAAATTAATTTATAAATCGTTATCTTTCTTATGGTGAAAGGTATCTTTTTCTATTTAATGATATTAATCATACTCCTGCTTTGTGAAACTTACTCTTATATAGTGTCATGAGCCTAACAAAGTGGTGAAAAATCTAAGAACAACAAATCACATACTATTCAATTCATTTTATACTCAATTTTAGCCTTTTTTTAATTTTTCGTAATTTTAACCACTTTTTATCTCCTTTTCTTCATTCTTAATCCTTGTCCTAGTCTCTTTCCCATATCAACCTTCTCCCCTTCTTAATGTTATTTGTTTTTATTTTAATGTTTCTTTCATTTATCCTCATCATCTTAGGTGGTTTCCCTATCTTTATGTTCTCTTACTCCTTTCTCCTCTCACCTAGCCACATTTTCACTCTCTTAACCAAAATCATTTAATGAGTTCCTATTTCCTAACATAAGTATAAATCATCTATTTGACTCCTAGAATTTCTCTTCCCATAATATTCCTTGATGATGCATAGATCACACCATCCTCTAATGAACCTCTCCACCTCATATAAAGCTTCTTCTTTGTTCATTGAACAAACAATTATCTCCTTCACAAGAAATCTCTTAGACTAGGAGCACTTGAAGATTCTCTAAATAGATAGCCAAGATAAATAGGATTTTTGAGATACGAGAGGAAAGACATTTATATCATAAAGATTAATGAGTGCATGATAGAACTTCAAAAATTTCTTCCTCGACATTATTGGAATTTGATATTATTAGAACATGACATTGAATGCATCCCGATAAAAATATTGACTTCACTGGTCTCATAGGAGGTGGAATTTGGCTTTATGCCAACCCGTTGCATTAACTTTAAAATTTTTTGAAGGCTTTCAACAAATTTCTTTTTTGAATCATTTTGTCTCAATGGGAAAAGTGGATAGAGTTGAATCGTTTTGTCTAAATGGGAAAAGTAGATAGAATAAAGAAAGATAAAACAAATGATTTGGAAGAAGAATTGAAGGAATGTAAGAAAAATGTTTAAAAATGATATCTCTTTTAAAAGAGAAACATGCTGAAAATGTAAACTTTTAGATTAGAATTGTGAGCTTGAAAAAGAATTAAACAAATTAAAAGAGAAAAATGAAGATTTGCAAGAAAAGTTAAACTTGTTTGAGGAGATTAAGAAAAGGAAAAAGGAGCTAGAGAAAAGAGTAAAGTTGTTTGAGGACCTAGAAGAGATATTGAAGAGAGTAAAAGAAAAAAATGATTTACAAAAAAAAAGAAATATTAAAACTAAAACAAGAGAATGAATGTTTGAAGTCAAAGCCATTAGTTAGTGATGTTTCATGTGACACAGAAGATTTATGTTCATAATTTGGTAAAGGTGATTTAGTTGAAACTATTTGTGATAGAGATGAACCTGTTAATGAGACTAAAAATCTTGTTAGATGTGACGAGTTGTTCACATAATGTTGGTTTGAAGATAATTAAGAAAATGGGTTATGAAGGTAAAGGTTTAGGAAAGTATGGGAAAGGAATCAAAGAACCCATTGAGCCACTAATGAAGCCAAAATATGAAGGCCTTGGATATGTCAAAGGTGAAAATGATGTTCAAAATTATATAAGTTCATAAAAATTAGTTCAAAGAATGCAGTATATTCAATGTTTTCATTGTAATAGAGGACACACAAAAGAGATGTGTTGGGATTTGCATCCATGTAAAATATGTGGTTTAAGAAATCATTCCAAAAAAATGTGTTGGAAGAAAGAATCTATGACAAGTTGTATAAAAATGGATTGTGGATGGACCTATGGATCTAGTTGGGAAAGGCTTACAGGTATGTTCAAAAGGTTGGACAAATGTTCATATGTGAAGACTAATAGAAGTCATGAAAGGTTTGGATGTTCAGAAGCAATAACAAATATTTTGAGTAAAAATAAATCATTGACAACTACAAATTGTTTGATGTTTTGAAGACTTGAATACAAATAGTTTTTGAGACTATTGCAATAGTTGAAGAAGCCAAATGGATGGCATCATTATTAAGAGTTAGAAATGGTTTAAAAGAAACCTTTCAAAGTCTAAAGAATGTTGCAGCATTCATGGTAGCTGTAATTAAGGAGGAATATTGGAAATAATCCCAACTACCCACCATTTAACTTGTCATCTCATATCCTTCATATGCATATCAATCTGCAGGCAACTCTCTCAATATTAAAAATAAAAGACTCTAGGCAGATTTTACTCAAGATTGCTCCAACCTGACCAATGTACAATATGCAAAATTCTGGATGTTTTTTCAACTACCTCTTGCCCATTATAGAAAGATCTAAGTCCTCCATAAAAAAGAGTCATTTGTAATCGATTAAAACATGAATGAAAATTTGGCTTTCTTTGGTATTTGCCTGCCCTGTTTTCTAAATCTGTTTTGGCTCTACTCTTTTTCTTCTCTATCTTTCAGTCTCCTGTTCTATAAATAAGAACTTGCATAATAAGCAAGCTACCTCTTCTGTCCACCACAGATCTTCCTCTCTGTTCCATTCCTATCATAAACTTAGAACTATGAAAGGAGATAATATCAACGCTCAAAATAGCACCAAAGACGGATCATTTAATAGAATAATGAAGGCATTGTTCCCATTGCCATACCTTGGCAAAGCTCGTGATTACTATGTCAGAAGCCTCAACAAATTGGCCTCAAGTGCTACTTTCCTGCCACTTTACCAATGAGCGTTAGCGTCACCACTTTACATTACCCTCGCTCTTGCAGCTCTTCTACGCATTACAATTTCCATCCTAAATGAAAACTTACTTGTTGGATAGGGCATTAGAGCAACATATCAGCTTCTTTGATTTGATTTTTTTGCTTGTTCTATTTCTTGTTGAGTTGATTGTTGGTTTATGACTAATGAGTGTTTCAGGCCGACTAAAAACATTTTTATTATAAGAAATTTTACCTTTGAAATTTTGAAGATACCATTGTTACTTTAAATTGAGAAATTTTCCTACTTTATTGCACGTTCCCATTCTTTCTGTAAATTGTTTGCCGGAATACACTTACTTTTTGGCTTGGTCACTTCATTGTAACTATCTAAGTTTCTTTCATATTCGATAAAAAAATATTTGAGATGCAATGGTGTTTTCTCTTTATCCTTTTGGGTGTTGGCTATTAAGTGGTTTTTTAATGTTTGAATAGAATGTAATATGGTTTAATTGTATGGAAATTAGTAATTTTTAAAAAAATATATAAATAATAAAAAATACATATAAGGAAAAAAAGAAATAGTGAAAAAAAGTTAGATAATGGGGAAGTTGAAAGATGAAAATATGATTTAAATTGACATTAACTTTTTTGGAAAGACGTAATAGATGGAGAGATAGAGATATCTAAATCAAAGATGAGAAATTTGATTTGGAAATGATTTATAAGGCTATAAAGGAAAATGAAAGGAAAACTTATATTAGTTATATTTAGATTTATGAAGGAGAATGAAAACATAAAATTAAATGGAAAAAATAAGAATAAAATTCAAAAGAAAGGAGAAATAGAAAAATATAATTTAGTAGAGAGTAGATGAGATCTAAAAAGGAAATAAAAGAAAAACCTAAATTAGATTTTCTATGTCTTGAAAAGAAAAGGAGAATGGAGGAGATGGAAAAGAAAGATGAATAGATATGAGAAATGAGGTAAAAGGATGGAGAGTGATGAGGGATGGAAAATAAAATAAAAATGTAGGTTATTATAGAAATTGCAGTGAAAACTAGTAAATTTGATAAGAAACATTTTTCATATATAGTGTAAACCTTTGAAATTTGTCATCCAGCATAAGTAAAAACTAACATCTTTCTAATGTATAAACATTAATGTGCTTCACTTTTTAAAGAAAAATAAATTTATCTATAGAAATGTCTAAAGATATCAATTGGAACTATTTTATTTAACTTAAAATTAGTTTATTTTATTTTAAATTATATATACTACATAGAAGGCATTTAAATTTATTGTATCTAATTTTTTTTTTTTTTTTTCCTAATACAACTTTTTATTTTAATTTCTAAATTTTGATATTTAATATCTAATTTTCTATATTTAAATTTTCAACTTCTTATCACTATTTGTAAAATTCATTAAAAATAAAAATTTATCAAATAAATTTTTTTTAAAATTAGTTTTCAATTGCATTAATTATTATTAATATCTATTAATATTTTTTAACAAAATTTTCTATGTACATTGTAATTATGAAAAGATAGACTATTTTTAAAACAATATTTTTACTTTTATTTTAGATATTTATCTATCTTAAACTTATAGTTTTAATGAGGGAAAATTTTCTTTTCATGCGGTGTTTATTTTAAAAAATTTATGTTTATAATTAATATTAATTTTTTTGACATGCAAACAGTTGTCAAATTTAAGATAAATGGTAAGAGATTCTTTTAACACAATTACATTAATATACTCACATCATTAAATTACACCCCTTGTTGCCATTGTAGAATACTTATCAACATTAACTACTATGCATGGTTATCATTTTCCTATTCTAAATCATACTAGGCACGGGGAGAAAATCAATTTGCCTTTTCTTTCTATTCTCCTCCTTGGAGTGCAGCATTCAAAATGGTGCCAACCTCTTGCTCCACTAGGGTCTTATCTATCTTCTTTACAAATTTGTTGTGGACCACTCTCCTAGCCTTAGTAGTTCGTCCCTTATGCTTGGGAATGAGGAAAAGTCTAAGAAAAATTGTGGTAAGTCCTCCAAGCTTGTGCTTTCTAACCCTATGTCTCAGTGTTCACTCAACTCCACCTCCTCGACTGAGAATAGAGGAAAACATACCCTTGCTATCCAGAATAAAGAATCTCTGGAACTTGCCCTACTAAATGTGAACCCTGATAAGAGAAAGCTAGAAACCCCCATTAATTCCTTGGTTAAAGCTAAAAAAAAGACAAAGAGTCAGCCAGTAAAAGTAACACCATAGACCTCGATTTGTACTATTAGGATGATGAGGAGGAGATACCTTCGGAGCAAGACAAAACTGATTGCAGCTATGGGGAAAGGAGGTCGACTAAGCTCTGGGCTAATGAAATAAAAGAGGAAATTAAAAAAGCTGATAACTAGGCCAATGCTAAAAATGTGGAGGAAATTTATGATATGGAGGAGGATGATAACTATGTTGAGAATACTGAGGATGAGGATTTCCAGGAGGAGGAGGACAACCCAGAAGAGAATTTCAAAGAGGAAATGGAAGAAGAGGAAGATGGGGATGAGATCAACAAGACTGAGGCGGACTCGAATACTCCAGAACAAAGTCCTCAGTTCCCTAATTTTTTGGGTGATGAGGAGATGGTCTCCTATTCCCACGAATCCCTTTCTAAGATGGATGCCAACAAGAATCTAGAAGAGAAATTACAGGAGCTAAAGGATAGAGTTGTTACCCTTGAGATGAAGAACGAGGAACAAAATTTGAATTTTCAAAACCTATGTGATTCCTTAATCTCCCTCTTTTGCATTACGGATGGGGTTATGAAGAGTGTTTTGCTGGGCACGATGGTCAAGGGAGGATTAAAAAGTACAAGAAGAAGATGAAGAAGAAGGACCAGATGGAGCACACCGTGGACGATGACAAGGAGAAGATGGACACTTGGGAATACAATCTTGGGAGACTTCAACATGACTGGAACCTGCTTAAGAAGTATTAGCTACTCTCTGGGTTTTTATTTATTTTTTGCTCTTTTTTGTTGATGATCATATTAAGGATGTTATGTTGGGTCTACGTACCCTTTAATGTTAACTCTTACTATTATAGGACTGATAAAACTCTTTGCAATATGCTCTTTGTTGGTGTTTTTAGTAATACTTTAAGTAGTAGGATTACTGATGATGTTGTTGAATAAGATGATAAGTATAGAAGATGGAGGCTAGTTAGGATGTGTAGAAATAGCTACAGAACTATGAAAGTTTTTAATTATTTTTGAATAGTGGACTCAATTTTTTGTTTGGCCTCTGGGTGATTGTTCTTTGCTTGAAGATTTAACTTGGTAACTCTTTGTTGCTCTTGGTTCAGGGCCATCTCCCTGCTTATATAATAAAAAACAAATGGAAACTTAATATTTTCAATCATAATAAGACTACGGGGAAGGTTTTCATTATAGGGTAAGTGTACAAAGATGGTGGTTAAAAAGGGGGGTATAAGTGGACACTTTTTTTCTGAAATTAGGTGAACCTAAGCTTGGAGGCAAAATTTGAAAGTCATCCACTCAAGATATGAAGATAATCAGACAACAAATATTGTAGTACTCTGAATCTAGTTTCCAAACTACTAAAATTTTTGAAAATTGGATAAGATTAAGGGGGTCAAATCCTTCGTGCATGAAAAACAGAACCTAGTTTTTTCTGAAAAACATAACATAGTGTCTGACGTGCACATCAAAAAATTCATAGTTCGATTTAGTATTTTGACAAATCATTTGGCAGAAAGATAGTTATGAGTGAGCACTAGAAGATGTGTATTGTTTTGTAGTTTTTTGTTGACTATTTTTTTTTTATGATTTTTCCAATCGAGCACATCTTGAAAATTAGGTACTTGTTCGTGCGCGAAGCATAAGTTGCGCTAAACAAATCAAAAATACAATTTATTTTTTTAAATTGTAAAGAACCAAGTGCAATACAATAATATATAGAGTTTTTTAAATTTGGATGTATATCAAAAGTTTTTAATAAAATGGTGCACCTATGTCTGTGAGAACTATGAAGATATTAGTAAAAGAAATTCAATAATAATATGTTATTGTTGTTCAAATTTTTAAAAAATTATATGGTTAGAAAGCTCAAAAGATGGGTGAAAATATGGTGGCAATTATAGAAATACCCACTTGATGAAGTGTAAACCTGATGATGATAAAGTCGATAAACCAAGTTGATAAAAAACATGTCAAAAATGAGAGAAATGGAGGGAAATCAAACTTTCAAACCATAGCTTTGTCATCCAGGCCTATTTCCAAGCCTAAATAGTCAAAAGCATATACGGGGTACTTATGGTATGAAAAGCACGTACGGGGTACTTATTGTGTAAGAAGCATGTACGCGCTATTTTTACGATAAATAGTGCATACGTGCTATATTTACTATAAATAGCACGTACGTGCTAAGTTTGTTTAAATTTTGGGTGTGTGTATAATAAGATATTGTATATATAATATGTGTATATACATATACTATATATATATATATATATATATTAAGTATATATATACACATATAAGTGTATTATCTCCCCCTCTCAAGCGCATACAAGGTCTCTCTCTCTCTCTCTCTCTCTCTCTCTCTCTCTCTCTCTCCCCTTCTCCCTTCTTCCATACTCCACCCCTCTCTCTCTTCTTCTATCCCTTCCTCCCTCCATACCCCACTGCAACTGTGTCTACACTTCTATAGAAGTAAGTGAATTTATTTCTTGTCTGCAACTTCCTCTTTTATTTTTATCATGTATGCTCTCCTAAGAAAATTGACTGATGGATTTGTGTGTGTGTATTGAATAGGAGGAATAGGGTTTGAAATTGAACCACGGGTGCATTACTATGACAAACAAGGAAACCTTCAGCAATATTCTTCTCGAATGTGTTTTTAATGAGTAAAGCAGATGTGGAAAATAGTGTCAACAAAGCAACATGATGATTCAGAGTACCTGCAATATGTTTTTTCAGAAGGAAACAACCAGTAGGAAGAGAAAGAGGGAGAGTAGTTCATAGATGATGTCTTGGAGAATAATAGTGGTGGGTATGTGAGAGTTCCCATGTTGTTACACAACGCCTGTCAACTAAAGAAATTAAAGTTTGTTGTAAGCATGGCAGTGGTAGTATATGATGATCATCACTTGTCAAAAGGCTTGGAAGGGTACATACCCATGAAACAAATCAAGTGTGTAATTCCTATAGTGACAATTGAGATCAGTCCTATAACATTGCAAATTTAATAGCATCATATGTTTTCAAATTTAGGCAGTACTCTTAGGGTTAGGTCAAGCTCTTACACTTTCTTTTTAGTGAAGCCTCATTGTTTGTTCGCTTGGAGTCTCTCTTATGCTGAAAATGGTCTAACTTACTTATATCAAAACTAAACTACTGATGTTCTATTCATAATTTTAAAAAATATATCATTTTATTAGCCCACCATATGACCCCTTAGGTGTCATTATAGGTCATATTATTTACTAAGAGGTCATATGGTGTCCTGTGACCCCTTAGGACACCATATGACCCCTTGAGACACCATACAACCCATAACAACACCATATGGTGTCCTAAGGGGTCATAGGATGCCATATGACCCCTTGAGACACCATACAACCCATAACAACACCATATGGTGTTCTAAAGGGTCATATGGTGTTCTATGGCCCCTTAAGACACTATTTGGTGTCATTATTGGTCCTCTGTTGTGCTAAGGGATAATATAGTGTCATATGACCCCTTAGGACACCCTATGACCCCTTAGATGTCGTTAGGGGTCATATTCTGTTATGGTCTCTCTCTCTCTCATCCTCTCCCTCCCCCCTCCTTTCCCTCTCTCCCTCTCCCTCTCTCACCTTCTCCCTTCCTCCATACCCCATCCCTCTCTCTCTCTCTCCCTCTCTCTCTCCCTCTCCCTCTCTCACCTTCTCCCTTCCTCCATACCCCATCCCTCTCTCTCTCTCTCTCCCTCTCTCCCCTTTTCCCTTCCTCCATACCCTATCCCTCTCTCTCTTCTTCTCTCCCTCCATCCCTCCATACCCCACTGCAACTATGTCTGCACTTATATAGAAGTAAGTGAATTTATTTCTTGTTTGCAACTTCCTCTTTTATTTTTATCATGTATGCTCTCCTATTAAAATTGACTAATGGATTTGTGTGTGTATGTTGAATAGGAGGAATAGGGTTTGAAATTGAACCACGGGTGCATTACTGTGAAAAACAAGGAAACTTGCAGCAATATTCTTCTCGAATGTGTTTTTAATGAGCAGAGCAGATGTGGAAAATAGTGTCAACAAAGCAACATGATGAGTCAGAGTACCTGCAATATGTTTTTCAGAAGGAAACAACCAGTAGGAGGAGAAAGAGGGAGAGTAACACAAATGATGTCCTGGAGAATGATAGTGGTGGGTATGCAAGAGTTCCCATGTGGTTACACAACGCTTGTCACCTAAAGAAATTGAAGTTTGTTGTAAGCATGGCAGTGGTAGTATATGATGATCACCACTTGTCAAAAGGCTTGGAAGGGTACATACCCATGAAAGAAATCAAGTGTGTAATTCCTATAGTCACAATCGAGATCAATCCTATAACCTTGCAAATTTAATAGCATCATATGTTTTAGAAAGGCAGTACTCTTACGGTTAGGTCAAGTTCTTACACTTTCTTTTTAGCGAAGCCTCATTGTGTGTTTGCTTGGAGTCTCTCTTATGCTGACAATGGTCTAACTTAGCTATATCAAAACTAAAGTACTAATGTTCTATTGTATGATGTTCTATTCATAACTTCAAATAATATATCATTTTATTAGCCCACCATATGACCCCTTAGGTGTTATTAGAGGTCATATTGTTTCCTAAGAGGTCATATAGTGTCTTGTGACCCGTTAGGACCCCATATGACCCCTTAAGACACCGTACGACCCATAACAACACCATATGGTGTCCTACAGGGTCATAGGATGCCATATGACCCCTCGGGACACCATACGACCCATAACAACACCATATAGTTTTCTAAATGGTCATATGGTGTCCTATGAACCATTAGAACATTATTTGGTGTCTTTGTAGGTCCTATGGTGTTCTAAGGGATAATATAGTGTCATATGACCCCTTAGGACACCCTATGACCCCTTAGATGTTGTTAGAAGTCATATTGTGTTATGGTCTCTCTCTCTCTCTTTCTCTTCCTCTCCCTCCCCCCTCCTTCTCTCCCTCTATCCCTCCTTCCCTCTCTCTCTCTCTTCTTCTCCCTCCCTCCTCTCTCTCTCTCTCTCTCTCTCTCTCTCTCTCTCTCTCTCTCTCTCTCTCTCTCTCTCTCTCTCTCCATCTCCCTATCCCTCCCTCCCCCTCTCTCTTTCTCACTCTCTCACTCTCTCCCTCTCCCTCCTTCCCTCCTTCTCTCTCCCTCCCCCTACTCTCTCCCCGCTCTCTCTCTCTCTCTCTCTCTCTCTCTCTCTCTCTCTCTCTCTCTCTCTCTCTCTCTCTCTCTCTCTCTCTCTCTCTCTCTCTCCTTCTCTGTTCCTCCATGCCCCATCTTCTCTCCCTCCCTCCCCCCTCCTTATCTCCCTCTCTTCCTCCTTCCCTCCCTCCCTCCTTCCCTCCCTCCCCCCTCTCTCTCTCTCCCTCTCTCCCTCTCCCTCCTTCTCTCTCTCTCTTCATCTCCCTCCACCCCTCCTTCTTCTCTCCCTCTCCCTTCCTCCATACCCCTTCTTCTCTCCCTCCCTTCCCCCTCTCCTCTCTCTCTTTCCCTCCCTCCCCCTCTCTCTCTCTCTCTCTCTCTCTCTCTCTCTCTCTCTCTCTCTCTCTCTCTCTTTCTCTCTCTCTCTCTCTCACACACCCTCTCTCCATCCTTCCTTTCCACCCCTCTCCCTCTCTCTCTCTTCCTCTCCCTCCTCCCCTCCTTCTTCTCTCCCTCTCTCCATCCTTCCCTTCCACCCCTCTCCCTCTCTCTCTCTCTCCCTCCCTCCTTTTTCATTCATTTTGTTTCTACTACCAATAGCGCATACGAGGTACTGAACCTATTAGTTCACTGCCCTGCCATAACTTTTTTAAGGCGTAGGAGCATGTATAGAGTACTTATTACTTGTAAGTGCGTACGGGGTACTGAGTCCATTATTCGCTACCCTGTGATAACATTTTTTAGGTTTAGGAGTGCATATGCACTATTTATTAGTACAGAATGGTCCAAAAAAAAATTACCATTGGGCTTGCCAATATTTTATGGACTAACAGCGCACATGCGGTTATTAATGTATCGCGTACATAGTATGTAGACATAGTTTTAGTTGTCCACAAGCCTCAACGACCTCAAAAGAAGTTTTTGAGGTGTTGAAGGCCCCACTGGAACTGTTTCTGCACTTCTATCACTGTTTTATACATAGAAGTAAGTGAATTTTTTGTTTTTTCATGATTTCAAATGATTGAATTATTGTTCTTATTAGTTTTGTCAATAGTATTGTGATTGTTTAATAGTTTGATTCCAAAAAATAGTTATAAGATCCATATTTATGGTTATTTGTTTATGAAATTTTGTTTACACAGATATATATATATATATATATATATATATATATATATATATATATATATATATATATATATATATATATATATATATATATATATATATAATATGATTCTATTTAGGACAACTGATATCAACCATGGGAAAGAACAAGCGAGGAACGATGGAACAACGAGAGGCTGAAAAGGAAAGACAAAGGCAGCATATGAAGAAATTATGTGACATAAGATCAATGAGAGAAGAAGGTATGCCATCCTCAACATCTCAATTCGATTTACCAAATGAACATAATGCACCTAATGCAATTGAAGAAGAAGCATTTGATTTACCATATGAACCTAATGCAATTGAAGAAGATATTGCATTGAATAATCAGTTAAATGATGAACATACACCTTCTCTATTTGATGAATTGAATGTAAATAATGCACTGATGTTAACACCTCCTAGAATCATTAATAGGAAACCAAAGTATCTAATCCACATTGATGAGAATATATTGAAGCCAATGCCCAATAAAATGAATGAAAAAACTTGTAGGAGAATGGTTAAAAGAATATGGCAAAACTGATAGTTCTGATACTTAGTGTTAAGTACAGATGCCAAGCTAACAAGATGAGAGGGGGGGTGAATCATACAAACTTAATCTTCCATAAAAATAATAGATTCAACCTTGGTAACATATACTTCAGTAATATAACCAAAACTGCTCAACATGCAAACTCAAAAGCATATAAACATCATAACACTCATAACACTAGATTTAATGTGGAAACCCAAATAGGGAAAAACCACTGTGGGATTTCGGACCCACTAATAAATATACTCTTTTAGAGTATGCTCAGTTAAAAGCAAATCCTGTTAAAGATTATAAACACATTGCTAGATGTGACCCGGTTAAGGGATTTCCCTCAGATCTGTTAGGATCTTCACCTTGTTAGAAGTGACCTTGTTAAAGGATTTCAAACACTCAATCAGAATGTCACCTTGCTAGAGGGTTTTACAAATAAGACTGTTAAGTCCACTCGGTTAAGAGATTTTTTGTCACTTCACAAAATAACAATAATAAAAATCTATCTGCAACTTCACATCTAAAATGCTAAAGCCGATTCTTATTTTCTCAATACAATTTAGTCATAGGACTTATCTTGTCCATCTGTTGGGCTCTATACTCTGTTATTCAAAATAGGTCTTCAAGCTTCTGTGCTCGGTAATCACTATGTAGCATCCCTGTGCATACAATTGCCCACATACATTGTTTATCAATGGTTCCTTATTTATAAACAATTTGCCAACTGCTTAATCTCTTTGATCACATTTCCCATGATCAATCATAGCCATCAGATCTTCAAACTTGACCAGGTTAAATGTATCCTTCGATTTGAAAATGTTTTACCTTGCCTCAGGACTTGCAGTCCTTTCTTGGAACTTGCACAAGGTTATTGTGCTTCAATCTGAGCTGTAGATCTTCCTGCCAATTTTCCTTTGCCATAAATTCTTTAACAAACTTCATGCACGACATACCAATCATTTAATCAGTTCCAGCTCATTAGCTTCCTTCATTAAATAATGCTTTTATTCATTCAATGCATTCTGTTATTACTCGGTTGCAACTCGGTAAATACTAAACTTCACTTGGTAGACATTCTGCCTTCATTAACTGATAGCGATAACCTTAGGGTTTACCAAATAGGTTCCTTAGGGTTTACCGACTAGGTTCCTTAGGGTTTACCGATTAGGTTCTTTGCTCGATAACATAGTATAGTATTAACCTTACAATCAACAACATATGTATGATATCAAAACAATCTAAATATCATGATCTCATCATTGTCTAACTCAGTAATAGTTTCCCATTGAATAACTTATTCCTCCCCTTATTCATCACATTCTTTCTATGTCTTTTACTAACATCTTTATACTCACCAAATCATACTTCTTAAGATATGGCAACATCATACTGAATTAGAAAATCAATTTCTTGACATCAATGACAAAATAATAATATTAAAATAGTAAACATCCTTAATCAGTTATATCCATAATCATCAACAACCTTCTCATTATCCTTATAGAAATGCCAACAATCTCTTATTGTAATTAGAATGCCAATAATCTCCCTTTGTCTATTATAATGCCAACAAAAACTATTTTGAAAACTTAAATCAAACCGGAAGATGTCAATTAATTGTTCAAATGATTAAAAATTTAAATTTTAGAGAGACAATGAAAATTCTAGGCCTAAGATCATCTGAAAGTAACAATGAAAGAACTATTGTGATAAATCTATTTGATGCATATCAAGCTATTCGTTCAAAATCACGTACTAAATATTATAATGCTACTCCACATGTCAAAACATCAACCATAATGAGCAAGAAAATAAAAAAAGATCATTTGATAAGCAAAACAAGTAAGTCATTAAACATTAGTAGAAAAACATTAAGTAAAGCATTAAAGAGGTGGGAAAAAGTAGAGGAACCTAACAATAATTCTGTTTGGGCATTCTTGGGTAGACTACCATGCAAAGACAAGGTTGTTGTTGATGCACTAAGAATATTAATTAAATTTTTTTGGCATGACAACACAAGAGTTTCGCCCAGCCAAAGAGATGTTGTTAGAAGGTGAATTGGGTCTACAAATCGTGAGCCACATGCAAAGCACTATTTTGATATGACTCAAACTAAATTTTATGAAATATTCCTTCAAAAGTTTCCTCAAATAAGAATTTCTCAAATATTTTTTGAAATGGTAAAACTTTTTAATATTAAGATTAATCATGTACCCACCACATGTTGTTGTAGGATGCATATTGAATTTTCCATGGACTATGATATTTTTTGTCATATTTGTTCTACTTTGCACACTAACGATGTTTTGCAGGAATGCAATATGCAAGCACCTCCTAAGTCGGCAAGAGAATTTATTTCAAGTGTGCTATGTAATATACATGATGGTTGCATTTATTATAAGATGCCTCGTTTGGAAGGTTCTTGTGCTATATGTGGTGGTTTGTAATGTTTACCAAGATGCGTACATTTGGAGAGGACACATGAAATTGCTACAAAACTAGTCTCTTTCAAAAAATACAAGACAGTCACATATGGAGTTAAAAATGGAGAATATTTGAAGAGATGTGAGCCAGTGAAAAATGATATATGTGTAGCTGAATTTATGAAAATGTTTCAAGAGAAACTAATTTATGAGTACATAATGCATACACATAGAGCTCGATGGTTAGATGAGAAATTCAAGTTATTTAAGGACACATTTCCTCTTGGCACCATTGTCTCTATTGTTGATTTCGCTGAAAATTATACACTACAACCTCAAAATCAAGTGCAATCTATGTATTATCACTCTACACAAGTTTCTATTTTTGTACACATAGCATCCATGCATGTAGATGATAACACAGAGGAGGATAGAAAGGTTGTAAGAGAGTATCACTTCTACATAAGTGATGATCGTACTAATTCATCGGAGTTTGTACAAGGATGCTTTAAATTTTTCTATGATAGTTTAAGGGAAAGGAACATACGATACAATTGACACTTAATATGGTCAGATGCATCACACAATCCAAGAATGCAAGGATGTTTTATTGGTTGACAAGGATGCATATGACAAGCAGTGTACAACATTTTTGGAATTCCAGTGAGGCTGGACATAGTAAGGGAGAGCACGATGGTGCAAGAGCATGTGTGAAAAGAGCCCTAGCTAGAGAAGAATTGAAGTACAAAGGTGGTGCTGAGTTGATAGATGTAGAAACAATTGTGCGATGGTGTAAGTCTACAATGGATCCAGGTAATCCAGGTACGTCAATGGTTCGTAGTTATTTTTGGTTGATCACTGAATCTAACATTGAAAGTTTTCTAGATTGTTGTAGAGTTGTAGGATCGAGTGACATGCACTCATTTATGAGTTCAAATTCAAGATCACCGGTAATTTATAAGAGATAGATGGTATGTTTTTTCTCTTCATGCATGCATTGTTTGTGGGAAGAATGTGAATCACAAGAGTGGGTTGACAAATAGTCTTGTAGACCGTTGGTTCTCATTAATACATATCAAATTTACAGAGAACTACAATTGAGCCAGATTGAGACATCAGTGGATTTTGACCATATATCCGACCTAGTGGATTCAGGTGATTTTTTGAGTTAATTTTTTTGCAAGTATTTTTTTTGGTTCATTTTTTTGTACACCATACTTTATTTTTGGTATTAATTAACACTTTATAAAATGCAGGTCATGTGTATGCAATTGTTGCAGAAGAGAACAATGAAGAAGGAATGTATTACTATTTGTGTCATTGTGTTGAGCCAAAAAGAAAATTGACAACCACATCGATTGATGGAGAGGGTATTGAGTACCCAATAGGGTTCGTTGTCATGACAGGAACGTGGCTTTGGAGATACCCTATCAAGAATTCTAATGTTTGGTTGTTCGAGGACTTTGAAACACACAGACATAGTCTTCATTTCTCTAACCTTGTTGTTGTAACAAATATACATTTGATGAAGTATCGTGTTAGACCTCATAACAATATTTTATGGAAAGTTCATGAATCTGACCATGAGGCAATACTTGACACAATACGCATTAGAACCTATCCTAAAGGCTCATTTGATTGATTCTATGGTTCAGAGTAGAATGATTTTGATAATTTTGTATATATCATCAATGAAATGTTCTATATTCATTTTTTGTATATATAAATTCCCATGAGCTGATTTTTACATGTTTAGGGGCATAATTTTGAATATTTAAATGGCAATGAGCTGATTTGTACATATGTACATGCCAAATTTTGTATATTAAAATGGCGATGAGATGAATCACACATATTGTAATGCTAAATTTTGTATAAAATCCCATGAGATGATTTGTAAGACTTTTTTTTGTATAATGAAATAGCCAAGACTCGATTTGACCATATTTAGAGGCAAATTTTTGAATAATATGTGACAATGTTTGGTGACTATTTTTTGTGTCAATGTTTTGTGACTATGTTTTGAGTATATGTGATGTGATAAGGTCAATCATGAGAATTATTGATTCTTGTATAATCATGGAGAATCATTTGAGTCATTATCAGGTCATAGGGGTCATAGATTGAGACTAGATACAATTTGAGCAAAAATTGTCATTATTGTCAAAAAAATTGTCAAAAAGGTTGTCAAGCAATTTGTACATTGTGCCGGTAGGGTATGACTCTCGACGTTATGACACTTTGGGATGCATGAAAAGGGAATTCCTAGCGTAAACTTTCCCACCTAGATGCACTCGTGACTTCGGTTTGTGCACACGACGGATCAAATCAATTCTAGCCAATCCTGCAACTTTGCATTGCATGCAACTGATGGTTTTTGTAGTAGGCGAAAAAATGTTACCAATTGGAAATGGCTCCGATTCATCAAAAACTAAGATAGGATATTGTAGAGGAGCCTCACGTGAGCCCACAGGTTCAAATAGATCAATCGTATGTATCCTGGATTGGAAGAAACAATCCGTCAATTTCTTTCAATTTTTTGGACTCTGGACACTTTAGAGATCGCCCCTGTAGGGTATGAATCTTGAAATTTTGATGCTTTTGGATGCATGACATGGGATTGCCTAGGGTAAACCGAATCAATTCTAGACAATCCTACAACTTTGCATTGCATACAACTGACGACTTTTGTAGTAGGCAAAAAATGCTACCAATTGAAAATGGCTCCAAGTCGTCAAAAACCGAGATAGGCCATTGTAGAGGAACCTCACATGACCCCACAGGTTCAAAATAGATTGATCATATGTGTCCTAGATTGGAAGAAATAGTCCATCAAAGTTTGACAATTTTTTCGACTCAGGGCACTTGAGAGATCGCCCCGGTAGGGTATGACTCTTGACATTCCGACGCTTTGGGATGCATGACAAGGGCATGCCTAGCATAAACCTACCCACCCAGATGCACTCGTGATGTCGGTTTGTGCACACAGCAAACTAAATCAATTCTAGCCAATCCTGCAACTTTCCATTGCATGCAACTGACGGTTTTTGCAATACGCGAAAAAATGCTACCAATTGAAAATGGCTCCGAGTCATCAAAAACCGAGATAGGTCATTGTAGAGGAGCCTCATGCAAACCAACTAGTTCAAACAGATCGATCATATGTATCTTGGATTGGAAGAAATAGTCCATCAAAGTTTGATAATTTTTTGGACTCAGTGCACTTGAGAGATCACCCCAGTAGGGTATGACTCTCAACGTTTCGGCACTTTGGGATACATGACAGGAGCATTCCTAGCATAAAAATGCCCACCCAGACACACTCGTGATGTTGGTTTCTGCACATGACAACCAAAATCTAACCATTGCGAGCATGAGGGTGCTCTCTCACCAAACACATATTGTTGTTTATATTCATATTGTCGATTTTTGTTGTTTATATTCATATTGTTGATTACATATGCAAATATTCATTTAAATTTATAAGAGGCCAGCCACCAAATACAGTGAATACACAATAATGAACTTAATACAACAAGTTTTGGAGGGTTAATTCAACATTTTAGAAATTTTATCAAATCATATTCCATGATTGCAATGTTTAATATCATATATTTTTGTTGTTTATATTCATATTGTTGATTACATAGGCAAATGATCAATTAAATTTATAAAAGGACAACCACAAAATACAACGAATACAAAATAATGAACTCAGTATACATTTATTGGATTGAATATCAACATTTATATATATCAAAAAAAGGCATGTCTGCCAAGTCAATACAAGTATTACAAAAATATGGCATATGCCATGTCCAAATTGATATACAATAAAAATGTAGAATATATCTACATGTATTGGTCATTCTATGACCAAAACTAACACTATATGATCCTAAACTTGTGGTGGATCATCAAATCAAGCCTCTTCGATGCAATACGGGGCTCTGTAGATGGCTACAAAACCACAATTCAAAAGCCAAGTTAGAATTATTTGGTAGAAAATAGTTCACAATTAACAACATAACTATGCATTTAACTATAATTCCTTTGCAATTCAAATGTAGATTACCTCATCGGTTGATCCAGGAGCTAATGTCTTTTCTCTCCTCTCCTTGTCACTCTTAGGAGTTTTCTTGAAGACATACTTAAAAGGATCCACATTATGGCCATACCACAAAGGGGTCTATTGTAGATTAAATGTACAATTAATATAATGTACTAACATAAATATAGCAAAAACACTTAAAAGTTATAATATAGAGAACAATGACGTACCCGTGCTTGAGATGCTTCTCCAATGGACTAAGGATGGCTCACTATCAATGGAGAAACTATCGCTATTACCTATACAAAAAATGATCAAAGATTAAATACAATTAATTTAATGATAAGTATTGCAGGTTAAAAACAATTAATGTAATATATCAAACAAAAGTGTACCGGATCCTGAGATGCTTCTCCAGTGCATGGAGGAGGGTTCACCATTAATGAAATAGCTATCGATATTTCCTGTATGAAAAAATTATAAGATTATAATATATCACAAGTTCACATGTATGCGTGCATATAATCGTGAAATCAAGAAAATAAAGTAGAGATACATACCTCCTCCCTCTCTTGATCCACGAGCGAATCAGGTGCATTCAACAAATCCACATAGGTCAATGGTCGTTGTACATGTAAAATAGACAAAAAACACTAATCAATCTACAAACCCCAACTAATACTTGATTTCAACATTTTCAAACAATGGTACAACTAAAAATATGTTCAATTACCTTCTTCCCACATTTTGGCGTCTTTGAGGAATTCTTTTTCTTAGGACGAGCCCTAGACACGGAGGGGGTACCCTAAAAAAAATAAATTAACATGAGATATTAGTGAAGATAACATATTAAACATAATTTTAAAAATCTAAAATGAAATGACTTGGATATTCCATCAAAACAATACATAAAAAGGGTTGTACAAAATATGATACCGTATAGCCTTGTAGGCCAAAATCGATCGCTGAGAGCATGATGTCATGAATCTGGGACATTTGGTCCCCTGTCAACACCTACAAACCAAAAATTGGACCAAGCATTAAAGATAGTTAGTATATCTTGTATTTTTTTTGAATTCAAAGTGTACTATTCTATTTTAACATGTTACACCATTTATACCTCAAGCTTCGAAGTTGCAACTATAATAACTAGGGGAGGAGTATGGGATACCGTTGTTGCATCCTGAAATGCATATTATTTTTCTCAATTTAAATCAATGTATAAATGAAAATTCATTTATGTCATTACAAATTTAAAGTGACTGATGAATAAAATGCTATGAATTCAAATCAACACACCTGTGTCTGTTGCTGATGGGCAAACACCATGTCCATCAACTCATCTATCAGTGCGAAATCCTCAGCCATGTGGGTCTGACATCTACACTAGCCGCATCATCTATCCCCAAGCATATCCCCGAGCAACTGACACACATATGTTGGATGGGCTCTTTGTCACCGTCTGAAGCAACTAATGGCTCATCATCCAGTACAATAGGGTGTGCTAACGATGTCCCATGCTGGATGATGGAACTAGTCAACATTGTGGTCACCTAAAGAGTCTGTAACTCCATCGACTCTTTCAACTCTACTGGGACAACCTGATGCACCTTGGGTTTGGGTGCTAGGGGGTTGCGACTCTCCGTAGGTAATCGCCTACGGGCTCCAGGTCTATCTTGGGTAGAGTCACCACCTCTACCATGAAACTCTCTCATGTCAAAATAGTTTGGCCGCACATTGAGCATAAACTCACAATATACTTTTCTCAAAAAATACAATGGTACCTCATAATTAATACAAGGTGGATCATCAAAGACCATCCACCACCTCTGCCAAAAAAGATTCTTCATCTGCACATTGGTACACCAATGTATGGGAAACCTCTTTGTATTAAGAGGTAAGGACTAACCAGTTTTGGGATCAACAAAAAGGGCACATATTTCTTTTTTACTAATATTTTTATTTTTTGACTCCCTCGTATGATAGCCCATCGACATAGAATTGACGACACCTATCCCTAAAGTTTCCCCATTTGATAATTTGTGAGGAGACAACTATCGCATCACTAGCTAATGTTTCTAGGCTAGTGGCGAGGGATTGATGATGCTCAAGTTCAGATGTTTTCAATTTATCAATTAGTCTATTGATTTTAGACATATTTTGTCCTAACTGATTAATTAATTGCTCCTTTGTTTCAGGTGTGTGGTCAAAAGGAGGAATTGGGGGTGTATCTTGTGGGGTTTCAAGAGGTGCATTTGGTTGTTCTAGTTGTGGATTAGAAGAATCTAGTTTTTGAAACAAAAAATGAAAAAACCTAATCAAAATTAATGAAATTAAGTTCAAAATGTAGAACAAATTGAACAAACAAGAAAGAAAGACAAAAATTAACAAAAACTAACCTTGATCCATAGTGTCTGGAGGAGAAATCTAGCACCCCATTCGCATTTTAGGAGAGAAAATGAAGAAAATAAAAAATAAAAAACGTGCCATTCACAAGAAAATAAGACCCAGCTTTTTTTTAAAAACGTTTTTGGACAGGTATCACGTACCCGGTTCTTTAGGGATTATTAGCATGTATGCGCTCATTTTCCTATAACTAGCCCATATGCGCTCATTTTCCTAAAGGTAGTGCGTACGCGCTACTTATCCTAAAAGAAGCGCATACGTGCTACCTTCTCTAGTCTTGGGAACAACAAACCCTAGCACGTATGTGGTCATTTCGAATTTTAGAACCGCGTACGTGCTGCTTGTTTTTCCATGTTTTTTCTGGGTGGTGTCCACTTTTATGACCACCATCTTTGTGCACATACCCTATAAACTTTATCAATAATTTGAAGAGAAAATATATTCCTACCCAAGAGTTTTAATTAAATTAACCTTAGGTTCACGTTTTGTGGGAATTGGATGAAAGCAATGCAAAGCCTCTCAAATGTATTTGGTTGTCAAGATGTACTAGAGCCTAACAAGGCCTAATCTTCAATGGTAGATTCACAAAATAAATGTTCTAAAGGTTGTAGTTATGAATCAAGGAAAATTATGGCATGAGAGATCTAGGAGCCAATAGAGATGGTTTACACTTATGTTATGAAATAAGAACTCATTAAATGATTTTGGTCAAAAGAGTGAAAATATGGCTCGGTGATAAGAGAAAGGAGGAAGAGAACATAAAAGAGAGGGAAAACACCTAAGATGAAGAAGTTAAAAGAAAGAAATATTGAATTAAAAATAACTAAGTTTAAGAAGGGAACAAGGGTGACATGGGAAAGAAGCTAGGGCATGACTTAAGAATGAAGAAAAGGAGATATAAAGTGCTTAAAAAAAACTCAAACGATAAAGTGGCTATAATTTGTATAAAATATAATATCATGATTAAATAGTATGCAAATATTTTTTTTACATTTTTCTACCTTAGTAGGCTTATGAAACTATAGAATAGGAAGTTTCACAAAGTAAGAGTATGATAAATATCATGAAAAACAAAAGATACCTTTCACCATATGAGACATACATTATTTTTTTGTTTCTTAATTCTTTAGTTTTATGTATATACTCATCCTTGTAAAACGTTTATAAAAAGAATAATCAATGCAGGTCAACAAGTGAAAAGATTAAACAAATACAAATGGAAACACATATGTGAATCCTAAATGTATCTAAAATGATAAAAAATTATGATCTATGTATAGGCTAGAAAAAAATACATTCACCATACCATGAAAGGCCTATGCAAATAATAAAAAAAATTGACACATAATTAATAACTTAGTTTTTAGGTGAAATATTTTAAGATTTGCCCATAAAAGAATAAAGTAAATGAGGTGTGATAGTGGTCCATGATAAACAAAGGAACACATTGACAAAAACTAAGAATACATGAGAAACCAAAAATTATAAACTAGATAGTAAAAATTACTGGGGCTATAAGGTAGTCACTTCAAATAAATGAGGCTAGATTGGGCCAATAATAAAATATGGATGATGACAACTGATAAAGGAAATAAAGGAAATAAAGGAAAAAAAATAAATGGCTTTGAAACTAGATCGATGTCTTAAAGGTTACCATAAAATAAAGAAATAGAAATTGAAAATTGATGATTCCACTAATGGTTATAAGATAATCACAAATTTGGATAGAGAATTTAGATAGATTTATAAGGTAACTACCCTGATAAGGAATCACAAAATGTAAATGTATCTCGTCCCCTCAAGTGATTTAAGAGGCCAAATTATATTATGGTAGATAAATATACCAAGAGGAGTATAAAATATGAGAGAAAGGATTAAAAAAGAATCACAAGGATAGATTGATAAGAAGAGAGGGATATAGAGGTTATATCCCCAAGATTGGGAAAACTACCTATGCTCTATTATAGTGAATGGAACAAAAGTAAGGATAGATAAAGATGAGAATAAAGAATAAGATAATGAATAAGATGTAGTTCCCCTAAAATAGAGAAGAGAAAAATGGTACATGGGAGATGAGAGAAGAAATAGAAAGAGCACTATACTAAATTTTTCAAAGTATGAGAGAATTAGCATATTCTCTCAAAGAGATGATAGATGAAAAATATTGTGAAGAGGAAGATATGATATTTCTCCTAAATTTACAAAAGTGTAATAAAAAACCAAGACCAAATTGCTCATTATTAGTCTCAACCATCTTCATTGTCTTCAAACTCTTTTAAAGCTCAATACCATAAGACCATTCTTGGAAGTGGTTTCACTCTAAGAGGGAGGGGTGAATCAGAGTGAGATAAATTTCTAAAAACCTAGGCAAACTTGAAATTTTCTTTTAAGGTTTTTCTAACACAATAAAAAGGTTTGCATTAGGTTGAAATAAGAAAACTGCTAATCAAGAATATTCAATCCTTTCAAGATCAAAGAAGATCATTCAATATAGTTTAACTAAACGATCTGCATATGCTCTATGTGACACATCTTTTACTGCAGCTAATAGATGAACCAAAAAAAAAATCACATGCAATTATCATAACATATTTTATTGACAATAATTTGCAGATAAATGAATGATATTATGTATCAGAGTCTGACCAAATGAACGAACATAAAACAGTGACCAAAGATTCACAGAAACAATATACAACACAAAAATTTATTGAGTGGAAAAACCCTCATTGGGTATTAAAAACCACTCGTAACCTGTCATCTTTATTCCATCTCAAAAAATCAACTTATCACAATGGTGGAGTCTCTACCCAATACCTTCTTGAAAATGTCAACCATAGTTCAAAGAAAACCTCAAAGATAAAGAACCTTGATGGAGTCTGAGATCAACACCTTACAAACTTAAGAACATGTGAGTACTTGCTCTCAACACTGACCCTACAATTGCATTGTATTTGCAGTTCCAAAATCATGGTTGATAACAACTAACATGAACATTTTCAATGAAAACTAGTTGAACAATACACTATTGAACAATATTATAAACTGTCAATCTTAATATTAGCAATACCACAATAGCTCGAGACTATTCAAAGACAAAAAAATCTCCTCTAAAGACATTAACCATAATCTGTTCAAGAAAACCCTCTTCTCTATTTTTTATAATCGGCCTAAAGGAAAAAGAAAAAAATAGAGATACGTATCATAATCCACACTATTCTCCCCTTCTGTTTTTTATATATATGCATCTCTTCAAACATCAAAACAAAAATACCTTTTTCGAAAACTCAAAAACTCATAACGAAATAACTCTTATGGAAACTAATTTCTTAGCCAACTGACAATAGTTAAGCCTTTTAATAAACAATAATCTGAATCTTGGCCTTTTACTTATTAACCTGAAAAAATACCTAACAATGCGAGTGAAAAGTCAAACAAAAGAACTGAAAAACTTGTATGGAGTGTATACATCTTTTTCTTGAAGTCCACTTTCATATGCATCTATTTACACGAACATGAAACAAACTAAATCAACCGAACCAATGAAGAAACTGTCTGGTAGAAACTGCGAGAGATACATAGCGGCTAAGGTTCAAAGATGCTTTCTAAAGAAAGCTAAAGTATGATATGCGATCCCCAAAGTGAATCTTAATATTAGCAATACCACAATAGCTCGAGACTATTCAAAGACAAAAAAATCTCCTCTAAAGACATTAACCATAATCTGTTCAAGAAAACCCTCTTCTCTATTTTTTATAATCGGCCTAAAGGAAAAAGAAAAAAATAGAGATACGTATCATAATCCACACTATTCTCCCCTTCTATTTTATATATATATGCATCTCTTCAAACATCAAAACAAAAATACCTTTTTTGAAAACTCAAAAACTCATAAGGAAATAACTCTTATGGAAACTAATTTCTTAGCCAACTAACAATAGTTAAGCCTTTTAATAAACAATAATCTGAATCTTGGCCTTTTACTTGTTAACCCGAAAAAATACCTAACAATGCGAGTGAAAAGTCAAACAAAAGAACTGAAAAACTTCTATGGAGTGTATACATCTGTTTCTTGAAGTCCACTTTCGTATGCATCTATTTACACCAACATGAAACAAACTAAATCAACCAAACCGATGAAGAAACTGTCTGGTAGAAACTACGAGAGATACATAGAGGCTAGGGTTCAAAGATGCTTTCTAAAGAAAGCTAAAGTATGATATGCGAGCCCCAAAGTGAATAACAAATAATTTCAAATCTGAAGAATATCAAGTGCCAACAAAGTAGTGGCTCATAACCTATCCTACAAACATGATAAAACTACCCACGTGCCAAGTGAAATGATATTTATTAATTAACTCTCGTAAAAATGACTACCAAGTGGGATAGCTCAACCACAACATGACTTAAGTCATAATTGCCAAGTGTTAGCTGAAAATACTCATCAAAGTATCCATAGACAAGAAGTCACCACATAAGATATGCACTTTATATAAAGAGTCAAAGCTCCAACCTGTCATCTCAATAACCGCATGCCAAATGAAACTCATTAGAGTGATAGACATCAAGGACAACAACATAAGGGTAAGACCAACAAACTCCCCCTTTGTCCTTGATGGCAAAAAAATATGCCAATAATATGTACTTTGGAATGACGTTAACATTAACCATGAACCACGCAATGCCAATAACATGAATCATGAACCATGAACCATGAGCTATACAATGCCAAAAACATGAATCATGAACCATGAACCATGCACTGCCAATGACATGAACCATGAACCATGATTCATAAACCATGCAATGCCAATGACATGAACCATGAATCCTGAATCATAAACCATGCAATCAACAAAGCAATTTGAGCATCACCAAAGCCAAACTGATACGATCTGATCAAAGAAAACAGAGAATCAACCTGAGCATAATTTGAACCAACCAAGAATCAATCTGAGAAGCAAACAAAGAACTAACCTGAGCATAACAATTTGAATCAATCATAAACATAATCTGAACCTGAGCATAATAATTTGATGAACATAATCTCAACCTAATCATAATAATCTAAATCAATCATGAACATAATCTGAACCATGAACATAATCTGAGACATCTCCCCCTTTTTGTCTTCAAGGACAAAGGTTGAAAGAATAGCTGCAAGATATAATGAGGAGAAGTGATAGGTAATAACAAATACAGCAACATAAAGCTACTGGTGGAGAGCAAAGCTCCCCCTCAACCAATGAATATATGTGTTAAACAAGAGTAGACTGAGAGACAACTCCCAATTGTAACCGAAGCCTTTCAAATGCATCTGTAGCTAAGGGCTTGGTAAAAATGTTCACAACCTGTGCTTGAGTAGGAACATATTGCAATGTAACTTCATTAGCCAATACTTTGTCAAGAAGAAATAGTAACCTAGTTGCAATGTGTTTCATTCTGGAATGCATCACAGGATTTTTAGAGACTTATAGCACTATTATTATCACAAAAAATAGTGAGGGGTTTGTCAACAATAATACCCATATCTAGAAGAGTTTGAGCCATCCATAACAACTGAGTACAACAAGATGTAGCAGCAACATATTCGTCTTCTGCTGTGGAAAGTGAGATGCAATCTTGTTTCTTACTGTACCATGCCACAAGACTATCACCAAGGAAAAATGCAACACCACTGGTACTTTTTCTGTCATCCACACACCCAACCCAATCAGCGTCAATATAGGCCAGCAGAGTAAAATTATCATTTCTAGGATACCAAAGACCAAAATCAAGAGTACCCTTAATGTATTTTAGTATGCTTTGAACAGTTGTAAAATGAGACTGTTTAGGAGAAGGCTGGAATCTAGAGACCATACATACTACTTGCATCAAATCAAGTCTAGATGCAGTTAAGTATAGTAAACTGCCTATCATTGACCTATACATAGTTTTATCAACAACAAGAGTTTCATCCACTTTAGATAATTTGTAGCCAGTAACCATAGGAGTACACAATGCATTGCATTCAACCATTTGAAACTGCTATAGCATATCTTTGGCATATTTTGTTTGTGAAATAAAAATACTATTTCCAAGTTGAGTAACTTGAAGTTGAAGAAAAAAAATAGTTCTCCTAACATTGATATTTCAAATTCAAAAGTCATTATCTTGGAAAAAATTTTAGATAGTGCATCATCATTACTGCCAAAAATAATGTCATCAACGTAAACTTCTACAACAAGAATATCATTACTTTCTTTCTTGATATAAAGATTGCTATCCACACTACCTCTGATGAAACCATTTTCTATCAAATGTGAATCCAACCAAGAATACCAAGCTTTAGGATATTTTTTAAGGCCATAAAGATCCTGTTTTAACCTGTAGACATGATCAGGTTTGTCTAAAGAAATAAATCCTTCAGGATGTTCCATATAAACCTCTTCTTCCAAAATTCCATTCAAGAAAGTAGTTTTAACATCCATTTGGTAAACCTTAAAAATTTCAAAGCAAGAATATGGTAAAAATATTCTAATTGACTCAATGCGAGCCACATGTGCAAAAGTCTCACCAAAGTCAACACCTTCTTGTTGAGCATACCCTTTGCATACAAAACGTGATTTATTCTGTACTACTTTACCCACTTTACCACACTCATCTAGTTTGTTTCTGAAAATCCATTTTCCACTAATTACGTTTTTATTGTCAGGTCTTCGGACTAACTCCCAAGTTTTATTTTTCTCAATCTGACTGATTTTTTTTTGCATTGATTTCAAAAAACAATCATCATTCAAAATATCATTAACATTCTTAGGCTCAAAGTTAGTTACCAAATAGAATTGTTCAGCAATTTGAGCTTGTTCATCAAGTTTGACTCTTCTTCTTGTTAAAATTCCAGCATCTTTATCCCCAATAATCAGATTTTGAGGATGCCTCTTAGTAATAATCTTGAAGGGTGTAGATAGAGGTGATGTTACTTTAGGACTTGATACATTCTCCTGCTGAGAGTTATATGCAACAACAAATTCAAGAGATCTGCCAAGTATTAAAGTAGGCTCCTCTTCGACATCCTGAACATGATTATTATCTAAAAACACCTTCTCATTAAATGTGACATTTATAAATTCAATGATCTTATTCAGCCTTATATTGAAGCATTTATAGGCTTTACTATGCGTAGAGTATCCTAAAAGGATACCCTCATCTGACTTAGACTGGAAACTGCCAAGATTTTCATCATCCTTTTTAATAAAACATTTGCAACCAAAGATCTTAAAATATTTAATAGCTACAAAATGACCATACCATAGTTCATATGGAGTAATTTTATACTTCCCTCTGATCTGCACTCTTTTTAGCATATAGACTATTGTATGAACAACTTCTTTCCAGAACCTATCAGGCAACTTGGCTTCATCTAACATAATTCTGGCCATTTCCTTGACAATTTTTTTCTTCCGCTCAACTACCCCATTTTGTTGGGGTGTTCTAGTAGCAGCATACTGTCTTTTTATGCCATGATATTCACAATACTCAATGAATTCTTGTGAGGTAAATTCTCCTCCGTTATCTAATCTCAAACATTTAAGTTTGAAATCTGATTCTTTCTCGACCAATTTACAAAAGATCTTGAATCTTTCAAATTCTTGTGACTTGTGTTTGAGAAAAGTTACCCAAACCATTCTTGTGTAATCATCAATAAATAGCATGAAATATTTTTCACCATTGATAGACTTTTTCCTAGTAGGACCACATAAATTAGTGTGAACTAGCTACAAAGGTTTAGTAGAGGAATGTTCTTTTGATTTGAAACTTGCCTTTGTTTGTTTGCCTTTGACACATCCAGAGCAAACAATATTTTTAGGTTTACTGAGCACTGGTAGACCTCTTACATTCTGATATTTACTGATTTTAACCAAATTATCGAAGTTTATGTGGCCTAGATGTTTATGCCACACCCAGTTATCTTCAACTTGACTCATAAGACACATACCTTAATTTCTTTCATGATTTGATGAGACAAGGAGATTGTATATATTTCCACGTGTTCTTAGTCTCGTTGCAATTGTTTTACGAGATTTTGTTTTGATTGCACAACCTTGTGAATTGAATGAGACTTTGTACCCACTATCACAAATTTGTATGACACTTAAAAGGTTGTTTTAAGGCCTTCTACATAATAGACATCATGAAAAGGTGTATTATCATTTAGAAGTAAAGACCCTCTACCTTTTATTTGAATCTCGGAATTGTCACCAAACATTACAACACCACCATCATAATTTTCAAGTTTCAAGAACTTATCTTTATCTCCTGTCATGTGGTTAGAACAACCACTATCAACAACCCAAAAGGTTTTCTTACTAGAGAGAAAAGTAGTTTGAACAAGCATGGATTGTTCTATGTTATTAACTTGTTTGGGTTTCCAAACCTTTCTTGTACTTGATTTATTTTGTCTGCACTCATTTGAAGTATGACCAATAGCATTATACTTGAAACATCTAATTGTTTTAGGGAAACCAAAATATTGATTTCGACCAAAACTTGATGGTCTGGGCACCATAAATTTGCAGGTGCTCACTTTATGACTGAATCTGCTATAGAAGAAACAATATCCATTGAAGAAAGGATTAAATCTGAAATTATTCCATTTGTTTCCAAATAGATGCTCCTTATTATCAGTTTTTATATTCCGGCCTACAGAATTTGAGCACTCACCTATGTTGGTGAGCTGTTTTTGTTTCCCTAGCATGTTATGCAAGTGAATAGTTCTTTCATGATCTTCAACTTGATTTTTAAGAGAATTAATCTGATGTTTGAGTGTTAGAATCTCTTGTTCTTTGTCAGAAAGTACTGATCTAAGATTCTCTATAACTCTTTTGGAGTCATCTAACTCACTTTGAAAAGAAATAGTTAGATCATCTAAACTTTTCTCCTAGGAGCAGATGATTTTCTTGAGTTTTTAAATTTCTTAAAGAGTGCAAAGTAGTTCACCTTCAAGATTTATCTCACAGTTCTCAGAATCTGATTGACTATTGGATTTACTAATTGTTTTATTGTCTGTATTTTTAGATGAATCATTTTCAGCCATGAAAAAAGTTTCACCTTCATCACCCAAAGAGTCATCTGACTCATCATTAGAGTCTTCTTTGCAGAGTAGACTCTTTTTCTTTTTAAAATTGTTAAAGTTGAACTTTTCCTTAGAAATGAAAACCTTTTTCTTGTACTATTTTTCAAATTGATGATCATCATCATTTTGTTTAGTGTAAGGGCATTGGGATGCAAAGTGACTAGCTTTGCCACATGCAAAACATTTCAGAGGCAATTTGCTTCTGTATTTATTTTTGAGCTTTCTTACTAATAGAGCTTCTAAAGAATCAGATAATTTTGATTCACTATCCACATCCTCTTTCTTCTTTGTTTTGAAAGTGGACTCTTTTAATGATAAACTAGTAGTGTCAACTTTATTTTTTCTCATTTCAAATTCAGTCAAGGTTCCTTGAAGATCATCTAGGGTAAGCTTATTGATAATTTTCCTTTTCGTCTAGGGTAGAAACTTTAGTTTCATATTTAGGCAACAGAGTTCTAATTACTTTCTTAACCACGGTGAATTCATCAACCTCTTCACCTAATCCTCTCAAACCATTTACAACTTCATCAATCCTTAGAAAGTAATCAACAACTTTTTCATCATCTTTCATTCTCATTTCCTTGAACCGAGTTTCAAGGGTGAGAATTTTAGACTGTTTGACTTTTTCATTTCCTTGATAGATGTTTTCAAGTTTTTCCCAAATCTCATGTGCAGATTTTCAATGCATTATCTTAACAAAGACATCTTTAGTGAGCCCACACAATATATCATGTTTGGCTCTTGCATTCATTTCATATTATTTTTTTCCATCAGGATCTGTTGGTATAGTAATAGGTACTGTGTATTTACTGCAAACAATATTCCAGACATCTAGGTCTATAGATATCAGATATGTTTCCATTCTGATTTTCCAGAATAAATAATCAGTTCCATCAAATAATGGAGCTCTAGTAATAGATGACCCCTCTTGAGACATGACTAAAGAACTTCCAAGACCAAGATCTATCCTAGGAAGACATAATTATGCAAAACCCTATGCTTTGATACCACTTGTTGGAAGTGGTTTCACTCTGAGAGGGGGGGCGTGGTGAATCAAAGTGAGATAAATTTCAACTTCGAAAAACCTAGGCAAACTTGAAATATCCTTTTAAGATTTTTCTAACACAATGAAAAGGTTTGCATTAGGTTGATATAAGAGAATTGCTAATAAAAAATATTCAATCCTTTCAATCTATCAAAGAAGATAGTTCAATATAGTTTAACTAAATGATCTGCATATGCTCTATGTGACACATCTTTTACTGCAGCTAACAGATGAACCAAAAAAAAATTTCACATGCAATTATCATAACAAATTTTATTGACAATAATTTGCAAATAAATGAATGACATTATGTATCATAGCCTGACCAAATGAATGAACATAAAACAGTGACCAAAGATTCACAGAAACAATACATAACACAAGAATTTCTTGAGTGGAAAAACCCTCATGGGGTATAAAAAACCACTCGTAACCTATCATCTTTATTCCATCTCAAAACATCAACTTATCATAATGGTGGAGTCTCTGCTCAACACCTTCTTTGAAATGTCAACCACAGTTCAAAAATAACTTCAAAGATAAAGAACCTTGATGGAGTCTGAGCTCAACACCTTACAAACTTAAGAACCTATGAGTAGTTGCTCTCAACACTGACCCTACAACTACATTGTATCTGCAGTTCCAAAATCATGGTTGATAACAGCTAACATGAACATTTTCAATGAATACTAGTTGAACTATACACTATTGAACAGTATTATAAACTGTCAATCTTAATATTAGCAATACCACAATAGCTTGAGACTATTCAAAGACAAAAGAACTCCATTAAAGACATTAACCATAATCTGTTCAAGAAAACCCTCTTCTCTATTTTTTTATAATCGGCCCAAAGGAAGAAAAAAACAACAGAGATACGTATCATAATCCACACTATTGTCCTCTTCCATTTTATATATATATGCATCTCTTCAAACATCAAAACAAAAATACCTTTTTCAAAAACTCAAAAACTCATAATGGAAGAACTGTTATGGAAACTAATTTCTTAACCAATTGACAATAGTTAAGCCTTTTAATAAACAATAATCTGAATCTTGGCCTTTTACTCGTTAACCCGAAAAAATACTTGACTATGTCGAGCAAAAGTCAAAATAAAGAACTGAAAAACCTGTATGGAGCGTATACATATTTTTCTCGAAGTCCACTTTCCTGTGCATCTTTTTACACGAACATGAAGCAAACCAAATCAACCGAACCGATGAAGAAATTGTCTAGTATAAACTGTGAGAGATACATAGTGGCTAGGGTTCAAATATTCTTTCTAAAGAAAGCTAAAGTATGATATGCAAGCCCCAAATTGAATAACAAATAATTTCAAATCCGAAGAATATCAAGTGCCAACAAAGCAGTGGCTCGTAACCTGTCCTACAAAAATCATAAAACTGCCCACGTGCCAAGTGAAATGATATTTATCAAGAAACTCTCGTAAAAACCAACTACCAAGTGGGACAGCTCAACCACATTATGATTTAAGTCATAATTGCCAAGTGTTAGTTGAAAATACTCAACAAAGTACCCGTAGATAAGAAGTCACCACGTAAGATCTGCACATAAACCAAAGAGTCAAAGATCCAACCTGTCATCTCAATAACCACATGCCAAATGAAACTCATCGGAGTGACAACATCAAGGACAACAATGTAAGGGTAAGACCAACAACCATTGGGTGATCAAACGGTAAACAATTTAAATTTTTGGTCTTGTTTTAGCTATTTCCCTTATTCATGCCACTTCACCCTTACTAAAGTGTGTGAGTGTTGTTGGTTGGTGTGATTTTTTAATAACTCTATAAACATATAAGAAAATTCAAATTATTGTGATCCACCTTATTGATTGTTTAGTTCTTGTTTCTTAGTATCCTTATCTTTTGTCTTTTCTAATTTGTCAATTAAACTATAAATTATTTTAAATTCAATATGACTTTTTAAATTATTATTTTTATTAATATTAATATTTATATATATAATAATATGAAACTTATTAAAAATATAAAAAAACACATTTGATTATATAATACTTTATTTAAATTTAAAACACAAAGAGTTCTTAAAAAGTCATCTGTGTGAATACTATTTGAACTCAAAAACAAATAACCATAAAATTCTCCCTGAAATATTGTATTTGGAAGCTAAAAATATAATATTTAACTTTAAAAGGGCGAAAGGTTAGGGTGAAATAAGTTGAGGACACTATGTAATTGTGAGCGATTTATTAGGAGATCCTCTCCCATTAATTTGTAGATAATTCCCCAGTTTGTCATTTTTCAATTTGATGCATTTGGTCTCCGGATTCTGTTTCTAATTAATTACTCGACTACGATGGTTTTGTGCCCGATCCTGACTTCATCTTCCAATCTCTCCTTTCCTTCCTTTATATCCTCTCAAAAGAAGCTACACAATAAGCAAACAAGTTCTTCCATCTACCTCAGATCTTCCTCTATTTACCCTTCCTATCAGAAACTTATAACCAAGTTTCCATGAAAGGCGATATAAGCAACGTTCAGAACAGCGCCAAAGACAGATCATTTCACAGAATAATGAAGGCGCTGTCTCCATTACCATACCTTGGCAAAGCTCGGGAATTACTACGTCAGAAGCCTCAACAAATTGGCCGCAGGCGCTACCTACTCCAGAACGGATGACGAATACGGCGAGCTTGTGAGGGCCGCGTCGCAGAGGAGAAATTTGAATTCGAGTTCAAGGTCAAGATTAGCGCTATACAAATTGGCTTCTTCAGAGCAGGCGTTTGCGAGGAGCAGAACCGTGGTGCCCTCTGTCTGCACGATATACGAGGATGAGCCATACGACTTTCCCACCACTTTACCCATGAGCTTTAGCATCGCTGCTTCGCGGTACCCTCGCTCTTGCAGCTCTTCTAAGCCTTACGATTTCCATCCTAAATAAAAAATTAATTGCTGGGTAAGGCATCGAAGCGGCAGAGCTTCTTGGATTTGATTTTTATACTTGTTCTGTTTCTCATTGAGTTAATTGTTGGGTTATGGTTTATGAGTATTTAAGGCCGACTGCAAACAATTTTATTATAAGAAATTTTACCTGTGAAAGTTTGAAGTTACCAATTTTACTTTAAATTGAGCAATCTACCTGCTATGTTGGACATACCTGTTCTATTAGACGTTCCCATTGTTCCTGTAAATTGTTTGCGTGGAACACTTACTTTTTGGAATACACTTACTTGTTTGGGTGCAATGCATTTACTTTATATATTATATACGATTGTTAGTTAAACTAAACGCGTTTGTAATATTTTTAACTATATTGCTTACATTCCTCCACTCTTAAAAGATCTCAAAACTTGGTGGGAACGCGGTAGCCTGTCAAATATGATGAACTACCTGCTCATCCTTTTCATTTGTAAGCTTGACAACGTCAAAAGAGAGCGGTCGAATGTCTGGTTCTACCTTGACATTTTCTTCCACGCTCTTCTCACCTATCGCCATTCACAATTCTTAATCGTACATAAATATCCCTCCGATTCATCTTTAATCGCAACGTGAAGAAGCCATTCACTATATTTTCAGACGCTTCTGCAAACTTTTAGTTTCTGGTAGAAAGGCTTTGCGCGACATCAGAGTCTTCATATTAATTGATTTCTGATGGAAGGCGGCAATAATAGCAAAGCCAGCGGTGACATTTCCAAAAAGAGGCGAGTTAAATCATTGTGTAGGGGAATAAAGGCTTTGTCCCCTCTTCGCTACCTTGCCAAAGCCAGAGACTTTTATATGAAAAGCATATCTGAGTGTGCAGGGAGGGCTAATTATAGCGGTCTTGGTGTTTCTATTCTCGGCCTGCCAAAGAGCTTCAGCATCTGCTCTCTTAGAAATGATGATGAATTTGCTGAGCTTGTTAGTGCCGCTTCACAGAGGAGCGAATCATCTCCTGTGGCACAACAGAAGGTGATTCCGAAAAGCTTTAGCAGTAATAGGGCACCTTCTGTGGGAAGGATTGACGAGGACAGCCCCTGCTATTTTGGTGGGTCTTTCAGAAAGATTGCTGCCCAACCAGATCTTCGTTTCCCTCGTACGCGAAGCTGTCGTCCTGCGAGAACTTCCCTCTGTCCAAAATAAACTGTTGTGTGTATATGTGTGGGACCGTCGCATCAACATTACTGATCATGCTGATGTATTGGGTACATCAGATAGTTGGATCGTCCTACGTCTCTGATACTGGTCTTATCTTCTAACTGTCTTGTTTATGTTCTTATGGGCTAGACTTTATCGGTCCTACATCAAATCTATTTTCAGCAGTTCTAGTCAAATAGATGAAGTCTAATATGAATGTGGCGCGAGTATGGCAAATAGATACTTGAATCGATTAACACTTACATGTATTAATAGAATATAGAATGTAATCATCAATGATGCTACACGTCTGATATGAAAATTGTTCCAGTGATAATGCTTAATCCACATGAATCACAACCACCGTTAGTTTTGGTTGCCAGCTAATGTCTAGGTTTCCACCTTAGAAGAGCCTTTGTGTTTTATTTTTCCCTACTGTGGCAGTTGTTTCCTCTGTTAACATCTATAGGAAGCTATTTCTGCTCACTCTAGACAACTGTCTTGCTGTTGTGTTATGTTTTGTAATAAGTTTTTCTATATATTATATTGTTTGCATTTTTGCTAAGCACTCTCTTGTAGGAGTCCAACTCCACAGAGCTGCAAGCTACAAGAAGCTAGGAGTTGAGTCTGTATGAAGCGTTTAATTTGTTACTGAAGAAGGTTGTCATTGTGAATGAGTTGAAGCTCTATCAAATGTAATGTTTCTGCTGATGAATTTAATTTTCAATGTTTAGTTTCTATATTTCTGCTCCCTTTTTGTTCTAATGTTCTGATGGGAAGGGAGAAGAGAGGAATATCTGAGGTAGGCGGAAGAACTTGTTTGCTTATTGTGCAGCTTCTTTTCAGAGGATATATATAAAGGAAGGAAAGGAGAGATTGGGAGATGAAGTCGAGATAAGGCACAAAACCATCGTAGTAGAGTAATTGATTGGAAACAGAATCAAGATACCAAATGAATCATATGAAAAATGACAAACTAGGGAATTATCTGCAAATTACAAATAAATCGCTCACAAATACATGGTGTCCTCAACTTATTCTCGTTATAACCTTTCGCCCTTTTAAAGTTAAATACTATATTCTTAGCTTGCAAATGGAATGTTTAGTTGGTAGGCGATGATCGATTCGAGGAAAATTTTATGCTTATTTGTTTTTTAGTTCAAATAATATTCACAAACATGACTTTTCCAGAATTAATATCTTAAATCTTACTAAGATATATATGATGTGTTTTCTATTATTTTATTTAAGTATTAATATTATAAATAGTAGAAAAGAAGGCTCTCTAAAAGGTCACATCATCAAGTCTACAAGATACAGTCTTAATCAACAAATTTAAAATGACAAAATAGAAAGTTATTAAGAAACAAGATCTAGCCACTAATATTAATATTTATAATGGGTCATCAACAAATTTAAAATGACAAAATAGAAAGCTACTAAGAAACAAGATCTAGTCATTAATATTACTATTTATAATGGGTTACTATCATAGACTTTTTTATTTATTTTTTTTTGCGAATCTTTAAATATCTCACTTCAAAACAAAGTTACTAATTGTTTGTGTCATTTTTTAGTATTTTCATAGGCATTTTGTGATGTGGTGGATGAATTTATTTTCTAGTCTATACTAAGATCATGTTTTTTTATTATTTAAGATAAATGTGTGCTTCCTATATGTTTTTCCATTTCCTATGTATGTGTTTATGAAGGAAGAAGCAGAGGACATGAAAAGAAAAGAAAATAGAGCATCAAAAGGAAACAGTGCAGTGAAATTTAAACACAGAATTTGACCATATTGCTTTTCTATTCATACTCATATACCAATGCTTACAAAAACTACAACAAATAGAAAAGTACACAGTTGTTGCTCTCAAGTTTGTTCTCAGAAAATAAAACAGTTTAAACTCCCCTGTTTCTGACTGGCTGTTGCTATAGCACTGGATGTCTCTTTCAATTGTTGTTATAGAAAATGTGTGGTTGCTCTGCTCTGCCCTTTTTCTCTTCTCATTCTCTCCAGAAACTAACTTCGAAATGACCACCAAACTTCTATTAAAAAAAAAACATTTCTTGAAGTTACGTATGACCCAGCCAAGGAGGAAATAAATGTATTTAATTTTTTCTAGATGGGAAATCTTGTCTAAGAAGATATAGGTTTGCATTTTTACCAAAATCTATCCTCTCATGCAAATTTTAAAATATTGATTAAATGATATTAGCTAGAGAATGAAATCTCACACATGTGAGAATATTTGCAAGATTTGTTGGGGGGCAAAAATGAAGATTTACGGTGGCAGAAATAAATGAGGCAGTTGGGATTAGTTTTCCAACATTCTCCCTTAATCACAACTGTTGTCATCCATTATTCCCAGGTTGTCTCTTTGATGAACAAAACTATCTCTTGCCAATGGCTTTGTAAAAATATCAACATACTATTCTTCAGACCTACAATGCTCTAAAATAACTTCACCATCATTGATTAGCTACCTTGTATCAATATGTTTGCTTCTTTTATGGAAAACTTTGTTCTTGGATAGTGCAATTGTTGAATTGTTATCACAAAATATTGTAGTTGCCCCTTCTTGTTCATGTCTTAAATATTTTAATATCTTTCTCATCCATATGGCTTGGCATGTTTCCCCTATTGCTGCTATATACTCAAATTCAGCTATAGAAAGTGAAACAATTGGTTGTTTCTTGGAAGCCCAAGAAATGACTCCCGAACCCAAATGAAATGCATACCTTGGTGTGATTTTTCTATCATCTAAACTGCCTGCCCAATCGATGTCTGTGTAGCCAACTAACTTGAAATCATTTGTTGCACCATAGAAAATTCCATATGCCTTTGTTCCATTAACATATCTCATTATTCTTTTGGCTTCCAACTAGTGTGTCTCCTTTGGGGTCTCCATAAACCTTGAAATTAAACTCAATACACATATTATCTCAGGTCTTGTTGCAGTTAAATACATTAAACTTCCAACCATGCTTTTGTAAAGGTTTGGATTGACATTGTTGTTGCAATCATCCTTACTCAATTAAAGACCTGTGGTTGTTAGTGTTGGAGCAGACTTTCTATTTTGCATTTTAAAGATCTTCAAGGTCTGATCTGCATACTTTGATTGACAAATAAAAATACTATTATTCTTTTGATGCACTTCTATTCCTAGGAAGTATCTTAACAACCCTAGATTAGTCATCTCAAATTCACTTTTCATTGTTTCTTTGAAATCAGCAATGAGAATATCATCATTCCCTATGAATATTAAGTCATCTACATATAAAACAACAATTAAGATCTTACCATCACCTTCCTTGATGTAGAGAGTAGGCTCACCATCACTTTTGTTAAAATGATTGCTCAAGAAGTATGTGTCAATTCTGCTATACTATGCCCGTGGTGCTTGCTTCAAACCATAAAGTGCCTTTTTCAGCTTATACACTTTGTCTTCTTGTCCTTGAACCTCATATTTGGGTGGTTGTTCTATATACACCTCCTCTTTTAATACTCCATTTAAAAATGTTAACTTTACGTCCATTTGATATACCTTCCATTTGTGTTGAGCTGCTATTGCCATGACTACCCTTATTGTTTCCATCCTTGCAACGAGAGCATAAGTTTCACCATGTCTCTACCTAGTTGTTGTTTGTATCCCTTGACAACCAATCTTACTTTATGCCTTTCAATCCTTCCTTCTACATTGCATTTTGTCTTATACACCCACTTTACACCTATAGCTCCTTTTCCTTTTGGAAGACTCACTAACTCCCAAGTTTCATTATTTTTTATTGCATTTATTTCTTCATCCATTGCATTTATCCACTTGTCATCGTTAATTGCATCTTCAAAGTGAATGGAATCATCAACATGTGAATATAATGCAAAAAGAGAATTCAGACTTCTGTTATTCTCACCTTCATTTTGCTCATAAATGTCTCTTAAACTTCTGAATTTTTGTCTTCTCATGCTTGCCAATGTTGGATTTGAGGTGTCACTTGAATTTGAACTTATAGAATGTGGACTTGATGGGCTTGCACTATGAGTTCCTATTGTTGTTGGTGTTTGTTGTCTACTTGAAGGAGTGTTTGCTTGAATATGTTAGGTTGTCCTTGTGCTTGATGAAGGTGTCATTTGGGGACCACTTTGCTGACTTTGAATGGGAGTGGGAGGAGTCACATTTGGAGGAATACTTTCTGGTATAATTTCTTCTCCATGTTCTTGTTGTATGCTTGTTGTTACATTGACTGTTTCCTCTAAGGTGTCATCCCATGCTTCCTCTTCAATAAACTGCACATCTCTGCTGATTAATACCCTTTTGGTTATTGGATTGTATAGTTTATATTCCTTTGATTCTTTGCTATATCCCACGAATATGCATCTTTCTCCTTTGCTACCCAACTTCTTTCTTAATTCATCCAGGACATGCACATATGCCGCGCATCCAAACACTCTCATGTGAGAAGCATTTTTTTTTCTTGTACTCCATGCTTCTTCCGAAATCATATTCTTTAGACTCTTGGTTGGACATCTATTTATTATATAGACTACACATGAGACAACTTCAGCCCAATACTCATTTGACAAATGTTTTTCTTTTAGCACGCTCCTTGCCATTTCCATAATTATTCTATTTTTCCTCTCATCTACATGATTTTGTTGAGGTGTCTACCTTGTAGTAAATTATTTGTGAATACCATTATCCTTGCAAAATCTTAGGAATTCATTTGAGATATACTCACCACCTCTATCCATTCTGAATGCTTTTATATAATATCCACTTTACTTCTCCACAAGGGACTTGAATTGGTGAAAGTAATCAAATGCTTCAACCTTATGTTTCAAGAAGAAGACCCAAGTTTTACTTATATAGTCATCAATGAAAGTCATGAAATAATATCTTCCACCAAATGATGATGTTTGCATAGGACCGCATAAGTCTAAGTGGACAATATCTAATGGTGCTACTGCCCTCATTGACTTTCCTATTGGGAATGATTCCCTATGTTGTTTGCCTAGAATCTAATCTTCACATAGTCTTGTTGGTTTCTCTATGAGTGGCAATCCCTTTACCATGTTCTTTCTATGTAATACATTTAAGCCTCCAAAGTTTAAGTGTCCAAATCTCAAATGCCATAACCAAATTTTATCCTTAATTTCAGCTTACAATATTGTTTGGGTGACTGTTGCACCTTTCCCTTTGTCTACTACTTGTTGTGTTTAAGTAACTTTTGCCTTCAAATATGGTTGTATCCTAAGGGGAAACATTCTATTATTTGGCATTTTTTCTTTTGCAATAAGTTGATTGTTGGGGTACTTATCTAAGATTGTGAATTCTTAATTTTTTAAAAATACTATATATCCCTTTTGAATAAGCCGTCCAATGCTCATCAAACTATGTTTTAATCTAGGGACAAAATATACATCTGAAATGAGCTTTTTCTCCCCCTCCTTAGTTAGATTAATTTTTCCTTTCCCCATTACTAAAACTTTGTTATCATTGCCTAATGTGACATCTAATTTTATATTTTTATCCAAACTAAAAAAGCATTTCTAGTCATATGATTGCTACATCCTGAATCTAAAAACCACACATCCTTTTGTGGTTTTTGTGCAACAGTACAGGCTAAAACATACTGCCCTAATTTTTATTTTCTTTTGTAAAATTTGCATTTTTCTACCTATTGCCATATTGTTTCTTTCTACATTCATTCAAATAATGCCCATATGTTTTGCAATAAGGCTATTGAACTTGTGATTTATCATACCTTTGACCTTGGGGCTGATTTTGATTGAAATTTTGGTTGCTACCTCTTCCACTTGAGGTTGATGAGTTGCTTCTTCCACCTGAGTCTGATGGGATACTTCTTCCACCTCTATATGAATTTCTTCCTCTTCCTCTGCCTCTACCATGGCTAATTGTAGCTTGTGTTTTGAAGGCATGCTCCAATGATGAATTTTGTTTTCTACTCAGCCTGTGCTCATGTGAAATGAGTGATGCCTATAATTCATCCACTGAAAAATTGAGAGAGATTCTTAGTCTCTTCAATGGCTACAACAATTGGCTTAAACCTCGCAGGTAGGATTCTCAATATCTTCTCAACTACTCTTCTTTCTTCAAGTGCCTCACAATGAGATCTAATTTGATTAACTAGTCCAATAATTTGTGTAAAAAATGAGTCTATTGATTCAGTCTCCTTCATGACTATGGTCTCAAAGTCTCTTCTCAGCATTTATAGTTTTGTTGTCTTTACTTTGTCCATTCCGTGGTATGCAATTTGTAGAATATCCCAAGCTTGTTTGGATTTTTTTGCACTTTGAATCCTTGGAAAAATGCTTTCATTGACTCCTTGAAAGATCAAGAAGAGGGCTTTTGAATATTTCTTTCTATTTTCCTTCAATAAGTCTTTATCTACTTGAGACAATGCATTATATGTTGTTCTATCTACTGGTTCTGGGTAGCCATTCTCAACAAATTCCCATAAATCTTGAGCACAAAACAATGTCTTCATTGTGACTACCTAGTAATCATAGTTCCTGCCATTAAATTGTGGAATTTGTGGGCTTGTCAAGCTTATGCTTGTGCTTGCCATTGTTGGCTAAATCTTCAAACTCCTTAATTTGTTTTTGAAAAACTTCAACACAAACAACCTTCATCTTACTGACCTTCAACTCTGATATCACATGAAGGAAGTAGCAGAGGACATGAAAAGAAAAAAACATAGCATCAAAAGGAAATAGTGCAGTGTAATTTAAACACAAAATTTGCCCATATTACTTTTGTATTTATATTCAAATACCAATGCTTACAAAATCTACACCAAATAGAAAATTACAGAACTGTTGCTCTCAAGTTTGTTCTCAGAAATAAAATAGTTTAAACTCCCTTGTTTCTGATTGGTTGTTGCTACAACACTGGATGTCTCTTTCAATTGTTGTTATAGAAAATTTGTGGTTGCTCTGCTCTACCCTTTTTCTCTTCTCATTCTCTCCAGAAACTAACTTCAAAATGACCACCAAACTTCTATTAAAAAAAAAAAATTCTAGTATAGACTAGAAAATTTGTGGCTGCTCTGCTGATATAGATTTGCATTTTTACCAAAATTTGTCCTCTCATGCGAATTTCAAAATATTGATTAAATGATATTAGCTGGAGAATGAAATCTCACACATGTGAGAATATTTGCAAGATTTGTTGGGGGCCAAAAATGAAGATTTACGGTGGCAGAAATAAATGAGGCAGTTGGGATTAGTTTTCCAACAGTTTTGTGTTTTCATTTGTTGGCATACATTGACAATTATTTTAATAGATGTTTACAAGGACAAGTACATACATAAAACTAAAGTATCCAAAATCAGTTTAAAAACCATTATCTTTTTTATGGTGAAAGGTATCCTTTCTATTTAATGATATTAATCATACTCCTTTGTGAAACTTACTCTTCTATAGTGTCATAATCCTAACAAAGTGGTGAAAATGTAAGAACGACAAATCACATACTATTCAATTCATGTTATTATGTTTTATACTCATTTTTAGCCTTTTCTTCATTCTTAATCCTTGTCCTAGTTTCTTTCCCATATCACCCTTGTCCCTTTCTTAATGTTATTTCTTTTTAATTTAATGTTTCTTTCATTTATTCTCGTCATCTTAGCTGTTTTCCCTATCTTTATGTTCTCTTACTCCTTTCTCCTATCACCTAACCACATTTTCACTCTCTTAACCAAAATCAATTAAGAGTTCCTATTTCCTAACATAAGTATAAATTATCTATTTGGCTCCCTGAATTTTTCTTCCCATAATTTTCCTTGATTCAAAACCACCACTTTTAGAAGGTCATATTTTTCCTTCATCTATCATTCAAGATTAAGCCTTGTTAGGCATGAGTACCTTTCAACAAACTTAAACATCTGAGATGCTTCCTAGTCATTTTATCCAATCCCCATAAAAATTTAAAGTAAGCTTAAATTAATTAAAATTATTAGATTGAAATATATGTTCTCCTAAAATTCCTTATGAAGTTTATAATACAAACCTTACTCTAAGTCATTTTATGATAGGAATTGTTAACTTTTCAATTGTGAGTTTGTGTTGAGATATTTTTCTTAAAGGAGTGAAGACGCGTTAGTGTTTACTTATATTAGGCAACAATTTTCAAAGGTTTACATTGTACATGACAAATGTATCTTGCCAACTTTACTACTTTTCACTCCATTTCTTTCATAACCTACATTTTATTTATGTTGTTATTATACTTATAGTGTATATTGTATAATAACTATAGCATCATAAATTTTACACCTTTAATTAGGGCGTCCGATTACACACTCTCCTAGCACCCATTTTAGTATTGCTCATTCCTTTATGCATTACAAGGCTTTTATTATAATTAATTAATATTTAATTTAAATCTTATGAGTCTTATTCCACTTTAATACATCAACACTTTATTATTTGGGCCCTTATTTAAAGGTGTGCACTTTATCTTTTATTTTCTTGATTTATTATAAATCTTGACCCATTTAAAACATCAAAACATGTTTCCCCCATCTAAACATTATATATTTTCATACAAATCTATTCTCGGCATTAGAATCTTATTATCTCGCATCTCCAAAAAGTCAAGCTAAAATTTTCAAGACTAGGATGCCTAGAGCCACACAGTCCCACACTTTTTTCTCCAAATTTTGGGAGGACAATAAAGAAATATTATCCTATTCAAATATAACTCCATGCAAAAATATAACAATTCTAAGTCAACCTAAAGATTATTTTATTATAATATCTCAATATAATGCATTCAATTTATTTGATGATGCATTGATCACGCCATCCTATAATAGACCTCTCCAACTCATATAAAGATTCTTCTTTATTCATTGAACAAACAATTATCTCCTCCACAACGAATCTCTTAGACTCCGAATATTGCATGAGTAGCACTTGAGGATTCTCTAAATAGATAGCCAAGATAAATAGGATTTTTGGGATACGAGAGGAAATACATTTATATCATTAAGATTAATGAGTGCATGATAGAACTTCAAAAAGTTCTTCCTCGACGTTATTGGAATTTGATATTATAAGAAGATAACATTGAATGCATCTCGATAAAAATATTGACTTCACTAGTCTCACAACAAGTGGAATTTGGCTTTACGCTAGCCAGTTGCATTAACTTTAAAAGTTTCTGAAGCCTTTTAACAAATTGTTTTTTTATTTTTTTATTTTTTGGTACATCCTGTAATAATGCATTTCTTGTAAAGACATTTCATTGGGCCAGTCTTAAATCACACTCATTAAATAACATGTTAAGTCTAAATGTTAGTCAATTGTAAATGTTTAACACTTTTAAGTTCAGAAACGTATTCTTAGTGTCCCCACACACATTAAACAACATATTAAATCTAGAAAATGTAAATCAACTTTGAAGGGTTTTTCTATGTAAGCTTAAAATGTATTGTTTAAGCCGTTCCATTTCGACGAGTAGATTTATCAAACAAATTGGACGCGCCATTGTTAATATATCCGTACTTGTATGTACTGGGCACTTGAAATTACAACACCTGACCAAAAAAAACTCATTTCTATAAAGTTTTGACGGATGTCAATACGCTATTTCTGAAGTCTCCCTTTTGTTGCAGATAAAGAGGATGTTAACAAAGATTGTTGAAGTCATCTGTATACTTGCAAACACACGTATCAAAGCTCCCATTTTAGCAAAGGTAAGGAGTTCGAACATGGCATACTGCCATTTGCATTTGCTTGAAAGTTTCTAAAGTGTTCTCGTCAAACTTGTTTTGTGCACAAACTACAATCATGTTAGTCCGTAAGATTTCATTTATTTGCTGCACTTTGTCTATTACTACATACGCACATGCATGTTCACCAGGGCATTGAAGTTATAATATCTGACAAAAGCCGTTTTGTCTTCCAAGCTTGTGTGGACGTCATTGCATTGTTCCTAAGCCTTCATTCCTCGCAAAGGAGGAGGATATCGGCAAAGGTTGTAGAATCGGCTTTACAGCTGCCAATTGCATTCTTTTGAATGTTTCTTCTGAAGCCTGATTCAACAGATCCATTTATGTGCTCATTTCTGCGAACATTGCATTCCATGAGGTGGCATTCTCTAATATAGTAAGCTCCTGCTTTATCAAAACTTGTAACTTAGTGCTAGGAGGGAGATTGACGGCAGAGATTGTAGAATTGACGTACACTTGCACATAGCATTTGTTTGAAAATATCTAAAGCCCTTTCAACATATCTATTTTTTGCAAATCTTGTGATCATCGCATCGCTGTGAGATGAAATCTCTTTTAAAGATTGTCAAACATTCATTTGCTTTGTCTGCGTTGTCCCAAAGCTTATTTACGTGGGCGGAAGTTCCTAAATACACCTGCGTATATTTGCGACCACCATTTTGGTTGAGGCGACATCTCTTTGAGGCATTCCTAGAAAACAGTTCACATGCTTTTGTGTATGCTACTATGCTTTGTGAAACTTGCATTGCTACCAGAACATTTCCAGCTTTAATATTTGACAAAAATTCCCTTTCAATACGTTTTGATGCATGTCCACAACCTGTTCGAAAGACCCTATTTTGCGCAGGCATGGAGGATGGTCAAATCATTTTTAATTTGGCGTTACACCTGCTAATTGCATTTCCTTGAAGTTTGTAAGGCTTTATCAACACCACTGCATGTCTAACTCGCAACTTAATAATAAAGATTAAGATGTCTTCAAGATAACCGCTATGGGCTTGAAGCTCGACCACACACACGTAGTGATCCAACTGTTAGGATATGTTCCAACTTGCTTCATTAATTCAAAGATTTTTACAGCTTCTTTGCGAAATCCATTTTGCGCACACTCTACTATCATTGCTTACTGTGTTCTCTCTTTGAGGCGGGCTGGCAAACAGCTCAAGTACATTATCTGTGATTCCGCATTTAGCATACATGCATCTCTATCAGTGCACCTGCGACTACAACAATTCATCAAATCTCCCAACTACTATGTTTTGATGGATTTTCATAACCTCTCTTGAAGTTCACATATTGTCACAGACCGAAAAGATGAGAGATTACATTTTCTATGAAGATTGAATAGTCTCTTCATCGAATCCGCATTGCGCATATCCTGAAATCATACGTATTGAGCAGACAGAAAGGACGCTGGGAAACGTTGTGAAAGTTGGCTTTACAACCGCCAATTCCATTACTCTAGATGAAATCTCTTTGAGGCGGTCAGACAAGCAGTTTTCATGCCTTGTTTATGCTTCCACATTTTGTATGTATATCACAACCAGTGCATTCGAACCATAATATCTGAGGAAATTCTTCACACCATTATGCTTTGATGGATCTCCTTATGCAATTCTTTGTATTTCCTTTATAATGACTAAATACACCATCGTTTTCTTCCTTCACAAAGAAAACTTGCTGAAAGAATTGATGACATTAGGAAATCAACCAAAACTAGAACTAAAATGCCCTTTTGTTCGGAAGTTTTTATAAGTTCGGCAACTTATGAGAACATATAGACTTGCCGATAAACTTGAATTTATCATGATGTACAAACTTGCCGATGATAACTAAATAGCCGATAAGATTCACTTCCCCTCTTTGCGTTTTGAAAATCACTTGCCAACCTTCTCATCGGCATTTTTATGAAATGAGCCAACTTACCGACAATCAAGTTAATACGTATCGGCTCCTTTATAATCTAAGCCGACTTGCCGCTGCACTCCTTCGAAGACAATAATGATTTGGCAATAAAATTTGTTCTCAAATCTTGACTAAGTCTCTAATCTGTGATTATGCTAATTTGGACAACAAGATCAACGGGCCGACGCTCATTTTTGTATTGTTATTTTGCAAATTCCATCGGTAGTTTTAAGTAGTTTGACAAGTTGGCAAAATGACCGACTACATGAGGAGACCTATTTTTTATGAGTCGTTTCAAATGATTGTAAACCTTTATAAAATGATCGATAATGAATCAAGCTTGCAAGTGTGCAAGGGTATTTTGGTGCCTGTTTGTTGTCATTTAAGCTTCGGCATCAATACTAATTTGATCAAGGTGGTGCAAGATTGACTTGGGAGTTCTCATTTTAAGGATTATTGACACCAAAATTTAAAATTTGTTGAGTTTAAAATCGGTGCTAACAAATATTAAAAAAACTTAAATAGTTATGTTGAGGTGACTATGTGTAGCCAGCAGAAATCAGCTTGATTAAACATTTTTAACTTTTATTAAATAAAATAGAAAATCGGAATAGAATTGGCCAAGTGACAGGGCCGTAAAATTGGTGTATTCCATCCAAACACTGAATACACACGTCGTTCAAAAGAGCAGGTAAGTAGATCGTTCGATTTACAATAACAATGAGGACTCCAAACTTCCACTGGTAAAATCTCGTAAAATTTCTTATAATAAAACGCTTAACAACTACCACCGATCAATCAAGTAAACCAGAAGAGCCAAAGAAGCAGAACAAGTAGAAAACAAAATACAAAAAGCCCTCCCGCTCCGAAGATGCAAAAATTTTACTGACGATGAAAATTGTAAGGCGTGGAGGAGGTGCGAGAGCGAGGGTAACGCGAAGCGGCGGGGCTAACGGTCTTGGGTAAAGTGGCGGGAAAGTAGCATGGCTTGTCCTCGTGAATCGTGCCCACTGACGGCGTCGCACTTCTGCTCCTCGCCAACGCCTGCTCTGAAGAAGCCAATTTGTATAACCCTAAACTTGAACCTGAACTGTAACTCAAATTCGAACTCCTCTGTGACACCGCCCTCACGAGTTCTCCGTATTCATCATCTCTTCTGGCGGAAGTTCTGCGGAAGCTCTTTGAGAGAGTAGTAGTGGGGGAAGCGCTTGCAGCACATTTGTTCAGGATTATCACATAATAGTCGAGGGCTTTGCTAAAGTACGGCAATGGACAACTGACAAGTCTACTAAGCAACAAGAGCTAACCTCTAATAAGTGGATCACAATCTTTTAGATTCCCCTCAATGTTTATAGTTATCAGGAAAATAACACCAACAAATATTCAAACCTTCTGGAAGGGTCTAAAGACATAAATAAGAGAAATAATTAAAACCCTGAAAAAAAATATTTAGATTTTGACCATACAAATGACCTATGGTAATAGTTATCATAAGAGCTTAAAGGTGAGCAAGATGATTAAGACCAACAATGAGCTATATGGTCTTGGTTCTCTTATAGGGGGTTAGGAAGCATTTAATTGAGAGTTGCGTCGGCTACGGACATTCTAATTAAGTTCATGTTGATGATAATGGGGAGGCGAGTGACTCTTAATGAAAGACAATGTTGGTGGCACTCTAGCACCTATATATTAGAGTATTACCCCAACAATCATTAAGCACCAAGAAATGAGCCATTTTAAGTGCAGATTTATTCACTTGCACCTAAATCCATATGAAAACTAGAATAAATCATAACTTAGCATAAAGAAAAAAGTGTCTCAATAAAAGAACCAAAAAAAATAATAGAAATTATATCATTTCAAATGATATAAATAATTTATACTCTAAAATGATACTAAATCTAAATGAACTTAATAGAAGTTTTGAATATTTTTTCAAATAATTTAGAAAAGTAAAATAAAAATTTAACAAAACGATCAATAATAATTAACAATAAATAAAAAATATTATTATGATGAGATGAAGCTACTAATAAATAAAGGACAAGAATTTAATACATCTACTATAGAAGTTTTAAATAGAAAAATGGACTAATATATAGGTTTTGGTATGCAATAGCTACATGGTAACAAGTGTCCCTTATAAGATTAGTAAACTAATAAACTAACTCAACTATAAGAGAAAAATGTCAAGTGAACTCACCTTGATAATCAAGTAAACTCACCTTAATAAAGGGGATATGGCACATAATTATCATTAATCAAGGAGTTGAAAGAGATAGCTTAAGAGAAAAATGTCAAGTGAACTCACCTTGATGATCAAGTAAACTCACCTTAATAAAGGGGATATGGCACATAATTATCATTAATCAAAGAGTTGAAAGAGATAGCTTAGTGGAATTTGCATACATCAATCAATGAGATGGTATATTATTTTCTTTCCTAATTTACCCAAGCATATAATATTAATTACCTACCTAAATGTAAGATAATATGCAATATATAATTAATTACACCAAAACCCACTAAAAGTGTAATTAAGATAATAAATAAATATTTCAAAGAAAGGCAATCCATATTAACTACCCATTTATAGTATTAAAGAACCATAATATATAAAGAGAGTGAACCCTCCATAATTTGAAAAGAGAAAATGCATAAAGAAACATTCAATCAAATTGAAGAATGAAAAGGAGGACAATATAACTCCTTATAAGTGGTGGTGTCTTAAAATACTTACCATATAAGGCCTATGTGTGCCTCCAAAATTAAGAGAGAAAAGTATTACATAACATCACATGATGTATCTTTTTTTACAAGAAATAAATATTGAGTTGTTAGACTATTCAATTCTTTCTCATATGGTATAATGTAGGAAGGAACCAAAATGATTAAATTTAGAAACTACTCACATGTCTCCACATCAATATAAAACTATGACCATGCCACAGAAGGTTTAAGAATAGTGATCAATATATAGTGTGATACTCTAAGTAGTATGAATCAAGATGTGTTGAGATAGTTGTACTATTTGGAAACGACAAAAAATAAATCTATAATATGTGATGAAACTTTACATATGCCTTGAATACAGGTAAATCACCAACACAAGGAAATCATAGAGAACTCTACTACTCTCCATGAGATTCAGGATGAGATTGCAAGGAGGCAAGAGAAGAAAAGAAGACATCTAGAATCCCCATCTACATAAGGGTTGGAAGCATCTATTTCAAAGGTGAAAGCCATGCAAAACTCCTCGACTATTTCCTTTGGGAAAGATTCCTCTAAAAACCTCTATGTGTTGGCTAAGGGTAAATATATCTATGCGGATAGGAAGTTGGAGTTCTCTTCCACCTGGTAAGCCATCGGTTCATGCTTTTGGTGGGAGATTGTTTCTTGTTGTGTCTAGTTTCATTTAGCTTTTGGTTTTAGTCTTTGGATGTGCTAGTGTTTGTAGTTTCAGTTGGGTCTAGTTAGCAATAGGTTTTTGTTTATGGGTTCTCACTCCTTGTGAGTCCCTATTTTTTTCACCTTTTATTGTGGATATGTAAGGCTTAGACCTCTCCTAGTTTAATATTTTTAGAACTAATATATTTTCTACACTTAACCTTAAGTATTTACATTAGGTATTCTTTAATTGACTATAGTATTATGTGAAAGTAAAGAAAAGCAATATAACATTAATAGTTGTGAAAAATAAAGTTTTATCAATATTATATTGATTGTATATTAAGGGATTTGTTTAAGTATGAAAATAAAATTTAAACACAAATAGAGTTAAACCACTCAACTAATAGTGTCAACATGAGAATACATACCAATTGCATATACAAATATTGGATAAATAACTTTCTAATACAATTGTCTTGGAGTAATCCATTTACATAGTATGGTAAATTGTTAGAATACTTCACAAAATATGTGTGTTTAAAAACTTCAAATTGCTCCTCTTTTAATGGTCAAACTAAATAATTATATAACTCTTGTAAGCATCTTTCACGATATTTTTCATATTATGACAAAATATGACCATTCATCAATTAATAAGTAATTAGAAACATACATGAAAGGATTCAACTAGAACTATCAGAATAAGCTAAATACCAAAGGGCTTTTAGATTTAAATATTTCACATAGAAGAGAATCCCACATATTAAACTTTGTTTGAAATAAATTTTATTATTACGATAAATTAATTAGACATACCTTGACTTTATTTTCCTCTATTTGCCTCTATCTCTTCTCTTCTCTATCACTTTCTCTCCTCACACCCTCTCCACAAAAGAATTTTTATGACATTGAATAAATAAAATACTCATACAAGGAGAAGCATATTTTACCCCCAAAGTCTAGAGAGACACCCCTTTAACACCTTCCACTTCCCCCACTTTAATACTCATGCCTTAATACAAATATGAACTTTAAATGGCCTTTATCCTATTCTTTTTTTTCCATTATTTTTCATTTGAAATAATTTAATGTAAATTTATCTAAGTGGTCAATAAAGAAATATCTTGTAGAATACATATTAAATATTATAATTAAATGATTAATATATCTCATTATTTAGACCTTAAATTAGCTATCACATAATGCAACTATAAGAAAATTAGCAATGACTCCGTATTGACTTATGACAAAACTTAACTTCCTTATGTCTATAATGAATCATCAAATATAAAGCTTCTTTCATGTCTAAGTTCTCAATTTACATGATTTATCTTACATGTGATTTCCATATACCATCCATTCCCAAATAATACTCTCCCTCAACATGTTAGAGGGGCAAATACTATCTACATCCACCTCAAGTTGTGCAACTATAATTTGTTCATAACTAAGATAACTATTCCAAATCAAATAAGATATGAATTTGTAAATTAGATCTATTATAACAAATACAGATTTTATATACATGAAATAATATTAGTTGTTGCACTATCATTCAACACATGATGCAATGTTTAAAATATTAACTCTATTCATCCTAAACAAATGTTTAAACTTTAAAAAAAAATTCAAATAAATAATTTAAAGTGAGATGTGACACTTATTTTATATATCTCTTGATCCGTTAAGTATTTTCTAAATTTTATATCAAATTAAATATTATCTCCCTATCATCCAAACTTACTATTACAAAACTCTTTTTTTTTCATTTCCCTTGCAATTTTTTTTTAATTTATATTGTTATTATTATTTACTTAACTTTCATACAAATTAAAACATCTTACATTATATTCAATACATTAAAATAAAAAAAAATAAAAAAAATCACCATTTCACCTACTACACATTTTTTATTCAAAATATGAAAGAAACTATAACTCAAGTTGAATTGACAAGACAACATATAGCATGAACTAAAAGGTAGAAAAGGAAAATCACCATTACACCTACTAGAACTTTTTCCATTGAATATGAAATAAACTTATTAGCCGATAGGCTATATATTGTGGGAATCTGTAATAATAATGTTAGTGGGTGCCCTGTCGCATTCTCCTTTAAATTAGGCATTGCAGAGATTGTGCCTTGTAGATTGATTGAGACTGTTTTTGCTCCAGCTGAGATTATGGTAATTTGTTCCCCTCATCTATAACAATGCAATTCTCTACTCTCTTTTTCTCCATTTTTTATACAAACTTCTGGGACTTTTATGCTCTATTCTTGTTTTACATGAAAAAAAAATGGTGGTTGAGATGAACGTGTGATGGTGGCACGGTTCAATCGGATCACTCTGTTGGTTTTTAAGTCCAATACTTTGATCAAATTGACTCATGTGAAAATCACACCTTCTCTTTATTCTCACATAAATCTCTTCTAACCTAAATTTGTAGCTCTTGGAAGTAAAATCATTTACCAGATCAATGGAGGGATTTAAAGAAAATGTCATTTTTTAACTTATAATAGTTTTTTATATTTTTAAATTTTTTATAACAAAATAAAAACTATAACTATAATAATACTTAAATCAGTAGGTAATCGTGGAAAAAACCACTATAACATGGGAAAATATTGACATGAATTTCAAAGATAAATATATAGCAAAGAAAAATTTGATATTTATGTAAGATAGATAGTACATAACATTTTCAATTATATTCAAATTTAAACCTTTTCTTTTTATTGAAATTTAGAAATGAAACATATTTTTTTATATATTAAAGATCGAGAGTAAACAAGTTACAAATAGTTATAGACAAGGGAGGCTAGGCCTCAACCACCAAAATCATCGAGGATCTGCGTTACATTACTAGAGAGCAGTCTAAAGTCAGAAAGGAATAGTGTAAAAGGAGAATCAAAGCACTATTGCAGAATGTGATCGAGAGGATCGATCCATGTGGTCCATCCTTGGGCCCCTTCCATCCAAACTGTTACTACTTATCAAATTTCCATTAGTTTTATATTCAAAGTCATACTATATATTCTAGTCGGTTAGTACTACAGAATCATGTAGTCGGTATACACACAGAGAAGTCGGTATGCACAGTCTAGTCGGTTACAGAGAAAGCAGTTATAGAATATAGTATACACCGAGTCATCTACCGAGTATCTTTTTGAGACTACCGAGCAGTAAAGATGACACACCGAGTTAATATTCACCAAGTGAAACGTGTTACCAGATACATTGAACCTAGACATGCATATGAAAACGTGTTACAAGAACGAGGCACATCTAACTGTTATTACATTGGAAATTACACCAGAAGATTGTGTATGATTACAAGGACAATCTAACCAATGAAATATTTTCTTTAGTTATTCATTCGAGGAATCTTGTTTGTAAGATCGAAGCAATGAATTGGATCACCGTTTTAAGAGATCTATTTATACAGCATGAGTTAAGAGCAAGGTGTGTGCATGTATGTATGAAGGAAGACTGTTACAGAGACACAGAAGTCACCAAGAAGGTTTTCAAAGAACAGTCGAAGAATAGAGTAAACAAAAGGGTTTACCGAGTTACTATATGGGTTACCGAGGTATGCTTTAAGCTAGGTAATCTTATTCTGAGCACATAGAATCTGCTATAACATTTCAGATGTAAAGTTGCAGATATTTGTAATGATTTTATTGTAATATTGTGAAGTTGAAAGAGAAACCTTTAACAGGGTAAAAGACTCTAACCAAGTCTATAAATTGTAAAGCCTCTAACCAAGTGCAGCATTCAGAATAAATGTTGTAAAATCCTTTAGCAAGGTAGATCTAACAGATCTTGATACTCCTAATAGGGTAAGCTATCAGAAATAGCTAGATGTAGCTCTAACCGAGCATTCTTTATTATTGCAGTAGTGAAGTTGTGGGTGTCATCCCCACCACAGTTTTTCTCTCTAATCAAGAGTTTCTACATAACCAAAATATATGTGTTATGGAGTGAATCATGTATGATTGTTATCTATTTGTTTTAACTTTATTTTATGTTACTGCACTATTCGGTTTATGCATAATAGTAAAGACATTATTCAAGAAATGTTTTGAGGTACTGATTCACCCCTCCCATCTCAGTACATTAGCTTTCCATATTGGGCCTAACAATTGGTATCAGAGCTTGAATCTTGGAAAAGGGTTTAACTACCTAAAGAGAAAGATCTTATCAATGGAAGGCTATACACAATCTTGGAGGATTGTGTATCTACAAGAAGAGCTGGATCATGCAAATCAAGTGATTGCAGACATGCAAAGGCAAATGCAAAAATCTCTGAAAGTAAGAAGAAGATTATTTGATGACTTATAGGATTCTCAAGAGTTAGTGGAACAAATTGAAACATCATCTGAGAATAGTATATCTGAAGAAACTGAAGAAATGATTGGAGTATTAAAAGAAAAGAACAAAGCATTGGGTGATCAACTAAAAGCAATGAAAAGAGAACATGAACATTTCAGTACACAGATGACTGAAAATCTAGATGCATTGAGGACAGCTGAGGATAAAGAAAGAGATCTACAAAGAGAGAAACAACAACTTGAAGTCTTGGTATTTGATAAGAATGATGAAATCATAAGGTTGACTGGGATTCAACAAAATATGACAGATCAACTAGGCTATGCACATCATGAAGCAATTCTGAAGAATGATGAGAATCAAGCATTGAAACATGAAGTATCAAGATTGATCAATGAAGTTGAAATAGAGAATAAATCCAAAGAAACATTGAAGAAGAGTTATGAAGCATCAAAGATGTTGGATGAGAAACTGAATACAAGAAGACCCAACAAAGATGCAGGACTCGGTTACAAAGGAAAAGACTCTACCGAGAAAGGAATTCATACTACCGAGAGAGGAGAATCATCAAAGCAAGTTGGAAACAGGAATAAAATAAAAAAGAAGAAGCCTATTTGCTACTACTGTGGAAATCAAGTTCATACTGCCAATATGTGCAAGATCAGAAAAGGTAAGCAACCGAATATCACTAAGTCAAATGAGTATTGTTACAAGTGCAATAAATATGGTCACACGTCTAATCAATGTAGGACAAAGTCTGTTAACAACCATCAAAAGGCAAAATTCAAAGGGTTTTGTAAAAATTGCAATAAATATGGACATAGTACCGAGAAGTGCTGGTTTAAGCAAAAGAATCACATGTGGTCTGCACACCGAGCAAACACTAGTGGTTACCAAACCCACACAAATCCTTACCGACAATATGCAGCAGTACCATGGGATTACAATACAAGGATATGGTGCGAATGTTGTGGAAGATATGGACATATAAGTGCCAACTGTTTTATAAGATTTGAAATGAAGAACCGAAGATCATGGAAAAATCCTGGTATGGCGTGTTTTCATTGTCACAAAGTTGGACATTTAGCTGGAGATTGCAGAGATCAACCTAGAGGAGACACTGAAGAGATAAAAGAAAAATTCAAGATGATTTGGAAAAAGAAGGAAATCATGTCAGATGAAGAAAGCACCTCACCTACCGAGTTAGGTGCACCTATTCCAAATTAATCAGCAAAGGTATGAAGGGACTGCATTCTCTAAAGGTTAAATCATAACAGTTCCTATTCTATTATGTACAAAATTCAAAATCTGCATAGTTAAGATGCATTAGTAAGTTTGAAATTCTATCAAAAGTACTTTACAGAAAACCTGTCAAGTCGGTAAACAAGGAAATTTGGTTACTCGGTTAAAACGAAAGAAAAGAGAGTAAATCGGTTAAAGGTAAACCGAGTGCATTTAATGTTTTGACCTAACCCACACGGAGCCCGATAAGGTATTTTGTGTACTTAAAGGTATTTTCGCGGTCATTTTCATTCACCAAAGTTTTCAAGAGAACAAAGCAGAGCGAATCAAGGTGATCAAACTTCATTCAAAGCGAACCCAAGGTATTTACATCAAATCTCATAACTATTAAGATGGTTTTCTGATCTTGTCAAATTGCTATTATCTACTGAGTGTGAATCATCTATCATTTGTAAACCATCAAACCCTAAGGATAGTTTGCTAAGTTTTATCTGAAATTTACAAATGGCACCTAAGATCCAAGATCCCGTAGTTGTCAAGAATGTGGAGAAGTCATCTCTGAAATACACCTTAACTCCTAAAGTCACCTCTGAACCGGATGACAAAATTGCCTTTTCACTCATCCCGGATCGAGTCTTGTTAGTCAAAGATGTTAGATTCTTCACCAAATGCCATGTTGAAGAACTCGGTCATGTTGAGATTAGTGACACATATGATGAGCTATGTACCGATGGCAAAATGGATAGCAAGTACGAGCATATCAAAATCAAGGGCTTAACTGAAGCCCTAGCCTTTCCCCGTGTATTCAAACCCCAGTGGGTTAAGTTTGTTTTAAGCAAAGTTCATGATGATTTTATGTGGCTAGAAGAACAACCATTCAAAATCACTAAGGAAATCATTCATGTGATCACCGGATATCCTATCTATGATCATGCACGAGCACAGAAAATGATATCACAGAAGGAGTTAATCAGTTTAACTGGAGTAGAATTTGATTACCGAGGACTGAAACTAAATAATGTCACTGATGTAGAACATAAATTTGCAATTAGAGTAATTGGTTACTGTTTCTTCCAATCAGCAAGGGAAAATAGTGTACCCTGTGCAGCAGTTGACTTAGCCTACAAAATAGTGAAAAAGGGAATGAAAGTAGATTTATGTGAAGTGTTATTGAAGAGCTTGTTTGAGAACCTGAACACAATAAGGAAGCCGAAAAAGAACAACTCGGCAAATACACTGAAGTTTGGTTCACTTCTTGTATGCATGTTTTTCTACTTTGAGAAGTTCTTTTCCCCAGTTGGTAAAGTAGTTTGGGAGCTACACTGACCTATGACCCATCAAATTAATGACTTTATCAAGAAATTGGGAGACAATTTTAATGATATCATGGATGACTACTTCAACAAATTTCAAGAAAAGATGCACAACAGGTACTAGATTACACCACAGCTGGTAGAGAAATATAAGGATAATATATGTTTTGAGGTAGACACCGATTACTGCTATGTGAATGTTGTCGAACCTAGGACTCAATCTTTACCACCAATGGGTTATGAGATTGACTATGATATCACACAATAGCAAATCGATGTATATCTTACACTGCCAAGGCATGCTGCTGAACTGAGATATGGAACTTATATGAAGAAGTTAAAGAAAAGGTGAAAATGAGCATTGTAGTACATAAAGCTACAAGAAAGGCTACAAAGATGATAAAGGTTTTATCTAAGAAATTCAGAGAAGAATCCTCCTCTACACCTGTCAAAGGCACTCTTGCCATTACCAAAGAGGAATCTTAAGCTCAAGAGGCAGCAATAACATTGAGTACCGAGTTGCCTAAGGGAAAAGTTTTGAAAAGAAAGAAACTGGACACTACAAAGGCCCTATCGACTCCACCAACAAAGAGACCCAACACTAGAGCATCAATTGCATCACCGAGTAAGAAACAAAAGAGTGTTGTTGTTCCCAAGGTAACCAAAACCTACAAGAAATCTACTCGGAGACTCATTCTGGCAAAAGAGTCTAGTGATACAGAATCTGATGATGCAAACAAATTTTAGATTGTAAAAAGAAAGAAGGTAAATATTCATAGTGTTGAAAACTTTTGTGCCAATCTTAAAGAATATGGTGGATTTGCGAGATTTAGATATGTCAAGTATGAGACTAGGAATAATGATGAGAAGCGACAAATTGAAGAAGCTCTCATTTGCACACTTCTAAAGTTTCGGCTAGCTCCATTAGAACTAGTAAAGTCACTTTCGAGTGAATTGTACTTACATATTGATAACAAGGGGAAATATGCAATGGACTCATAGAAACAAATTAGAGAATGAAGTCTAGTCCATCTATTTCCTGATATGTCTGTAGCAGAAATAAAGGAGCATTTGACAACCTACAATTCTAAATTTCCTGTCAAACAGAGAGCCTTAAAACTGATGAATGGGCTATACATTGATGTAGAAAATGAGACAAAAGCCAAATGGCAGGAAATCTTCAAACTAAAATATGTCGGTGAACAATCGCAAGTTGAAATTGTTGATGTCACCGAGCAAGATCTTGATGTCACCAAGCAAGGTCCTGATGCTACCAAGCAAGACCCGGTTGACACTATTCAAATTGATGAAGATGTCATGGATGTAGAAGCACCGGAGCAGGAAATGATAGAAGGCACTACCTATGCAAAACTTGTATCTAGTGAATCTGTGATAGTACAAGTTTAGCCTTATCCGCCGGTCAAACCACCTATCTCTACCGAAGCTCCTAGAGATACAGTACAAGGCACTAAAGGTCACAAGTCTGAACTAGCAGAAGGTACAACTAAAGATCAGACCTCTCAAGCACCGTCAAGCACTGAAAATGTTACAGCTGAGACCCCCAGTACCGAGACAACCAAGGACACCACAATGGCTACAGGAATAGACCAAAGTGTTGCCTCTACTGAGGGTCAGCAAGCCTCACAAGCAATTGTCTTGGTACAACCAACCAAAGGTAAAGAGAAGAAAGTGAAAAAGCATAGTTTTAAAGTTGATTTAACTAAACCGATAGTGTTGCCCAATGTGGATATTTCAAAATTAAAGGGGCAAGCACTTATTGATTTTGGTGAACTATGCAAAGCAAAGGCCGAACAAGAAAAACAAATGGCCATTCAAAAGAAGAATAAAGTACTACAGAAGGCGAAGACACCACTAACAAAAATGCTACCATCAGCTATAGTCTCAACCGATGCAGCCATCCACATTCAACTGGATGAACTCCTTAATCAAATAGAAACATCTGGAGTTGATGCATCTGAGTACTTGAGCAAGCTAAAAGATAAAGAGCTTACTCCAAAAATGATTGAAGAGGTACAAAAAGCTCTCGCTATAGGAAAAGTCAAGCTTGTCAAATTCATTGCTAAGTTGTCCCCTCAACTCAAGCATATTCTTTATTTATTTAAGAAACTTTGTACATTTTCCTTATTTATTAAAGATATCAAGAATAAAACTGATGCAATTGAGAAAGAGATCACTGATCTCTCAACTAAGTTGATCACAGTGCCTAATTCAGTTCAAAACTTTTATACCAAGCTTCAACAACTCATGGCTCAACAGTTAGAACTCATAAATGAAGAGCATAAGATCAGGATGGATATAATGACCCTCTAGACATTATTCCTTCCTCAACTCTCATCAGTTCAAGAATAGATCAACCGAGCTACACGCCTATCAACTACACAAGAGGGAAGCACTCTTGGTGGCTTAATATCACTATTGGCTGATATTCAAGCACAAAATTCTTTAATGGAAAGTGTAAAGGATGCACTCTCAGTCACACTCACCGATGCCTGGAAGAAGTATAAATCTATTTTTGATCAGTTACCGCCCCCAGCTGGAAATTAAGTTTTTGATGTTTGTCAAAAAAGGGCAATAATACTACATAAGGGGAGTAATATACTATATTTAGGGAGTGATATAGTTTTGATAATACAATTTTGAGTATTGTATAAAGGGGAGTATACCGAGCAGAGTATACAGAGTATGCAGAGCAAGCAGAGCACACAAGCACAAAACCAAGCATACAAAATCAGAGTTATGTATAGTATAATGATAAGGGGAGTATATATGAATATACTATTTCATTGACTATTGTATATATTGTCAAGTGTAGTCATTTTGCAAGTATATAGATTTTTGAGTTATGACTTTGAAAGTAGTTTTTGTCAAACATCTCAACTAATGTCAAAAGGGGAGATTGTTACTACTTATCAAATTGCCATTAGTTTTATATTCAAAGTCATACTATATATTCTAGTCGGTTAGCACTACCGAATCATGCAGTCGGTATACACACAGAGAAGTCGGTATGCAGAGTCTAGTTGGTTACAGAAGAAAGAAGTTACAGAACACAGTATACACTGAGCCATCTACCGAGTATCTTTTTGAGACTACCGAGCAGTAAAGATGACACACCCAGTTAATATTCATCGAGTGAAATGTTTTACCAGATACATTGATCCTGGACATGCATATGAAAACATGTTACAAGATCGAGGCACATCTAACCGTACATTGGAAATTGCACCAGAAGATTGTGTATGATTACAAGGACAATCTAACCAATGAAATATTTTGTTTAGTTATTCATTTGAGGAATCTTGTTTGTAAGATCGAAGCAATGAATTGGATCACCATTTTAAGAGATCTATTTATAAACATGAGTTAAGAGCAAGGTGTGTGCATGTATGTATGAAGGAAGACTGTTATAGAGACACAGAGGTCACCGAGAAGGTTTTCAGAGAACAGTCAAAGAACAAAGTAAACAGAAGGGTTTATCGAGTTACTATATGGGTTACCGAGGTATGCTTTAAGCTAGGTAATCTTATTCTGAGCACATAGAATCTGCTATAACATTTTAGATGTAAAGTTGTAGATATTTGTAATGATTTTATTCTAATATTGTGAAGTTGAAAGAGAAACCTTTAACAAGGTAAAAGACTCTAACCAAGTCTATAAATTGTAAAGCCTCTAACCAGGGGCAGCATTTAGCAAGGTAGATCTAACAGATCTTGATACTCCTAACAGGGTAAGCTATCAGAAATAGCTAAATGTAGCTCTAACGAGCATTCTTTATTATTGCAGTAGTGAAGTTGTGGGTGCCATCCCCACCATAGTTTTTCTCTCTAACCAAGAGTTTCTACGTAACCAAAATATATGTGTTATGGAGTGAATCATGTATGATTGTTATCTATTTGTTTTAACTTTATTTTATGTTACTACACTATTCAGTTTATGCATAACAGTAAAGATATTATTCAAGAAAAGTTTTGAGGTACTGATTCACCCCTCCCATCTCAATACATTAGCTTTTCATATTGGGCCTAACACAAACCGCCTTCTTTTGGTCCTGGATCTGAGCCAACATGGCAATGCGGTCAGCCTCAAGCATCCTGTTACTGTTGATCTTTTCAAGCAGCTTCTTCAGAGCCTTTTCAAAGGAGGACTAGTTCTTTGCAAGCCTTCTCCACTCGTAGCCATCCTTCATCTCGTGTATGAACATAGTGGCATGACCATCTTGCAAGAACTGGAGGAACTTAGATTCATCACGAAGGAAACCTGTGAAGCAATTTTAAAAAAGGTGAGTCTATGAAGAAACTCAGTAAGACACCTACCAGTGCCATTAAATTTATCCTCATTTCGCAGTTTCCAAATGAACCAAAGGATATAACAAGATAAGATAAACCAGAAAGTATTAGCGTCCTTCTTTAGACCATCAATAAAACCAGTGATGATGCTAAAGGTATCCACCTGATTAGGAATATAAAAACCAAACATTAACCAAAACTCCCTGGCGAAGGAGCAGTCAAATAAAATGTGTCTGTCGGTCTCAGGAAGTCTGCAAATGGAGCAAATATCAGTACTGGGAGGGTTTCTCCTTAACGGAGTCTGTCAATTATAAGTTGTCATTTAAAACATTGTATCTTAGGGGGAATCAGACTTTTCCATAGGCGAGTAAAGCATTTATACCAAGAGTTGTCAGGTAGATCCAAGTACCATAGAGTGTTAACATGTTTAATAATAGAGTCATCATTAGAGATCAAGTCAAAAATTGCGTGACATGTAATATTGGGTAGGAGAGAGCCATCCTTCCACTTGAGAGTCAAGAAACGATGGGAGTCTATATTAGTGCTAGTGGGCAGGGCAAGAGTGGCACAAGAATTCTTAACCATATGGTCGGTTCTTTTCAGGGTGGGCAAGAGATTGTTGGAAGCATTGAGCTCTTCCGAGGTGAGTAGGGCACCATTCTCAAATAGGTCCTCAAAGACCCTGATGTTGGATTTGTCCCAAAACTTGGCCAAGCAGCCTTGCGTGAGGGCAAGGGGTTTATTAGCATGAAAGAGATTCCACCAAATCGATTTTTCCCCATGAATGGTGCCATTGCTGCTAATACTAGGGTTGTCAATAAGATGTCTAATATTCTCCTAGGCCTTCCAAATGGATTTAAAAACATATGAACCTTGCACAGAAATAGGAAAGCGACTTGCCACCGGGTCAGCCAGGGGAAGGGCTTTCCAAGACTTAGCATTTTTAGAAACACCTCTCTCAATAATGTTTCTAATCAGGACTTTACAGGGCTCCATGCCATCTAATGCATGAAAGATTCATTTCGCAACAAGGGCAATGCCTTGGGTCCTGAGATCCTTTAACCCAAGGCCGCCCATTTTCTTAGATATGTGACACCATTTCCACTTAATCGCATGTATTTTTTTCCCACCTTTGCCATCCGACCAAAGGTACTATCTTATGGTTTTCTAGATATCAAGGATTTGATAGTTACTGAACATCCAAGCGAAGGAGTAGTAGACACTATATGAGGAGAGGATTTTCTGACAGACTTGGATTCTTCCAGCCAGAGAGAGGAATCTATTATCCCACCTATGCATTTTTTTGTCAATCTTATCCTTAATCCACTGCCACATCTCTTTAAGAGAGGGAGAAATAGAGAAGGGGATGTCGAGGTATCAGACGATTTTGCTGGGGCCTCCCCATTGGAATCCGTAGGGACTAACCTAGTTAGGGGGTTTCTCTTTCTAGCCAAGGAGGGTAGATTTGGCAAGGGAGATTTTAGCTCCAGATATGATACCAAAATTTTTAAGCTTTTGAACAAGGTTGTCAATGTTCAGGGGTGAAAGTTCAAGGAAAATGGCAGTATCATCTACAAAATGGATGTTGAGGAGGCTAGAGTCATCAAGGAGCTTAACTCCTTTGACACAGGGGGATAGAGAGTCATCCCTGAGAAGATAGTACAGAGCATCGGATGCAATGACATAAAGGGTGGGCGCAAGAGGACAACCTTGCCTGATAGATCTACTAAGTTGAATGTTCTGGGAGAGGGAACCATTGATTTCTATTTGGGCCAAGGCATCCTGTAGCAGGACCTTAACATATTTATAGAAGTTATCTGGGAACCCAAAGGCTTGTAGCATCATGATGATAAAGTCCCATTCCATAGGGTCGTAAGCTTTTTCAAAGTCTAGCAGGAACATGGCAGTGTCTTGGTTAGAGGCTCTAGCCCAATCCATGGCTTCCCAGCTCATAATGAGGTTCTCGAGGATATATCTGCCCTTGATAAAGCCTGTTTGGGAAGGGTAGATGAATTTAGGGAGGAGCTTTTCAAGTCGAAGGGAAATAACTTTAGCCAGAATTTTGTAAGTGACATTGAGGAGAGTGATAGGTCTTCAGTTCTTGATGAAGGCCCTATCTCCATCTTTGGGTATCATCTTGTCAGTCCCCTTGTTAATGTTAGCACCAAGGGTTCCATTGTCGAAGGCTTCAGAGTAAACCCCATAAAGGTCACTGGCAATCCATTCAAGATTGGCTTTATAGAATTCAATAGGGAGGCCATCCGGGCCCGGTGCTTTGTCAGATTTCAGGGAGTTAATAGCAATAGTGATTTCCTCAACAGATACCCATTGGTTGAGGAGGGTAGAGTCAGCATGGGAGATCCTAGTGGGGATCAAGGTTTTGTATTTGTCTCTAGTGTCCTTAGCAATGGTAGTATCTTCACAAGTGAACAAATTTTTGTAGAATAAATCAAAGGCCTCTTTGATACTGGGAAGGTCAATAATTTCCTTTCCATTGATGATCAACCTATTAATCTTTTCCTTGGACTATTAATTTTTAAGCAGATTAAAGAAGAATTTGGAGCCCTTCTCTCCATATTGCAGCCAGTGGGTGCGAGCCCTTACCATAGCCCCACGGATCTTAACTTGTTGGTGTTTTCTAAGAGCTTCTCTGGCATGCGCAACCTAAGCAGCCCTGTGAGCACAACTAGGGTTACTATGGATGTCAAGTTCAAGGGAATGGAGCTAGTTGGTGAGCGATTTCTCAGTAAATCTGAAATCTTTTGCCTTTTTTTCCCTATAGTCTGGAGGGTTTTTTGCCATGATTTCACATTAAAGTTCCATCTATCAATATTTGAAGGGAGGCGATTGTTCCGACAGTTAAGGAGACTGATGAGATGCAGGGTGGTCAAGACATCCTGGTCCTTGAGGAGGGAGGTGTTAAGCAAAAATTTACTAGATTTATTAACCTAGCTATTCATTATATTTCTACTGTGAATAAGAGCCATAACAGGGTGGTGGTCAGACAGGGACGTAGGTCGAACAGAAACAGGCCTACCTTCAGGTAGGAAGGAAAAGCTCTCTTTATTATCGTAGAATCGGTCCAATCCAGAGTAAATTCTACTTTCTCCCTTCTGGTAGTTGCACCAGGTATGCCATAGGCCAAGGGGGGAGTGTCCAAGATCCTCCATTAGATCAAATAGGGATTTGTGTAGTTTCAGCCCATTCCAGTGTTCTCTTTCCAAATTGTTCCAAGTGAAGGGTAGGCCACCAATTTTATCAAAGTTGCTTTCAACCATGTTAAAATCCCCCGCAATTATCTAAGGGATGTTTGGGAGAGATCTAAGACAATCCCATAAAACAATCTTGTCTCTATAATCATTAGCAGCATACACCGAACAGATTCCAAAGTGAGTGCCTTTTAGATTGATGGAGCTCCAGACAGCCCTATTGCAAGGGGAGATACCTTTGTTAGTAATGAGATTGGACCACTTGGGATTGATAAGGAGTCCAACCCCACCCTTGCCTCTAGGTTGATTAGAGAAGACTTTAATGGCATCCTTCCAGATATAGTTAAGAGTAGTTTCAAGGGTAAATTCAGTAGCTTTTAGCTCTTGCAGTAGAAGAAAATCAGTATTCTTACGCATGTCAAGGAATTGTTTCACGATGAACTTTCTATCGAGTGACTCCAACCCTCTCACATTCCAAGAAATAAAATCCATCATTAATGAGAGGGGGCTAAGGAGCAGCTGACAGCCTTGGAGCTGGAGGGGATGTCAGGGATTGTGGGGGGGGTTAATCCCCTTCTTTTTATTCTTGGAGCCAAAGGACCTCCCTTTTTACTTAATCATGGAGCACTAGTCCAACTGGTCTTCCTCTTCCTCACTAGTGGTAGAACTGGTTAGTGGATCGAAGTTTCCTTCCTCGTTCTGGCCTAGAAGGGCCAATTTACTGTAGTCTATGCAAGACTTAGATGTTGAATTGAAGGGAAGGAGCACATTAGGTAGCATCTCAGAGGCAGTTGTAGTGTTAGCAAGAATGACTTGAATAACGCAAGAGTCATCAATTTCATTAAACACCTTGGGGACACCACCCTTGTCAGTAGTGTTATCGAGACCCAGAGGAAGTGGTAAAATGGGAGTCATAGAGGAGGAGCTTAGGGGACTTCCAGGTCTATGAGCCATTTTAGTAGAGCCAGTTCCGAAGTCCATAGCAATACTGCCACGGATGTTGCCCTCAAAATTTTTAATTATTGACTTGACATTTAAATGGTTTGAGGTTAGGCAAGCGCCCGAAGAATGGGAGGAGGCATTATTCCTAGAGTTACTTTGTTTGATTCTAGATCAGATTTTATCAACTGCCAATTCCTGCACATTCTTCCTCTGATGTTTTTTAGTGATAGCTACTTGGAAGCTATCATCAGAGGGGGCTTCAGAGGTGTCCATGGCAGAGGGAGTAGGAGGGGTGGGCATGGGTTGGAGGGGCCTGACATTGGCAGAGTTACCATAGCCAATCACCCCATTAATCGAATTATTCATACTAGTGCCAGGGGGTTGTTAGCAGGCGGAGGGGTGGTGTCAGGTTCCTGCACTGGCGGCATTGACTCGGTGGTTTTAGGGTTTCGTTGATCACTCTTGGTGGGACCGGTATTGTTTTCAGCAGTTCTTTTCTTAATAATAGGGCGGTTTTTACGCTGGTGTCCTGCCTTTTTGCATAGAAAGCAAGCATTTAGCCCTCCTAGGGTTTCCAGAGGGCATGAATACACCTCATTTTCAATCGTAAGGTTCAGGGTGCCAGGTATATCAATTCCTGGCTTGATTGAAACCAACATTCTAGCATCAAGGTGGGGGATAAGTTTGTTTGAATCGTCCATTCTAACAAATTTGCCCACAAATTTGATGATTTGAGATAGGAAGCGCCAAAGGAATAGCGAAACATTTTTGAGTAGAAGCTACCTAGGGCATGAGAGAGCCATAATTTCCTCATTGATGGCTTCAGGTGACCAAGCAAGGGCACAGAAGGAGGTGTTCCCTATGGCCCAATATTGTTTTTTAAAGACCTTAGCCTTTGTTTCTTGTGAGGAAAAAAAGATAGTAAACAAACCCTTTTGTATTTGTCTACAGAACGAAAACCTGTAGCCAAGTTTTAAATTCCAAAAATTATGAAACCAGACGTCTAGAAATTTGCCTTGGGGGGGGGGGGGGGGGGGCATTTTTCAACATCAACAGCGGCAAAGAAAATTGCTGTGTTTTTTTAGTCTATTATTCTCAAGCAGGATTTCTTTAGACATAGCAACATTAGGTGAAATGGAGGATAGGTCTATGGAGATGGCAGAGGTATTACCTTCTCCGTCGGGTCGAGCGACGCCAACCATGAAATTAGCATTTCTATCATAGGAAATGCCATCCTTAGGACCCGCGACGGCGTCTGAGAAGGATCGCTTAGGTTTTGGTGGCGAGAAGTTAGGTTTAGGCGGTGGGTCTGGGACAATAACGTCCTTGGGCTCCATTAAAAGCTGAGTGCTCTTACAGAGGGAGTATAGTCTTAAATGTGATCGTAAACAAGGAAGACAACTAGCAAGCCAAGAAAATTTGAAATAAAGTAAATGCGTAAGGTAGGAAAGGAGGTTCAAACCACATGGAGGAGAGTGGTCTCCTCCACCACATTCACTGGTCTACGTGCGCAGAGGGCGTCCACATCAACAGGGGCATAATGAGTATCGTCGTTGCCCTAACTCGCAGACACCAAATCTGTAGTATTTCGTATCCTTTACGTAGAGCTCATCCGCAGTATCGTCGTTCTTCAATTGGTTCGCAATATCCTTTACGTAGAGCTCATCCACATTATCACCGATCTTCAATTCGTTCGCATCCTTTACGCAGAGATCATTCGCAGAGATCATTCAAATGAAACATATTTTATGTATAATTATTAGGAAAATAGAAGAATAGCATTAATAAATATTTTCATTATATTGAATTCAAGTATCCAAATTTTGATGCAACCTTTTGTAGATAACCTTTCAATCTATTATTTTCATTAATAACTTCATTTTATATTTTTTTCAAAAAGAATTTTTAATATAATGTACTGTAGATAATCCTTGTGATGTATATAAGTGCATGCTAATAGTTATATATGGATGCATCAAGAATTCTTTCATGTAGTCCATATTATATTTATTTTCTTTATTTCCTTTGCTTAAAACAAACTTTCTATTGTCTTAAATATATACCTTTAACATAAGACCAAGCACACCTTTTTGGATATGATTCTAATATCATATTTTTCTAATGTGCAAGAAATTGTGGTTTGCATTCTAAATAGAATTGAAATTGTTATAAATAATTCCTTGATTACAAGAAAAATGTAATACAACAATATTTAAAAGACCATCGATAATATTTATGTATTCAATGTTCTATTTCAAAATTGTATAAAAATTGGTAAATTAAACTAATATATTTTAGACTATGCACATGTATTAAGTCTCATAAGATGTGATAGTTATATATATATTTTTTTAATTAAGGTTTGTGAAAGTGGAAGCCTTTTGGGTATTAAGTATTCACTTTTGTGATCTGCTCCTTAAATAGTGGATATAATTGAATATTATTAGGTGTAAAAAGGTTGCAAATGAAGAGACCACCAATCTTGTAGCCTACCTTACATGCAAAAAGTACCACTTTTCACATTTCAATGACTAGTCTACATTTTGTTTCTTCCTATTACGAATGACAAGGTTATTTTCAAAAGATTAGCATCAATACATAAATTTAACTCTAAAAAATTTAATTTCATTTTGCAGAAATGAAATCCAACAAGTGATAAGGTCATCTTCAATATAATCAATTCAATTATATTATTAATAATTATCACCTATAAATGCAATTTTTAAGCTTGTAATTTACACCTTCCAATATATTATTCAAAATATATTTTACTAACTCAATTGAATTGAATTGAATTGACAGGACCAAAAGGTTGGTGCAATCCACGCAAACCCTAATACACATTTTGTGCAAAAGACCAGGTAAGTGATCGCTCAATTTACAATGACGACGGGTCATCAAACTTCCACTGCTGAAATTTCTCTCACTAAAAATGTTCGCAGTCGGCCCAAAACGCCCACCCACCACAACCCAACAACCAAGTCAACCAGCAGAACCAACGAAGCAGAGCAAGCAGAAAAAACAAATACATCAAGCCCTGCCACTCCAGAGATGCAAAATTCCTCGCTGGGGTTTGAAATTGTGAGGCCTAGAAGCGATGCGAGAGCGAGGGTAACGCGAAGCGCCGGCGCTAAAAGTCTTGGGTAAAGTGGCGGGAAAGTAGCATGGCTCATCCTCGTGAATCGTGCCCACTGACGGCGCCGCACTTGCTCCTCGCCAACGCCTGCTCTGCAAAAGCCTGCAATTTGTGTAACCCTAAACTTGAACTGGAACTCAAACTGGAACTCCTCCTCTGTGACGCGGCCCTCACGAGTTCTCCGTACTCGTCATCCTTTCTGGCGGAGGTTGTGGTGAAGCTCTTTGGCAGAGTAGTCGTGGAGGAAACGCTTGCAACCAATCCGCTCGTAATTGGCTTTTGCTGCCTATTTGTTCAGACTTCTCATATAAAAATCCTGGGCTTTGCCAAGGTATGGCAGTGGAGACGGCGCCTTCAGTATATTGCGAAATGATCTGTCTTTGACGCCTACATTATACTTATCGCCTTTCATCGAAAACTAGTTCGAAATTTCTGATAGAGACTAGAAAAGAGAGGAAGATCTGTGCCAGGCGAAAGAACTTGTTTGTTTATTATAGAGGTTCTTTTTGGAGGGTATCTATCAAGAATGGAGAGGAGAGATTGTGAGATAAAGTCAATGGTGGGCACTAAACCATCGTTAATGTAAGGTAATTAAGTGGAAACCTAATCCGGAAACAAAATCCATCATATTGAAAAACGACAAAATGGGGAATTATCTACGAATTAATGGATGCGTAACTAACTTCCCGTTGAGGATTGAGATGGGTGGCTGTTTTAAAGTTTTCATATTTTCTTTCTATGAGTATCACTTAAATGTAACGAATAATACTTAAATCATTCATAATTATTAAAAGTGAGTTATTATATTTAAAATTAGATTATTAAATCTTAATAATAATATATATTATTTTTATTTTTTTTCTACAAAATAATGTTATGTGTGTTTATGGGTTGGTGGAGGGAAGGGGAAAGGGGAGGGACACTCTAAAAAGTCACACCTTAAAGTCCATACAACACATAGTTTCAATCAACAAATTTTATATTTGCTACTCATCCATAATGATGATTAACCTTTCTCATTAGATGGTTCTAGCCTAACTTCCACATCCAATTTATTGGCTAGCTTATGATTATTAGTGATATCATCCATTTCTAAGTTTTACTTCTATTTTTTATGGCAACCTTAATGATATTTATCTAGTTTCTAATTTTTTGTGTTAGGTGGAAATAATAAATTTAACTAGGGTGGCTCTTGATTAATAATCATGAGTACTGACCCCAAAGTTGTTTATGTCATTATAGTTTCCTTGTTGAAGGCAACCTATTAGTTAGGGTGGCAACTTCATAATAAATTATCTATTTTCATTTTTTTCCTTATTGATTATTTTCATCATTATTTTACCATTTCCCTAGTATAGCCTCTTTTAGATAAAGTGTCTACCTTATAGTCGTAGTTGTCTTATTTAGTTCCCAATTTCTAGTATCTAGTTTATATTGTTTAGTTTCTCACTTTTTCTTAGCTTTTTCCAAAGTGTTCCTCTATTCATCAAAGGTCATTGTCACACTTTGTTTACTCTATACTTTAGTGGAGGGAATCTTCATAGAACTCCTCTCAAAATAAATTTATAGATTTTTTGTGTCAATTTTAGTGGTTTCATAGGCATTTCATGACATGTTAGATTTTTTTTTTTTCTACTCTATACTTAGATTACACATTTAATATTCTCTTAAAGATAGATTTATGTTTCTCATATGTGTCTTTGTTTCATTTGTATGTGTTTAATATTTTCTCTTGTTGGCACACATTGAATACTCTTATATAAATGTATTGCAAGGACAAGTGCACACATAAAATTAAAGGGTCCAACATCAATTTAATGATTGGTATCATTCCTATGGTAAAAGATAACCTTTGTATTTCATGTTTTTTACTATAATATTATTTTGGTGAACTTCCTCCTCCATAGTTTTCTAAGCCTACTAAAGTGGAGTAAAATATGATAACAAAATATTGAATACTCTTCAATTCCTTTTATTATGTTTTACATTGATTTTAACATCTTTGTTTTATTATTTTCTTAACACCTTTTAACTTTTGTTTTTTCATTTGGAAGCCTTTTCTTATGTTCTTTCCCATGTTCCCCTTGTCCCATTTTGTTTCTTTCATTTCTCATTTTTACCTTAGGTGTTTTCCCATTATTTATGTTCTCTTTCCCCTTTCTCCTAACCATCTAACCACATTTTCCTCTTTTTCCCAAAATCATTTAATGAGCTTCTATCTTCTAAAATAAGTATACATCTATTCATTTGTCTCTTAATGTCTCTCACCTTGTAATTTCCTTGACTCATAATTACCATCTTTACACAACCATATTTCCCTTAGCCTATCAATGAATGTTTGGATTCCCATACTCCATTACTTCTTTACAACCTTAGTTTTTTGAGAGGTGGCCTAATCCTTTAACCCAATTCTCAAAAAAAGTAAATCCAAGGTTAATTTACTTAGCATTCTTATTTTGAAATATATTTCTCTTCAAATTAATTATTAAATTTACAATAAAAGCATTCCTATCTAACATTTTATAATATAAATTGTTAAGTTTTCACTTTGAAGTATTTGTTGAGTTATTATTTACTAAGGATTAAAAACACATTAGTGTTTACTACACTAAGGAGTGTTATCTTCCATAATATATTGTGTAAAATCATTTTTGAATCACATGACATTCTCTATAGAAAATCCCTTTTTTAGAGGTGACAATTTTTCAAAGGTTTACCTTGTACACGATAAAGGTTTCTTATTAGCTATACTATGTTTTTATTCTAATTCTTTCTTAACCTACACTTTGTTTCCCTATCCCATCCCTCATCACTATCCATCCTTTTTCATAATATCTCATGTCCATTTTTTCTTTACTTCTTTTCAAGCCATAAAAATTCTAGTTTAGGTTTTATCATTCTTATTTTCAGTGTCTTTTCAATCATTATGTCTTTCCTAAATTTTATATCAATCTACATACTTTTTTCCATCTCCCAACTTCACCATTACATATTTTTTCCTCTATTTCCATTTTTTTCTAAGACACAATTCCTCAACTAACTTCCATACAGATTAAAACATCAATCATTCTATTTCATACATTTAAAAACCACGTAATAGCTGTGGACCCAAAAGATAAGAGAAATCGCCATTACATCTACTAAAAGTTTTTCCATTGACTATGAAAGAAACTTCAATAGTTATGTAAAGTGACAAGGCTGAAAAGTTGGTGTATTCCACTCAAACTCTAAATACTCACGACATGAAGAAGAGTAGGTAGATCGCACAATACAGAACAACGATGGGGACTTAAAATTTTCGCTGGTAAAGTTTCTTACAATAAAAATATTTGCATTTGGCCTAAAACGCCCAACAATCAAGTCAACCAGAAGAGCCAAAGAAATAAAACAAGCAGAAAACAACAAATTCAATGTAGCCCAGCAGTTTTTCATTTAGGATGGAAATTATACGAAAAGGAGAGTTTGTGAGATAAAGTCAATTGCAGGCACAAAACCATCGTAGTAGAGTAATTAAGTGGAAACAGAAGCCATCATATTGAAAATGACAAAGTGGGGAATTATCTAAAAATTGATGGAAGCCTTACTTACTTCCTGTAAATTACGACTAAATCACTCACAATTACCCATTGTCCTTTACATTGCTATAACACTATTTTTTTTATTAAAACGTTTCCTCTTTAAAAACTAAATATTAATTTCTGGGATTCAAATAGAATATTTTGGAAGTTAACTGGATTGATTTCATAAAATGAATTATATTTCCAATAAAAAAATAGATTGATGTAAGGAAATTTTTAATTTATGGTTAATTATTTTTGAATTGGAGTTGTATTAAGATGGATGAATTTTCAAATGTCTTCATATGTCATTTTGTGGGCACAATCTAAATGTAATAAACATTCATAAACTATCAAGAACAAGCTCCAAAACAATAATTACAGAATGGCTTAAACATCACACATTAAGCTTACACTTTTAGGCTTAAAAGTGTTAAACATTCAGAGTTGACTAGCATTTTATAGACTTAATACATTGCTTAATGTATATGGTCACACTAAGAATATACTTCTACGCTTAAAAGTGTTAAGCACTGAGAGTTGACTAACACTCTCTAGGCTTAATATGTTGCTTAGTGTGTGTGGTTTAAGGATGGCCAATAATTACAACTTCTTCATTTTCTTCTTTACTAGGAGGTTGAATATTGATATATGAGAAATAGTTAAAACAAGACAAGAAAATTGACTAGAGTCTCATGATCCAACCATGACTAGTCTAGTCTTGGTTTTTCATAGAAGGGGATAAGAAGCATATAATTAACAGTTTTATCCACCATCAACATTCTAAATGAGTCCATATTAATGTCTAGGAGGAAGGGAGATCCTTATTGAAAGACAAAGTTGGTGGGAGCATTGCATCAATCATTCTACATCACCTCTAAATGAAACACTTCAAGTGCAATGTTATTTGCTTGTACTTGAATTTATATGAAAATATTAGAATAAATTAGAGCTTTAACATAAAGAAAAAAGTGAATATCAATAGAAAAAATATATATTTATTTTCAAATTCTAACAATTTTTTCAAAAAAACATACCAATTCATAATAAACTTAACAAAAATTATAGATCAATTATTTGAAAAATATAAAATTTTAAACAAAAATGATTTAAAATATATTATCTTGAAGGTTAATATATTTCCAGACACTTTCAATGAGTAATTCCAATGCTTTCGAGAGAAACGTTAGAGGCAAAAAAGTTATAATTCTACATCTTCACACCATCATTCCTTCGATCACACAGCAAATTACTCACGCGAATCTCTACTTCCATCACATATTAGAGAGCTGTGCAAATTGCACAGACAATAATGTGACTTCCACAAGTGTCTACTTACATTGCTTCAACGGTCACAGGCTCACAACCCATTCACAAGTGCAGATCACATTCACATGAGGTGCTTGGGAAAAGAGAGCTCTGATACCAAATGACAAAAAAAAATGGAAAAAACACGATGATTCGTTATTCAATGGATACAATCGAATGTTCTTACATTGCTTAACATTTCAAATTCTCGTATAAAACTTTTCAAATTGATTGACGGGACAGTAATTAACATTTATTAAGTTTATTTATCCAAAAAAAGCTAATGTAATTGATGTAAAACTCCAATAGAAGAGTAGGTAGATTATTACGTCGATTTAAATCTCTTTCCCCATTTTCAAACATCATATTACATAACTCTTTTTTTTCCCTTTTTCCTTACCAAATAATTATTATTATTTACTTAATTTTCATATAAATTAAACCATCTTACATTGTATTCAATATATTAAAAATCCTCCCAATAGCCATAGACCCAAAAGATAAGGGATATCACCATTACACCTACTACAATTTTTTCCATTCAATATGAAAGCAACTCATAATTAAATTGAATTGCAATAGTCAAAAGTTAGCGTAATCCACCCAAACACTAATACACACATTGTGCAAAAGAGTAGGTCGATAGCTCAATTTACAATGACGATGATGACATCAAACTTCCCCTCGTAAAATTTATCACAGTAAGAATATTCGCAGTCGGCCTAAAACGCCCAACGACCACCACCCAATACCCAAGTCAACCAGAAGAACCAAAGGAACAGAACAAGCAGAAAAAACAAATACATCAAGCCCTGCTACTCCAGAGATGCAAAACTCCTCACTGAAGTTGGAAATTGTAAGGCGCAGAAGAGGCGCTAGAGCGAGGGTAAAGGCGAAGCAGCGGCGCTAACGGTCTTGGGTAAACTGGCGGGAAAGTAGCATGTTCCGTCCTCGTGAATCGTGCCCACTGACGGCGCCGCACTTCTACTCCTCGCCAACGCTTGCTCTGAAGAAGCCAATTTGTATAACCCTAAATTTGAAGAAGAACTCGAACTCGAACACCTCCTCTGCGACGCCGCCCTCACGACTTCACCGTATTCGTCATCCTTTCTGGCGGAGGCTGTGGTGAAGCTCTTTGGCAGAGTAGTCGCAGAGGAAACGCTTGCAGCCAGCCCGCTGTAATTGGCTTTCGCCGCCCATTTGTTCAGACTTCTCACATAATAATCGTGAGCTTTGCCAAGGTATGGCAGTGGAGACAGCGCCTTCATTATTCTGTGAAATGATCTACCTTTGCCCGCTTGACTATTCTTATCGCTCTTCATTGAAAACTAGTTCCAAGTTTCTGATAGAAAGTAGAAAAGAGAGGAAGATCTGTGCTAGGCGAAAGAAATTGTTCGCTTGTTATGAAGGATCTCTTTGGAAGATATATATAAAAAGAAAGGGAAGGAGAGATCGGGAGATAAAGTCAATGGTGGGCACAAAACCATCGTTGTAAAGTAATTAATTGGAAACCGAATCCGGAAACAAAATCCATCATATTGAAAATAACAAATTGGGGAATTATATACGAATTGATGGATGTCTAATTAAATTCCTGTAAATTATAACAAAATCAGTCACAGTTCTTATTTTCCTCTACTTATCGTGAATATAACACTGAAATATTTCTAGCCTTTGGCCAATTCAATAGTAACTTTTAGTAAGTTAATGAGGATTGCTTTAGGTGAGGTGGGTGGCTGTTTTAAAGTCGAAGTCTTCATATTTTATTTCTATGAGCATCATGTAAATGACAAAAATAAAATTTAAATCATTCATAATCATTAAAGATGAGTTCTTACATTTAAAATTAAATTATTAAATTTTAATAGGATATTATATAACTCTTTTTTTCACGAAATTGTGTTATATGTATGTGTGCATGGGGTAAGTGGCATTAGGGGTAGAGAGGGGGGTGGACGTTCTAAAAAGTCACACCCTAAAGTTCATGCAAGACATAGTTTTAATCAACAAATCTTAAAAGTCAACAAATAAGATTACTAAGAAACAAGAGCTAAGTCACTAATAGATAGTAGATCCTAAACATACATAGAGCTATCAAGAAGAAACTCCAATCCCAATAATTACAACTTTTTCATTTTCTTCTTCAGTGGGGGTTGAATATCAATACATCATGAGAAATAGATAAAACATAGCAAGAAAATTGACTAGAGTCTAATGATCAAAATGTCTGATGATCACATCTGAAAAATGATCAAAGGTAGGGAAGATGGTTGAGACCAACCATGACTAGTCTAGTCTTGGTTTTTCATGGAGAGGGATAAGAAGCATCTAACTAAGAGTTGTGTCCACAAATGACATTCTAAATAAGTCCATATTGATGTCTAAGGGGAAGAGAGACCTTTATTGAAATGTGAATTTGGTGGAACTCTAAAACTTTTACATGGAACATTACACCAATCATCCTAAAGAACCTCTAAATGAACCACTTCAAGTGCGAATTTTTTTTGCTTGCACTTGAATCTCTATGAGAATATTAGAATAAAATAGAGCCTTAGCGTAAAGAAAAAAGTGAATATCAATAGAACAAAAAAAATTAATTTATGTCTTAATTAGAATGAATTTAATAGAAATTATCAATCAATTATTTTAAAAATAGATAAAAGTTTAAGAAAAGTTTGATTAGAATATATTATCTTAAAAAAGAGGAATGTTCTGGTTTCTTAAAATTTTGGTACAAAAAACTCTTTTTTATCTCCGATTACACTTTGCTCCCCCATAAGATCACAAAAAATGTTTTGAACATAAACATCTTGTATTTATAATTTTAATATACTTATATTTTATTTATAATAAATTTAATAGATAAGTTTCCCAATGTAAATTATTTCATATTTTTTTATTACATAGTATTAATTTTCGTAAAGAAGAATAATTAACAATATTTAATCATTATAGAAATAAAAAACATTATTATGATGGATCAAGTTAATAGTAAAAAAAAAATATTAATTTCATACAATTTAAATTTTATATTGTATATGTGTAAAATAAAGAAAGAGACTGATATATAGGCTTTTCGAACTAGGAATTAGGGTGGGTCCCATATGAGAATAGTAAATCAGAGGATTAAGTCAATTATAATATTAAATGTGTCTTGTCAATTTTAGTTCTCTTCATTATCCTTTTACTAGACAAGGGGGACACATATCATACATCATTCACTTTTTCTCACTCCTATGTTTGATGCTCTTCCATAATTATTGTTAACCTTTCTTATTAGATGGGCCTAGCCTAACATCCATATCCAATTTAGTGGCTACCTTATGACCATTTGTGACATCATCAATTTATAGTTTTAACTTCTATTATTTGAAGGCAACCTAATAGCTAAGTTGGCAACTTTAATGATATTTATCTAGTTTCTAAATTTCATGTTTGGTGGAAACAATGAATTTAGCTAGGTTGGCTATTGATAAATAATCATGGGTAGCAACCCCAAGTTGTTTATGTCGTTTATAGTTTCCCTTTTAAAGGTGACCTAATAGCTAGGGTGGCAACCTCATAATAAATTATCTAGTTTTGTTTTTTCTTTATTGATTATTGTCATCTATGCTTTACCATTTCTTCAGTATAGCCTCTTTTAGATAAAGTGTTTGCCTTATAGTCGTAGTTGTCTTATCTAGTTCCCAATTTCTACTATCTTGTTTATATTATTCTTCTCATTTGTTATTAGCTTTTTCCAAGGTGTTCCTCTATTCATCATAGGTCATTGCCACACTTCATTTACTTTATATTTTTGTGGAGGGATTCTTCTTATAAATCATATCAAAACAAATTTGTTGATTCTTTGTGTCATTTTTAGTAGTTTCATAGACATTTCATCACATGGTAGATATATTTGTTTTCTACTCTATACTTAGATTACAGATTTGTGATATATTTGTTTTCTACTCTATACTTAGATTACAGATTTTTAATTATCTCAAAGATAGATTTATGTTTCTCGCATAGGTCCATAGTGTCTAACTGAGCTACAACAAGCATGCATGATACTGAGGTTGCTTTGGCACGCAGGGCATGCTCATACTATCAAAATAATTAGCCCTAACATATAATTTTTCTACTAACTTCCATACAAATTAAATCATCCTTCATTATATTTCATACATTAAAAAACCACCTAACAGCTGTGGACCCAAAGGATAAGAGAAATCGCCATTACATCTACTAGAAGTTTTTCCATTGAATTTGAAAGAAACTTCAATAGTTGCGTTGAAGTGACAAGGCCGAATAGCTGGTGTGTTCCGCTCAAACACTAATATACAATTACGTTACGAACTTAAAACTTTCGCTGGTAAAATTTCTTATAATAATTAAAATGTTTGCATTTGGCCTAAAACGCCTTGACAATCAAGTCAACCAAAAGAGCCAAAGAAGCAAAACAAGCAGAAAAAAACAAATTCAAAGTAGGCCTAGCTCAGCAATTTCTCAATGAGGATAGAAATTGCAAGGAAAGGAGAATTGGAAAATAAAGTCAATGGCAGGCACAAAACCATCGTAGTAGAGTACAATTCAGAATTTAAGTGGAAATAGAATGCATCATATTGAAAATGAAAATGAAATTTGAAAAAAAAAAAAATAGATTGATTTAAGAAATTTTTAATGGTTAATTTATTTTTAAATTGGAATTGTATTAAAGATGGATGAATTTTTACATTTCATTTTGTGAATATCATCTATATATAATAAATATTTAAGTAGATCATTCTTAAACATTAATGATGAGTTTTAATATTTTTTTATGATTAAATATTTAATATTTATTTTATAAACAAATATTAATATGTATCATAAAATGTTAGTCTAAAAAGTCACATCTTGAAGTCTATACAAGACAGTCTTAATCAATAAATTTAAAAAGTCAAGAGACAACACCACTAAGTAATATAGTTAAGTCACTAATAGAGCATAGATCACAATCATATTAATTTCCCTAAACATTTGTCAAGTTATCACGAAGAAGCTTCTAGCCAATAATCAATCCTTCTTCATTTCCTTATTTAGTAACAGACTTGAATATCTGAATGAGAAAAATAACTCAAACAATACAAGAAAAATTTCTAGATTTTGATTATCCAAAGGTCCCATGATCACAAGTCTTAAAATTAGTCAAAGGCGAGTGGGATGGTTGAGACCAACCATGACCAATCCAATCTTGGTTTTTCTGAGAGTTGGCCAAGAAGAAGTGGACTAAAAGTTATTCCATCATTAAAATTATAATTTAGTTTATGTTGATGCCCATGTGAAAGGGAGGCCTTATTGAAAGGAAAAATTGGTGACACTAACAATTATCATTAAGTACTACCCCAATAACCCCAAAATTTCTAGATTTTGATTATCCAAAGGTCCCATGATCACAAGTCTTAAAATCAGCCAAAGGCGAGTGGGATGGTTGAGACCAACCATGACCAATCCAATCTTGGTTTTTCTGAGAATTGGCCAAGAAGAAGTGGACTAAAAGTTATTCCATCATTAACATTCTAATTTAGTTTATGTTGATGCCCATGTGACAGGGAGGCCTTATTGAAAGGAAAAATTGGTGACACTAACAATTATCATTAAGTACTACCCCAATAACCGAGCCCAACCATTTTGCGGAGGCCAGCACTGCCCATTTTGGGTTACATATGGCTAAAAGGGAAGGATTTAGAAAGGTTTGGCTAGAATCTGACTCACTCAACATTATCAATTATTTGAATGGGCGTACGGATCCTAGCTAGACTATTGCCAACTTGATCAAAGATTATTGGGATATGATTAAAGAGTTAGATGAATTCAAAATTTCTCATGTATTTCAGGAAGGCAATAAAGCGATGGATTTATTGGCCAATATGATGGTGGGATACGTTGTAGCAAAATGGTGGAGCAATCAGGACTCTTTCCCAAAAAAATTGTGCGACCTAGCATATGATGATACCATCCACTTGCGGTAATCAATGAATAACAATCATGATTTGATTAAGTTATTGTAAAAATGGTTTCTTTTTTATTTCCCTATTCAAAGATCTCGAAACTTCCCTTGTGCGTGATTTTTTTGTCTTCTTGTGTTTCCCATGTCCTGCTTCTTTTTGGAGACTTGTCTAGTGTGGCCCATTTCCTGCTTCTATTTGGTGACCCAGACCATTATGGTTGGGGACAAGAATAGGAAAGAACCGCCCACTTTTGATAAATGGAAGAAAAATAAGGAGGTGTGGCAGGAAATTATTGATGGGGGAATGGATCCCTTCTTGGAAAGACTCCATGGCCGTTCTCCTCTTCTCACAGAAATGTTTATCAATAGGTGGAAGAAAGGGGTTTTGAGGGCTTATGGTGCTGAATTTCAGCTAGATGAAACCCTGATGGCTACGGTTATGGGTTTGACTATGAATGGCAGAAGGTCTCACAGAGATAGAAAAATAAGGGAGGAAGACATGGCAAATTTTTTTGATAAAGATAAGGAGTGTTCAAGAGTTAATAAAATGGCTGATGGTGGCTACAACAGAAAGGATCTAATGGCTCCCTGAGCGGATATGGCCAAATTCATCATGAGGTACATTACGCTTGATGGCAAATATGCTGGTATCTTTTCTTATCATTTTACCATCTTGAATCACTTTAGGCATGGCAAAGTTATTTCGATTCATTTCTATCTGGTTTCTTCTTTGGAGAATAATCATGAAAAACATGCTAAGAATCTGAATAATTCGGTCCTCCATGAAGGGCATATTGTGCTCATTGTGGAGTACGCCAAAGTCCATGAAGTTGTGCCATCTCTCTTTGAGAAAGGCCAAATCCCTAATACTAATATTCAAGATGTCTCTAGTTCGGATATGGAGATGGAGGATAGTGGGAGTTCCAAACCTCTTGTTGACCCTGATTATAAGTCGGTTGAAGAGGGTGAGATGTTGGTCACTCCTGGAAGCCATAGCAGCAAGAATCCCCCCTAGATGGGCTGCAAGTAAATATAAATTGACCAACAAGATAGTTTCTAAAACTGAGCCTTATTCCAGAAAGAAGAAGTTGGTTGCTAAAGACTATTGTCCCAAGACCTTAGACCAGGAAATCAAATTGCACATTCCTCTTAATGTCTTGAAGGAGAAGCAGGGGACTCTACCTAAAGATGTGGATAGTGGTTTACAGAAGGAAAGTTCTCTGATGAATCTAGTGATGGAAGCAACTAGAAGCCAGGAGAACTGTTGGAAGTGGCTGGGGAAGGATATTGATACCTTCGAAGAGGGGATTAAGGAGATAATTGATATCTTCACTGATTCTCCTGAGCCTAGCAAAATAGAGAAGCTCATGATCATGACCTAGAAGCTTTCCCGTGATGTCGGGGTTATGAAATGTAAACATGAACAAAGAATTGAGAAGGTTGAGCAGTCTGTGGAGGAGATCAAGGATAACCTTAATAATCTAGTTGACATAAGCAAGGAGGCCATGAATAATAGTATGGAGGGGCTGGAAAAGATCAATGCCATGGTGGCGGAGTATAGATCCAATCCTATTGATAGTGATCCTGATGATAATAATAGAAAGAAAGATCTGGGTGGTGAAGACTCTTCTGTTGGTGGTAATAAAACTATGGGCTCTAGTTCCAGGACCACAAGTAGGAGAAGCAATAAGGTTACCTCCATGTTCATTATGGAGTAATTGGAGGAAATCAACAAGGTTACCATCCAAAAGAACAAGGAGTTGGTGCACTCGCTTAATTGAGTGTTTATATGTGTTTTGTTTTGTTGCTTGAATTGTTTCTTTTTGCTTTTGTGTTCGGTCTGGAGTGCTCCCCTATTTTGCTGTTGATTTCTATTTGGTTGGCTAATGGCCAGGTTCTGTAAAACTCTTGGTTTTGGGTCCATGTAAAACCCATTTATCTTTATCAAAAGAATAACCCAAAAACCCAAGTAAATGGGGCACTTCTTATGCAACTTTCTTCATGTGCACTTGAATCTAAATGAACATATTCAAATAAAGAAAAAATTGAATATCAAAAAAAATAATTATAAAAAATAGAGTTCATGCCTTTTTTAATACAAAAAACTTGTACTCTAAAATTATATCAAATCTAAATGAACTCGATAAAAACCCTAAACCATTTTTTTTTTTTTTAAATTTAAAAATAGATGAAAGTTTGACAATAAGCTATTAAAATATATTATCTCAAAAGAGAGGAATATGTTCTTATTTCTTAAACTCTTAATATAAAAAATGCATTTTGTCTCCCATGTTGAAACTACACAATTTTCAAACTAAGTTCATAAAAATTTATGAACATAAACATCTTATGTCTATATTTTTATATACTTTGTTTTGTTTATAATAAATTCAATTATTAATTCTACCAATTTTAATTATTTCACTTTTTCTAAGAAATAATTTGTGAACATTTTTTATGTAACTTTTAATAACATATTTTTTGTAGTTAACATTTTAAAAAAGTGATTCTTTAATTAGGTAAATAAAAATATAGGTCCCAAATCCTTTTACAAAATAGCCTACAGGGTAGTACAAGGAGATGTCACAAGTAGTGAGACAACCAAAAAACTAGATGCTAGCAATAATTGGAGTGTCAACTGCAGACAATAATGACTAAATCAACTCAAATAAAAATTGTGGGTTTTCAAAAGAACTCGAAAACCTTAAACCAAGGATACATTAAAATAGAGAGACAATAACCAAGGAGTTGGCTAGCACTCTAAAAATATGGATCAAAGTTACCTTGAGCTATAACAAGAAAATCCAAGGAAAAGGTAAGTAGAACAACAAGTTTTGAAAGGAACCCTTGAACCTTATAATAGTAAGAACACTTTGAATCGAGGAAAATTCAACCAAAGAATGGGCTAGAATAGCCATAACTAGTTGGTTTTGAAAGAAAGCCTTAAACATTTTACCAATAGAATCAAAATGAACAAAGGTGTTTACAAATAGGGAATGGGACAATAGAGATACCAAAATCAGCAAAGGAGAAACCTAGTTGCAACTAAGACTAGAGAGAGAATGGAAGTAGAAGTTTAGATAGCAAAAGAAATATAAATAAACCAGTTACTCCAAGAGGAAAGGGTATCATCTTAGAGAGAAAAAACCATTTAATCTCTACATCTGAAAAAACACCTCAATAAGTTTAGAATAAACAAAACAAACCAAATAGTCATCCTTGATAGGACCAAGAACAAGACTTACCACATTTTCCACCTCATTAGGACTAGGATAAAAATTATTCATAGAGTCCACCTTTATAGGACATGTAATATTGATGTCCATCATAGAATCCATCTCTATATGATATATAATAGAAAAAATAAGGAAAGTAGAAACAAAAGCCCCCTCAATAAAACTAGATCCAAGCAAGACTCCCACAATTAGGTAGTATCAAAAAGCCTCAACAAGGGCCAAGAGAAGCTATAGGGAGGAAATAAAAGAGAACACAACCAAGCAATGGAACATACAAGCTCCCATAAAGAATCTCTATAAGTTAACTAGATTGTTGAACAATTCTCCAACCCATACCGCAAGAAAAAGAATGGCCTCTATATCCAACTTTAGCAAAAAATAAGTGAGTTAGGCTTCAAGGGCCCCTATCTATAAGAACTTATAGCTCACCAACCCTCCCAAAAAAGAGTCACATATAGCATCCATAGTAACTAGCATGAGAGGAGATAAGAACATGGGACAAGCCATATTTGAGTAGACCCTCATATAATGGATTGTGAGAACCATCACATACCCCAACATAGGGTAGAGACATGAGAATATATAGTGAAAACAAGAGAGACAATAGCCCAAGACCAAGTGCCACGAATAGAGGGTAAAGTGCAAATAACAAGTCCAAAATGCCCACCAAAGATAGGGACTGCCAAAACATCTCCATCCCATTGTGTAGGGAAATGGATAAATTCCTTGAAAAGGCTTCCAATGAATCCAAAATCTATCCACCAACGGCCAAAACCCCACACTACAAGTAGCCATGTAGAAGAAAAGAACAAATACCTTCACCAAGTTCAACCAAGTAGCTGGACTTCAATCTAGCCAAAATAGAAAGTGCACTCACAGAGCCCAAAATATCTCTATCTATACCTCTGCCAATGATCTCATAGATAAATCTAATAGAAGAATCACACAAAATACCAAAGGAAGAAGCATAGGATGCTATAAAAACTAGCTCAAAAATCCTTTTTGCCAAGCAAAAGAAGTGGGTAACTACAAAGAACCCCTAGGGGAAAAAGGTAGCCCGTGTCTCCTACCATTAATTAGAGGGACCAACATAGCAGTGATTGAATCAACCTCATCATCTTCATAATTTGTTTTCTCCTCTATAACCTCTTCAGTATTTGAATCCTCACCTCTACTCACCTTCTCACTCATCACCCCTAGATATTGCACCAATTTGTTTAGAAAGAAATAAAATTATTAATCTAGTGCACAAATATATTTTCAAATTTTTTTATAATTTTTGAAGTGACACTTTATTTATTATCATTCACACATAGGCTACTTTAGTAATGAATAATTTTTTTTTATGCATATATATTAACATCTTCTTCTTTGTGAAATAAGAACACCAATACTTGGTCTACAGATATTTTTAAAAATCTCTATTTTCCTACTTTTCTAAATATGTGAAACAAAGACCTTGATGCTCATTGAAAAACCAAAATTCACAAGAAATAAACAAATATAACAATTAAATTAAATAAAATTGGAGGGGTTAGATGGAACCCCTCAAGGTTTAAATCATTAAGTTTTCTAAATATTATATAAATTAGGATGTCCTAAAGTGAGACACACTATTGTGGTAGTGCTCGTATGGAGTGAGGACTTCAATTTGATCTTTCTCCATTGAAAGAACACACAAGGAAAAAAATAATCAACCACAACAATATTACCACCAAAATTACTCCATCAAGAATTCTTGTAGAAATATATGATCTTGGCACTTTATGCTCAATGCAAAATAATAGATGCAACTTTTTTAAAATAACGAACTATTACAAGTGTGGTTGTCATTGCACCCAAAGATCAACCTGCTAATGCCCAATACAACCACTAGACTTATAGAATCCAAATGAGGTGGTTAATCTATGTCACAAACCTGAGCGTTGCACTGCACAACACAAGGAGACTAAGGGCACACACCTTGCAACAATCCCCCCAGTGCAAGCGATGGGTTTGAACCTGTGACCAAGCTTTGATACCACTTGTTACAAGTGTGGTTGTCATTGCACCAAAAGATCGACCTGTTAATGCCCGATACAACCACTACACTTATAGAATCCACAAGAGGTGGTTAATCCATGTCACAAACCCGAGCGTTGCGCTGCATAGCACAAGGAGACCATGGGCACACACCTTGCAACACAAACTTCACTTGATATTAGTGGTTATAGATGTAAATTTGGCCATAAAATAGAAGTATAATTTTTAAATAAATGAAACCAATATGATCACACTAATACAAAGTATAAGAAAAACTATACATTTATACAAAAACTAAACCAAAAAATGTTACCATATGAGTTAGAATAGAGCCTCGAAAGTTCCCAAAATGAGAATTACTTACAAACACCTATCAAAATCTATAATTTAATAATAATTAAAAATATCACACCACTTTTAAGAGAACAATTTTTAAATTTTTTTTTAAATAGTAAAAATTCAAAGGTTGAATGACTGAGTTATGTGATCATGACGTTGGGTTGTCAAAACAAAAACTCTAATGAAGAGAAGCATAGGTTGAGATAGGTGACTTTCCGGCATCACATAACAATATTATACTCACCTCACTAGAATATTCCCTTAATTGAGATATTATTTTCACTATCCGTGATAGTCTTATGCATGCAAATAAATTCTTTGGGGCTGATAAAATATTCAATTCTTTGTTTATCAACATATTCTAGGAATATTCTTTTAGAGGTTTGCTACTTGAAATTATTTTGGTGAAATATTTGTTTCATAATGATGGAATATTCAATATTCATCAGTTGATAATTGGTGGACATGGGATCCATAGCTTGTTCCTCCATTGGCATGTATCACTCCTAGGTTGCACGATCTATAATTTTATACACATATAGGACATGATATTTTTTAATTTTAAAAAAATATATAAATAAAAAATATTTAAATTGTTTATTATTTTAAAAATCACACTATATCATTTGTAGATTGGCATAATCTTGATTCCATAGTAATAGTTTTTCAAATATTTCACTTACAATATCCACATGGTCGAGAAGAGAAAAAATTTCCGTCATGGCCTTGGGAAAACATGCACATGATTTTAATTAATTGACAATTGATCTTAAGGTTCTTGGGCCTTTTGGATGTGATGATTAGATATATTTTATCCCAAATTCTCCAACATTATAGCTAATTTTTGGATCTAACAACCACCTCTCAACTTGAAACCGTCATGAATCTAGCCTCACATACCTAATTTAGATTAAAGAAAAGGTAAAACTAACTTCTTTGAAATTGTGAACATAATGTGAGATTATTTTTACACCAAAAAGCTCCAAAATAAAAATTGGAATACAAATTCACAAAGATGAAGCCACTCAAATATATCATTTCTATTATTTTTTCAATTCTCAAGATCATCATTTAATACAAGAGAAAAACATATTCTATTTTTCAATAGCCACCAAGATTTGCAACCTAGATCTTATAGTCATATTTCAACAAAAAAATGTTAATTTTAATGCATACAATTAATATGAGTGCACATATATTTTTATTTTTTCTTTTTCTATCTATATGCAACATTAATATGATTTCTCAAAAAACTATATTCATTAGAAAATAGGAAATAAACATAATAATAAATTAAATACATCCAAAATTATACTCATTGGAAAGATTATTTTGAGTGATATAATCATACAAATGAACTTTTCACATTCATTACATTTGTTGGTCCGACCCAAGGTTGAAATCCTAAAATCTTAAGGAAAATTTATGGCCTAAGGTGGATAGGTCACTTTTAGGGTCTTCGTTCAAAGGAACTTCAAATCAAGGTACCTACATTCGAAGGCATTCTAAGACATTCAATAAAAAAATGTATTTCTATCAAAAAATTGTGTAGAAATCTTTAAATGAAGGCTTTTTTATATTTTACACCTTGAAACAAATGTAGTTTTTATCTCAACTCTGCATAAAGCTACCTATGCTTGAAAAAATACAAATGAAGGCATTTTCAACTTTTTCCTACACTTAAATTGAAAAAACTAGTGTCCCAAGTTTAGAATGAGCACTATTGTGGATTTATCCAAAAAAAATGAATGGAAAAGATATGATGCCTCCAATGTGAAGTGTATGTAAATACAAGAATAATGTGTAAGGGAGAAGGTGTGATGTCATGTGCATGTAAAGACATGGTTTCATGTCTCATCTTTTAGTTTGATTAAAATAAGTAAATAAAAATGATTTAGATATTAATTAGTTAATTTTGATTAATTTTAAATGAATAAATATGCTAGAATAATGATGTATTTAAATTTAAAAATGAGAAAAATATGATCTAATTATAATAGTGTATGTTGTCATTACCATGTACATATATCAATTATGATTTTCAAGACTAGCCTATTGACATGTGAATGAGTTTGAGTAAATGTTGGTTTGGTTGAAGATGGGAACATGGTTAATAAGAGTATTCTAGAAATTTAGTAAATAATGGATATGATGGGAACTAATGCAAACACCACTTGGTCTCATGTAACAACTACAAATAAAAAAAACCTAGTTTAATCCAGGGTGAAATATACTTAAATAAGACAAACCTTTTATTATTATATTTTTACTTGGAAGATAGGAAGACATGTTCATGTCTACATCTATTAGTGGTAGTTACATCTTTTCCACCACCTAGAAATATATGATTGGTCAACTCTAGGTAGAAAAAGAATGTGTTAGAATTAGCCAAAATTTGAATATCAAAACGTTAGAGGTTTCAAATAAATGGCTATAGGTTCATTCCATGCGAGGGGATAAACCCATCGAATAGTAAGACAAATATAGTTCAAATTGCATTATTTGACTTCAAGGTATATAAGAAGTTACAATTTTGAGTTATGGATCTTAATAGTTACAATTATAATAATTAACAAATAATTAGGTCATAAAATAGTAAAATCAAATAGGAATATTATGTTCTATAATAAGTCCATGGTTACATATAATAAATTAATAGTAAATGGGAATGTAGGTAGATGTTGATAGGATAGGGGATATGTAGATTTAAATATGTGTAAGAAAGTAGATAGATGGTTCATTCATGGGCCTTGCCAAGTCAATCTGATTGGGATCCAAAGATGTATAGTGAAATGGGTGGCTTCTCAACAAGGATATACCAAAGAAAAATTTGATGGAGCATCAAAAGGAAATCTAGGTGTCTCGGGGGCAGGTTTCGTAATTAGAGACTAGTTGGGGAATGTCTTGGTGATGGGAGCACAAAAATTATCGGAGGGAATGAACAATGTTGTTGAGGCTAAAGTGCTATGTTGGCCATTTGGTGGGGTATAAACTTGGGGATCCAAAAATTACACCTAAAAGGTGATTCCCAAATAATTATTAATGCAATAATAAAAGGAGAAGCCCAAGCTTGACATATCAATACATTTATTTCCACTATTACAAATGATTTAAAAAAATTAGTAATTACTGCATTTCACATGTGTGAAGGGAGGGTAATGAAGTGGAAAATGTACTTTCCAAATGGGTAACATCATTTGATGAAGTGGATGAAAATCATGTGGAGGATTTCAGAGATCTTACAAAGGATGATGTGGGCAGGGGTGTATAATTTGGCATAATTTAAGTGCCATAATTGTTTTTCAATCCAAGAATGTAAGGAAGGTGATGGGGCCATTATTTACAAGTAATCGGACCCATTTTTGGTTTGTCCTAGTGTTGTAGTTGTCAAGGTGTTGGCAAGAATGGAAGAAACCTTTACGCTCTATACATCCAAGCAGTAGTTGGCATTTTTAGGTGATGTCACTACTAAAAGGATCAAATGCATTTTCAAGTATGGAGATGAGGCTTTTCTATAAACAATAGAAACCATTCTAGGTGAGTTATTTCTAAAGACCATGCACAAATACCACATGAATGTTGATGTGGTGACCATGGTGATGGCATGGGGGTTGGAGCTGGGTGAAAAGAAGGATGTTTTGGTGCAGGTTTTGAGGGGATGCGTTGAGGATGAGTAGCTGTGTGGGTTCAAAAAATTGCTTGAAATGGTCATGTCGAGAGCAGGATTTGATGTTGGGGAAGGTCTCGACATCAATGGCATACACAAATTGAGGGAGTTGGTACCATTTATCCATTGGCCTTTTGGAATTGATCGTGATGAGTGCCGCATAGAGGCCACAATAGGTTGGGAATCGTTAAATCTTTACCTGAGGGAGAGGGAAGTGGAATCTCATGGAAATGGTGGCTATGGACCTGTAGTGCAGAAAGTGAAGGTGAAGGGTAAGAGGAAGGAAATGGGTTCAAGGAGGCCACGCTAGTAAAGTAATGATGAAACCCACTAGAGCTATGATGGAAGGACTCAAGATGCACAACACAGGTGAGGGTTCAAGCAACTTCATGTAGAGTGTGCCCTAACCCTGGGTTTATTAGAGCTTTTATATTATTTTTGTCAAATTTTTATATGCAATGTGTGGCCCAATTTTTAAATGAGATCAGAATGTAATTAGATGAATACATGTAAATTTGGTCCAAAAGATTGTAATGTACTTTTCAATTTATTCTCGAGTTGTGGTAGTTGTTTGTAGGTTGTCTATAGTTCTGAGTTGATGAATCTTTGTAATGGTGATGGTTTTCCTCCCACATGTGTAAGGTTGGCTCTTATTTTTGCTCATGCCAACTGGTATTTGGTTTAATATCTAGTTTAGTGTCTGGATCTGGGTGCTTAGTATTCGGAGATATGATGGGTGTCTGCATGTTACAAAAAATTTCTTCGACTTTAATCATGTAATCACATACTTTATATATCAATAAAATTATATTTATTACCAACCAAAAAAAAGAAAGTAGGTAGGTATATGGTATGGGGAAGGGATCTAAATTTGCAAAAACTATGCAAAACCAAATGTAATAAGTTATTATCCATAAAATGGATATAAAAATAAAAGGAAAATAGCCTGGACATGCAAATTTCATTATTACACATGAAATTAATTATTATTTTTATTGGTTACAACTGATAAGGTTAAATGGTATAAATAATTCATGCATTGTTATATAAATTTAAGCAACACATTATCATTTCAACAACATATAATTTTTAAAAAAAATTAGTCTATTTTATTTTAAATAAAATCAAAATTACAATAAACCAACAAATCAATAAAGCTCTTCTGTATTTAAGTACATAAAAATCTTCCATATTTTCTTTAGTCATGTTTAAAACAAAATTTTCATTTGTTCTCATATCTTGCTTTCATTTTCTAGATAATTTTAATTCTAAGTAGTTCTTATAGCAAAGTATCAAGATATACATTGAAGGAAAAATTGTGTCATTTAAAAAATATTTTTTATTATACACATGATTCTTGGGGTAATTATTTGTGCTAACAATGCATTCAATTTTTTGTGTGCGAAATTTATGAAGAAAAAAATTATGATAAGAATGAAACAATTTTGAAAATTTAAAATATCTAATATATCAAGAAAGAAGCATTCTTGGTAGAGTCTAATTTTGATAGTTGATCTTTATTGTTAAGTAATTTTTTTACATTGTTATTTATTCAAAAATATTTATTAAGTTGATTGATCTTTGTTCTACAAGTTAATTTTAATGGTTCAAAAGAGCTCATGAAAGGTCAAATCTTGATTATTGCAAGGCCCTCACATTATATGAGCTAAGAATAGGATTGTGCCCCAAGTGACTTTGAGAAAATGAATATATCTTTGACTTCTTAATTCTCAACCAAAAAGATTTCAATCTAAAAATCATAATTCATGATTAAAAAATTGTGCTAATTTATTATAAAACCCTCCAACAAAAAAGTTTCCCATTGAATATCAACAAAATTATTAGAAAATACATATATTATAAATTAAATATTATTATTTTTCCAAAGGAATTTCATTATTTGAGATGGACAACATACTTTAGAAGATCAATGGTTGAGACCACTTCATAAACATGTAAGATAATACAAATCATCTTTCCTAATCAAATTCCTCCTACAAATGGCTCTAACTTGTGACATTGGTGTTGCACATCTTAGTTTCTAGTGTCTTCTCCATTGCCATCACTTGTTGCTATCTCACATCAAGTATAGATGCCCCTCTACCAACTAAGACCATGAGCACTAATCTTTTGACTACTTGGTGATTATGCTATCCAGACACTCCTCTTTCCTTGTAATCTTAAAAATTTCCAATTTAAATTTCATTTGCAACCTTCTTCTATATTTTTAAACCTAATTTTTAAGATTTCTAAGACATATTGATAAAATTGAACTTAAATAATTGACTTTTTTTTTAAAATAGTGTATGTTAAACTTTTTAACATGACCAATCATGTTGGCATGACACACCCTCTATCCCCAGATGAAACACTTTAACTCAAAGCTATGAATTGGTGAGGTCACAAATGAGGGTACCTGTCACCATGTAACAAAGCTAAGGCTCAAACTCCCAAGAACATTGGATTAACAAGGCACATACCTACAATCACAATGATCCAATGGGGTTTGAACCTTGGTCACAACCACAACAAAAAAACCACCGACACACTATGGGAAGAACCTAATTTAAATAATTCATTGGCTGATAAAATAGAACATGGTATTTGTCCTTGGAAAGAAAAGTGAATTTTAATAACATTTTCATAATCTATTCAAGTTATTTGTATTGAATAATTTGACTTTAAAGACTTTGATTTTTTAATTTGGAACATTATCTTACAGGTTTTGACTAGACTATTTTTTAAATAATTTAATACTACAAAGATAAAAATAAACTGCCCTTATACATCACAATGGAAAATAATTATGGAGATAAGATAAACTAGGTATAATGCATGTTTTAGTAAATTCAAGATGGGCATGTTTTATATATAAAATTAAAGGATAAATTCATAGGATATTAAGTTTTTTAACCTTTAAAAAAAATTAGGAGAAAAATTATGGTTGAGAATTGAAACAATTTAACTAATTATATTGATATTAAGTTCCCATTTATAATGAAATATATTTATGTTTTTTTTTCTAAATAATTTGCCTATAAAATCAAAGGTCGTCATTAAATCCACTATACACGTCATTTTTTTATAGAATAATTAAAATGAATTCCAAATTAAATAAACTAAACATATCCCATTAGATCATTTATAGGTGAATCCCTAGCTAGGGCAAACTATAAACAATAGATAAAAATATCATGAAATCATATTATTCAAAGGCTAACTAATGCATATTTTATAATCAAATGAATTCAAATTAGGGAAAGGGAGACTCACGATATCCCCCCTTAAAGGCAATACCATCGTTAGCACTAACATAAGAAAAAATAATATGACTATTAGGTTCCTTTTCCAAACTTTGTGGCTTGCCTTGGTGACCATCTACTGCCTCAAATGGTTCCTCCAACACTATTCTGTTAGCTTCTCTTGACAAAGATGCTTCATCCTGTACTGTAGTCCACCACAAGAATAAAATCCAATCTCTTATTATTTATAACACTTAGCTTGCTACATTGGGTCCATTGTTGGGTCCTAACTCTAATTTTCATTAAGCTTGATGTTTATTTTTGTCTATTTGTTTGGTTTGTAACTATCCCTCTATTTGTAATTGTTCTCTAAATAACACCATCTTTTTTATTTCTTGGTTGGGTCTCTTATTCTTACTACTTTGGTATTTGGTTCATTGGCTTTTGCTCCAAACATCTTGGTCTGATTTGTAATGGGGTTGGGGCCCTTCCCCACTTACTTTAAATAAAAATATAATAAATAATAAACGAATGAATTTAGTACCTATCATAAAATTAATTTTTAAACAAATAGAAAAATTATTCTCTCTAAATTCTTAATCTTCCCAAGTGGTTTTGCTAATATTATTTGGTTGAATAATGCAATTTTGTAACTTAATTTTGTAGTAGCCTAAAATTTGGATTTTTTTAGTCTTATTTTCCCTTCCTTGACTTGAAGATTCTACCAGTTTACCACATGAGAAAGATATATAATATATTTACACAATATTACAACATGAAAATTCTTGTGAATCCTTGCTAAGGAAGGTAACAACACCAAGTAGTAAATTATGGGTTTAGCCACTTCAAGAATTTTGAATGGCCTAACAAACTGTAGAGCTAGCTTTGTTAATTTTCCAAAGATGATAGAACTTTTTATGTCGCCTAACTAATAGAAACACCTTATCTCTAATTAAACATCTACAAGGGATATTTTCAGATCTACATGGTTTTACCTATTTGAATCCTCTTGCATCCTTTATCTTATTATATGATCTTTTCATTATATTCTTAAGTACTTAAATCCCTATAGAAAGTCAGTTTTACAAACTATTCTCACCAAATAGTATTTTATATTTTTTCTTCTAAAACATTAAATGTAATTTTGTTTTAACTTAATAATGATATAAGTAATTGTATACAGAATCATCTAAATAAAGACACTGTTTCCGATTGATCTATAACATGTATTCATAACATATCTTCAACCACCTAGTTGACATTTTAGTTTGTACATCAATATCTAGATTGTAAGCATAATTAAAATTTAATTTGGTTACAAAGGCGATCATCAATATGTTCCAAAATCATGATGTAAACAATTTATTCTAATCAAAGTTAATCATATCTATAATCTTACATAATCTTACCATTTCTTTGACAAATTTATATGCTGCAATTATATCATCCTCATGAACATTCCTACAATGAAATGGGCAACTTTAGTTAGCCTATCTATTACTACTAGAATAGTTTTGTGTTTATAATAGTTTCTAAAAAATACCTAAACTGAAATTCATGCTAACTACCAACCATTTGTATCCTAGAATGTCATGTGGATACAATAGACTACTATAGTGTCCATGTTTTGATTTTTCCTTTTAACACTCCAAATATTGAGCCCCAAATTGAGTCACAATAGCCTTCATTTCGAACCAAAAAATGTTATTTTAAACTATGCAACATTTAAGCCACTCCTAGATGAGTAGAATATGACATTTTGTGAGCCGTAAATATAATTGTATGCCTTAAATTTTTTACTTTCTAACATATAAATGCATCTTTTATATCTTTGTATAACTTGATTTAAAAACATATCCTATTTTTCATTTTTTATAAGATAAGGGGTAAACTTGTTATTTATTTCTTACTAAAATATAGTTACTACAGCCTTGTGTCAACATCTACTCAATTCACCAACTAAAAAATTCTCCTTCCCTTTGACATTATAGATGTCAAGATCAAAATTGTAGAGCAATTTTGTTCATCGTTTGGTTGGAATTCAACTTTTCCTAGCCAAAAATGTAAACCAAGCAATGATGATAATTTTTAATTAAAATATTTTTCTTAAAAGGTAATGGCTCCATAATTTAAGATCATGCCTGATAATTAACATCTCTAAATCATGGATGACATAATTTTTCTATTGGTCCTTGCTTTCATGTGGCGAATACCTATTCAAATATAGAATCAAGAGACCTTTCTCTCTCATTCACTCTATTTCTCCTATTCTATCTGAGTACTTGTAAATTGATGTATAGCTGATTTGAATATACCTTCCACACCTCTTCCACATACCTATTGCACAACAAGATACAATTGCTAGTTTGTTTACCACTACAAGTAACTATAACCATATTATATACTTTTTGATGACCTGCCAAAATCTCTCCTTTCAAGTAATTAAGTATTTATACAACATATATTTGTATTTTTGAGAGACATCAAATTTAGACTCCAATACTACAACCTTATCAGATGTGGTTCTAATCCACTCAGATAACGATTTAAGTAAATCGATGACAGAGAAACTTAACAGAAAACTCAAAGTCCGGACCAGCAGAAACAAGAAACCCTTATCATGATCAATAAAACACCTCTTATAGCCTGGCACACCAAGATATGCACACCACTCTGTTAAATTGAGCTCTTAACCCTAACAACTTGATTTTACCGAATTAGTACTCTAAACCCTAATTTAGGGTTTCCCTCTATCCCGAATTATTTCTTCTTCCTCTTTCTTTAAATGCTTTCCTTATCATCTCGAATAGTGAGCTCAAAGCCTCCATGTAATACCTCAAAATGTTCTGACTAATTTCACATGGAAGGTCGCAAGAACGGCGATTTGAAAAAGCGCAAACTGAGATCATTCTACAGACACATAAAAGCGTTGTCTCCAACCAAATACCTTGTTAAAGCCAGGGACTTTTATGTCAGAAAAATGAAGAAGTTTGCAGAGAATTGCAGTTATAGCGGCTTGGCTGCAGTGCCATCGGTCCATCTGATGGCTTTGCAGGCAAAGAGCTTCGGCACAAGAGATCAAGAATTTCAAAGCATTTTGATGGTTGCGTTGTGCAAGAGTAAAAGCTTCAAATATGCTGATGCAGAGGATACAGAAATGCTCTCAGGATGATTGTGGAAAGGATAGATGAAGACAGACCTGTCTATTTTGGGGGAGGATGTCTGAAAAGGAGGACGCCCTTCGTCCTTTGAGAAATGGGAGATACTATTGAAAGGGTTAAACAACCAGCATCTTATTGTGAATAAGAATGTTCAATTATCTATTTCAAGTTGTTATAGTCAGTGTCCAGTTGTTTAAAGGCGGATTTACTCCCATAGAGTTGATAGATCGTAATCAACGTAGTCTATTTACTTAGAATAAAATAATAATACCTTGAATTTCTTTGTATGAGTTTAAGGTAAATCTTAAATAGCCCAATGTACATAGTAGCTTGTTTTGTCCACATTTCTTTTGGACATTCAAGCAATCTTACAGAATGACCAAGCAATCTTAAAAATTGAGCAGTATGGCGTAAGTAAAGATTATTGGGTATTTTGTCTAGAATGTGTTTTTAATTATGTTGGAGAGAGTGGTTGTTTATATTATTCTTAGTTTAAATTGTATCTGATGGAGACATTTCAATGTAGTGGAGTATTCTAGCAATTATTACTAGAATATTTGTAATTGTAATAACGAGAAATTGAAGAAAGGGGCAACAAAACACAAGCATGATTGAGAAAACAAGGAATGTAAGATGTAAACATGAAACCAAAAAGCTTTCACAAATGTAAACCTTGGGTGATTGGATGTATTCTTGAGTTGTTGGGATGTCAAGTTGCTTTTATGGAAGATTCTTCTCTCATTTGGTTGTGGAAGATGATGGATTTATAAAGTTGTGATTAGAGGAATGAAAAGTTGAGATTTATTTGAAATGACTGATTAGGATAGAATAAAGAGAATTTTTAATTTGAATTTTGGATGAAGATAGAGATAAATATTGGTAAATGAAAAGCTAAGATTGATTTGATTAAGTGAATGACAAAGATTCAAAATCAATGAGTTTGGATAGATGGTAGTGGGAACAAATGGCTAAATTTGGTAGATTAATTTGATAAATAAGGTTAAAGATTTATTTGATTTAGGATTTGATGATATGGATTAGAATTGGTATTTAAATGGCTAGTAATTGGATATGGAAGGTTAAGATTAATTTGATTAATTGTATAAATAAGATTTGCAATTAATTTTATTTAGGATTGTAAAAAAAATTAAATTAAAAGAAATAGGTGATGTGAATATGATGGAAAATAAATATTTTTTATTTTGAAAATTATGAGGGTGAGTTAAATTAACTTAGTTAATTGTAATGGTGAAAAACTTAGGGTTTTCAACCATTACAAGTCAAAAGACCTCTAATTTTTCTTAATTACCATTACATTAAGGAGGAGAGGAATATAATCGATCTAGTATTTTTAGGATTAAGATTCTTAGCTCTCTAGATATGGGGCTCTTTGCTCCTTAGAATTGAATTGATTTGAATTTGTTGAAGATGCTAGAACTAGGGTAAATGTGTAGATATTTGAAAAGATTGGGCATGAATGGTGAGCTAAAATCGTAGCACGGATCCACAAACCTAGATCCGGTCAAAGGAATATGATTTGGATCTATTCCCCGAAATTTGGCCTAAATTGTCACGTCTATGTTGGTGGTCACCATGGTCCTCTGAACTTTCTACCGTAAAAAAGGGAACCTGTTTGTCTCTGTGAATATTGTCGATCCTCTCAAACGTAGCTCTATACATGTTCCTATACACGGTGAAGAAGGTAAATTTATTGGAAATAAGGGTTTGCCTAAGTAGAAACTTGGTTTAATACGAATTAACCATGAATTAAATAATGCATATACTAAATAAATATTGAAAAAGATATACCTCAAATCCACAATTGTTGATGATGATGCGTTGCTTCTTGAATGTAATCACATATGTTGTATGAAATGGCATGAACATGACAAAACCTTAATCGCACACACATGCTTGCATATGAATGATGTATTTTTTCTCTACAATGGTTGAATGAAGAATAAAATCTTTGAAATTGCTTGAGGATGAATGCTTCACGGATGCAAGGAATTGATTTCTTGGAGATATTAGAATGCTTTACATCTTAGATATAATTAGGTTGATCAAATGTCTTTATATAGGGGTATCTAAGTCATTTACCAGTTTGGCCTACCTCCAGCACTCACACGGAGCCATGGAGATGAATTCTCTCTAGAGAGATAGGACCCCTACCATGGTGTTGGGTGCCATGGTCCTAAAAAAGGGACCACAATAAAGCCTCAAGGAGAAGGATACCCCATCAAGGAGTCCATCAATGAGTGTACATGGAATCCAAGCTAGAGAAAGGGCACAAAACGGACCTAGATAGGTGATGAGGATAGGACCCACTAAAGTAGGGGAAAAAACATGAGGTGTAAATTGGCCCAATGACAATTTATGATGCTACATTTAGGCCCCACTTTAACATATAAATACTCATGATAAAGTAGATGAAAGAGAGAAAAGAGAGGAGCAATTAGGAGCATAGTCACAAGGAGATAAGACATCACTAATTTCAAGGAACCAAGCCCCCCAATATTAGGATCTTTAATACCTTAAAATCATGCAAGGGCACACAAAAAAAGACAAAAAAAATACAAACAAAGACAACAGGAAAAAAGACACACAACACAAAAGATAAAATCCAAAAACAAGACCTAAAGTCAACTTGCCGAAGAGACCTCGATATCAAAATGTCTCAACCACTAATATCTTTCTTGAAAATGCCATCTCAAGAACATAAGTGATCACATAAAAAGAGAAAAGCAAGCATCATCCATGAACTACAAATAGAAAAGCTATGAGCTCATGAGAAGAAAGAGAGAAAGCATGGATGCACATTCTAGATGTGTTTTTCTAGATTATCCATGAGAAGAAGAATGAGAGAGGGCATGGATACATATTCTACATGTGTTTTTATAGGTGATCCATGTTGGGGAGGAGAGTAGGAATAATTTAGCTATGTTTTGCTAGTTTAACTCACCCTCATGCATGTGTACAAGTGATGTTTGGTATTAAGTGCTAAGAATCTTGCATAAGAATTTGTTGTCTCTGGTTTCAAGCATGCAACAACATGTACAAGACATGAAATAAAAATGAAAATTTTTATATGGTATTGAGAACATATCGTTTAAGAGTTTTTTTTCTCTAGTTTCGTGAATGTGTAACCTTGTGTATGAAAAATATATGCCTTTTTTCAAGGAGATCTCATGTAAGATTTTTTTTGCTCTGGTTTCGAGAATGTGCACCCTGTATAAGACATATATCAATGTTGTGTCTAGTTTTGGGCATGAAGCATATTGTATAAGAGTTTGTTTTCTCTAGTTTTAAGAATGAACACCCCATTTAAGACATGAAAAACATAGAATAATATGGTACAAAGAGGAGATATGTATGCCCCCCTTCCCACCCAACCCCCACCCCTTAATATGTCAACATAGCCCTATTTTGATGTCTTAAAGAAGCTAGAAACAAGGATACCCAACCTTCAACACCAAGGAGATGTCCTTTAGGAAACAATGTTCATAAATCCAAGATAAAGAGGCCAATCTCTTACAAGAAAGGATAAGATAGTTGAAAAAAAGACATCTTGCAACAAGTGTAAAGAGGATCCTTGGAGGAGAATGGATCCTTTAGCAAAAGACATATACCTCCAACAGGAGTTTCTTGAATAAACATAACATTTTCTACCAAAAGAAGGGAAGGAGAAAAAGAATGCATGTCTTCCTCCTATTACTAGGTGAAAGGGATTCTTGATAAAGGATGACATACTCTTGTCCCAATGTGAAGGGTTTGTTTATAATAGATATACATTTCCAAGTGTAGAAGAGGTTGTAGTCAAGGAAACAAACCTCTTGCATAAGAGAGAATCCTTGAGCAAACAATAACTTCACACAGGGAATGACATCAAATCATAAGCAAACACCACTCAAGAAAGGAAAAGTGGGTCCTTAGAAAGGACAAGAGAGATCGATGCCCCCCAAGGAGAAGTACAACAAAAAGGGGCACCAAAAAAATCTTTGTAAACAAGATTACATTTCACTACCAATAAGTATTATAATGCATACACAATATTTGAAATTTATGGCATAAAATATTAGTGTATGTACACATTATTCAAAAATTAAATAAAGTTGTAATAAGTGTTCATTCAAATTTAAAATGCTTAAATTTAGGTTTGTATTAGATCGATTATAGTTTATAATCTAACAATGATAATGTTTACAAATATATTACACTACTTAGGAGAAATAAATATACAATCAAATACTAAATGAAATTAATCTTGAAATCAAGTTACATGGTCCATAGAAGACCTCTAGACCCTACAACATGTATGAAAATGGAAAGACGAGAGGATAGTGTAGAATGGAAGACTAAATGACCATGAAAGTCCTATCATGAGAAAGACCACAATCATTCTAAAAAATGAAACTTATATATGACAACAATAAATGGAGATAATGATGTTAAAGCATGTGATGGTATGTTGAATTGAATTAGTGATGAACAAAGAAGAGTCTATAACATGCTAGAGATTGGAATATATGACAAAGGTGTTTTTCTAGAAAGTATAATAATAGTGATGTTTTTGTATCTAGGTGACTTTGAATTGACAATGAATGTTGGGAAATAGGTGTTGTACACCTTGCATAATGTTTATAATGTATTATTTATTTATTATGTGTGTAGTGTATCTAGGGGAGCCTAGATGGAAATTCATCACTAGGAGATGACATTCTTGGGGCCACTTATGTTGTATTGTAACATTGGGATTTATTATATTGTATTTATTTAATACCGGGGAAAGTAAATCAATAAATTGAAAAATATTGAACACACTTGATGTTGAGAGGGGGGCGAATCAGCATACATCAATTTTTATCCAATCATTAACTCTTAGAACTATTAATTTACATCAACAAAACAAAAATGAAGCTCAACATCCACAACACAGAAACACCAATATTTTTACATGGAAAACCCAAGGAGGGAAAAACCATGGTGAGGATTAACTCACAATACATGAAACATATTGTATACGATGAAAATATGATGATGAAAACCTATCGTATATAAGGTTCAGTTAAGTAGCGAAACAACTTCCTACACTAGCCTTGAGAGGAGGGTAATGCAAAAAAATTTATAAATCATCACAACAATTACAAAAAATAGAAATAGATATAATAACATTCAAACCATAATAGTGATTTACATGGGGAAAACCCTTTCAAGATAAAAATCCCACACTCCAAAAGTCCCCCAATATATTATTATGCAATCAAAAACAGATTACAATATACTTGCAGAACAAGCTCTTCATAGGAGTACCAGTAATCAGAGATTCAAAGGTAAATCAATAGCCATAGGACTCTTACGCACAACCTCTATCTCATGTAGCTCATATAAAGGAGACACAATACAAGAAACCATCAAACAGTATTACAAAACCATTGGCTAAAACCACTCAATATGGTGTAGCCAACCTTATCTCCCTTCTAGATTCCCTATGACGTGTTAAAACACACATCAACATGTGTCTCTCCCTTTTACAGCTCATTTATGTGTTCGATGTATTTTTTATTTCTTATTTCAAGAGTATAAACTTCTAGAGGCCGTGAATCGTGTGTCTAATTGACAAACTCTTTGAAGTGTCATATACACCCACTTTTTAGGGTGTTTCGGGGCCTCTAAAGTACTCAAAATCAAATTCAAACCTTTCATTGGACCCCTCCAAAATGGAAAATTTGATATCTTAAAAAATAGTTGTGATCTTGCGACGTAACTTTACCGGGATGATTATCTAGCCAACCAGAAGCTTCGGGGAGAATTTTGCACCATTTTGTGCCCAAATGAAAACTTACTCTAAATAGTAACCTTGTGTAAATGTAAGGTTGACACAAGATTTTCCTAACAAATCTCCCACTTGTCGAACACCTTACAAGACCAAAGTGGGTATCAACACAATAAATCAATTGCTAGGGGCCATAAGACCCATAGGCTTTGAACACCATCTAAACTTATCTATGCTCGGAGCCTTAGTTAAAGCATCTACAACATTCATCAAAGTTTCTACCTTAACCAGATTCACCCTACCATATTTGACCATATCTCTGACAAAATGATATTGAATATCAATGTGCTTGGTCCGGGCATGAAATGTTGGGTTTTCAGCTAGGAAGATCGCACTCTGACTATCACAATAAACTGTCATGGCTCCTTTTTTTATTCCAATATCTTAATGTAGTCTCTTAAGCCAAATGGCTTCTTTACAAGCATGAGTAGTTTCCATATACTCTACTTCAGTAGTGGACAAAGCAACTGCATCCTGTCGCTTACTCATCTAGCTAATTGCACCACCAAATAAAGTAAAGACATAAGCACTGGTGGATCTTCTACTATCAATATCACTTGCCCAGTCTAAATCCACATAACCATGAATATCAAGGGAAATCATGTCTCCAACTGAATTACCATGATAGCACAAAGAATACTCTGAGGTACCCCTTCAAATATCTGAAGACTCTTTTGACTACATCCCAATGAACTAAATTAGGATTAGATATATTTCTAGACAAAACTCCCATTGCTTGGGAAAATTTTGGTCTAGTACAGACCATAACATACATCAAACTTCCAACTGCACTTTGGTAAGGCACTCTACTCATGTCTTCCATCTCCAATGGGGATGTAGGACAATCTGTAGTAGATAATTTCATTCCAACTGTAAAAGGAACACACAATGGTCTACAATCATGCATGTTGAACCTCTGTAACACTGAATTCACATGCTTACTTTGTCCTAGCCATAGCTTTTTGTTCACTCTATCTTTTCTAATTTCCATCATGTGTTTCATTGCACCAAGATCTTTCATTTCAAATTTAGCAACGAGCTAAGACTTTAGTTCTGAAATCATACCTTTCCCTTTACCAATGAATAACATATCATCTGACATACAATGCAATGTACAAGAAATGGTCACAATCAAATTCATAATAAACACAGTGATTAGATTTAGAATGTTCAAATCCCAAACTCAATGTACATATGTATCAAATTTCTGGTACCACATCTTAGGACTCTATTTGAGGCTATACAAAGATTTCTTTAATTTACAAACCAAATTACTTTTACTTTTCACCACATAGTGCTCCGACTATGTCATATAAATATCCTCCTCGAAATCACCATAAAGGAAAATAGTTTTAACATCCATTTGCTCAACCTCTAAATCATAAGCAACAACAATAGAAAGCAAAAATCCAATGGATGTCACTTTTGCAATAGGAGAAAATATCTCACCATAATCAACCCCCTCAACTTGAGAGTAGCCTTTTGCAACCATGCTCGCTTTATACTTCTCAATGCTTCCATCTGAACCAATGTTTTTCTTAAACACCCATTTACAGCCAATAGGTTTCCATCCTTCAGGAAATGGTACAAGATCCCATGTGTCATTATTTTTTAAAGCTATCATTTCTTCTTCCATATCAATTTTCTAGGATTCTACATCATTCATATCTAATGCCTCTTCTACAGATTTTGCTTCATCCACATTAGTATTCAAAGAAAAAAAAAAGCATCTCCAATCATTGGGTGAATACCTTCCAGGTGGTGTTCTATGTCTTATAGACCTTCAAACAAACTGAGTTGGAGGTTCTTCATCCCCTTCTGAAGATTCAAAGCTAGATGATCTCTCCTCAACTTTTTACCTATCTAGGGGTCTTGATTCAACTCTTTCAGGTGTAGAAGGAAATTGATTCACATCTTCCTTTTTAGTCTATTCTAGCTGCAATGTAATAGGAGACTTAATTTCTTTGAAAATAACATTTCTGCTATGAATTACCTTTTGTGCAACAGGGTCCCAAAATTTGTATCATTTCACACCATAACTATACCTAATGAAGATAGGTTTCATAGCCTTGTTCTCCAGGTTTGTCCATTTCTCCTTTGGCACATGTGCATATGCTTCAAAACCAAAAACTCTAAGATGTCTCAATGAAGGCTTGTGACCCGACCATGCTTCCATAGGCATTTTATCAACAAGGGTTAATGTAGGAGACCTGTTAATCAGGTAGCAAGCAGTGTCAACAACTTCAACCCAAAACTTTTGTTCTAGACCAGCACCACTCAACATACTCCTAGCCTTCTCCATCAGTGTCCTATTCATTCTTTCTGCAACTCCATTCTGTTTTGGAGAATATGGAGATGTCTTCTATCTATTAATGTCATATTCTTTACTAAATATGTCAAAATAATTAGAGAAAAATTCACCACCATTATCAATCCTCAAACATTTAATTTTCTTTCCAGTCTGCAACTCAACCATTTCTTTAAATTCTTTAAATCGACTAAAAACTTCAGATTTACTCTTTAGAAAATATACCCATGTCCTTCTACTAAAATCATCAATAAATGAAACATAATATTAGAATTTTCCAATCGAAGGAACATCTACAGGACCAAACACATCAGAATGAATAAAATCCAAAACACCACAAGTTTTATGAGAACTCAAGTAAAACTAAACGCAGATTTGTTTTCCATAAATGTAATGCTCATAGAAATCAAAGTCAAGATTACAATCATTCAAACCTTCAACAAGGTTTTTCTTTTTCAAGGTCCATAGACCCTTTTCTCCAATGTGGCCAAGCCTCTGGTGCCATAACATAGTCTTCTCTGCAAGTAACTTTACTTCAGAAGAAAGAGCATCCTTAGTTACCCAAAACCCATTTCCATCTGTTGAAGGTGAAACCCTCAAATCTTTCATAGATTTACCTTTTACACAAGTGCTATTACACTCAATAGTGTATGCATCTATCTTATACAAAGTATCAAACCTGACACCTCTACCAATTACCATAGCATGCTTAATCATTTTAATCCAGGGATATGCATCACACCATTAATCCTTTTTATTCTACCATCAGAAAACTTGATTCTAACTTTACCTTGACCAACAATGTCTAAATGTGAATCATCACCCATGTACACCTTACCTCCATTAGATTCTTCATATTCAAAAAACCAATCTCTATTAGCAGTCATATGAAAAGATGCACTTGGGTCAATTAACTAGACATCATTACCTGCATGAGTCACCAAAGATGCAATAATGCATCACCATCTTCCTTCTCGGACTCAGAATCAAAATCAATCTTCTTCTTTTCTTCTTTTTAGTCCTTACAGAGGTGACTTGGTTTACCACAATTCCAGCAAATGACTTTGGACTTTCCAGGAGATTTCGATCTCCCTCTCGATTTGGACTTATCACACTTCTCATTATTTTTGTCTTTCTCTTTAGGTCTTCCACAACATTTAGGGATTCCTTTGAACTAAGGGATACCTTCCTCCACATCTCTTCACCAAGTAGGGAACCTACCACATTTTCAAACTTCAAAACAACAGAAGTTCTATCGATAGCCATAACAAGATAATCTCATGAATAAGGCAAAGTACAAAGAAAGATATGGCATTTCTCCTCTTCATTCATCTTAACACCGATAGATACTAATTGAGCCACCATTATATTAAATGCTTCCAGGTGGTCTGCAATTGGTCCACCCTCTTCCATCTTCAAGGAATATAATTTCTTCCTCAAGAAATTCTGATTTAATAAAGATTTTTCTTGATACATTTCACCAAGCTTAGTCCAAAGCTTCTTTGTAGTGTTTTCTTTGTGGAAATTGATCAGAAAAGAGTTTGTCAGGCATAGTCTGATTAGACTCTTGGCTTTTTAGTCTATAATATCATACTAGGCTACCACAGTAGGATCTGAGGGTCTTTGTATATTCGCATCAACAGCATCCCATAGATCTCTATTTATTAGCAGATCTTCCATCTTTAGCTTCCACGTCTCAAAATTTGTTCCATTAAATTTCTCCACCTCTATTTTCTCAGATGAACTTGCCATCTAAAAATTCCTATAGCGAGACCAAAAAGTGTCTTCTGCACAAGCTCCCACTCAAATCTGGATTAGTTCAAAAAACCCAACAACCTACGACTGAAACCAAAGGTGATCAAGCTTTTGATAACTCAATGATGAACCAATAGTACCAAACCGGTACTGAGAGGGGGGGGTGAATCAGTACAAACACAAATACAGTCCAAAACCGGTTTGACAACAAATACTCCAAATTACTGACAAACAAGGATACTGGTTAAAACAGAGTGCAATCGGTAACATCCAGTATAGCTCAAATAGTCATGAACCGGTCACTCACTAAGCTTTCCTCTTAGTTCAATACTATAGTATCATTTCACTCTCATGCATGAATAGGTAAACTAACATCAGATCTTCATAACAGTGAGTTTAATATGTTTTATAGACAGGCATAAAGCGTAGAACCATCATATGCTCAATAGGCAAAAACAAAGCATCACAAGATAAAAGCATAACACATGATACACATATTTTTCATGTGGAAACCCAACTAGGAAAAACCATGGTGGGGATGAATACCCACAAGTTGCTTCTGAACTCTCTTGAAGTCCGTTCTGTTAGGAGCCTTGTCTCGTTAAAGACATTACAATAGGCTTTACTAGGAACCGATCCTGTTAGGGATCACCCCGTTAAGGGATGGCTATAATACCCGATTAAAGGTTAAACCCGGTTAGGGTTACCTTGTTAGAGGATTTCAAGAACTCAATAGCTAAAGGATCTCAAGAGCTCTATAGCTTCTCAAAACTCATTAACCTCGAGTTACCCTATTAAGGGATTTGAATCAAGCCTGTTAAGACTACCATGTTAAGGGATTTTGCATCAAGCCCAATTAAGGCTACCCTGTTAAGGGATTTCACAACTATTGAAGTGGTTAAAGATCAATAGAAATTACAATGATTTGATAATAGCACTCAATGCTAATGAAGATATGTTTTGGCTCCTCTTTTCCTTCTGCACATTCACTTTGCAGGTATCTCTTCTCTCCTTTGGTCTGGCAAGAATCACGTATCACTTCCCTTGGATACACACTCACAATTTTTACCAACAACCTTAGAAAGAAACACAACATCAACCTTATAAGAAATAGACAGGCTGATAGCAAAAACCCTAAACCCTAAATCTGTTAGGTTAAGCAATTCAAGTGGTTCAATCCTGACTGTTGAATCATACTGCATTGAATGCAACAATCTTGAATCGATCTCAAGACATTCTCCATCGTCCATTTTCCACCGATTTCATGGCGGCTGATAACCCATCATGCGTTATCACCATTTGACAGATTCACACATTCCCAAGGTAGATAGAAATAGTCTTCTTCATGCAAGATCCTTCACGCGCATAGAGCTTACATGGCAACACAATTTGTTCTCCATTATACTGCTAACTCATCACACAAAGATCACCGATTGAGTCACATAGGCTTGAGGTACTCCAACTAGAATTCCTAAAGTGGAAACTACCTACCAACCGATAGTAACACAATGCTTCCATGTGTCGGTTCCCATAATTGCATGCCAGTTCATCTTGAACAAATATGTCGTTTCACTTTGGCATATAAATCAGTTCATACATATGTAGGTTCCTCTGTCTTTTCACCTATCTCATGTGTCGGTTCTCACCACATCACATATTGACATCAATGACAACATACAATATCATTACGTCTTCATGCCGGTTCACATAATGCCAACAATCTCCCCCTTTGGCATTGATGGCAATATACAAGGATATCTTCTCCACTTCACATCTTCTCCCCCATTTGCTACAGATATCTTTTCACTTTACTCCTTCTCCCCCTTTGACAACAATGCCAAAGTGGAGGCACAAGCATCTTTGTTCCATTATGTTGCTCCCCCTAAGGAGTAGCATCCTTCAACACATCAATCAACAAAAAATTGACTTTGCAATACCTGACTGATGTGGAGCAATTACTTTTAGTTCACCTCCTGAAGGGGCAATACCCCTAATTCACCTCTTAAGTGCACAAATGTAGTCTTTGGAAGAGGCTTGGTGAATATGTCTGCTAACTGCTCCTTACTGGAAACATGTTCTAGTGTAATCTCCTTATTCTGAACCTTTTCCCTCAAGAAATGATACTTAAGGTCAAAATGCTTGGTTCTAGAATGTAAAACCAAATTCTTTGATATATTGATAGCACTTGTGTTATCATAGAATATACTTACCGGTTCAGATATAGGGATCTTGAAGCCTTCCAGTACATGCTTCATCCAAATTGTCTGAGTGCAGTTCATGAAAGCTACAACATACTCCACTTCCACTGTAGACTGAGAGATACAACTCTACTTTTTACTCATCCATGAGATCAATCTACCACCGAGAAAGAATGCACCACTGGTTGTGCTTTTCTAGTCATCCACATTACCTACCCAATCAGCATCTGTGAACACTTTCAGATTGAAATCACTGTTGTATGGGTACCACAATCCATAGTCAACTGTTCCCTTTAGATACCTAAGAATCCGCTTTACTACAATCAAGTGGGATTCTCTGGGACTCTTCTAGAACCTTGCAGTAATGCCAACTGCATGTGCAATATCCGGTCTGCTATGCACTACATAATGCAACTTACCAATCATTGATTGGTATTTCTTCTCATCAACCAGTGCGGAATCATCCTCTTTTGTCAATTTGCAACCAATCACCATTGGTGTACCAACCGATTTGCTATCTTCCATGCCAAAGGTCTTCAACACCTCTTTGACATATTTGGACTGAGTGATTAAGATTCCATCTTTCATCCGTTGGATCTGCAGTCCAATGAAGAACTTAATCTCCTCTATGAGTGACATCTCAAACTCTTTCTTCATCTCATTAGCAAACTCATGACTCATCTTGTCATCTCCTCCAAAGATAATGTCATCAACAAAAACCTCACAAATCAGGATCTGACCTCCTTCAGACCTCAGGTAGATATTGCTATCTTCACTTATTCTCTCAAATCCAATCTTCACAAGATAGGAATGTAGGCGCTCATACCATGCCCTAGGTGCTTGCTTTAGACCATATAAGGCTTTATGTAGCCTGCACACCATATCACTATCTTCATATAGGGAAAACCCATCTGGTTGCTCTATATATACCTCCTCTTCAAGTACACCATTTAGGAATGCAGAATTTACATCCATTTGATATACTTTGAACCTTTTAAAAGCTGCATATGGAAGAAGCATATGAACTCCTTCCAATCTGGCTATAGGAACAAAGTTTTCTCCATAGTCTTCTCCTTCTTCTTGAGCATATCCTTTGCACACCAATCTAGCTTTATTCCTAATCATTGTGCCATCCTCATTCAACTTGTTTCTGAACACCCATTTGGTGCCAATGACATTTTTATGCTCTGGTCTGGGTACTAAGGACCATGTACCATTTTTTTCTATCTGGTCAAGTTCCTCTTCCATTGCCTTGATCCAATCTTCATCTTTATGAGCCTCTTTGAATGATTTAGGCTCAAATTCAGAGATCATACATGAGTTTTCTATGATCTTTCTTCTTGTAAGGATTCCTGCATCCTTATCTCCTATGATCTGCTTGGGATCATGATTCAGCTTGACATACCGAGGAATGGTCTTAACTGGTTCTTCTTGCTTTTCCTCTTCATCCTCATCTTCATCAGTATTAGCATTCACCAGTTCAGGAACACTATTATAGGTACTTGGTTGACTAACAACCGGTCCAGAAGGTTGCAACTAGTTCATTTACAGCTTGCTCACTACCGGTTTCCTCAGTTTTCTCAGAGGATTCATCAACTCTTACATTGATACTTTCCATAATTCTCTGAGTCCTATTGTTGTAGCACTTGAAAGCTTTACTCTTGGTGGAATATCCTAGAAATATTCCCTCATCACATTTAGCTTCAAATTTTCTTTGGTGTTCACTCCTCTTGATGTAACATTTGCTACCAAATACCCTGAAGTAGCTAACCATAGGTATCTTACCGATCCAATACTCATAAGGAGTTTTGTCCTTACCTTTCTTGATGAGTATCCGGTTCATAGTGTAGACTGCAGTGCTCACCGCTTCTCTCCAAAAGGTGTGAGCTACCTTTCCTTGAATCAACATGGTTCTAGCTGCTTCAACCACAGTCTGGTTATTCCTCTCTGCTAGGCCATTTTGTTGTGCAGTTCGGGGGGCAGATAGCTATCTCTTGATGCCAAATTCTTCACAATACTTGTTGAATTCACCGGAAGTGAATTCCCCTCCTTGATCAGTTCTGAGACATTTGATCCTTTTACCGCTTTCCTTCTCCACTAATGCTCTGAAAGCTTTGAATTTCCCGAAAGCTTCAAACTTGTCTTTCAAGAATGTGACCCACATCATTCTTGAGCAGTCATCAGTGAGGATCATGAAGTACCTATCACCCTGCACACTTCTAGTTTTCATAGGACCACACAAATCAGTATGCACAAGATCAAGCAAGTTGTCAACAGTGAAAGATTTACCTTTAAAGGTTGAGGAAGACATTTTCCCCAATTGACACTCTCTACACAAGGTATTATTCGGTTTGTTTAGCACCGGCAACCCTCTAACTGCCTTGATCTTACTAGCCTTCACAATGTTATTAAAGTTTACATGGCAGAGTCTCCTATGCCATATCCAACTATCATCAAGCTTAGCCATAAGACAAGTACTTACATTTGCATTCATATGAAATAGGTTACCTTTGGTGTGCATGTCGGTGGCCACCAATTTACCATCTTTTCCTTTGATTCTGCAAACTCCATTCTTGAATTGCAGAGTGAGGCCACTATCATTTAGCTAGGAAACACTTAGAAGGTTGTGTCTGAGACCATCAACCCAGTACACATTGTCAGCGCTTCTCTTTCCATTCAGAGAGATGGACCCTCTGCCCTTAACCATGCATGGTGCATCATTGCCAAAGCGAACCACACCACCATCATACTCCTCTAAGGATAGAAACTTGCTCCGGTCACCAGTCATATGGTGAGAACAACCACTGTCAATGATCCACTCATTTGAATTATCAAACCAGGAGACAAGAGCCTTCTTGTCTGCCACATCTTCCTTTACAGCAACAAACACAATATCTTCATTCTCTTCATCTTCTGATTCCTCATCTGTGACACCTTCATCAACTGCCACAAAATAGTTTCTTCGGTTTCCTCCTTTGAATTTCCTGAACCTTTCTAGTTTGTCCTTGTTATCACCATTAGGGTAGTTTATAGCAATATGTCCTATCCGGTTACAAGAAAAGCATTTCAAAGGTAGCTTACCTTTGTATTTACCAGTTCCTTTAGGAAGCTTCCTGGCAAGGAGAGCTTCGAATGCCATCAGAATCTCCTCATCATTCATTTCTCTACTCTGACTAGGTTCTCCACTAGTGCTAGCCTCTTTTCCTTTTCTGAATGGTATAGTAGAGGCTTTAAATGCTGATTTAGTCTTTTGAACACTGCCATCAAAACTATTTAGCTCATAGGCTGTTAACTTGGCTATGATGGAGTCCAAGGATACTTTAGACTTATCTATTGATCTCAGCTCCTGAATAGCAGCAACCCTTATTGCATAAACCGACAATAGGGATCTCAGGACTTTACTTACCACAGTGGAATCTTCTATTTTGCTACTTGCACTCTTGATTTCTCCAACAACTATTTTGATTCTTATTCCATACTGTTGTATGGTCTCACCTTCAACCATCTACATGTCTTCAAACTTCCCTCTTAGGCTTTCTTCCTTAGCTTGTTTTACATGCTCATCACCACCAAAGATATTTTCAAGAGCATCCCATACCTCTTTGGGATTTGCCTTGTTCTGAACATCAATAAACTCAATGTCAGATAGACTACTAATGATGGCTTCCATGACTTGCCCATTTTCTTGTATCTCTCTCTTTTGGTCATCAATGAGAGTACTGGTAGGAACAACATATACATTTTCAACATAACTCCAGTGTTGAACACCCATGCTTTTGATGAATATCTTCATCCTATCTTTCCATATACCAAAATTTTCCCTGTTAAACTTTGGACCTTCGCTCTTCATCATTTGACTAGGATCTTTTCCTCAAGCGGTTAAGCTTACAATACAGAGGACCTGGAGGCACTCTGATACCAATTGATAACTCAATGATGAACCACTAGTACCAAACCAGTATTGAGAGGGAGGGTAAATTAGTACAAACACTAATACAGTCCAAAACCGGTTTGACAACAAATACTCCAAATGACTAACAAACAGGGATACTGGTTAAAGCAAAGTGCAATCGGTAACATCCAGTACAGCTCAAACAGTCATGAACCGGTCACTCACTAAGCTTTTCTCTTAGCTCAATACTATAGTATCATTTTTCTCTCATGCATGAATAGGTAAACTAACATCAGATCTTCATAACAGTGAGTTCAATATATTTTATAGACAAGCATAAAACATAGAACCATCATATGCTCAATAGGTAAAAACAAAGCATCACAAGATAAAAGCATAACACATGATACACATATTTTTCATGTGGAAACACAACTGGGAAAAACCATGGTGGGGATGAATACCCACAAGTTTCTTTTGAACTCTCTTGAAGTCCGCTCTGTTAGGAGCCTTGTTCAGTTAAAGACATTACAATAGGTTCTACTAGGAACCGATCCTGTTAGGGATCACCCGGTTAAGGGATGGCTATAATACCCGGTTAAGGGTTAAACCTAGTTAGGGTTACCTTGTTAGAGGATTTCAAGAACTCAATAGCTAAAGGATCTCCAAAGCTCTATAGCTTCTCAGAACTCATTAACCTTGAGTTACCCTGTTAAGGGATTTGAATCAAGCCTGTTAAGACTACCTTGTTAAGGGATTTTGCATCAAGCCTAGTTAAGGCTACCCTATTAAGGGATTTCACAACTGTTGAAGTGGTTAAAGATCAAAAGGAATTACAATGATTTGATAACAGCACTCAATGCTAATGCAGATCCATTTTGACTCCTCTTCTCCTTCTGCACATTCACTTTGTAGGTATCTCTTCTCTCCTTTGGTCTGGCAAGAATCACGTATCACTTCCCTTGGATACACACTCACAACTTTTGCCAACAACCTTAGAAAGAAACACAACATCGACCTTATAGGAAACAGATAGGTCAATAGAAAAAACCCTAAACCCTAAACCTGTTAGGTTAAGCAATTCAAGCAGTTCAATCCTGACCGTTGAATCATACTGCATTGAATGCAACAATCTTGAATCCATCTCAAGACATTCTCCATCATCCATTTTCCACTGATTTCATGGTGGCTTATAACCCATCATGCGTTATCACCATTTGATAGACTTCGCACATTCCTGAGGTAGATAGGAATAGTCTTCTTCATGGAAGATCCTTCACGCTCACAGAGCTTATGTGGCAACACGGTCTGTTCTCCATTATACTGCTAACTCATCACACAAAGATCACTAATTGAGTAACACATTCTTGAGGTACTCCAACTAGAAATCCTGAAGTGGAAACTACCTACCAATCGGTAGTAACACAATGCTTCCATGTGTCGATTCCCATAACTGCATGCGGTTCATCTTGAACAAATATGCCGCTTCACTTTGGCATATAAACTGGTTCATACATATGTCGGTTCCTCTCTCTGTTCACCTATCTCATGTGTCGGTTCTCACCATGTCACATATTGACATCAATGACAACATACAATATCATTATGTCTTCATGTCGGTTCACATAATGCCAACAGCTTTGATACCACTTGTAAGGAAGTTAAGTAGTGGAACAACTTCCTACACTAACCTTGAGAGGAGGGTAATACAAAAACTTTTATAGATTGTCACAATAGTTATAGAAAATAGAAATAGATATAATAACATTCAAACCATAACACAATGATTTACATGGGGAAAACCCTTTCGGGTGAAAAAACCCACACTCCAAAAGCCACCCAATATATTATTCAGCAATAAAAAATAAATTACAATATACTTGCAGAGAAATCTCTTCAAAGGAGTACCACTAATCAGAGAGTCAAAGGTAACTCAATAGCCATAAGACTTTTACACAACCTCTATCTCACGCACCTCATATAAAGGAGATACAATACAAGAAACCATCAAACAGTATTACAAAACCATGGGCTAAAACCACCCAATAAGGTGTAGCTAACCTTATCTCCCTTATAGGTTCCCTATGATGTGCTAATGCACACATCAACATGTGTCCCTCCCTTTTACAGCTCATTTATGTGTTCGATTTATTTTATATTTTCTATTTCAGGAGTATAAACTTTTGGAGGTCATAACTTGTGAACTGATTGACGAACCATTTGAAGGGTAGGAAAGCTCACGAAGTGCTCTATTTCCTCGTAAACTACTACATCGTTTACACCCATTTTAGGGCATTTCAGGGCCTCTAAAGTCCTCAAAATCAAATTTAAACCTTTCATTAGACCCCTCCAAAACGGAAAATTTAATATCTTCAAAACTAGTTGTGATCTTGCGACGTAACTTTACTGGGAGGCTTATCTAGCCAACCAGAAGCTTCGAAGATAATTTCACACTATTTCATGCCCAAATGAAAACTTACTATAAATAGTAACCTTATGTAAATGCAATGTTGAGACACCATTTTCTCAACATTGCAAAACCACAAAGATCCAACCACAAATAATTTGTCCTAGAATGAAACATCCACCATACACCAATAGAGATACCTAAGATCATGTAAATTCACAAAATAAAGAAATATCACCATTCACATGTCAAGTAGGGTTTCAATCTCCATTGTCTTCTATCTCTATTGATCTTGTTTAATATATTTTCTCTCATATTTTATGTGTGCACAAGAGTTCAATAAAGAATGGATTGTGGTTGATAGATTGAACGGAAGAAGGCATGATTGACATAGTCATTTGATGATCAAGGTTGATAATGAAGGAAGTATCCTCTTATATAGAAGATACTTTAGGAAATGGAGGGATAAGATTAAAAGATGAAGAGGATAAATGGTCGGCTAAGATTAAAGGGTGGGTAGAAGAAATAATAAAATAATGAAGGGGGTAGGTAAGAGAGGATTAAGAGATGAATGGCATGTGTCATAGAAGGAAAAGATAATGAATTAATTAAATAAATAAAGATTTATTTAATTAAAAGAGGAAGGGAGATAATTAAATAAATAAAAGTATTTATTTAAATTAGAAAAAGGGCTAGAAGAGGCTACAATAAAATTAAATACATAAAGATTTATTTAATTAATAGAAGACTTAGGATAAAATAATTAAATAAATAAAAATATTTATTTAATTAAAGAGGATAATTTTAGGTGCCTCTACATATCTTTACAATGTTTATTTTACGCTCAATGCGAAGGAATATCACTACTCCCTAAATGCACTTATAAACTAGAGAATAGTGCCCTAGGGCAAGATACAATGCTTTCAACACCATCACATTTGGCACTCAAGTTGTTTGAAAAATATTATGAAATGATACCAACATTTTCCCTCCTCAATGAAATCTCCTTCTCTTGCATTGTAGACTCTTTATGATGTTTTGGAATATGATTATACATGTGTTTCAGTTGCTCATTATGATGTTAGAAATTATTTGGACATATGTTATTTTGATGATTTATATGGATGATGATGCTACCATTATTGATCATGTGATTTGATAGATATATGTGTTTGATGGATCATATGTGCTTGATGGATTTTATATGCATTACAATGTTGATGGATTGTCGATGGTATATATTAATCATGTATTTGATGCTATTATGATTACACTAACCCTATTTCATGATTACATATGATGAGTTGATTATGCGACATGTTTGATTATTGTATGATTGTCTTCGTGTGAGGTATGATGTCACCTCACTCATTGCAAGTGGGATGTGTTGTTGCGATTCCCTATCACTTGCCTGTTATGATATATATGTGTGTGTGTGTGTGTGTGTGTGTGTGTGTGTGTGTGTGTGTGTGTGTGTGTGTGTGTGTGTGTGTATCGTTGTTTTGTGGTTGCAGGATTTGCAGGTACCAGACACAAATCCACCTGGCTCCACAGGTCTAAGCGTGTCTTTAAATCCCAATGGCATGTGGTTTGGAGATGGCATGAGTTTCCCTTCACATACTTTAGGTCTAAGTTGTTCACTTTGAGTCATCAGCATCTCGACGTAATTCACCATGTTAGTTAGTGAGTTGTGGCTTTGTGAGTATGCTAGTTATTGTTGATTTATTTGATGTATTATGCATGATTTAATAGTTAATAATGTTTAATTTAGTTTATGGGATTATTGGTCTTTTGAGTATTTAATTATTTGATATTTAATATTTATTTATTTAATGTTGATTTATGATTTATTCAATATTTATTGTTTAATTTATATTTGTGGTTTATTTATTTATTGTTTATGGTTTATTTATTTTTTTAGTGTTTAATATTTGTGGCTTAATTATTTATTGTTTATGAATGTTTTGGGCTTTAGTGTTGAGTAATATTTATTGGGGATTATTTAATTATTTTATAAGCCTTTGGGTTATTTATTTAATTACCCAATTGATTTATTTAATCTTAGCCTATATTATTTGTATAGTTTAATTATTATTTATGTGGGGGTAATAAAGTATCTCATATTATGTCTTTTTACATCCCATTTGTATTTATAATATGTTTTAATATTTCCCTACCTACCCTCTATTCTCATTGGTTGATTTTGAGGTTAGGGTTTTAGCTTGGAGGCTAGGGTTTTGGTTTGGTTTTCTTTTTATTCGGCATCCTGAGCTTGTTGTCGGGTGACCATTCTTGAATCTTTTCTAAAACTTTTTATTTTGGGGAGCTTGGATTTTGGTTTTGGAGCTTGCTGGATTTCTTGTGGGTGCTTCGTCGGATTTTCATTTCCATTACTTCTATTTGCAGGTCAGTGGAATTCCTTCTTTTGTATTTTAATTTTTCTTTCCTTGTGTATTCTCTGTGTCTACAGAAATATGGTTGTATGCATGTGTTTTTGGGAAAATTATATTTCCTATAGTTAGACTATAGTTTTGGAGAAAATATTTCCTTGCATAAATTTTATTATATAGTTTAACCTTAGGAAGGGGAAAAATAGTTCATTTCTATTGGCTGGGAGTTTTGTTGTGAGCGTACGACACTGTGCATTTTGGCATTTTTCGTCTGGGATGAAATCTTGTTCTTTTCCTAAGAATGGTGTGGGTTTTGGCGTTCATTGAGAGTTTTGTTTTTTTAGAAGAGATTTGGGAATTGTTAGTTTAGTTTTGTGAGTTTTCTTTGATTGGCATTGTCATGGAGGAGTGGTTTCAATGATTTCCTCCTTGTTTCTTTGACATTGTTTCATTCTATTTGACTTTTGATCTCCTTGAGTCTTGTATTGATTGGAGAATGTCTTTCAGATTCAGATGGAGTTGTTCTATAATTTTTTTCTATGATACTTGAGTCAAGAAGTCTTATGTTTTAAATTTGCAATTTATCCTTCATGTATTTATGGATTCGCAATCCGTTTGTTGCTCTTGTTTTGTCTTGTATGGGCGACATTTATCAATTTGGTTTTGGTACTTAACCATTTTTCCTTGATTTTTAATTTGGATTCATACCTTGACTATTTTTTGTCAAATTTATGTTCTGTGTCAAATGCGTTAAAGATTTCATCGTATGCACCATCCATTTAGTCATTTGCGCTACTTAATTAGTAATATATGCCAATCTGTTGTTCGTATGCACTAATTTGTTGTACACATGTGCTATAACATAGATCAAATTCACTAGAAGAGTTATCATATGCGTTGATTAAACTGTCAAACGCGCTAAATAATTAGTCAAATGTGCCATTTTGTTAATCAGATGCGCTAATCTGGTTTATTTGAGTATTTCTCCAATTTGTCAATCTGTGATGTCATTTTCTGATCTGATGTTGTACCAAAGGCATTTTGGTAGTGTGTGGACGTTTCTAGATTTTGCAATTTATCAGATTGATGATTCCTTTATAGTTTTTGCTTTTATATGATGTTATGCTTCACTATTTTGGATTTGTGCCCTCTATCATGTTGAGAAGTCAAGGTAGAGAGGGTTGATTTATTGATTTCATATCAACAAGTTGATGTACCTTGTTGTTGGAATTCTTTCATTGTATTGTATAGATGTGATTGCCTTATTATGACTTTGATGCTTTATTATTCTATGAGCCTCCTTGTTGTTTACTTCGCATTATGATTATTGGGTGTCCATGTATGTGTATGGTTGCATGATGATGATTATGGTTTTCATATTTACATGTTGATTGTAAGATTCTTATTATATTTATGTTTTAGGAACATGTTATGGGGAGTGGGCTTCCTTGTGATGACCGGGAGCACGAGAGATAGGCTTGCACGAGGTTCCTTGTAAGGATGCATGAAGTCTAGATCACCAAGGCACACTGGAAGTTTACCAGGATTGTAAACAAGTGATAGCATTAAGAATGAATCAATGGAATGGGTAGGTAGATTCACTAATCAAGATAATAAATAGTTGAGTCCCATGACTTGATTCTAATGACGATGTTCTAGGATAGGCATGTGAAGGCCATTGCAATGGAAAGTCAATCTCCCTTGATCTCTCATAGGTTGAGATGACTCCACATGTCCATCAGGCTTATGCCTTGTTTTATAGTACTTATTATGTTAGAGGATGGCTTGTGATGACACTCCACTCCTACATGTTTCCTCTTGTTGATTTTCTTTTCATGCCTTGTTTCTTTGTAAGCCTCTGGGAGTTTCTTCTTGTGATTGTGTGTGGTTGGTTCTTGCTTGAGAGTCCTTGTATAGTTTAGTCTTGTTGGTTGTTAGGTTCTAGCTTAGGTCTAGAGTGTGTGTTGGGACCTTGTGTCATCTCTTAGCAGGGGGTGGATCCTTTGGTTCCACATGGCCAGGTAGTTGGTTCTTTTCAACCATTGGGATAATCTCTTGGATTCGTCATGTGTGGATGTAGATTCTTCTCATTATAGCAATTATGGATGTTTCTTGTAGCAGGTTTATGTAATGGATATCTTAGATTCATGTACTATATTATCATGTAAAGATGTAGATGTATTAGGAAGATCCATGCCCATGATGTATTATTCTTATGATTGTAATTGTAATTGTATTGTAGTTGGTAGCTTAGGATTATGGCATGAATTGTAATAATGAGACTACATATGAGATGTATGGTGATGATCTTATATAATAAAAGTAAATGGTTTCATGAAAATGCCATCCTTGTAATGGATTTAGACTTGAAAAGGAATTGATTTATGTTATTATTTATATTAGTTTGGATTCCATGGTTATCATTTGGAATGTAGATTAAAGTGTGAAAGAACCTTAAGTAAAAAGGAATACATTGCAGGAATTGTGGTTGTTAATTAATATCATGTTAGGTAATGATGTCATTCATGTGATTGCATTGAAAAGATAAGAAAATTATGCATGGCATGTATCTAAGGAAAGCATTAAGATTCTTGCATTATGCACTTGAGATTAATGTTAAAGAAAATGATCATGCTAGGAATATAGATGCATGTGTAGCATGGATAAGGAAATTAAGCGTAGATGATTGCGTTTATGCATTAGATATTGCATTATCATTATGGATGGATAAAGATCTAATAGATAGGAAATGGTTAAGGGTTTAAGCATATTTGGATTTGGTTATAAAATGGACTAAAGAAAAGGGATTAGTCTTGCATTAAAAGAGTAAGCATATCATGTTAGTTAGATGATATATTAGAGTACATCTGATAATGGTTAAATAAACAAGTAGATTGCATATCGTAACGAAAGAAATTATTAAGTTGCATTCGTTTAATATTAAGGAGTAAATGTTAATAAGTGTGCTAATCAAATGAGTAGAATGTTATTCCTTATGATAGTTGTAATAAGAAATGATGTTGAGGTACCCTAGAGAGATAGTAGCAATGATTGTGATGTTTTTTCCACTTGCATAATTAGTAAATGTGTTTATAATTCATGTTGATAATGATTAGTGTTAATGGATGTAATTGTAGATGATGTTATGTGTTGCATTAGTCATAAATAACAAAACATTATATTTCCTTTAAGTATGTTAGATGCTTAGTTTCTCTAGGGTATTTTGGCGGGCATTACAATATGAAACAAATTCTAAGACTTGAGCTTGAAACCCTAGGGATTCCTGTGAATATTTCTTCTATTTTTCTTTGTAATTATCATTCTCTTGTTTAAAAAATGTTATCCTATGTGTGTGCACAGAAGTGAGACTATCAAATAATCAAAATGCTAGTGACACACCAATGAAACATTATATATAACAGGATTAATTCACAAACCAAATTAGGTAAACCATCCTTTCAAGACATTCCATTATCCTCTATCTCCAAGGATTCCTCAAGTCATGGTTTTGCTCTCAGATCATTGAACAATTGACTCTTAGAATGGCAACTTAAAGGGTGAGTGCTATGATAAAATGATTTATATTCTTATGCAAATAAGATGTATGATATTATAACAAAACTTGCTATAATGTCAATTTTATGTTATGATAACACTATGCTATGATAATGAAACTAACATTCTATGATAATGATATGATCTAAAATGTCTTTAACAAGCACTAGTGAGAGAGACGAGAATGGCTTGATAATAAAAGAACCATGATCATTTGTAGCCTTGATAATGAGAGCACAATGTATGTAGCCTTGATAATGAGAAAATGAGTCCTATTTATAGAGGAAATAGGGAGATGGAGGTCTATGATGGATTTGTCTTAGCAAGGGCTAGGATTGCATGAAGAGGGCTTGATCCTTAATCCATGTTTGCAACTTCCACCAAAGTCATGGTAACAAGTAGCATCATGAAAAGGCTTGAGAGGAGAGAGAAGAGGTATTAAATGTCTGAAGAGACATGATGGTTTGTTAGCAGCAGCCAAGAGGGAAAACTGAGAGGGGGGTGTGAACTATTCTTCACCGGAATTAAAAAACTTAATCACAAAATACAAATTTGATAAACCGCAACAATAAGACAGATAAGAAAATTAACAGCACAACACACAACACCAAGATTTTGACGTGGAAACCCACCCACATAAGATGATACTCTACATTAGCATGTGAAAATGTTACAATTGGGAATGCTATTGGCATTTGATTGAAGATTGCATTGATGAACTATTGTGTTGTCATTGATGTCAATTGGAACCGGTAATGGAAGTTGTTATGAAACTGATAGTTGAGTAAGTGAAGGGAACCGGTATTACTTCAGAAGTAGTGAGATCAATCGATAACCCTACCTGTTGATATGCCAAACCCTAACTGATGGAGCTTAGTAAATCGGTTGTGTTTATTTATTATCGAATAATGATTAGTAATGATTATGCCACATATGCATGTTCTATATGATGAGTTTCAAGTGGTTTTTTATGCATATAGATAATGGTTTTATCTTAGGAATGAGCGAGTACATTGCATGAAGAGGAAACTGTGTGATGAGTTACAAGAATCGATGAGTGGTGATCAAGGAGTAGTCGAGGTTGTCTTGAACAATGTGCTGATGATTTCTATATAATCTAATAGTCATACTTGAACTGATTTGTTTGTAATCTCTATGATATCTTAGGTTTGTGATGTGTTACCGACCTATTATTTTACTTATAAGGTCGATGAGTTGTTTTGTAGTAGTGTTGGCAATTTTGGTTAAGTGTCAGTGTGATTTATTGTCGGACAAAAAGGAGTATCTACAGTATGTGTGAAGGAAGATAGGAGAATGAAAAGGATCTGATCAAGCAGAGTAGTGTTATTTACCAGATTAGCAAATCCATATTGTCCTCTAACAATTACAATGGCTAAATCCCTTAACCGGGTAAGATTTAACAAGCTTAGTGCTATCTAAATCCTTTCACTAGGTGATACATTAGCTTGGATTTCAAATCCTTTATCGAGGTTACTCCTAAGAGGGTATTGCTTCTAACAGGGCATTATAGTCAATCCCTTAACCAGGTGGTCCCTAACAGGATCTGTTCCTAACAAGACATTTTGTAAAGCTTTAACAGGCTTGGCTCCTAACAAGGCGAACTTCAAAAGAGTTCAAAATACTTGTGGGTATTCATCCCCACCGTATTTTTTCCCATTTGGGTTTCCACATCAAAAATCATTTGTGTTGAGTGGTGAATTGTTTTTGTGGTTATGTTTTGATAAGGTTAATTTGCTTAACTATTAAATCCACTTAGCTATGTTAAGATGACTAACAATAATAAAAAATGTGCTTTTACTATTGTTAGTAAAGTATTTTGATGTTTTGGTTAAATGGTTTGGAAGTTTCAGAGTTGTTACACTGTTATTTTTTTAGGCCAGTAAACCGGTTAACTTGACAGTGCTATTGTAGTTTGTAGTACAGTGTTTGAACCAGTTAGTCCAGAGATTGTTTTTGAGTTTGGTGAAAGTTAAGTCAGTCAGTTTTCTATCTACTGATTCACCCCCACCCCCCCTCTTACTTTGAAGAAATTTCATGGAGAGTTGTGAGATTTGGAAATGACTCACCCTGCATGGTAAAAGGAAAGGGAACCATTTCTCTTAATGGAAAGAGTAGTACAGATGATGTCTATTGGGTTGAAGGATTAAAGCATAATCTATTGAGTGTATCTCATCTTAATGACAGAGGTTATCCATTGGAATTTAAGAATGGAATGTGCAAAATCTATGGGAGCAAAGGTGAACTGATTGCAACCGGCAAGTAGACAAAAGGTAACCTATTTCACCTAACTCCTAAAGTAAACAACTATTTAATTGCTAAATTAGATGATCGTTGGCTTTGGCATCAGAAATTTTGTCATATAAATTTTGATAACATTGTCAAAGTCAATAGGTCCAAGTCAATAAGAGGTTTTCCTCAGTTGGACAAAATGGTGAATGCTTTGTGTAAGGAATTTTAGTTAGGAAAGATGACATCCTCAACTTTTAAGAGAAAATCTTTCTCAGCAGAACATTTGTTAGATTTCGTTCATATAGACCTCTGTGGACCAATAGGGACTAAAAGTATTCAAGGTGATAGATATTTTATGATCTTCACTGCTGATTGCTCAAGATTGATGTGGGTCACATTCTTGAAGGACAAAACAGAAGCCTTTAGTAAATTTAAGGCATTCAGGGCCTAAGCTAAAAAGGAAAGTGGTAAGAAGATAAATTGTCTGAGAACTGATCAAGGAGGTTAATTCACATCAGAGCAATTCACTAGATATTGTGAAGACAATGAAATTAAGAGGCATCTTTCTGCACCTAGAATACCACAGCAAAATGGTATTGCAGAAAGGAACAACTGGTCAATTTTTGAAGTTGTTAGAACAATTCTAATACAAGGAGGTGTCACGAAAACATTCTGAAGAGAAGCTGTCAGCACAGCTATCTACACTATGAACCAAATATTAGTAAAGAGAGTTAAGAATAAAAATCCTTATGAATATTATTATGGTAGATCACCTAATGTCAGTTATTTTAAGATTTTTGGCAGTAAATGTTTTATCAAGAGAGGTGACTATGTTGGTAAGTTTGATGCTAAGAGTGATGAAGGCATATTTCTTGGTTACTCCACCAAGAGTAAAGCCTACAAATGTTACAACAACCAGAGAAACAGTTCTATCATTGAAAGTGATGATGTCCAAGTGGATGAGTGTCCTAAAGTTTCAGGAGAAACCAGTGAGGAGAAGAGGGAAGATGAACCTTACATTCTAATTTTGGAACCAGAACCAGTGAAGCCAGAAGTTGGTGAAGTGAATGTTGTTGTACCAGTTCAACTAAAACAGGTAGAATCTGTAGAAGATGAAGATAGTGAGGAAGAAGCACCTAAAGATAATGATCATGTCATTCCAAGGTATGTGAGACTCAATCATAATCCTGGCCAAATTATTGGAGATAAATATGCTGGAGTGTTAACTAGAAGAAGAATTAGAGAGAATTATTGCATGATCTCCACTATTGAGCCTAGAACTACTAAGGAAGCCTTTGGAGATGATCACTAGATCAAGGCTATGGAAGAGGAGCTTGACCAGATTGAAAAGAATAATACATGGACCCTAGTACCAGACTGGTAAACAAAAATGTGATAGGTACAAAATGGGTATTTAGAAATAAACTAAATGAAGATGGAGTAGTAGTCAAAAACAAAGTAAGATTGGTATGCAAAGGTTATGCATAGAAAGAAGGAGAAAACTATAGTGAGAAATTTGCACCAGTTGCTAGATTGGAAGGTGTTAGCACTCTACTTGCATTTGTAGCATATAGGGGATTGAAAGTATATCAGATGGATGTGAAGTTAGCATTTCTAAATGGAATAATAGAAGAGGAAGTATATATTGAACAACCAGATGGTTATGCTTTGACTGGTGCAAAGGATATGGTGTGTAAACTACACAAGGAACTATATGGTTTGAAGAAAACACCAAGAGCATGGTATGAAAGACTACATTCACACCTAATGAAGATAGGTTTTCAGAGAACCAGTGAAGACAACAATATATATCTCAAGACTGAAGGAGATAAGATACTGGTTAGTGAAGTGTTTGTGGATGATATCATTTTTGGAGGCAATAATGACATAAGTGATGACTTTGCAAATGAGATGAAAAGTGAATTTGAAATGTCTCTAGTAGGAGAGATAAAATTCTTCATAGGTTGCAAATGTAGCAGATGAAGAGTGGTATCTTTATCACAACGTCCAAATATGTGAAAGAGGTATTGAAGACAGTTGGATTGGGAGACTGTAAACCAGTTGGGACACCAATGGTTACAGGGTCTAAATTGTCTAAGGAGGAGGATGCTGCATCCATTGATGAAAAGTAGTACAGGTCAATGATAGGGAAACTGCATTATGTTGTTCATAGCAGACCGAAAATTGCTCATGCAATTGGATTGGTTGCCATATTTCAAAAGAACCCAAAGGAGACACACATGATTGCAACTAAAAAGATATTCAGATATTTGAAAAGTACTATTGATTATGGATCATGATATCGATATTCAAGTAACTTTGATTTGAAGGTTTATACAAATGCAGACTGGGCAGGAAATGTTGATGATAGGAATAGGACAACCGGTGGTGCATTCTTTCTTGGAGAAAGACTTGTATCTTGGAGAAGCAAGAAGCAGAGTTGTATATCATAGTCCACTGCTGAAGCTGAATATGCTGCAGCGTATATGAATTGTACCCAGGCAATTTGGATGAAACACATTCTGCAAGGATTCAAGTTGAAGAACACAGAACCGATAAATATTTTATGTGATAACACTAGTGCAATAAATATCTCAAAGAACCCGGTGTTGCATGCTAGAACTAAACATATTGAGCTGAAATGTCATTTCTTGAGGGAGAAAGTGTAGAGTAAAGATGTGTTACTAGAGCATTTATCTACTAAGGAGCAGCTAGCGGAAATCTTTACTAAACCTCTACCTAAGATTGATTTTGAGTATCTTAGAATTAAGCTACGGGTTGTGCCCCTACATGATGTCAATTGAGCAGATGTGGAAGACATCAGTGTCGGAGCAAATTTAAGATCTTGAAGCAGGATTGGTGTAGAGTGGAGCTACTCCATAGGGTGAGCAGCTTGATGCAAAATAGTGAAGTGTGACACTGCATGTTTTACTTGGACTTTGACATTGTTGTCAAAGGGAGAGAAGAACTGTATGATTATGGGGAGAAGAACTGTATGATTGATAGGGAGATGAATTGTAGCCAGTTACCAACATAACATAAAACATGGTGACTCATTTGAAGGAGAGTACATGGTAAAATTTAAACCAAGATTCCTATACATGTGTATGTGCATTACTCTCAATCATCACAATTAAGGGTATTGATATTTGTATTACCATCAATGCCAAAGGGGGAGATTATTGACATTTGATTGAACATTTCATTGATGAACTATTGTGTTGTCATTGATGTCAATTGCAACCGGTAGTGGAATTTGTTATGCAACCGGTTGTTGACTAAGTGAAGGGAACCAGTATTACTTTAGAAGCAGTGAGATCAACCAGTAACCCTACCTATTGATATGCCAAACCCTAACCGATGGAGCTTGGTGAATCGGTTGTGTTGATTTATTATCAAATAGTGATCTGTAATGATTATGTCATGTATGCATGTTGTATGTGATGAGTTTGAAATAGTTTTTGGCAAGTACAAATAATGGTTTTATCTTAGGAATCAATGAGTACATTACATGAAGAGGAAACCACGTGATGAGTTATAGCAATCGATAAGCGGTGATCAAGGAGTGGTCGAGGTTGTCTTGAACAATGTGCTGATAATTTCTATGTAATCTAATGGTCATACTTGAACCAATTTGTTTGTAATCTCTATGAGATTTGAGGTTTGTGATGTGTTACTGACCTATTGTTTTTCCTATAAGGTCGATGAGTTGTTTTGTAGTAGTGTTAGAAATTTTGGTTAAGTGTCAGTGTGATTGGTTGCCAAACCAAAAGGAGTATGTTTAGTATGTGTGAAGGCAGATAGGAGCATGAAAAGGATCTGATCAAGCAGAGTAGTGATATTTACTAGATCAACAAACCCCTGTTGTTCTCTAACAATTACAATAGTTAAATCCCTTAACTGGGTAAGCTTTAACAAGCTTAGTTCTATCTAAATCCTCTAACCAGATGATCCATTAGCTTGGATTTCAAATCCTTTATCGAGGTTACTCCTAACAAGGTATTGCTTCTCACAGGGCATTATAGTCAATCCCTTAACCGGGTGGTCCCTAACAGGATTTGTTCCTAATAGGACATTTTGTAAAGCTTTAACAGGCTTGGATCCTAAGAGGGGTAACTTCAGAAGAGTTCAGAATACTTGTAGGTATTCATCCCCACCATGGTTTTTCCCATTTGGGTTTCCACATCAAAAATCATTTATGTCAAGTGGTGAATGATTTTTGTGGTTATGTATTGATATGGTTAATTTTCTTAATTGTTAAATCCACTTAGTTATGTTAAGATGACAGGCAGTAATGAAAAATGTGATTTTACTATTGTTAGTAAAGTATTTTGATGTTTTGGTTAACTGGTTTGGGACTTTCAGAGTTGTTACACTATTATTTTGGTATGCCAATGAACCAGTTAACTTGGCAGTGCTATTGCAGTTTGTAGTACAGTGTTTGAACCAATTAGTCTAGAGATTGTTTTTGAGTTTGGTGAAAGTTACGTCAGTTTTCTATCTACTGATTCACCCCCCCCTCTCAATAGTTGTTCAGATCCTTATTCATTCATCATATCATCAATTGGTATCAGAGAATTTCAAGTCCTCTAGTGTCTAAGCCTAATAGCTTGAGGTAAATATCTAGAAGAACATGATGAAGAAAGAAGGTTTGAAGTTTAATAGAGAAAACTACATAATAAGGAGTGATTGGATGAAAATCTATATCAAGAGTCTAGGAAGTCAATACTGGGAACATGTTGTGACAAAATATATCGCACCTATTGGGATTTTGTCTCATGATCAAAAGAAAGAGAAAAAAGAGAATAATAAAGCATTGGAGGCCATTATCAGTTCCTTGTTTGATTCAGAGTATGTTGATGTCCATGGTTTGGAGATTTCTTATGATGTGTGGAAGAAACTTGAGGATATCTATAACGGTGATGAGCATGTGAAGATTGCCAAAGAAGAGTGTCTGAGAGGTAAATTTGATGACATGTGGATGGCTAAAGGTGAGAATATTCAACAGTATGGTTAGAGGATCAAGGATATAGTCGGTGAGATCAAGAGTGTTGGTGGTAAAGTGGAGGATGTCATAGTGGTTAGTAAGGTTTTGAGAACTCTTCTACTGGTCTACGCTATTCGAGTTGTAGCCATTCAGGAGTTAAAGTCTATTGATAAAACAAAGGCAACTCTTGACTCCATCATTGGTAAAATTACTACATTTGAGTTAAATGGTTATGATGGTAGTGCTCAGAAATTTGAATCTGCATTTAGAGCTGTAGTCTCTAACCCACCTGTGAGGAAAAGTAGAGAAGCCAGTCACAGTTATGAGTCTAGATCCAGCAGAGAAGTTGATGATGAAGACAGACAGATCGAGCTAGAAGCATTGCTGGCCAAGCGGTTACCCAGAGGTACCGGTAAGTATAGAGGTAAATTACCTTTGAAGTGTTTTGCATGTAACCGGATTAGACATATTTCTGCTAACTATCCTAATGGAGACAATGAGCATAAACGTGAGAAGTACAAGAAGCACAAAGGAAAATGTAAAAGAGATTGCCTCATTGCAATTGATGGTGGAATTACTGATGAGGAATCTGAGGGAGATGCAAATGAAGACATTGTCTTTATTGCCATTAAAGAGGAGACATCTGATCTAAAGGCATTAGTTTCTTGCATGGATAGTTCTGATGATTGGATCATAGACAGTGGTTGTTCACACCACATGACTAGTGACCAGAGTAAATTTCTTACTTTGAAGGAATTTGATGGAGGAGTTGTGAGATTTGGAAATGACTCACCCTGCATGGGAAAAGGAAAGGGAACCATTTCTCTTAATGGAAAGAGTAGTGCAGATGATGTCTATTAGGTTGAAGGATTAAAGCATAATCTATTGAGTGTAGCTCATCTCAATGACAGAGGTTATCCATTAGAATTTAAGAATGGAATGTGCAAAATCTATGGGAGCAAAGGTGAACTGATTGCAACCAGTAAGTAGACAAAAGGTAACCCGTTTCACCTAAATCATAAAGTCAACAACTATTTAAATGCTAAATTAGATGATAGTTGGCTTTGGCATCAAAAAAAATTTCATATAAATTTTGATAACATTGTCAAAGTCAGTAAGTCCAAGTCAATAAGAGGTTTTCCTCAGTTGGACAAACCAGTGAATGCTCTGTGTAAGGAATTTCAGTTAGGAAAGATGGTGTCCTCAACTTTTAAGAGAAAATCTTTCTCAGCAGAACATTTGTTAGATTTGGTTCATACAGACCTATGTGGACCAATAAGGACTAAAAGTATTCAAGGTGATAGATATTTTATGATCTTCACTGATGATTGCTCAAGAATGATGTGGGTCACATTCTGTTGGGAAAAATGGTGTCTCAACCTTGCATTTATGCGAGGTTACTATTTATAGTAAGTTTTCATTTGAGCATGAAATGGTGTGAAACTCTCCCTGAAGCTTCTGGTTGGCTAGATAAGCATTCCGGTAAAGTTGCGTTGCAAGGTCACAGCTAGTTTTGAAGATATTAATGTTTTCGTCTTGGAGGGGTGCAATAAAATATTTAAACTTAATTTTGGGGAATTTAGAGGCTCTGAAATGCCCTGAAAAGTGGCCGTAACTGGTGAAGCAAGTTACGAGGTGATAGAGCACTTCGCGAGCTTTCCGGCGCTTCAAACGGTTCGTCAATCGGACACCCGGTTCTCAAGTTATGGCCTCCGAAAGTTTGTACTCCTGAAATAGGAAAAATAATTTGTATCGGACACATAAATGAGCTGTAAAAGGGAGCGACATGTGTTGATGTGTGCTTTAACATGTCATAGGGCATCTAGAAGGGAGATAAGGTCGGCTACACCTTATTGGGTGGTTTTAGCCCATGGTTTTGTAATACCGTTTGACGGTTTCTTGTATTGTATCTCCTATTTATGAGGTGTGTGAGATAGAGGTTGTGTGTAAGAGTCTTATGGCTATTGAGTTGCCTCTGAATCTCTGATTAATGGTACACCTGCAAAGAGCTTGCTCTGCAAGTATTTTGTAATCTGTTTTTGATTGCTGAATAAAATATTGAGCTGCTTTTGGAGGGTGGGGTTTTTCTCCCGAAAGGGTTTTCCCCACGTAAATCACTGTGTTGTGGTATGAATGCTATTATATCTATTTCTATTTTCTGTAACTGTTGTAACGATCTGAAATTTTTTTGCATTACCCTCCTCTCAAGGTTAGTGTAGGAAGTTGTTTCCGCTACTTTACTTCCTTACAAGTGGTATCAGAGCCTGATCACCTTTGGTTTCAATTGTGGGCAGTTGGGTTTTTTGAACTAATCTAGATTTGAGTGGGAGCTTGTGCAGAAGACATTTTTTGATCTTGTTGCAGGAATATTCAGATGGCGAGTTCGTCAGGGAGAATAGAGGTGGAGAAATTTAATGGAAGGAATTTTGAGATGTGGAAGCTGAAGATGGAAGATCTGCTAATAGATCGAGATCTTTGGGATGTTGTTGATGCGAATGTCCAAAGACCCTCAGATCCTACTGCAGCAGCTCAGTATGATGTTATGGACCGAAAAGCCAAGGGTCTAATCAGACTGTGCCTGGCAGACTCTGTTCTAATCAATGTCCATGAAGAAAACTCTGCAAAGAAGCTATGGACTAAGCTTGGTGAGATGTATCAAGTGAAATCTTTATTAAATCAAATTTTCTTAAGAAAGAAATTGTATTCCTTGAAGATGGAAGAGGGTGGACGAATTGCAGACCACCTAGAAGCATTCAATATGATTGTGGCTCAATTAGTATCCGTCGGTGTTAAGATGGATGAGGAGGAGAAATGTCAGATCTTGCTTTGTTCTTTGCCTGATTCGTGGGATTCTCTTGTTATGGCTATCGGTAGTACTTCTGTTGTTTTGAAATCTGAAGACGTGGTGGGTGCCCTACTAGGTGAAGAGATGCGAAGGAAGGTATCCATCAGTTCAAAGGAAGCCCTAACCGTTCGTGGAAGACCTAAGGAGAAAGGCAAGAAGAATGAGAAGCGCGGCAAGTCCAAATCCAAAGGGAGATCGAAATCTCCTGGAAAGTCCAAAGTCATTTGCTGGAATTGCGGTAAACCGGGTCACATCCGTAAGGACTGCAAAGAAGAAAAGAAGAAGAAAAAGAAAAAGTTCGATTCTGATTCTGAGTCTGACAAGGAAGATGGCGATGCATTTATTGCGGCTTTGGCGACTCATGCAGGTAATGATGCCTGGCTAATTGACTCAGGTGCATCTTTTCATATGACTTCCAATAGAGATTGGTTTTCTGAATATGAAGGATTTAATGGAGGTAAGGTGTACTTGGGTGATGATTCACATCTAGACATTGTTGGTCGAGGTAAAGTTAGAATTAGATTTTCTGATGGTAGAATAAAAAGGATTAATGGTGTGCTGCATATCCCTGGATTAAAACGAAACCTGTTATCTCTGAGCAAACTGATAGATGCAGGTGTGCAGGTAGTCTTTTCTGAAGCAGGATGTAAGATGATTAAGAGTGCTATGGTAGTTGCTAGAGGTGTCAGGTTTGGCACTTTGTATAAGCTTGAAGCATACACTGTTGAGTGTAATAGCACTTCTGTAAAAAGTAAATCTGCGGATACTTCACTAGAAGATTTGAAGGTTTCACCTTCAGCAGATGGTAATGGTTTTTGGGTACCTAAGGGTGCTCTTTCGTCTGAAGGAAAGTTACCTGCAGAGAAGACTATGTTATGGCACCAGAGACTTGGCCACATTGGAGAAAAGGGTCTAAGGACCTTGAAAAATAAAAATCTTGTTGAAGGTTTGAATGATTGTAATCTTGACTTTGATTTCTGTGAGCATTGCATTTATGGAAAACAAAACCACGTTCAGTTTTACTCGAGTTCTCATAAAACTTGTGGTGTTTTGGATCTTATCCATTTTGATGTGTTTGGTCCAGTAGATGTCTCTTCGATTGGAAAATCCACATATTATGTTTCATTTATTGATGATTTTAGTAGAAGGACATGGGTATATTTTCTAAAGAGTAAATCTGAAGTTTTTAGTCATTTTAAAGAATTTAAAGCAATGGTTGAGTTGCAGACTGGAAAGAAAATAAAATGTTTGAGAACTGATAATGGCGGTGAGTTTTGCTCTAATGATTTTGATAGATTTTGTAAAGACTGTGGAATTAACAGGCAGAAGACAACTCCGTATTCTCCACAGTAGAATGGAGTTGTAGAAAGAATGAACAAGACACTGATGGAGAAGGCTAGGAGTATGTTGAGTGGTGCTGGTCTCGAACAAAAGTTTTGGGCTGAAGCTGTTGCCACTGCTTGCTACCTGATTAACAGGTCTCCTACATCAGCTCTTGTTGATAAAACACCTATGGAAGCATGGTCAGGTCACAAGCCTTCATTGAGACATCTTAGAGTTTTTGGTTGCGAGGCATATGCACATGTGCCAAAGGAGAAGCGAACAAAGTTGGAGAACAAGGCTGTGAAATGTATCTTCATCGGGTATAGTTATGGTGTGAAAGGATACAAGCTTTGGGACCCTGTTGCACAAAAGGTAATTCACAGTAGAAGTGTTATTTTTAGAGAAATTAAGTCTCCTTCTATTACATTGCAGCCAGAACAGACTAAAAAAGAAGATGTGATTCAACTTCCTTCTACACCTGAAAGAGTTGAATCGAGACCCCTAGATAGGCAAGAATTTGAGGAGAGCTCGTCTAGCTCTGAATCTTCAGAAGAGGAGGAAGAACCTCCAACTCAGCTTGTTCGAAGGTCTACAAGACATAGACAACCACCTAAAAGGTATTCACCTGATGATTGGAGATGTATTTTTGCTTTGAATACTAGTGTGGATGAACCAAAATCTGTAGAAGAGGCATTAGGTATGAATGATGCAGAATCCTGGAAGATTGCTATGGAGGAAGAAATGGCAGCTTTGAAAAAGAATGATACATGGGATCTTGTACCATTGCCTGAAGGACGAAAACCTGTTGGTTGTAAATGGGTGTTCAAGAAAAAGATTGGTTCAGATGGAAGCATTGAGAAGTATAAAGCAAGGTTGGTTGCAAAAGGCTACTCTCAGGTTGAGGGTGTTGATTACGGTGAGATATTTTCTCCTGTTGCAAAAATGACGTCCATTAGATTTTTGCTTTCTATTGCTACTGCTTATGATTTAGAGGTTGAGCAAATGGATGTGAAAACTGCTTTCCTTCATGGTGATTTGGAGGAAGATATTTATATGACACAGCCGGAGCACTATGTGGTGAAAGGCAAAAGTAATTTGGTCTGTAAATTGAAGAAATCTTTGTATGGCCTCAAACAAAGTCCTAGGATGTGGTACCAGAAATTTGATACATATGTGTTGAGTTTGGGATTTGAACGTTCTAAATCAGATCACTGTGTTTATTATAAATCTTATGGTGATCATTTCTTATTCATTGCATTGTATGTTGATGATATGTTATTCATTGGTAAAGGGAAAGGTATGATTTCAGAACTGAAGTCTCAGCTCGCTGCTAAATTTGAAATGAAAGATCTTGGTGCAGCAAAGCACATTCTTGGGATGGAAATTAGAAGAGATAGGGTGAACAGAAAGCTATGGCTAGGCCAGAGTAAGTATGTGAATTCAGTGTTACAGAGGTTCAACATGCAGAATTGTAGACCATTGAGTGTTCCTTTTACAGTTGGAATGAAACTATCTATTTCAGATTGTCCTACATCCCCATTGGAGATGGAAGACATGAGAAGGGTGCCTTACCAGAGTGCGATTGGAAGCTTGATGTATGCTATGGTCTGTACTAGACCAGATATTGCCCAAGTAGTGGGAGTACTTTCTAGATATATGTCTAATCCTGGTAGAGTTCATTGGGATGCAGTCAAAAGAGTCTTCAGATATTTGAAGGGTACTTCAGAGTATTCTTTGTGTTATCATGGTAATTCAGTTGGAGACATGACTTCCCTTGATATCCATGGTTATGTGGATTCAGATTGGGCAGGTGATATTGATAGCAGAAGATCCACCAGTGCTTATGTGTTTACTTTGTTTGGTGGTGCAATTAGTTGGATGAGTAAGCGACAGGCTGTGGTTGCTTTATCCACTACTGAAGCAGAGTATATGGCAGCTACTCATGCTTGTAAAGAGGCCATTTGGCTTAAGAGACTGTGTTCAGATATTGGAATAAAACAAGGTACAGTGACAGTTTACTGTGACAGTCAGAGTGCAATTAGCCTAGCTAAGAACCCGACATTTCATGCCCGGACCAAACATATTGATATTCAGTATCATTTTGTTAGAGATATGGTCGAAGATGGTAGGGTGAAGCTGGTTAAGGTAGAAACTTTGATGAATGTTGCAGATGCTTTAACTAAGGCTGTGAGCACAGAGAAGTTCAGATGGTGTTCAGAGTCTATGGGCCTTATGGCCCCTAGCAATTGATTCTTTGTGTTGACATTCCCTTCGGCTCTTGCAAGGTGTTCGACAAGTGGGAGATTTGTTGGGAAAAATGGTGTCTCAACCTTGCATTTATGCGAGGTTACTATTTATAGTAAGTTTTCATTTGAGCACGAAATGGTGCGAAACTCTCCCTGAAGCTTCTGGTTGGCTAGATAAGCATTCTGGTAAAGTTGCGTTGCAAGGTCATAGCTAGTTTTGAAGATATTAATGTTTTCATCTTGGAGGGGTGCAATAAAATATTTAAACTTAATTTTGGAGACTTTAGAGGCTCCGAAACGCCCTGAAAAGTGGCCGTAACCGGCGAAGAAGGTTACGAGGTGATAGAGCACTTTGCGAGCTTTTTGGCGCTTCAAACGGTTCGTCAATCGAACACCCGGTTCTCAAGTTATGGCCTCCAAAAGTTTGTACTCCTGAAATAGGAAAAATAATTTGTATCGGACACATAAATGAGCTGTAAAAGGGAGCGACATGTGTTGATGTGTGCTTTAACATGTCATAGGGCGTCTAGAAGGGAGATAAGGTCGGCTACACCTTATTGGGTGGTTGTAGCCCATGGTTTTGTAATACCGTTTGACGGTTTCTTGTATTGTATCTCCTATTTATGAGGTGTGTGAGATAGAGGTTGTGTGTAAGAGTCTTATGGCTATTGAGTTGCCTCTGAATCTCTGATTAATGGTACTCCTGCGAAGAGCTTGCTCTGCAAGTATTTTGTAATCTGTTTTTGATTGCTGAATAAAATATTGAGCTGCTTTTGGAGGGTGGGGTTTTTCTCCCGAAAGGGTTTTCCCCACGTAAATCACTGTGTTGTGGTATGAATGCTATTATATCTATTTCTATTTTCTGTAACTGTTGTAACGATCTGAAAAAGTTTTGCATTACCCTCCTCTCAAGGTTAGTGTAGGAAGTTGTTTCTGCTACTTTACTTCCTTACACATTCTTGAAGGACAAAACAGAATCCTTTAGTAAGTTTAAGGCATTCAGGGCCTTAGCTGAAAAGGAAAGTGGTAAGAAGATAAAGTGTCTAAGAACTGATCAACGAGGTGAATTTACTTCAGAGAATTTCACTATTTATTGTGAAGACAATGGAATTAAGAGGTATATTTTTGCACCTAGAACACCATAGTAGAATGGTATTGTAGAGAGGAACAATTGGTCAGTTTTTGAAGCTGCTAGAAAAATGCTAATACAAAGAGGTGTCGCGGAAAATTTTTGGGGAGAAGCTGTCAGCACGGCTATCTACACTATGAACCGAATATTGGTAAAGAGAGGTAAGAATAAAACTCCTTTTGAATACTGGTATGGTAGATCACCTAATGTCAGTTACTTTAAGATTTTTGGTAGTAAATGTTTTATCAAGAGAGGTGACTATGTTGGTAAATTTGATGCTAAGAGTGATGAAGGCATATTTCTTGGTTACTCCACCAAGAGTAAAGCCTACAAATGTTACAACAACCAGAGAAAGAGTTCTATCATTGAAAGTGATGATGTCTGAGTGGACAAGTGTCCTAAAGTTTCAGGAGAAACTAGTGAGGAGAAGAAGGAAGATGAACCTTACATTCTAATTTTGGAACCAGAACCAGTGAAGCCAGAAGTTGGTGAAGTGAATGTTGTAATACCAGGTCAACCGAAATAGGTAGAATCTGTAGAAGATGAAGATAGTGAGGAAGAAGAACCTGAAGATAATGATCATGCCATTCAAAGGTATGCAAGACTCAATCATAATCCTGACCAGATTATTGGAGATAAATATGCTAGAGTGTTAACCAAAAGAAGAATTAGAGAGAATTCTTGCATGATCTCCACTATTGAGCCTAGAACTGCTAGGGAAGCCTTTGGAGATGATCATTAGATCAAGGCTATGGAAGAGGAGCTTGAACAGATTGAAAAGAATAATACATGGACCCTAGTACCCAGACCGGTAAAAAAAAATGTGATAGGTACTAAATGGGTATTCAGAAATAAGCTGAATGAAGATGGAGTAGTAGTCAAAAACAAAGCAAGATTGGTATGCAAAGGTTATGCACAGGAAGAAGGAGAAAACTATGGCGAGAAATTTGCACCAGTTGCTAGATTGGAAGGTATTAGGACTCTACTTGCATTCGCAGCATATAGGGGATTCAAAGTATATCAAATCGATGCGAAGTCAGTATTTCTAAATGGAATACTGGAAGAGGAGGTATATATTGAACAGCCAGATGGTTATACTTTGACTGGTGCAAAGGATATGGTGTGTAAACTACACAAGGAACTATATGGTTTCAATAAAGCACCCAGAGCATGGTATGAATGACTACATTCACACCTAATGAAGATAGGTTTTTCATAGAACCAGTGAAGACAACAATATATATCTCAAGACTGAAGGAGATAAGATACTGGTGAATGAAGTGTTTGTGAATGATATCATTTTTGGAGGCAACGATGACATAAGTGATGACTTTGCAAATGAGATGAAAAGTGAATTTGAAATGTCTCTAGTAGGAGAGATAAAACTCTTCATAGGTTTGCAAATTTAGCAGATGAAGAGTGGTATCTTTATCACACAATTCAAATATGTGAAAGAGGTATTGAAGATAGTTGGATTGGGAGAATGTAAACCAGTTGGGACACCAATGGTTACAGGATGTAAATTATATAAGGAGGAGGATGTTGCATCTGTTGATGAAAATGAGTATAGGTCAATGATAGGGAAACTGCATTATGTTGTTCACAATAGAGCGGATATTGCTCATGCATTTGGATTGGTTGCCAGATTTCAGAAGAACCCAAAGGAGACACACATTATTGCAACTAAAAGGATATTCAGATATTTGAAAGGTACTATTGATTATGGATTATGGTATCCATATTCAAGTAAATTTGATTTGAAGGTTTATACAGATGTAGACTAGGCAGGAAATGTTGATGATAGGAAGAGCACAACTGGTGGTGCATTCTTTCTTTGAGGAAGACTTCTATCTTGGAGCATCAAGTAGCAGAGTTGTATATCATAGTCCACTACTGAAGCTAAATATGTTGCAGTGTATATGAATTGTACCCAGGCAATTTGGATGAAACAAATTCTGGAAGGATTCAAGTTGAAGAACACAGAACTGGTAAAGATTTTATGTGATAACACTAGTGCAATAAATACCTCAAAGAACCTGGTTTTGCATGCTAGAACTAAGCATATTGAGCTGAAATATCATTTCTTGAGGGAGAAAGTGTAGAGTAAAGATGTGTTACTGGAGCATGTATCTACTAAGGATTAGCTAGCAAAAATCTTTACTAAACTGTTGCTTAAGACTACTTTTGAGTAACTTAGAAGTTAGCTAGGGGTTGTGCCCCTACATGAGGTCAATTGAGCAGATGTGGAAGATATTGATCTCGGAGCAAATTTAAGATCTTGAAGCAGGATTGGTGTAGAGTGGAGCTACTCCATAGGGGGAGCAGCTTGATGCAAAATAGTGAAGTGTGACACTACATGTTTTACTTGGACTTTGACATTGTTGTCAAAGGGGGACAAGAACTGTATGATTATGGGGAGAAGAACTATATGATTGTTAGGGAGAAGAACTGTAGCCAGTTACCAACTGAAGATATGGTGACTCATCTGAAGGAGAGTACAAGTTAAAATGTAAACCAAGATTCCTATACCTATTTATGTGTATTACTCTCAATCATCACAATCAAGGATATTGATATTTGTATTGCCATCAATGCCAAAGGGGGAGATTGTTGACATTTGATTGAAGATTTCATTGATGAACTATTATGTTGTCATTGATGTCAATTGCAACCGGTAATGGAGTTTGTTATGCAACCAGTAGTTGAGTAAGTGAAGGGAACCGATATTACTTTAGGGGCAGTGAGATCATCCGGTAACCCTACCTGGTGATATGCCAAACCCTAACCAATGGAGCTTGGTGAATTGGTTGTGTTGATTTATTATCAAATAGTGATCTGTAATGATTATGCCATGTATGCATGTTGTATGTGATGAGTTTCAAATGGTTTTTGGCGGGTAGGGATAACAGTTTTATCTTGGGAATGAGTGAGTACTTTGCATGAAGAGGAAACCACGTGATGAGTTATAGCAATTGATAAGTGGTGATCAAGGAGTGGTCGAGGTTGTCTTGAACAATGTACTAATGATTCCTATGTAGTCTAACGGTCATACTTGAACCTATTTGTTTGTAATCTCTATGAGATCTTAGGTTTGTGATGTGTTACTGACCTATTGTTTTACTTATAAGGTCAATGAATTGTTTTGTAGTAGTGTTAGCAATTTTGGTTAAGTGTTAGTGTGATTGATTGCTGAACCAGAAGGAGTATGTGCAATATGTGTGAAGGCATATAGGAGCATGAAAAGGATCTGATCAAGCTGAGTAGTGCTATTTACCAGATTAGCAAACCCCCGTTGTTCTCTAACAATTACAATAGTTAAATCTGTTAACCAGGTAAGCTTTAACAGGCTTAGTTCTATCTAAATCCTCTAACCAGGTGATCCATTAGCTTGGATTTCAAATCCTTTATTGAGGTTACTCCTAATAGGGTATTGCTTCTCACAGGGTGTTATAGTCAATCCCTTAACCGGGTGGTCCCTAACAGGATCTATTCCTAACAAGACATTTTGTAAAGCTTTAATAGGCTTGGCTCCTAAGAGGGGGAACTTTAGAAGAGTTCAGAATACTTGTAGGTATTCATCCCCACCATGGTTTTTCCCATTTGGTTTTCCACATCAAAAATCATTTATGTCAAGTGGTGAATGGTTTTTGTGGTTATGTTTTGATATGGTTAATTTTCTTAATTGTTAAATCCACTTAGTTATGTTAAGATGATAGGTAGTAATCGAAAATGTGATTTTACTATTGTTAGTAAAGTATTTTGATGTTTTGGTTAAATGGTTTGGGACTTTCAGAGTTGTTACAGTGTTATTTTGTAATGCTAGTAAACTGGTTAACTTGATAGTGCTATTGCAGCTTGTAGTACAGTGTTTGAACCAGTTAGTCCAGAGATTGTTTTTGAGTTTGGTGAAAGTTAAAGTCACTTTGCTATCTACTAATTCACCCCCACCCTCTCAGTAGTTGTCTGGACCTTACTAATTCATCATATCATCAAATGCACATACATTTAGGCACACTGCCTAGAGCTCACTACTCAAATATAATGGCCTGGAAGGCTACAACCCTCAGGGAAGTCACACTGACTTACAATAAGATTTGGACTACACTCTGAAAGAAATGAATTAAAATAATAGCATCTCCAAATGCCTGATTACAGTTTCGGTTAAGCATAGATGTCTTCCCTACAACACCAACCTGACCACAAACTCAACACCGAAGGACAAATCACTTCATCACACACAAACCTCTCTTTGATAATGCAAACACAACATCAACACCCAAAATACATGACTATATCACCTATATATACAATTCATCAACCTTGATAACAAGGTCGGCTAAACCCTCAACCCTCAATTATAAAATTACATCACAAGATACAAAGATCGACCACTGGAATAATATAATGGTTTACATAGCATAACATGGTCCTAAATCGAATTCCCAAACACACAACTCCACTGAAAATCATGCAAAGATCAACCACAACACACTACACCACCAGAAATACTACATAATATGCAAATCATCACCGGTTGATAGAAACCACCAAAAAATTGCATAATAATCAATGCGGATTGCCAAAACAAATATAACATGACTAAGAAACGCCAACAAGAATGTTAGAATCATCCAAAATAGCTGAACCAACACCACGTTTCAAATATTCATCAGACAATGTTTGAACGCTCAAGAACACAATCAATCAACAACTGTCATGAGGAAAGATAACTTGCAGAGCACCAAATCAAGATCTAACTGAAATAAAGATACACAAGACCATTCCAAGTATTATCCCAAAATATCAGCACCAAATCTAATCACATCAAAATATATCAGAGGATATACCGGATTCTGCAAAACAGTGCAAACCAACACTACAAACCAGATCATAAGATCTTCCCAATCAATAATCACCATAGCAATACACAGGAATTTGTTGGCAACAATGACCAAAAATATCCAATAATCTCCTCCTTTGGCATTGATGGCAACATATGAATGTGAAAAACAATCAATGCAAAGAAAAGAAGATATCTCCAACAAACTCCCCCTAAGATCAAGACTTAGAAAGAAGTTTTTCACATGATCTCTCTCCCCCTTTGACAGCAATGCCAAATATCACAAAATAGAAAACCAAACTCTCTCCCCAAAAATAGAAACATGAATCTCTCTCCCCATAAACTACATAACCAAACCAAACAAACTACTCCACCAGAGGAGCAGCACCAATTCACCAATCCGAATAAGAAGATAAGGCTATGAAATCCACCGGATTGATGCAACTTAATGCATCTAGTTCTCATCAAGAGGGGTGGATGCCCATAACTTGTCTCTCAAGTAGACAAATATATTGAAAATATCAGCTATGTGTTCCTTTGTAGATACATACTCTATCTTCACCTTCTCTTCACTCACTTGCTCTCTCAAGTAATGATATTTTATTGACACGTGTTTAGTCTTTGAATGTTGCATTGGATTCTTTGGCATGTTGATAGCATTGAAAATATCACAGTACATAACAGTAGGCTCATCATAAATAACTCTGATATCCTTCAACATTTGCTTCATCCAAACTACCTAAGTGCAATTACTAGCAGTAGAAATATACTCAACTTCCGCAGTAGATAAGGAAACTGAATCTTGTTTCTTTTTAGCCCACGAAACCAACTTCTTACCCAAAAATAATGCCCAATCAGCATCATTATAGGCACATAAAATGAAATAATCATTCCTAGGATACCATAATCCATAGTCCATAGTTACCTTCAGGTATCTGAATATCCACTTCACAGCAGTGATATGATTCTCTTTTGTATCAGCTTGATAACTAGCAACCATGCACACAGCATGCATAATGTCTGGCCTAGTCTGAGTAAGATACAACATTCCACCAACCATAGATTTGTACAAACTCTGATTAGTTTTAGGAGATTCATCATTCTTAGACAATTTACAACTAGTCACCATAGGAGTTCCAACCCCACTTTGGAGTCATCTAATCCAAACATCTTTAGAAATTTCTTTACATACTTAGTTTGAGATATGAATATACCTTTTCCAGTCTGTGCAATCTGCAAACCTAAAAAAAAATTCATTTCACCAATCATAGACATCTCAAATTCCTTCTGCATATCACCGGCAAAATCCATGCTCAAGGAAAAAGCCCACATAAAAAATACAAGCCACATCATCCTAGAATAATCATCAATTAGAAGCATAAAATATCTATCACCCTGCACACTTCTAACATTTGTAAGTCCACATAGGTCAATATGCACAAGATCTAGCAATCCAATAGATGTATATTGTTTTCTTTTGAAATAAATTCTTCTTTGCTTACCTAACCGATATCCCTTACTATAGCGTCATAAAATTGTGACCCTTGCAATTTTGACTGCATTTTAGGCCCTCACTCTGGTGATGACATTTCCCTACCCAATTGGGACCCCTTTCTGCCCTATTTCTTAAAATTGGCCTTTTTTTTAACTTTGGTATCATCTCAAGACCCTATACAAGCCTTGGACAGCGGTGTGGCACCCTTGTCCTCCCTCTTTGGGTGGCCCTAAAATGGATCCATCCAACCCTTAACACTAATTTCCTATTTGAGATCTAATCTCCCTATGTCGGTCTTCGGTGAGATGAAAATTATCCTCCTAGGCAAGTATAAAAGGGTATCTAGTCTTCTCATTTGCATAAGTGAAAGATAAGCGAAGATAAGAGAAAATCGGGTAAACAAGTGGAAGGTCTCCATCATCGTCATCAAGCATTCAAGTCTTCTTCTTCATGTGTCTTATTCATTCATCCATTGGAGCAACATTACAACATTCATTTGCAAGCATGTGTGTGTGTTAGGGTTTTATCATGTTACATGCCATTTCATGCAACACTTGTGATTACATTCAAGAAGAAAAGCAACCATCATCAATAAATTGCAGATCTACAAGGTATACATTTCCATCATTTACATTTAAGTATTTGCAATTACTTTCTTTCACGGTTGATTCCTCAACTGGGGTTTGACTAAGGAAAACCCCTATCTACAACCCTTCTTCCCTTCTTTTATGTGCGTAGATTGCAGGTTTGCGGTTGTAATTGCATATTTAGGCTTCATTTGCATAGATGGAAAAACCCTTTTCGACTCGTAGATTTTTTGGAGGATCAGGTGCAATTTCAACTCGATCCCAATGAATTTTCTCCAAATTTGTAGGGTAGGTCCATATCAGTCTAAATACCTCAGATCCAAAGTTACAGCGCAATCCCAAATCGGTAGCTCCTTATTTCACCCATTTTGTCTTCATTTTTTGCATAGTCAACTAGTCAACATATCTATTTACAAAAGAGGGTAAATTACAATCCAATCCTTGCAATCCACTTGACATTCTAAACCTTATTTCCCTTGGATTTGGATCTAGTGGATTCAGACCCTCTTTTGAATGTAAAGTATCTCCCAAGTGAAAATCATCCTAGTGATTTCCTTTCTCTCTCCTAGGTGGGGAATTACTAGGGTTCAGTTTTCCACTTTACATTTTGGTGAACCTGACGTCTAACATCATTAATTCTGATTTTTGTTTTCAAATCTGAGTGTATGCAATTTAAAATTTAACTTTTCATTTACAAGTTTGTTTTTCTATCAAATTTTAAAAATTTAGAGGTTAATTTCATTAAAGCCCTATTTTTTAATTTTGAAATTGAGCTTGTCAATTGTTTAATTTGGATAAATTATTTCAGATCTGAGCACTTTTTCAATTTCATCTACAAGATAAATTTCACAATTAATTTCTAAAATTAAGTGGTTGATTTCAAAAACCCTAATTTTTTTTAAATTTAAAAAAAATTGAGCTTGTGGGTTATCTAAATTTTGAATTTCCCTCTTCAAATTTGGTTTCTAATTCCAAATTAAATTCAAAATTGCAATCTTAGATCAAATTTCAATCTCAAATTTAAATTTTAAAATTAAGTGGTTAATTAAACAAGCCCTAATTTTTAAATTTAAATTAATTTTGTGCATTTCCAAATTCCAACCTTAGATCTATTTTAAAATTAAGTGGTTCTTTCTACAAGACCCTAATTTTGAATTTCATTTACTTGTGAAAAATTATCTCAAATTTAAATTTAAAATAAAAAGTGGTTAATTAAACAAACCCTAAATTTTAAATTTAAATTAATTTTGTGCATTTCCCAATTTTTCAATTTCCAACCTTAGATCTATTTTTTTTGGATTAGATATCAAATAGTCATTACATATCATCAGGAATGTCTAAGTTTAGCCACATCAAGGCACCGTAGGAGGGTGCATACACAAAAAAAATACAGTTTCACAAACACCTCCACTTATGGGAAGATGATTACAATAATTACATCATAATTATATGAGCAAAAAAGACCAAAAAAGAGAGTTCTAAAGGACTATGAAAAGGAGATTTCGGATTCTGGAGAAAAATTGTCTCCCACTAGTGAGATCCAGGCCACCCAACCCATGTTTCCATCCTGCCATACTTCCATGTGGCCATCAAGTATGTCCTTCTTGCAGGGGTGTGAGGTGCGCTCATGAAGCAAGTTAGCTTCCTCCCGAGAAATCTCCATGTGTAGGTGTCTACGGTCCATCTGTCTCATGAAGGCCATGAGTGCTTGCTCAAATGTGGCTTTTCCTGGTTCATCGCTCTCCCATGTGAAGCTATGGGATAGCTCTCTGATGTAAACGGTGGTGGCACCTTCCTTTATCCATCTATCAAACCTTAGATCTATTTTAAAATTTAAATTCTAAAATTAAGTGGTTCTTTCTACAAGACCCTAATTTTGAATTTAATTTTCTTGTGGACAATATCAAATTTAAATTTTAAAAAATTAAGTGGTTAATTAAACAAACCCTAATTTTTAAGTTTAAATTAATCTTGTGCATTTCCCAATTTTTCAATTTCCAAATTTCAATCTTAGAGCTAATTTTAAATTTTAAATTAAGTGGTTCTTTTTTTGCAAGGCCCTAATTTTAAATTTAAATCTCTTGTGGACAATTTCAAATTTAAATTTTAAAATTAAGAGGTTAATTAAAAGAGCGCTAATTTTTAAATTTAAATTAATTCCTTCAATTTCAAATTTTAAAATTAAGAGGTTATTTCCACAAGGCCCCTAATTAAACAAACCCTAATTTTTAAGTTTAAATTAATCTTGTGCATTTCCCAATTTTTCAATTTCCAAATTTCAATCTTAGAGCTAATTTTAAATTTTAAATTAAGTGGTTCTTTTTTTGCAAGGCCCTAATTTTAAATTTGAATCTCTTGTGGACAATTTCAAATTTAAATTTTAAAATTAAGAGGTTAATTAAAAGAGCGCTAATTTTTAAATTTAAATTAATTCCTTCAATTTCAAATTTTAAAATTAAGAGGTTATTTCCACAAGGCCCCTAATTTTAAAAATTCAATCTCTTTTGGATAATTTTAAATTTTAAATTAAGAGGTTATTTTTTTACATAATCCTTATTTTAAATTTCAATTTCCTAGAAGGTTCCATTATTGCTCTTTATTCTTTCAGTCAATTTGTTCATTTAATTCAGTAATCATTTTTCCTAGAATTTTGAATTATTCAATTATTTTGCAAGTTTCAAATTTCACAATTTCAAATTCAAATTTTATTTTCCTTCCTTTATTCAATTTCCTATACATGTATGGGGTGAACATTATTATGGTTAAATGACATATGAGTTTCATGTTTGATCATAAGTGCATATGGAGTTCTTATCTTATAATTTTGCTAATTCAATTTCAAGTTACATTAAATATTTTCATGATGTTCCCTTTCATGCATATGATGATAATTTATTTCTCTCTTTCATTCATAGATACGATTTACCCTCTCCCAAAATTGATCTCATTAATGAGGGCACATTGGTGCAAAAGGGGAATATGGACACTTCTTTCAAAGATCTCCCTCCTAAAGATGAATCTTTGGAGAATTGTGTTCCTTCTTCTCCTAAAAAGTACCTCCCTCATAAGGATTATTTGGTGCAAGAGGATGATATTATGGCTACTTATCCTAGTGATACCATACCTTCTTTTCATGATCTTCCTCCAAGAGATGAAGCATTCATTACATATGATAGTCCCTTTCCTAATCACAAAGATGTCTTAGAGCAAGAGGATGAAATTATTAGAAATTTCCTTGATTCTCTTCTTTCTCAAGATGTATCCTTAGAGAAAAAAGAACCTAGTCAAGTCAATACCATTCATTCTTCTTGTTATGAGAAGCCTAGACCTAAAAAACATCCTAATATCCTACAAGCTACAAAATACATATGTGAAAGAAGTAATATGAAAAGGGAACTAGAGAAAAAATATGGTTCTAAACTACATCACTCATTTAATGTTGGCATAAAAAAGAAAGATCCCAATATTGTTTTAACCTCTCATCCTTCCCCTCCTCACTCTACGAAACATGTTGATAAGGAACCTAATATTGTGAAAAAGCTACATGATATCTTAGCTAAGATTTCCCTTTGGGATTTAATTCAAACTTCACCTTCATATCATAAGTTGATCCAAGAAGCCTTACAAAGGGTGGTTCCTCATCCTTCTTCTAAACCAAATGATATGACATTCTCACAAGATGAAATGCCTTTTATAGAGGTTAAAAATAGAGATGATCCCCTTATGATTACTTCTTGCATTTATGAATAAAAGATAAGAGGTACTTTAATTGATAATGGGTGAGCTCTTAACATTTGTTTTGTTGACTTATTAGATAAGATAAATTGGGATTATTCTTCTATTCAACCCTATCATCTTGGTGTGTGTGGCTTTGATAATGTTCCTAGAGAGTCTCTTGGTATAGTCATATTACCTATTAGAGTAGGGCCCGTGCCTTTTTCTACTCCTATTCATGTCATGCCAAACCATCTTAAATATAACCTTCTTCTAGGTAGACTATGGATTCATGCTATGAAAGCAATCCCTTCTACCCTTCATCGCACAATCAAATTCATATATAATAATGAACTTCACTCAATAAAGGTCGATTCTAGTCCTTATTATTTCACTTATGATGAAGTGGGATATATTCTCCCCTTTAGTACTATGATTCCTTCAGCAACACCATCTCCTATCAAAGATGCTTCTAAAAATAATAATTGGGGTACAAGAGACTTTACACCCTCCTCCAACAGATACAAGACACCTCAATCTAAGATTGAAGCCTTTGCGAAGCCTTTTGTGTCTTTTATCCAAGCTTATAAACCAATTTTCACTTCTCCTTCTAACACATGTCTTGATAGGAGCAAATACAATGGATGAGTTCTAAGATGTGTGCAACAAAGTCTTGAAAGTCATGAGAAATCACATTTTCCTTTGTCAACATCTTCTTCTCCATTGTCTTGTAAATCCACACCTTCTCATTCTAATTTTGAGTTACAACAAGAAAATGTGTTGACAAATCTTCTAAATTCCAACTTAATATCTCCTCTTTGTCCTAAACGAAGCAGAAAACATAAACAACATTCTCAAAATTCTTCTTTTTGTAATATCATCAAACCCATGGCCATTCTACTAATGAGTGTCAAGATTTGAAACCACAAATACAACATTACATTGATTCGGGCATGTTAAAAATAACATCTGACAATGAATGGAATATTCATCATGATCATTTAAAATAACATTCAAGTTCCTATTATGTTGCTCCTCACTATGTGACATAGTTAGCCTACCTATTGGGGGCTCCTTGTCATTCATGGTGGTACAATTTCAAGTGCAATAATACTTAGTGAGAAATGTAATAGTCTATTTATTCTTGCCTCTATGCTTGGGGGGCAAGAATATTCCTTTTCCTCTGTCTAAGGTTTCACTATTTTATTTATGGAGTACATTTTTCATAAACTTGATGTCCTTTCTTGCATGGAGTTCTCCTTCATGCGAATGCATGTATGATCCATGAGTGGGATCTTTTCCTTTCTTATATGTCTATTATGAACAATCTCTCCTCAGAGAACTTTTGTGAATCTTCTTATTTCTGTCTCTTTTCAAACTACCTCTTCTATTGTGTTATTCATAACTTGATGTCCTTTCTTGAATGGATTTATCCTTTATGCGAGCGCATGTATGTTCCTTGGTTAGGATGTATTCCTTGCTTGAAATGGTACATCTCTTATGAGTAGTCTCTCTCTAGAAGTTGTGTAATTATTCTCATTGTCCTACACTTGGGGGGAAATGATCTCTCTCCCTCTCTCTTTCTCTAAGGATCCACTCTTTCCTATGTTGTGGATGGTGTGAGTTTTATTACTTGATGTCATTCCTTGTGTGGAATTGTTGTTATTCACTCAAGGGTTCTCTCTTATACAAGAGGTGTAAGTCCTTGACTACAATCTCTTTCACCCTTGGTAATGTACATCTATAATAAATTCACCCATCCCCATTGGGATAAAAGTGAGTCATCCTCCATCAAGAATCCCTTTTACTTAGCAATAGGAGGAAGGATTGAATTCTTGTTCTCTTCTTTTATTTATTCTAGAAGATGTTATATTTGTCTAATACAACTCCTCTTGGGGGGTAGATGTCTTTTGAACACAGATCTCTTCTCCTCCAAGGATCTCCTTTACACTTACGACAAGTTATCTCTTTTCAACTATCTTATACTTGCTTCAAGACTATTCCCTCTCTTTCTTGGATCTATGACATTGTTGCATAATGGATACCTTATTTATGTTGAAGGTAGGTGTCCTTGTTCTACTTTCCTTAAGATATCAACATTAAACTATGTTGACATATTAAGGGGGGGCACCCACATTGCTCCTTTTGTATTATATTTCTCTTGTGCATTGTATCTCTTATATAGTGAGTCACTCTTGGAACCAGGGGGCAACCTCTTAGAGAGATATGTCGCCACTTTTCTCTTATATAGTGGGTCATTCTTGGAACCAAAGGGTAGCCTCTTAGAGTAAGATGTCGCCACTTTTCTCTTACACAATGGGTCATTCTTGGAACCAAAAGGTAGCCTCTTAGAGAGAGATGTCGCCACTTTTCTCTTATGCAGGGTGATTATTCTCAAAACCAGAGCATACTCTCTTAGAGAGAGATGTCATGCCTTTCTTGACATTTGTACTATACATCTTATACAGATTGTAGAATACTCAGGCTTAGACTCCTATGAGGTGCTCTAAACCTCATTTGCACACGTGCACACGAGGTTGAGTGGAACTAATGGTGTTCTCACTCTCCTCTTTTACATGGATCACCTAGGAAGAATCTAGGGGCTAGTTTTCCATGTCCTTTTATCTCCATGGATCAGCTAGTTCTAGGGGCGACATGTCCATGGTTCCTTGTGTTCACCTTTCTTCTCATGGATCACCAAAGTGTTTATTCATGTTCCCTCTCTTCTTCCTCTCATGAACTCATAGTTTTACTATTGATGGTTCGTGGATGATTACAACTTTGCTCTTTTATGTGATTATATGTATTCATGAGATGGAATTTTATGTTTCATGAATGATATTAGTTGATTGATACATTTTTCATATCAAGGTCCCTTAGGCTAGTTGACTTGAGGTCTTAAGATATTATCTTTTGTTGTGTGCCTTTTTATGTGCACTTGCATATGATTGAGTGAGTTAAGATCCTAATATTGGGGGCTTGGTTCCTCGAGATTAGTGATGTCTTATACTCCTTGTGATCTTTCTCCACATCTCTCATCTTCATCTCTCTTTCTTCTACTTTTGTGATAGTATTAGTGTAAGCCATACTCCTGCTAAAGTGGGGGTTAAATGTAGCGTCATAAAATTATGACCCTTGCAATTTTGACTTCATTTTAGGCCCTCACCCTGGCGACGACATTTCCCTACCCAATTGGGACCCCTTTCTACCCTATTTCTTAAAATTTCCCTTTGTTTTAACCCTGGTATCACCTCAAGACCTTGTCCAAGCCCAAAAATAGGGAAGGACAGGGGCATGGCACCCATGTCCTCCCTCTTTGGTTGGCCCTAAAATATGTCCATCCAACCCTTAACCCTAATTTCCTCTTCAAGATCTAATCTCCTTATGTCAGCCTTTGCTGAGATGAAAATTATCCACCTAGGCAAGTATAAAAGGGGATCTAGTCTTCTCATTTGCATAAGTGAAAGATAAGAGAATATAAGCAAAAATTGGGTAAACAAGTGGAATGTCTCCATCATCATCATCAAGCATTCAAATCTTCAAGAATCCATCAATTATTCTTCTTCATGTATCTTCTTCATTCATCCATTGGAGAAACATTACAACATTCATTTGAAAGCCTATGTGTGTTAGGGTTTTGTCATGTTACATGCCATTTCATGCAACACTTGTGATTACATTCAAGAAGAAAAGCAACCATCATCAACAAATTGCAGATCTACAAGGTATGCATTCCCATCATTTACATTTAAGCATTTGCAATTACTTTTTTTCAATGTTGATTCCTCAACCGGGGTTTGACTAAGGCAAACCCCTATCCACAACCCTTCTTCCCTTCTTTTTTGTGTGTAGGTTGTAGGTGCGCGACTGTAATTGCAGATTTAGGCTTCATTTGCATAGATGGAAAAACCCTTTTCGACTCACGGATTTTTTGGAGGACCAGGTGCGACTTCAACTCGATCCTGATCTTTTCTCCAAATTTTAAGGGCACATCTGTATCAGTCTAAATACCTCAAATCCAAAGTTACAGCACAATCCCAAATCAGTATCTCTTTATTTCACCCATTTTGTCTATATTTTCTGCATAGTCAACAAGTCAACATATCTATTTACAAAAGAGGGTAAATTACATTCCAATCCTTACAATCCACTTGGCATTCTCATCCTTATTTCCCTTGATTTGGATCTAGTGGATTCAACCCCTCTTTTGAATGTAAAGCATCTCCCAAGTGAAAATAATCCTAGTGATTTTCTTTCTCTCTCCTAGGTGGAGAATCACTAGGGTTCAATTTTCCACTTTACACTTACATAGCAGATTAGAAGGCTTAACAATCTTAGGGAGATCTCTAACAATGTGTGTAGAATAGATCTTAATCATTGAACTAAAATTTACATGACACATTCTCCTATGCCTTTACCAACCCTCATCAATCTGAGAAATCAAACATCTTTTCTCCCCAGCATTCAAATGAAAAATGTTACCTTCAGTCTTAGTTCCAAATGCAATCTCTATACCAAAGGAATTTAAGATCTTGCATTTACCATCCTTGAATTATAGATCATAACCCTTATCAACCATATGTCCAACACTCAAAATATTATGCTTCAAACCTTCAACATACAAGACATCATTAGTGTTATTCTTACCATCAAAAGAAATAGAACCTCTCCCATTGATCACATAGGCTTTGTCATCTCCAAATCTGACTATTCCACCATCATATCTTTCCATGCTTACAAATTTTCTTTTATCACTGGTCATATGATGTGAACAACCACTGTCAATCATCCATTCATCTTTCTCTTCAACTTTAGCAGCTAAAGCTTTCTCCTCAATAGTACAGTTAGTGGAATCAACATGTATAGGTCCATCTTCCTTAATGGAAAGGAATACAACTTTATCTCCTTCAGATTCTTCATCTGTAATACCTTCATCAATAGCATAATAACAGTTCTTTTGATTCCTATACTTCTGGTTAGGCTTGTAAGGTTTTTAATAATTCTCATGCTTGGCATATCTATCATTCTTATCATACTTATCAAATGTATCATGTATGTCATACTTAGCCATTTTCTCCGAACATCTAGTCTAACAAAAATTTCCTATCTTACTACAAGGGAAACATTTCAAAGGCAAATTTACATCATACTTATCGACACCTTTAGGCAATCTCTAGGCAATTAGCGCTTCAAGTTCATACATCTCCCTCTCTTTCTCTTTCATCTCTCTTCTCTCTCTTTCATATCTAGATATTTTGCACTCATCAAGATCATATTTCTTCTTACCAGATATAGATGCAGATTCTCTAAATGTTGTCTCAGACTTTCCATGTGATTCTCCAAATTCACTTAGCTCAAATGTAGCAAGCTTTCCAACCAACATCTCTTGTCACAATAGCCACACTCTGGATCTCATCAATAGCAGCAACCTTATGTTTATAGGAAGGAGGCAAAGATCTTATCACCTTAGAAACAATTTCATCTTCCTCAAAAGTTCCACCGATACATCTGATACCTAGGACAAGGTCATTCGCCTTAGCCATAAAATAGTGTATGTTTTCATCACCGCCCATCTTCAATGTCTAATACTTTCCTCTTAAACTCTGCAACTTAGCAACTTTCACTTGTTTATCACCTTCATATAGCACCTCAAGATTCACCTAGATCTCATGAGAAATCTGAAGTTCCATTACATTGGTCATCTCAGAATCAGTCAAGGCACTAAGCAATGCTTCCTTCGCTCTAATATTATGTTCTGATTCCTTAACCTCATCTAGAATTGATGGTCCATTCTGAGGAACAATATAGACATTCTTTGTAATCTTCCAATAATCTTCACCAAGACATTTCAAGTGCACTTACATTCGGTCCTTCCATCAAATCTCAAACTATCCTTCTTAAAGATCACACCTTGAGCTTCCATCTCGGATCTCCTCTAGTGGTTAAGCTTCTATCGAAGGATCTAGCTCTGATACCAATTGTTAGCAGTAGCCAAGAGGGAAGATTAAGATGGCAGATGAATCAATCTTCATTTGCATAACAAAATTAACCACAAAATACAGATCTAATAAACTACAACAATAAGATAGATAAGAAAATTAACAACACAACACCAAGATTTTGACATGGAAAACTCGATTAAGGGAAAAACCATGGTGGGAACCTACCCACAGTAAGATGATACTCTACAGTAGTATGTGAAAATGTTACAATGGGGAATGCACATGCATTCAGGCACACTGCCTAGAGCATCTCCAAATGCCTGATTACAGTTTTGGTTAAGCATGGATGTCTGCCCTGCAACACCAATCTCACCACAAACTTAACATCAAATGATAAATCAATTGATCGCACACAAACCTCTCTCTGATAATGTAGACACAACATCGACACCCAAATTACATGACTATATCACCTATATATACAATTCATCAACCTTGATAACAAAGTCAGTTAAACCCTCAACCCTCAAATACAAAATGATAGCACATGATACAAAGATTCACCACCAAACTAATATATGGTTTACATAGAATAACATTGTCCTAAATCAAATTCCCAAATGCACAACTCCACCGGAAATCACTTAAAGATCAACTGCAACACGCTACACCACCAAAAATACAGCATAACACGCAAATCATCACCAGTTGATAGAAAGCACCAAAAAAATGCACAACAATAAATATGGATTGCCAACACAAATAGAAAATGACTAAGAAACACAAGAAAGCACATTAGAATCATCCAGAATAGTTGCACCAACACCACTTTTCAAATCTTCATCGATCAACGTATGAAAGATCAAGAACACAATCAATCAACAACTGTCATGGAGAAAGATAACTTGCATATTACCAAATCAAGATCCAACTGAAATGAAGATACACAAGACCATTCCAATAAATATCCCAAAATCTAAGCACCAGATCTGATCACACCGGAATATTCTGGAGGATATACCAGATTCTGCAAAACAGTGATCAACAAACCATCACTACAAACCGGATCATAAGATCTTGCCAATCAGCAATCACTTGAGCAATACATAGGAATATGTTGGCATCAATGACAACAACATATCCTAGTAGAAGAAATGACCAACAATATCCAACATGGTTACCCCAAGTGGTTTGGTTAGGGTTACGTTAATGGATAAAGATTTTATCCAAGGCATAAATGAATGTGCAAGAGTTAAAGGGCTACCTTAGTCAAAGCATTAAATGCATGAAGAGACTTGAGGGTTAAATGGATGGTTGAGTTAGAGAAAAATTATCTATCCAAGGGTCAAAGGGGGGTTAGTTTGGTCAAGGACCCATGTGGGTTAACTTGTTGAAGGGAGAAGGCTTTTAATGCTTTGTAAGAGCCTTCGATATTTTTGAGAAGTGATTATTCACTAATCCCTTAGTTAGGAATGTGAAAACACTTAGAAGAAGATTAGGCTAATTTAAAAGGGATCAGAAGAAAGGTTAGTGTGCAAGTGGGTATTGTAGGAGAATTGCTAGTGGGTGAGGATAAAGAGGATTTTAAATAAAATAAAATTCATTTATTTCAATTAAATGCACGCAACTTGCATTGGATGGGTATTTTAAATAAATATTTATTTATTTAAATGTGTGAGGGGGATTTAATTAAATGTTAATCTAATTAAATGTGAAAGGGGGATTTAATTAAATAAATGTGACTTATTTAATTAATGGTCTGAATTTGGCTAGGTGAATTAAATCAAATAAATTCAATAATTTATTTAAATAATAGTAGAAGGGTGTTGGGATGAATTAATTAAATATTGATTTAATTAATAGTTGAAAAAGTGGAAAGGATTAATTAAATGTCAATTTAACTAATAGTTGGATGAATGATAATTAAACAAATATAAAATTCATTTAATTGGATGGATAGGAATAGGTGTCTACATTTTGCCCCTCTTTGAAGTGATGTGTGGTGACACGTTGATTCAAAGAATAATTTGCTTGATGATTATAAAAAATATTATTTACCTCAGAGTAAATTTTTTATTTTCCCCAAACATTGATTATCGAATAATGATGCGAGTATGCCCCCTTGGGAGATCAATTGAGAAAACTTTAATTTTTTAAGGATTTATCAATTTGAAATTGATGTCCTAATAAAATGATTCAATTATTTTAAAATGTCAATTCCTTGATTGCCTTGATGCTTTCACCTAATTGAATGATTGAGTGAGTTTGATTGACCTCATGATAGATGAGCGTCAATGATATAAACTCAAAGACTAATGATTTGATTAATTGTGTGACCTCATGATAGATGAGAGTCACTGATATGGTGAGTTTTATTGTCATCATGATTGATGAGTGTCAATGATATAAACTCAAAAATTGAAGATTGTGTGACTTCATGATGAATTAGCATCATTGATCAGTGCACGAAGAGATTGATTAAAATATCAAGCAAGTAGATAGGATAGCTAATTGATTGATTGATAATTGACATTTTGTTGATATCAAGCTAGCTCATGTGAATCTATCAGGGAGAGAGTTAGATGTTGGTGTGTGAACTCGCAATGTAGGTTCCCACTTTTTGGTACATCTTGATTTTGCTGAAATCATACACTTTTTAAAAAATATAATGATTTAAGCTTCAAGAGGTCCCATTTGAAGTAATTAATTGAAGAGAGTTAGATCAAAGGCTCTTAGATTAAAATTTCTCAGATAGAACCTCTCTACTTCTAAATCATACTTGCAATGGAGTCTCCTCTACATCTATCAAATGCTGATAAAAAATAAATTTTACATCACCTTTTCGGGGGTGAAATGAATTCATTTAAAATTTTTATTTTTTTCAGTATTTAGCCCTTATTAAAAGCTTTTCAAATAGTATAATTTTTAATATATTTAATTTCATTAATATATTTTTATTTTATTTCTTATGAATGTAGGTTTTTAACCGAACATGAACTTCTTTGGTCAATGCTTTGGGAAAAATAGTAAACTAATTCAAAAAAAAGTTGAAAAATATATATGCCCTAGGTACTGATGTCTTCTTTATAACAAAAAAAAAAAAATTGAATTTTGATATATATAAAACAAGTTAAGTGTTCAAACGTAAACCTATATCTAAATTATAATTAGTCAAACTTCAAAAATTAATAAAATGAAAAATATTCAACATATCACTATCAAACCAACTACATGTCCTCGGTATTGATGTTAGAAACCAAAATTCAAAAATATCAAGTTTTTATGATTTATAGAAATAAAGTTATGCATTTCAGGATGCACATCACTCTTATAAAATGTTGTTTACTATAAAAAACTACTTTTTGAGGGAGATGGAAAAATCAATAAAATTTTATTCAAAAAAATTTGAAAAAAATATATTTAGAATCTACGAACAAGATGTTACAAATTACTAGTTTACATCATCTTGAAAATCTAAATGGTTTAAAATTTATAGGTGGCAGAAAGTGAAGATTTTTTTAAAAATATTCATCTAAGTGTGAAAGTTGGTCAGAAAGTGGGAACCAGTATTGTGAGTTCACCTTGGTCCATCTGGGGGAGAATTAGGAGGTTTAGTTAGACCGACAATGTTTGGAGGGAGCATTGCCTAGATTCATGCGTTCTAATTTGTTGATGTATACATGCTCCTGATGACATTTGATGATTTATTTTTTACTTGAGATGTACCCCTCATATGTATTTGATAACTTTGCACACTTGGACATTGATTTTTTAGTTATGATATGATATGCAGTGGATGCAAGTTATGTGGTTTATGCTTAATTTACATGATCGATGTATGGATCTGATTTCTATGTATTGAATTATTATATGATGGTGTGATATATATGCATATGATTTTACTGTGACATGTTCATATGATGATTATGCATTGGAATGTGTGTATCATGATGATGTTTATCCATGCTTATGTATATGATGCATGCCATGATGAAATTTATGTAAATGACATTATATGATTATGATTATGTTTATGTGATGATGCATGTTACTTATGATGATGTGATGTATGGTATTAATGCTTATATGATGGATGGATGTACTTATTTGAAATGCAATTTAAATGGAATGATAATGAATGCAACTAAATGCAATGATGTAAATGATGATTTTAACCATGCAAGCCTAATTATGCAATGTTGTCATTTTGTCAGTCAATTTGTTGTGCCCTTTTGTTATTACTTATCAAGTTACCATTAGTTTTTTATATTCAAAGTCATACTATATATTCTAGTTGGTTAGCACTACCGAATCATGAAGACGATATAAACAGAGAAGTCGGTATGCACAGTCTAGTCGGTTACAGAAGAAAGCGGTTACAAAATGCAGTATAGACCGAGCTGTCTACCAAGTATCTTTTTATGGCTACCGAGTAGTAAAGTTAACACACCGAGTTGATATTCACCGAGTGAAATGTGTTACCAGATACATTGAACCTAGACATGCATATGAAAACGTGTTACAAGATCGAGGCACATCTAACCGTTATTACATTGGAAATTGCACTAGAAGATTGTGTATGAATGTGAGGTCAATCTAACCAATGAAATATTTTGTTTAGTTATTCATTCGAGGAATCTTGTTTGTAAGATTGAAGCAATGAATTGGATCACCGTTTTAAGAGATCTATATATAGAACATTATTGAAGTGTATGTATGCATGAAGGAAGACTGTTACAGAGACACAGAGGTCACCAAGAAGGTTTTCAGAGAATAGTCGAAGAACAGAGTAAACAGAAGGGTTTACTGAGTTACTATATGGGTTACCGAGGTATGCTATAAGCAAGGTAATCTTATCCTGAGTACATAGAATCTGCTATAACATTTCAGATGTAAAGTTGCAGATGTTTGTAATGATTTTATTGTAATATTGTGAAGTTGAAAGAGAAACCTTTAACAGGGTAAAAGACTCTAACCAAGTCTATAAATTGTAAAGCCTCTAACCAGGTGTAGCATTCAGAATAAATGTTGTAAAATCCTTTATCAAGGTAGATCTAACAGATCTTGTTACTCCTAACAGGGTAAGCTATCAGAAATAGCTAAATGTAGCTCTAACCGAGCATTCTTTATTATTGCAGTAGTGAAGTTGTCGGTGCCATCCCCACCATAGTTTTTCTCTCTAACCAAGAGTTTCTGCGTAACCAAAATATATGTGTTATGGAGTGAATCATGTATGATTGTTATCTGTTTGTTTTAACTTTATTTTATGTTACTGCACTATTCTGTTTATGCATAACAATAAGGTTATTATTCAAGAAAGGTTTTGGGGTACTGATTCACCCCTCCCCTCTCAGTACATTAGCTTTCCATATTGGGCCTAACAATTGGTATCAGAGCTTCAATCTTGGAAAAGGGTTTAACTACCTAAAGAGAAAGATCTTATCAATGGAAGGATATAAACAATCTTGGAGGATTGTGTATCTGCAAGAAGAGCTGGATCATACAAATCAAGTGATTGCAGACATGCAAAGGCAAATGCAAAAATCTCTTAAAGTAAGAAAAAGATTATCTGATGACTTGCACGATTCTCAAGAGTTAGTGGAACAAATTGAGACATCATCTGAGAACAGTATATCTGAAGAAACTAAAGAAATGATTGGAGTGTTGAAAGAAAAGAACAAAGCATTGGCTGATCAACTAAAAGCAATGAAAAGAGAACATGAACATTTCAGTACACAGATGACTGAAAAGCTAGATGCATTGAGGACAGCAGAGGATAAAGCAAGAGATCTACAAAGAGAGAAACAACAACTTGAAGTCTTAGTATCTGATAAGAATGATGAAATCATAAGGTTAACTGGGATTCAACAAAATATGACAGATCAACTAAGTTATGCACATCATGAAGCAATTCTAAAGAATGATGAAAATCAAGCATTAAAACTTGAAGTATCAAGGTTGACTGATGAACTTGAAATAGAGAATAAATCCAAAGAAACATTGAAGAAGAGTTATGATGCATCAAATTTGTTGGATGAGCAACTGAATACAAGAAGACCCAACAAAGATGCAGGACTCGGTTATAAAGGAAAAGAATCAACCGAGAAAGGAATCCATACTACCGAGAGAGGAGAATCATCAAAGAAAGTTGGAAACAGGAATAACATCAAAAGGAAGAAGCCTATTTGCTACTACTATGGAAATCAAGGTCATACTACCAACATATGCCAGATTAGAAAAGGTAAGCAACCGAATATCACTAAGTCCAATGGATATTGTTACAATTGCAATAAATATGGTCACACATCTAATCAATGTAGGATAAAGTCTGTTAACAACTATTAGAAGGCAAAATTCAAAGGGTTTTGTAGAAACTGCAGTAGATATGGACATAGTACCGAGAAGTGCTGGTCTAAGCAAAAGAACTACATGCGGTGTCCACACCGAGAAAACACTAGAGGTTACCGAACTCACACAGATCCTTACCGATTATATGCAGCAATGCCATGGGATTACAATACAAGGATATGGTGCAAATGTTGTGGAAGATATGGACATATTAGTGCCAACTATTTTATAAGGTTCAAAATGAACAACTGAAGATCATGGAGAAATCCTGGTATGCAATGTTTTCATTGTCATAAAGCTGAACATTTAGCTGGAGATTACAGAGATCAACTTAGAAGAGATACTGAAGAGATAAAAGAAAAAATGAAAATGATTTGGAAAAAGAAGGAAATCATGTCAGATGAAGAAAACACCTTACCTACCAAGTTAGGTGCACCTATTCCAAATTAATCAGAAAAGGTATGAAGGGACTGCATTCTCTAAAGGTTAAATCATAACAGTTCCTACTCTATTATGTACAAAATTCAAAATCTGCATAGTTAAGATACATTAGTAAGTTTGAAATTCTATCAAAAGTACTTTACAGGAAACCTGTCAAGTTGGTATATACAGGAAGCCTGTCAAGTCAGTAAATGAAGGAAATTTGGTTATCGGTTAAAATGTAAAAAGGAGTAAATCGGTTAAAGGTGAACCAAGTGCATTTAATGTTTTGACCTAACTCGCATGAAGCTTGATAAGGTATTTTGTGTACTTAAAGGTATTTTCGCGGTCATTTTCATTCACCAAGTTTTCAAGAGAGCAGAGAAGAGCGAATCAAGGCGATCAAACTTCATTTAGAGCGAATTTCAAGGTATTTACATCAAATCTCATCACATTGTTAAGCTAGTTTCCAATCTTGTCAAATTGCTATTATCTACTGAGTGTGAAGCGTCAGTCGTTTGTAAACCATCAAACCCTAAGGATAGTTTGCTAATTTTTTACCTGAAATCTACAATGGTGCCCAAGATCCAAGATCCCGTAGTTGTCAAGAATGTGGAGAAGCCCTCACTGAAGTACTCTTTGACTCCTAAAGTCGCCTCTGAACCGGATGACAAAACTGCATTTTCACTCATCTCGGATCGAGTCTTGTTAGTTGAATATGTTAGATTCTTCACCAAATGTCGTGTTGAAGAACTTGGTCATGTTGAGATTAGTGACACATATGATGAACTTTTTACCGATGGCAAAATAGATAGCAAGTATGAGCATATCAAAATCAAGGGATTAACTGAAGCCCTAGCCTATCCCTATGTGTTCAAACCCCAGTGGGTTAAGTTTGTGTTAAGCAGAGTTCATGATGATTTTATGTGGCTAGAGGAGAAACCATTCAAAATCACCAAGGAAATCATTCATGTGATCACCGGGTATCCTATCTATGATCATGCACGAGCATAGAAAATGATATCACAGAAGGAGTTAATTAGTCTAACTGGAGTAGAATCTGATTACCGAGGATTGAAATTGAACAATGTTACTGATGCAGAACTTAAGTTTGCAATTAGAGTAATTGGTTATTGTTTCTTCCAATCAGCAAGGGAAAACAGTGTACCATGTGTCGCAGTTGACTTAGCCTATAAAATAGTGAAAAAGGGAATGAAAGTAGATTTATGTGAAGTGCTACTGAAGAACTTGTTTGAGAACCTGAACACAATAAGGAAGCCGAAGAAGAACAACTCGACAAACACACTGAAGTTTGGTTCACTTCTTGTATGCATGTTTTTCTACTTTGAGAAGTTCTTTCCCTCAGTCGGTAAAGTAGTTTGGGAGCTACACTGACCTATCACCCATCAAATCAATGATTTTATCAAGAAATTGGGAGATAATTTTAATGATATCATGGATAACTATTTCAAAAAAATTCAAGAGAAGATGCACAATAGGTACTGGATTCCACCACAACTGGTAGAGAAATATAAGGATGATATATGTTTTGAGGTAGACACCGATTACTATTATATGAATGTTGTTGAACCAAGGACTCAATCTTTGCCACAAATGGGTTATGAGATTGACTATGATATCAAAAAATAGCAAATTGATGCCTATCTTTCATTGCCAAGGCATGCTACCGAATTAAGATATGGAACTTATGAAGAGGTGAAAGAAAAAGTAAAAATGAGCATTGTAGTACCCAAGGCTACAAGAAAGGCTACAAAGATGATAAAGGTTTTATCTGATAAATTCAGAGAAGAATCCTCCTCTACACCTATCAAAGGCACTCTTTCCATTACCGAAGAGGAATTAGAAGCTCAAGAGGCAGCAATAACATTAAGTACCGAGTTGCCTAAGGGTAAAGTTTTGAAAAGAAAGAAACAGGACATTTCAAAAGCCCTATCGACTCCACCAACAAAGAGACCTAACACTAGAGCATCAGCTGCATCACCGAGTAAGAAACAAAAGAGTGTTACTGCACCCAAGGTAACCAAGACCTACAAGAAATCTACTCGGAGACTCATTCTGGCAAAAGAGTCTAGTGATACAAAATCCGACGATGCAAACAAATTTCAAATTGTAAAAAGAAAGAAGGTAAATATTCATAGTGTTGAAAACTTTTGTGCCAATCTTAAAGAATATGGTGGATTTGCAAGATTTAGATATGTCAAGTATGAGACTAGGAATAATGATGAGAAGTGACAAATTGAAGAAGTTGTCATCTGCACACTTCTAAAGTTTCGGCTAGCTCCATTAGAACAAGTAAAGTCACTTCTGAGTGAATTATACTTACATATTGATAACAAATGGAAATATGCAATGGACTCAGAGAAACAAATAAGAGAAAGAAGTCTAGTCCATCTATTTCCTAATATGTCTGTAGCAGAAATTAAAGAACATTTGACAACCTACAATTCTAAATTTCTTGTCAAACAAAGAGCCTTAAAATTGATGAGTGGGCTATAAATTGATGTAGAAAATGAGACAAAAGCCAAGTGACAGGAAATCTTCAAACTAAAGGAAGTCAGTGAACAATCTCAAGTTGAAATTGTTGATGTTGCCGAGCAAGATCCTGATGTCACCGAGCAAGGTCCTGATGCTACCAAGCAAGACCCAGCTGACACTATTCAAATTGATGAAGATGTCATGGATGCAGAAGCACCAGAGCAGGAAATGTGAAAGGGGGATTTAATTAAATAAATGCGACTTATTTAATTAATGGTCTGAATTTGGCTAGGTGAATTAAATCAAATAAATTCAATAATTTATTTAAATAATAGTAGAAGGTTGTTGGGATGAATTAATTAAATATTGATTTAATTAATAGTTGAAAAAGTGGAAAGGATTAATTAAATGTGAATTTAACTAATAGTTGGATGAATGATAATTAAACAAATATAAAATTCATTTAATTGGGTGGACAGGAATAGGTGTCTACATTTTGCCCCTCTTTGAAGTGATGTGTGGTGACACGTTGATTCAAAGCATAATTTGCTTGATGATTATAAAAAATGTTATTTACCTCAGAGTAAATTTTTTATTTTCCCCAAACATTGATTATTGAATAATGATGTGAATATGCCCCCTTGGGAGATCAATTGAGAAAACTTTGATTTTTTAAGGATTTATCCATTTGAAATTGATGCCCTAATAAAATTATTCAATTATTTTAAAATGTCAATTCCTTGATTGCCTTGATGCTTTCGCCTAATTGAATGATTGAATGAGTTTGATTGACCTCATGACAGATGAGTGTCAATGATATAAACTCAAAGATTGATGATTTGAATGATTGTGTGACCTCATGATGGATGAGAGTCATTGATATGTTGAGTTTTATTGTCATCATGATTGATGAGTGTCAATGATATAAACTCAAAAATTGATGATTGTGTGACTTCATGATGAATGAGCATCATTGATCGGTGCACGAAGAGATTGATTAAAATATCAAGCAAGTAGACAGGATATCTAATTGATCGATTGATAATTGACATTTTGTTGATATCAAGCTAGCTCATGTGAATCTATCAGGGAGAGAGTTAGATGTTGGTGTGTGAACTCACAATGTAGGTTCCCACTTTTTGGTACATCCTGATTTTGTTGAAATCATACACTTTTTAAAAAATATAATGATTTAAGATTTAAGAGGTCCCATTTGAAGTAATTAATTGAAGAGAGTTAGATCAAAGGCTCTTAGATTAAAGTTTCTCAGATAGAACCTCTCTACTTCTAAATCATACTTGCAATGGAGTCTCCTCTACATCTATCAAATGCTGATAAAAAATAAATTTTACATCACCTTTTGGGGGGTCAAATGAATTCATTTAAAAGTTTTAGTTTTTTCAGTATTTAGCCCTTATTATAAGCTTTTCAAATAGTATAATTTTTAATTTATTTAATTTCATTAATATATTTTTATTTTATTTCTTATGATTGTAGGTTTTTCACCGAACATGAACTTTTTTGGTCAATGCTTTGGGAAAAATAGTAAACTAATTCAAAAAAAAATTGAAAAATATATATGCCCTAGGTACTGATGTCTTCTTTATAACAAAAAAAGTAAAATTGAATTTTGATATATATAAAACAAGTTAAGTGTTCAAACGTAAACCTATATCTAAATTATAATTAGTCAAACTTCAAAAATTAATAAAATGAAAAATATTCAACATATCACTATCAAACCAACTACATGTCCTGGGTATTGATGTTACAAACCAAAATTCAAAAATATTAAGTTTTTATGATTTATAGAAATAAAGTTATGTGTTTCAGGATGCACATCACTCTTATAAAATGTTGTTTACTATAAAAAACTACTTTTTGAGGGAGATGGAAAAATCAATAAAATTTTATTCAAAAAAATTTGAAAAAAATATATTTAGAATCTACGAACAAGATGTTACAAATTACTAGTTTACATCATCTTGAAAATCTAAATGGTTTAAAATTTATAGCTGGCAGAAAGTGAAGATTTTTTTTAAAATATTCATCTAAGTGTGAAAGTTGGTCAGAAAATGGGAACCAGTATTGTGAGTTCACCTTGGTCCATCTGGGGGAGAATTAGGAGGTTTAGTTAGACCGACAATGTTTGGAGGGAGCATTGCCTAGATTCATGCGTTCTAATTTGTTGATGTATACATGCTCCTGATGACATTCGATGATTTATTTTTTACTTGAGATGTACCCCTCATATGTATTTGATAACTTTGCACACTTGGACATTGATTTTTTAGTTATGATATGATATGCAGTGGATGCAAGTTATGTGGTTTATGCTTAATTTACATGATCGATGTATGGATCTGATTTCTATGTATTGAATTATTATATGATGGTGTGATATATATGCATATGATTTTACTGTGACATGTTCATATGATGATTATGCATTGGAATGTGTGTGTCATGATGATGTTTATCCATGCTTATGTATATGATGCATGCCATGATGAAATTTATGTAAATGACGTTATATGATTATGATTATGTTTATGTGATGATGCATGTTACTTATGATGATGTGATGTATGGTATTAATGCTTATATGATGGATGGATGTACTTATTTGAAATGCAATTTAAATGGAATGATAATGAATGCAACTAAATGCAATGATGTAAATGATGATTTTAACCATGCAAGCCTAATTATGCAATGTTGTCATTTTGTCGGTCAATTTGTTGTGCCCTTTTGTTACTACTTATCAAGTTGCCATTAGTTTTTTATATTCAAAGTCATACTATATATTCTAGTCAGTTAGCACTACCGAATCAAGAAGTTGGTATAAATAGAGAAGTTGGTATGCACAGTCTAGTCGATTATAGAAGAAAGCATTTACAGAATGTAGTATACACCGAGCTATCTACCAAGTATCTTTTTATGGCTACCGAGCAGTAAAGTTAACACACCGAGTTGATATTCACTGAGTGAAACGTGTTACCAGATACATTGAACCTACACATGCATATGAAAACATGTTACAAGATTGAGGCACATCTAACTGTTATTACATTGGAAATTGCACTAGAAGATTATGTATGAATGTGAGGTCTATCTAACCAATGAAATATTTTGTTTAGTTATTCATTCGAGGAATCTTGTTTGTAAGATCGAAGCAATGAATTGGATCACCGTTTTAAGAGATCTATATATAGAACATTATTGAAGTGTATGTATGCATGAAGGAAGACTGTTACAGAGACAAAGAGCTCACCGAGAAGGTTTTCAGAGAACAGTCGAAGAATAGAGTAAACAAAAGGGTTTACCGAGTTACTATATGGGTTACTGAGGTATGCTATAAGCATGGTAATCTTATCCTGAGCACGTAGAATCTACTATAAGATTTCAGATGTAAAGTTGCAGATGTTTGTAATGATTTTATTGTAATATTGTGAAGTTGAAAGAGAAACCTTTAACAGGGTAAAAGACTCTAACCAAGTCTATAAATTGTAAAGCCTCTAACCAGGTGCAACATTTAGAATAAATTTTGTAAAATCCTTTAGCAAGGTAGATCTAACAGATCTTGTTACTCCTAATAGGGTAAGCTATCAGAAATAGCTAAATGTAGCTCTAACTGAGCATTCTTTATTATTGTAGTAGTGAAGTTGTGGGTGCCATCTTCATTGCAGTTTTTCTCTCTAACCAAGAGTTTCTATGTAACCAAAATATATGTGTTAAGGAGTGAATCATGTATGATTGTTATCTATTTGTTTTAACTTTATTTTATGTTACTACACTATTCTGTTTATGCATAACAATAAGGTTATTATTCAAGAAAGGTTTTGGAGTACTGATTCACCCCTCCCCTCTCAGTACAGTAGGCATCAAAGGGCCTATAGATGTAGATAATATGAGTGTATCTAAACTCATGGAGATTTCTACAGTGATGCAATCTAGATCTTAAAAGAAAAGCTTGAAAGAGCAAAGGAAAGAAGCCGAAACAATTCAAACTATTGTTGAGATTCTGTCAAGTCTCCTACTAGAGACTGACACTGGAAATTTGACAACCCCTATCGCCAAGCTTAGCCAGTTGGTTGTTGATGCTTCTGACCAACTGAAGTCTCCTGAAGAAGCTTCTCTTACTTTAACTGAGAAGAATTACAGAAAAAAGGGAGGAGAGCAAATAATGAAAGATATCGATACAAGGAATATTTCTTTATTACTGAATAAAGATTTTTTGAAGACTGCTATTTAAATTGGAGGAAGGATACTAGCCTATACATCTAATGTTTCATTTTTCTATCATGATCTAAAGAAAAGGCGAGAAGAGACAGAACAAGAACTGGAAAGGATATGTACTGCTTACATACCTTTACAGGATTTAGCCTTAGCATTTGGCAAATCAATTGATGATTTGCAACATCGATTAGATATTTATGATTGTGAACAAGCTAAGAGACTTTGATCCTTGAAAGAGCTCAAGAACCAGTTCAGACCTAAAGTGGACATCTTACAACGGGCATACAAGGATAGAGAAGCGGTTTTGGCGACTCCAGAGATGAGCATAGTGGATGCAATGGAAGAATTCGCTGCACAAGTTATAACAACCATCAAGATCACTAAAACATTATTGGAAACTTGGGATGATGATTTTACTCAGATGAAGATCATTTTTAGTGACATTTTCTTGAAAATTGCAGTGAACACTCCTTGAAAAAACTCCTCTATTTTTGTATATGTAGTTTTTGATGCTAATTTTGATATAATATATATGTATTTTACTTTTCAATTTGGTATTGTTGTCAAAGGGGGAGTATAAATATGTATGTGTTGTGAAAATTTTGTATGTATTGTTAAGGGGGAGTAGAAATATGTTTGTACAATTTTTTGTACGCACACTTAGTTGTAAAGTTGTAAAATTTTCTAAGTGTTGCCATCGATGCCAAAGGGGGAGATTGTTGTCTTGATGATGATTGCAATGGATTAATTCATGTGTTGTCATTGATGGAACATGTATACACACACATATGTTTACATTATCATAGTCATCTTAGTTATGACAAACCGGTACTACTCCTAAGCCTTTGTATTGCAAAATCGGTAGTATATGCATAGAGAAGTCCAATCAGTTTTGAACGTGTTTAACCGGTATATGTAGACAACCGGTATATGTAGGAATGGCATGACACCAGCTTGGAGATACTGTGGAGATCATCAAAGAGGAAATTGGAGGATAATCAGTCTATGAGTTGGAAGAGGTTAACTCTTAACCGATAATGGCATTCCAACCAGTTTCACTGATTGTGTGATGAGTTATCAATGGTCATGATGAGTTATCCCTAATTGACAGATTTGGTGGCAATCTATGATGTGTTATGTTAGATTGTCCAAATACACTGCACCTAGGAAATTGTGATGAAGTTCCTAAGCCAACATGAAATCTAAAATCTATATAATGACATTGTAATGAACTATTTTTATGATGTGGGATAGAAGTGTTAAGTTGGTGCGATTTACTGAAGGCGTTGCAGAGTATGCCACTGATGCAGTTTTGAGTGAGCAAAAGAGGATATATTCAAGCAAGTTGTGCTACTTCTAGATCACACCAACTATTTTTTTTAATCACTACAACACTCAAACCCCCTAATCGAATAAGCTCTTACAAGCTTCATTGTACAAATCTTCTAACCAAGTGATCCAGTAGTTTGGGTTTGAAATCCTCTACTGAGGTTACTCCTAACAAGCTACTACCTTTAACAGGGTATAGCTCCTAACAGGGATTTGGGATCTTTAACAGGATTTGCTCCTAGTAGAGTACTGTTTTAGACCTTAACCGGTCAATTACCTATTACTGCAGATAGTTAACTTGTGAGTCCCATCTCACTGTGGTTTTTCTCAGTTGGGTTTTCCACGTATGAACATTGGTGTTATGGTGGATGTTTTACTTGTTGTGCATTCTTTAATATCATTTTGGATTGCATGCATAGTATTAAGTAAACTATTAACTGTCTTTATTGGTCGGTGTTTGAAATGGTATTGTTTTTGTTGTCACCGATTCACACGCCCCCCCCCCCCGTCTTAGTGCTTTACAAGTCTATCAAAGACATCTTAAACTCCCTTGAGGTTACTACAGTACTGGAAGGGATTAGAATCTATTGAGATTGAGATCTCTTGTCCATTGTAGGGGAATTTCATATATTTGAGGTATGTAGATGGTACTGCTTGCATTTCATGAATCCAAGGTTGACCCAAGAGTACATTATAGCTCAAATCCATGTCCAAGACTTGGAAAATTGTATCTTTTTAAATTGGTCCCACTTGATTGGGAAATACCACTAATCCTTTGTAGGATCTCTCTTCATCATCTTAAGCTTTGATGGTTATCTTTTTCTTATGGTTTATGACATTTTTTGAGAAACCCAATGCATGGATAATATTTAAAGTACAAGAATTTAAACCAACTCCTCCATCTATTAATACATGTTTGACCTGATGTTTATGGATTAAAACTTCAATATGGAGGGGAGTGTTATGTAGATGACTCAAGGAGATGTCATGGTTTTCTGAAAATGATAGATTGTGAGGTGCGGTTAAATACCTCACCATGGCTTGGAATCAATCAATATCCAAATTGTTTGGTACTATGGTATTTGCTAGAGCTCTTTCTAGAATATCCTTATGCGCAGGTGAGATTTTAAGGAGTTCTAGTATAGATATTTGTGTTGGTGCCTTTTTAAATTGATCTACTAAGTTGTATTGATTTGAAGGGATAGCAAGTGTTTTCGATGTGTTTCCTTTCAATACAAACTTAGACTGTGCTTGTGTGGTTACATTTATTGGTTTGTATTCTTGTTTATGCTTGATTTTGATGACATTGATCTGATTGTCAAATGTAGAAATGTGATTGATAACATTATCATAGATGTAATTCACTTTCTTCCCTTTGTCATTTGAAGAAGATGGTTCTCCCTTTTCATAATTAGGAAGAGGATCTTTGAATGATCCATGATCATCATTTATTTTGTGTCCTTCCACAGTTATATCACCTTTATCGAGCAAGACTTGAACTAAATATTTTAATCTTTGGCAATCATTAGTTATATGACCTTTGCTTCTATGAAACTCACAATAATATGCATCATTCCACCATGTTGGCTTGACTTTTGGTTCGAAGTCTCAGGTATCTAGCAATGTTATGAATTTATTAACAAGGAGTTCTTTGAATGTTGATTCAACTGACTATCCCAAAGGTGTGAATATTATTCGATACGGTGCAAGTGTTGGTTTATATCTAGTGGTATCCGGATTGTTTGAGGGTGTAGTATCTGATAATTTCAAGACTGGATGCTTTGTTTTGATGTTATGTGCATCGAGCACACCATCATTGACAATATTTTTGTTTCTTCTCCAGGATTTGGATTTGTCATTGTTATTGGTGTTATTGTTTTTGTAATTATTGGAAAATTTTGTGCTTTCTTTAGAGAATTTTAGCACTCCTCTTTTAACCAAAGCTTCCTCATTCTTGAGATCATTTTCAATCAATTTTTGAAAACTTGGTGGACATTATAATTGGAGCCTATAGCTCACTTTACTATTTAGTGTATCAATGAAAATATCCATCTTCTCTCTCGCAGGTATAGGACATGGATATCTAGCAAACAATCATCACAATCTTTGTAAGAAGGCAAGGAATGTTTCACCATTTTTTCTATTTGGTGTTGCATAAGTCAAGAATGGTTACTTCATGTTGAATATTGTATGAGTATTGAGATACAAACTTGTCTACTAGCTCATCGAATGTCCTAATACATGGTGCAAGTTTTGAGAACCATTCAATGGTTTGTCCACCCAAACTTCTTGGAAATAGCCTCATAAAATAGGTCTCATTGTGTGCAAATTCTAAACTCCTGGTGCCAAATTCCCTCACATGATCTTGTGGGTCAGTTTTGCCATTATATTTATCGTATCTTAGAATCTCACAATTTCGTGGAAATGGTATCATGTTTAAGTTTTGATTAAACAGATAGGTATATCTCCTTGTTGTTCCCCTTTACATGTCTTGTATTTGTTGTTGAAGAGCCTAGATTTGTTGAGTTAAAGTATTTAATGGATTGTCATTATTGGTTCTTGCCTCAACTTCTACTTGCTTGGGATTTTCCCATAGTGTGCTTATATCAAAATCAGCAGGTAGTTTAGCACCTTGACCTGCCAACATCAGAAATTATTTTTCTAGGTTAGTTTCTATAAGCTTTTCCATTAATTTTTGGAATTTGGAGTTTTGTTGAGCCTCTTGAATTAGATCGTTAGTTATCTCCTTCATGTCAGTGACATAATTTCTGGCAAAAGGGTTTTCCTCTCTTTATGTGATGATTGTTTGTGGTTTCATTCCCTTTCCTTTGAGTTTTTGTTTCTGAGCTCTAGTTAGTATGGGCATACGAGTGATCTAATTGTGATAGTTTGAAAGGGATGATTTAATAATGAATTGATGGTGGGTGACTCAATAAGTGATTTCTTGTTGAGGTAGGTATGACAGTGAGATTTGACAACTTCTATTGAGAGATTGAGATAAGGTTGATCTTTATTGAAAGGAATGAGTTTTTAAAGATTCTTTGTTAAGCTCATTTCCATGAACGTGTAGATAATTGCGAAAAAGATGTAGAAATGTATGATGTTTTAATAAGAGTTTGCAGTTTATGTAAAGAAAACTTCTCTTATTCACAATTTCTTTTTGGCTAAGTTTCCTCTTCTTCAATTGATGGTGGATGATCATACAAGTGATGGAGATTGTTATAAACTTTTGATCCTTGTTGTGAGTGCCAATATAAGAGACCTAAGTCAAATAGGAAAGATCCTTCCTATTTATAGACTCTGTTAATCCAATTTTTAGCCTTATCTCGCGATAAAGGATGATATATCCTAATGATGAAACTCTACTAAAAATCAAAATGATAATTGTACTCAAGTTGTTTGATTTAAGTTCAATTGAAATTTTGCACTTGTAATAACCTGATTTTGTCTTGTTTAAACTAATGTTTTCTAATGCTAGACGAGATCAACTCTGAAAAGGGTATCTGGAAATGTTTCTAGTTTTTTGAAAAAAGTTTCAAATTTTCTCTTTGTCTTCAGTGATGACAACCTGATGTGCTAAAATAGGCAATGAATGCGCTAATCTTGACCTCCAATGCACTATGGTGTCCTCTATATGTGTTAAATTGTCCTATGGATGCTTTAAACTGGTGTTAATTTTGGATAGTTGAAAGTTTGTAAATTTTGTTTATCTGATGCACTATTGTTGACATTATATGCATTGTTGTTTTAATTTGATGTGCTAATTTTTTTTCTCTGATGTGCTAGTATTTTGCTCTAATGTGCTAAACTTCTTTGTGACTTAAAATTTTGTGTTTTGGATTGAAAATTTTAAGTGTTTAATGGATGATCTTCTGAAAATTACTAAAAATACAACATTAATCAATAAGATAGTAGTTTCAACTTGTTTCACTCTATAATCTAAATAATGAGTGTATGTTCAAGGATCTTTTCAAATCTCATTTGTTTTCACCGGTTTGAACAAAGAAAGCACATCAATCAGACTCTTTTATTCTGAAGGGTCATTAATAATATTACAACTCACATCTTGATACTCCTTCAGCACAAATAGTCTTGTCACACCCGAGGGTGTGCCTATTTTTTAATCTTTTTCCAAAAGTTCAACAAAAAAGAATTGCTTCTTAATTAGATCATTTTCTTGTGAGATGTATGGTGAGTTTCTTGGGGGTGGATTCTTCCCCACCCTTGCATTAAGATATTACAAATGTTTGGATAATTGACTCAGCTTTGCTTCTACTTTTAAAGTTCGTGATAAGGGTTTCATTTAATGCGTCAATCATAAACTCCCTCAAGAGGCTTCCTAGCCTTTAGAAAGGCTTTATGTATCTCAAATATATTGGGGGAAGGCTATCAATGCACACTACCGTTGGATGTGATTTTCATCACCATCCACATTTGATTATAGTGGGTTGGAATACTTGGTGTTAGTTGTTCCCCATTTAGGTTGTTCCCCTCTCACCAACCTTATGGGCTTCTCGAGAGGGCAGACCTACTAATGGATTTATCCTAATTGTAAAAATTGATAGTGTATCTAGCATTTTGGTCACCCAGTTAAGAGGAGAGCATAGGCCTATCGCAAGACAAAGCAGATATAGTGCTTTTTTTATTCCATTTTTCCAATGTGATATAATTACTACTTGGAGATGTTGCTCCAACAAACATGGTGTTCTTTTTAACCAAGATAGAAATAATGAGTGTTCTTTTTATCCAATAATTGCAATATTTGAACCTTTGAAAACTTTGGAAAATCTTGTAAAAATAAGAACTTTGAAATTTGATAAAGGTGACTTGTTCTTTTTACCTTGCAAAATGAAGTGTTTTTTTGTCCTTTTTACCCTTTGTAACAAGAAAAATGAGGTCTAACTTGTAATTTTTACATTGCACCAAAGGAAATGTGGGTTACTTGCAAAAATAAAGGTTCTTTTGTTGATCTTTTTACCCTTTGCCAGAAAAGAAAGTTAGGTTATTTTCATAGCACAAAAAACAAAATGAGATTCTTTTTAGCACTAAAAAGAAGTGTGAAGTTCTTTTTAACTTTGCAAGAGTTAAAGATTTGGAGTTCTCTTTAAACCTTTGTGACAAGAAATGAAAACCCCAAAAGTAAAGTAAAACCTAATCTAACTCCATTATACTTGCAAGAAAAGTTAGAACTTGAAAAAACACTTAAAAGATTAGTCCAATATGGTGGGCTTACAAGCCTTAAATTTTCTTTTGTGTTACAAAATTTTTCTTTTAGTCTCTGACAAATGTGCTAAAACAGAGAATAAATGTGCTAGAAAACCAAAAATGCTAAAGTTTGCAACCAATGTGTTAATAAAAACCCTCTATGCACTAAGTACTATATGCCCCCTATGTGCTTTGATGAATTCTATGTGCTAAAGAAAGAAAGATAGAGAAGAAGAAGAATGCATTGAAGGTTTTTTTATATGTGCTACTCTGGACCTCCAATGTGTTCCTCTGGTCCTCCAATGCATTGTTCTAGAAGTCAAATGCACTAAAAGGCACACTGAAAGCACTACTATTTGAGATCAATACACTATTCTGGTACTCTATCAAAAACCTACAATTGAACCTGTTCACAAATTGTTAAAAATATTGGGCATAGGCCCCACGGTGGGTGCCAAAAATGTGTGCACAAAAATGTGATTGTAAAATAATCAAAATGTTAGTGACAGGCCAATAAAACATTATATATAAAAAGATTAATTGACAAAACAAATTAAGTAAACCATCCTTCTGAGACGTTCCACTATCCTCTATCTCCAATGATTCCTCAAGTCATGGTTTTGCTCTCAGATCATTGAGGAATTGACTCTTAGAAGTACAACTTAAAGGGTGAGTGGTATGATAAAATGTTCTATATGCTTATGCAACTAATATGTATGAAACTAACATTATATGATAATGATGTGATCTAAAATGTCTTTAACATGCACTAATGAGAGAGAACAGTATGGCTTGATAATGAGAGTACAATTTATGTAGCCTTGATAATGAGAGCATAATTTATGTAGCCTTGATAATGATAAAATGAGTCCCATTTATAGAGGAAATAGGGAGATGGAGGGCTAGGATGGATTTATCTTAGCAAGGGCTAGGATTGCATGAAGAGAGCTTAATCCTCAATCCATGTTTGCAACTTCCACCAATTTCATGGTGACAAGTGGCATCATGAGAAGGCTTGAGAGGAGAGAGAAGAGGCATTAAATGTTTGAAGAGACATGATGGTTACCCTAGGTGGTTTGGTTAGGATTAGGTTAATGGATAAAGCTTTTATCCAAAGGATAAATTAATATGCAAGGGTTAAAGGGTTACCTTAGTCAGAGCATTAAATGCTTGAAGAGACATGAGGGTTAAATGGATGGTTGAGTTAGAGCAAAAGTCTCTAACCAAGGGTCAAAGGTGGGTTAGTCCGGTCAAGGACCCATGTGGGATAACTTGTTGAAGGGAGAAGGCCTTTAATGCTTTGTAAGAGCCTTACATATTTTTGAGAAGTGACTATTCACTAATCCATTAGCTAGGAATGTGCAAACACTTAAAAGAGGCTTAGGCTAATTTAGAAGGGATTAGAAGAAATTAGAAGAAAGGTTAGTGAGCAAGTAGGCATTGTAGGAGAATGCAAGTGGGTGAGGATAAATAGGATTTTAATTAAAATAAAATTCATTTATTTCAATTAAATGTGCAACTTGCATTGGATGGGTATTTTAAGTAAATATTCATTTATTTAAATGTGTGGGGGGGATTTAATTAAATGCTAATTTAATTAAATGTGAAAGGGGGATTTAATTAAATAAATACGATTTATTTAATTAATGGTCTGAATTTGGCTAGGTGAATTAAATCAAATAAATTGAATAATTTATTTAATTAATAGTAGAAGGGTGTTGGGATTCAAATTAGTTAAATATTTATTTAATTAATAGTTGAAAAAGGGGAAAGGATTAATTAAATGTGAATTTAATTAATAGTTGGATGAATGATAATTGAACAAATATAAAATTCATTTGGGTGGACAGAAATAGGTGTCTACACTATGATATCATGTTCCTCAAAAAAATAAATTAAATTTGTATATAATCTTATGTAGGCCACTTGAAATACAAAACATGTAGACTTGCATTGGAGCATTGGAAATCTATGACTTCTTATAGTTGCAAGTGATTGGCATGCCTTGTTTTCAAAGTTCACAATCATTTACATGCTTGAGAGCATTCCCCATCATTTTCTAACTATACATGTGAAGTATAGAAACCCGTAGTGAATTGTAGATGCCAATTTTGGTCTTAATGACACTCATAAAAAGGAGAAGTGGGTTGATTAATGAATAGTCTTGGCTACATATAAGAAAATCAATGGCCTCAACACCACCACATTTAGCACTCAAGTTGTTTGAAAAATCTTCCAGATTTATAATTACATTTTCCCTCCTCATCATGAATATTCCCATTTATGTCCTAGTTATATCTATGGAGTATAAAAACCCATGTACCCACTTGTAGATGTTTCATCTACTATTAATGATGCTTAGAAAAGGAAGGGGGATTGGTGGATGAATAGTCACAAGTAGCTAGGAAAATTAATGACCTCAATGCCATCACATTTTTCACTCAAGTTGTTTGAAAAATATTCATAAATGATATCAACATTTCCCCTCCTAAATTATGTAATCTTCTTCTTTTGCAACTTAGAAACTCCCTTCGAGCATATTGGTGAAACCAAGGGTTATTGCAACCCTTTTTTGTTTTCTTTTGTTTTCAAAGCATAGGCAGGAACTAGGAACACATTGGAAGTTCCCATGGTTCTAAGAACCATGGAAGCTATGAAACCTTATTTTTTCTTTTCCTTTTATTTTAATTAGCTTTTCTAGCTTTATCTCTTTTCACCTTTGGCTCCTTGTCCATTTTCAAGAGTTAAATGTTCATTTAGAACCAAGAACTCTTTAGAGGTTTGTATAGTTACCAAAACCAATAAAAGTTTTAACAGATAAAAGAATTATTCTTAAAATAATTTCAAGCTTAGGAGACGGGGAAGAACTTTGTACTGCATGCCAATGAATGGTATTAAAGTAGGGGAAACACCAATGAACTAAATCTTGACAAAATAATTGATACATTGGAAAATTACAAAGCTCCAAGGAGAGTTTTTGAGATCAATAGGGAAGACATGCAAGGATGGAAATTGTCAAAACCCAAACAACAAAAAAATGCAAAGATGATTACAAAGGAAACAAGGTGAAAAGTCAAGGTTGATAGGAAAATCATAATGGAATACATAACCTTGAAACTTTGACAACATTAATACTTAACCAAACTTTGATATTTCAACTTGGGTATTTGACTAACATAAGAATGGGGAAATATACAAAATGAAAATGTGTACAATAAAGTAGGAAGACCCAACCCATTTGGGAGAAAATGAGACACACCAAAAAGATGCACCGACAAAATCTTTGTAAACAAGATTACACTTCGCTACCAATAACTATTATAATGTATGCAGATTATTTGAAAAATATGGCATAAAATATAAGTGGATGTACACATTATTCAAAAATTAATAAAGTTGTAACAAGTGTTACTTCAATTTTGAAATCCTTAAATTTAGGTTCATATTAGATCGATTATAGTTGTATGTTGAGTTGAATTAGTCGTGAACAAAGAAAAGTCAATAGCATGCTAGAGATTGGAATATACGACAACGGTATTTGTCTAGAAAGTATAATGATAGTGATCTTTATGTAGATCTAGGTGACTTTGAATTGACAATGAATTTTGGAAAATAGGTGTTGTACACCTTGCATAATTTTTATAATGTATTATTTATTTATTATGTGTGTGGTGTACCTAGGGGAGCCTAGATGGACATGCATCACTAGGAGAACACATTCTTGGGGCCACTTTATGTTGTATTGGAACATTGGGATTTATTGTATTGTATTTGTTTAATATTCGGGAAAATAAGTTAATAAAGTGAAAACTATTTAACACACTTGATGCTGAGAGAGGGTGGGGGGAGAATGAATCAGCGTACATCGATTAAAACATAAATGAAGCACAACATCGACAACACAGAAACACCAAGATTTTTACATGGAACACCCAAGGAGGGAAAAACCATGGTGAGGATCAACTCACAATATATGAAACATATATTTGCAATGTTTATTTCATGCTCAGTGCCAAGGAATCTCACTACTCTGTAAATGGACTTGCAAAGTAGAGAACACTGCCCTAGGGCAAGATATAATACTTCCAATGCCATCATGTTTGGCACTCAAGTTGTTTGAAAAATATTATGAAACAATACCAACATTTTGTGTCCTCAATGCAATCTCCTTCTCCTGCATCTTAGAAACTCCCTTCGAGCACATTGGTTAAACCAATGGATATTAAGACCCTTCTTTACTTAGTTTTGTTTTCAAAGCATATGTGGAATCAAGAACATGTTGGAGGTCTGAAACCATGGGAAGCTCTAGATAAAACCTTATTTTTCCTTAAATTCACTTTTCCATCTTTATCTCTTTTCACCTTTGGATCCTATCGAAGGTCATAGGTTTATCTAGAACCAATAACCATTTGGAGGTTCCTATGATTCTCAGAAACAATGCATGTTTCAATAGATAAAATAATTTCAAGCTTAGGGGATAGGGAAGAACTTTATATTGCTTGCCAAGGAATGGTATGAAAGTACTAGGGGAAACACCAATGACCTAAATCTTGACAAAATAATTATACATAGGCAAATTACAAAGCTCCAAGGAGAGTTTTCGAGATTAATAGGGGAAAAATGCAAGGATGGAAACTTCTGAAACCTTGACAAAGAAAAAAATGCAACACAAAGTTGATTGCACAAAGAAAACGGGGTGAGGAGTCGAGGCAGATAGGAAAATCATAATAGCATAGATAGCCTCAAAACTCTCACTAGGAATAACTATTATAATGCATACACATTATTTGAAAACTATGGCATAAAGTGTTAGTGCATGCACCCATTATTCAAAAATTAAATAAACATGTAACAAGTGTTACTTCAACTTTGAAATCCTTAAATTTAGGTTCGCATTAGATCAATTTGAGCCTAAGGATCAAACATGCAACAAAGTCAATGCTTGAAAAGTTTAAAGAAAAATTAGACTTCTTTAGATGATAATCATAATGAGTTTTAGATGTCATGTGTTATATAATCTAAAGAGTGCATATATAAAGATGCTACATATGCACAATTGAAAATGGTATACTTGGTATCTTTTAACTAGTCTTGATAGTTACCATGTCTAAGACATGAGGTCGACCTTATTTATTGACCCTTCTAGAAGATAACTTTGGTAAAGCAATGTATTCTGATGGAGGATCATCATAGCAATGCTCTATGCCTTGTAAGCAATGTATTCTGATGAAGGATCATCATAGCAATGCTCTATGCCTTGTAATCAGAACGTGATTTTATAAGAACATTAAAAAATATTGAAAAAAAAAAAATTATTTAAAAATTGTGAAAAACATCAATAGTTTTAAATAAAAGAAAAATATTGTAAATTATTAGATACACAATATTCTCATGATATTCATTGCTATTGTGCATTTATGGGAGTCAAAATCAGCAAAAGGTATATGGGGTGAGAGAGGCTCAAACTCTCGACGTCAAGATCACTCAATTTTAGCTGTGAGACCTACGCGCTAGCCAACTGCGCCACGGCCCCCTGTGATCAAGATTGGTGAGCCATGTTATCCATTTTAATTTAAATTGTTATAGTGTGCATTTATGGGAGTGAAAATCAGTAAAAGGAAGATGGGGTGAGAGAGGCTCGAACTCTCAACCTATGCGCTAGCCAACTGCTCCACCACCCCTTCTGATGGAACAACAATGGTGAGCCCTGTTATCTATTTCAATTTAAATGCGAGAAATAAAATTGAGATGACAACCACTCGATGATTAGTTTATTAAAAGTGAAAACACGGAGAAAACAAAGACAACTGAAGTTACAGGCCTCATCTTGCCCTTCGAAAACAAGCCTCAGCGTAACCTGTGCAGTGCACAAAATGAAACCGTTGAATAATGTTTTCTTTATTTATTAAAAAGTACTACCAGTAAAAATATCTGTTTCCTGCCCCTGCTCAGACCGTAGTCTATCGCCCAATTCCCAATAATTATTATTATCAAACATACTGTCAATGTACAAGTCCCAAGAGAGTAGACATGCGCAAGGCCTACAAAATAACAGTGAATTAAAAAAACGAGCGGTTGGAAGACTCAGCTGATACATGCTACAAGCTATCAGAGCCAGGTTTCGATCCTGGGACCTGTGGGTTATGGGCCCACCACGCTTCCGCTGCGCCACTCTGATCGTTGAAAGCAATTTAAATTGATTTAAATAAAGCCAAAAGTTTCGTAAACGTAGAAAATAAGATTATCTACTTAATTAAATGAATAAGCCAGAAAGACGGTAAAACCAAATACCAAACAATGTCTGAGCCCAGGTTCGAACTGGGGACCTTTAGTGTGTGAGACTAACGTGATAACCAACTACACCACCCAGACGTTTTGAACAATTTATCAGATATTTTGTTAATTATCTTAAAACAGGGAACGGAATTCGAACTCTGTGTATTTAGAAAGATGAGTAATGATCAAGAGAGAGTGATATTCGTAAAACGATTTGTAAATAATCCAGGCACAGTATTGGAAGAAATATGATGAAACTTTCAAAATTACTTGGCATATTACGTCTGCGTTTGTAGTCCAACGATTAGGATAATTGCCTTCCAATCAATAGACCCGGGTTCGACTCCCGGCAGACGCACTTTTTTTATTAGTTCTTCGCAGTTTGCTCACGAAAATTCTGTGCAACTTCAATCTGTCATTTATTTTTCAAGTTGGACAGCAAAATACGCACCGTCTCTGATGTGATGTATTCTTCGCAGCTTGCCTATTGAAAATACCGTGCGTCAGTTGTTTATTTTGCAAATTGGAAGGCAAAAAGAGATGATTGCCTACCGACAAACGCGTCGTGTCAGACATTTGGTTTGCAAATTGGACAGCAAAATAAACAATTATCCTGTAATAAATAATATACATACTATAATAATAAAATCGTATTTACCTATTATTTGTGAGCTCAAAAAATAGAAGTGTCACGTATGACTTGGCTACCCCACTTTGCACAAAGGAGATGTTAAAAAAAACATCCAAGTCCACTCTTCATAAACGCTGTCTCATTAATAGGGGCAAGTGTATTACCGATAGGAAAATCTAGATTTTAAAATATTAGATTAATTACTTTTCTAGAGGTATTTTTATAAAGAAAATATAATCTCTTATAATTTTTCAATTTGCTCAAAATCTAGAATTCATAATTTTGATTAATTTTTTGGGTTGTGCAATTTGATAGTAGTTGATGCTAATGCTCCCACCTACAAATATAGTTATGCAATTCGTCACTAAAATGTCATTGATTTCTACTCCATCCACCAAAATTAGTTCACCATTTTTAATAATAATTAAAATAAAATTTAAAAAGAAAATGTTCAATTTTTTTTAGATGAAAGTAAATTTTATCAAAGCACACAACAGAAAATGATCACACCACTTACAAATTCCCAAAAAAACTCATTGATACCATGGCAAGTGACTTATCCAAAGATTTTGCACAAATTGTATTGTTGTGTCAACGATGTCGATGAGAAAAAATGACAACCTTAAAGTTCTAAAACTAAATGCAGCATTGAACAATTCCCCTATGGAAAAATATTTAAGTTGTGAGGAATCTCTCCTTGGACCATTGCCTACGACTTTTTATTTTGCATTTGACTCCCAATGTCCCTGTCGAAAAATAAATTAAGTTTTGAGGAATCTCTCCTTGCACCATTGCCTACGGCTTTTTATTTTGCATTTGACTCCTTGGGATTCCCACTAGGATTTTGCTAGAATAAAATGTAGAGTCATGGTGTTAAACAGCTCGTTCATGTGTTTTTGCAGAAAGATCAACAGTATTTAAGATGTGTAGAATTTTTTTGTTAAACAATTAAATGCTCAACGAATCTAGTAATATATAAAATATGACATCTGCATTGTTTTTACATATATTTCAAGATCTAATACGTTGTCAAATCTTATTTAAGGACATATCTATGTCTATTATCTTCCACGCATGGCCAAAGATGTTAATGAGAGTGCACTGACTAAGACCCCACGTTTACTCAATCGAAATGGATGCACTTTTTGAGGTGGGTGGTGGTTTATCCATAATTTGGAGCTTATTTAGCAGTAATAAATTAATAATCAATCTATTTCCTCAATGTTTGGAATTATGAGAGTGGGGATCATAAAATAACAATGTGCCATCAACTAAAGTAAAATAAATAACAACGAGCATGCTTGGTGCATTGAGGAGAGGGTTAGATCAACACAAGAAAATCCTAACTAGATCAATACAAAACCAAAAAAGGTTTAACCCTTTTCCCACCTCCTCAATAACAATAGAAGACCTAAGAAAATACTCACCCCTTTAGCATTAACATAAAAACACATAACATTACAAACAAGGATAACCAAATATATATTAGTACCCATTCAAAATACAAATTTCCCAATGCCATGTTTTTGTTTTTGATTGAAATACCTATCAAGAATCAGATTTAGATCAAAATAAAAACATGCATTCTACAAGGATTCAATTAAAATGTTAAAACTTGTCTAACCAAATGGGAACAAACCGTCCAATTCAAAAATGAAAACTCTTACACCATAGTTTTATTTTGCATGAATAAAATATGTATTAGAATAACCATGGACCACTAAACCTTAGAAAAGGTCACAATCTGTCTCACCTTCATCAATAACATCATATCAATAAATAGCATTCAAACTATCTATACTAATTACACCAACATTAAGATGAAAACATGAATGGGGGTCCTAATCTATCCCATCTCCATCAATGATATCAAATAAGCAAGTGCATCCAAAAATTAAATACTCATCATACTAGTATTAACATGAAAACCATCCAAAGCTCTAGATGGGATGAACTCTTGTGTTTAAGGCACTTTAGATAAAAAATACTATATCTAATTTGCTGGTTGTGCCATAAGAGGTGCCCCTTAGTGATGGTGTCTAAAAACTAAGGCCAATTTGCAAGGGGCGGCTGAAATTAAAAAATCAAAGAAAAATATTTCTTGGCCCCAAGCCCATGCTCACCCTTCAATAAAAAAGAAAAGAAACATTAAAAAATAATCACTTCACTAGGATCAAATTAAATTTGCCAATTTCTACAAGCCATAGTTTAGCTTATAATAGAAAAAAATCACCAGATCAACAACAATGGATTACCAAGGAACCTAAAAAATCCCTAATTTGTCTCTTTCCTTCAGACCAAATGAGCACAAGATTCACCAAATTTGAAATTCAAATATAAGTATGCCATAATTTTTATTTTTTATAAAAAATCTCATCAGATCAATCACCATGAATTGATACAAAACCTTAGAAATCCCCTAACATTAGAACTAAATGGGTGTGATCATCCACTTCAAACAAAATCCGCACACAATGGTTTTATTTTATATAGAAATTTTATCGCATCAATCATCTTGGATTACTTCACAAAATTTTACCTTGGGAATTTTCCAATGCTAAAGGCCTGGTTAACCAAATGGTTACAAAGATAATAAAAAATAAAAAACATAAATACAAAGTTTTCAATACCAATTCAAGATTCATCCGTTTTCAATACCAATTCAAGATTCATCCTCTTTTACAAGACACGTCTGCTTGCATTAACTATTGGCCTCAATGTAGAAATCTTCACAATGAAGAATTTCTTGCGAGACACACACTAAAACCCAATAAACCCAAAATGAATAACGTCTAAATTCCTACAAAAAAGGAAATACAATTACAACTGTACCCAGAATCCAAAACTGGTATCACACATATAAAACAACAAAAACAACCAACTAAACATGCAACCCACATTGCAAAGCATTCTAAGGTATTAAATAATCTTTCTATCTAGAATGCAAATTGTTGTAGATCCAAACTGTTAGAGTATTTGGGTCTTTACTTGATTAATTAAATAATATTTGTTTAATTATTTAAGTTCCCTTTATCTCTTTTACACTTAAGCTAACTTTAGGTGCATAATAATTAATTCTTTTATTAATTAGTATGTGCAAACCTAGGTTTTCTTTTTTAGGGTTTCTTGACCTATTAGAGGTTAATTTTTTTCATTGTATTGTAAGGATTATCACATTACACATTTTGTGAATATTGTGCTCTCATCTTTTTGAGCATATTTTCTGTGTATTGGTTTTTTTGCTATTTGCTTCCTTGCTTCTCCTTGTAACAAGTTATTCAGATTGCAAAGATCTTTGGGCTCATGTGGTGTTGTATTTCTCAACTCTCATATGGTATCAAAGCTTCAAATTTGCAGCTATCTGTTCTTGTTTTGAGAATTTTTGCATTGGAAGCAAATCTGGGGTTTCAAGAAGTTTTTTTATGCACCTAGGGATAGGCCTTTTTCTGAGCACTTTGGGCCTAAACGGACCTCACCATTGTGCTCATAAGGCCCAAAAACCCTGGTCATATAAAATTTGACCATTTTTGGCTCATGAGCCTCTGGGAGTATTTTTTCTCCAGTACCAGGTTGTACGACCCTAGCACGCACTTCGAGAAAAAAATTTCAAAATTCAAAATAAAAAATGCCTTTTTATGGCATGCAGGCCGAATGATTTTTTTTGGAAAAAAATATTCAAAAAATCAAAAGGAAAAGCTTTTAAAAAAAAAAGTCAACAACCATTGTTTTTCGGGGTTTACCCCACGGTATGCAGGGTACCGTGGGGCTCCATGGCTCCGTAGGCCTGCAGCTGTCCGTGCAGGCCCCACCGCTGACCCTGCCTTCCCAGCCGCTGTCGGCACCCTCCAGCCCCGCCTCTGCCCTGCGCCGCCCGCTGGTCCCTCGCCGTCGCCGTCTCCCCGCCAGCACCCTGCTCTCTCCGTCACAGCAGCCCCGCAGCTCTGCTCGACCACCGTAACTCCACCGCTGCACCACCGGTGCGCTACCCATAGGCCACCTCTGCCCAGCCCTGCCCCCGTTACACCTCCCTCTTGCCTCTTTTAGGGGGGGTTGGTTTTTTTGCCATAACTTGGGCAAACAGAGTCATTTTTTCAAAAACGAATAAGCATCAGAAAATTGGTTCTGAGTCGGACCTCGTGGTGTTGGAATTTTTTTCCAATTTTTCTATTTGACTAATTTTTTTTCTAGTCAAAGTGGGGTCTTTGTTTTGCACTCTGGGAGCCATAGAATGAGCATCCGAACTCCGTTTTTCAAAAAAATGATATCATTGGAAAGCTTGTTCTGTGTAATTTCTAGCCATATGGGTTTTCTTTCCAGATTCTGCTCTAGGAATATTTTATTCAGTTTTTTTCTTTTCAGCACTTTGGTGGATATCTTGGTTGTTTCAGGTCTTGGGATCTCTTCTCTGAGTAGGATGTCTCAGTTTTGGTTCTTCTTTCTATTTCCAGTCTTATTATCATTGTAGTTTCTTTTATGCAAATGCACTGAGATAAAGTGCCATCATGCATTGTTTACTTGAGATCTTACACATCTTGTGCCTTATTGTACATGCACTACTTTTAAAGTGCCATGAGGGGGTTGATGTTTGCCTTTTGTTTGCCATATACCTTTATCCAGTGAGTGTTCTTTCCATGATATTATCCTCATCTTGTGTGTCAAGTGAGTGTTCCTTCCATGACACTATGTACTTTCTTTGCGCCTTCGATGTTCCTGATTCTTCATTGTGCAGTTCTTGTTGGCCATTCTTTTCAGTATACCTGTCCTTCTCCTTTTTTCAGCATTATGGGGAGGTTTATCCTATTGGTTCTAATGCTTCCGTGGTTCGATTGATCAGCTCTTAAGGCTTTGGTTTCTCATACCATCTGTATCTTTGAGTTCAGTTGTTTGCCTTTGTTTGCCTTTTGATTCGAGTAGTGTCATTTGAGGGCACTCATATAGATCACAATCTTCTCTACCTAGTCATGTTCTATTTCAATGGAGGTTCTTTAGATCAACAATTATTCTTCGACAGTGTTTGCAGGTTCTTCCTGCTTCAGTGATTCTTCTGATCTTCTCTTGTTGCTATCTTTTTGGAACATTCTTGTTTGGAGGCTTTTTCAGTCCTTCTTCTTTCTTTTTCCATCTCTGTTTGGAGCAGAGTTTTTTTCCCACGTGGTTTTCTCTATTTCTCTAGTTCATAGAGATTTGGTTGTATTTGGGTACCTAATCAAGCCTTGTTGTTGGGACCCATCTTTCTTGCTTTCAGTAGTTGTTCTAGGTTTTAGCTTCTCCCTAAGTCTAGCTTAAGGGGGTGTTAGAGTATTTGGGTCTTTACTTGATTAATTAAATAATATTTGTTTAATTATATAAGTTCTCATTATCTCTTTTACACTTAAGCTAACTTTAGGTGCATAATAATTAATTCTTTTATTAATTATTATGTGCAAACCTAGGTTTTTATTTTTAGAGTTTCTTGACCTATTAGAGGTTAACTTTTTTCATTGTATTGTAAGGATTATCACATTACACATTTTGTGAATATTGTGCTCTCATCTTTTTGAGCATATTTTCTGTGTATTGGTTTTCTGTTAATTGCTTCCTCGCTTCTCCTTGTAATAGGTTATTCAACTTGCAGAGATCTTTGGGCTCCTGTGGTGTTGTATTTTTCAACTCTCACAAACAACAAAAACAACCAACTAAACATGCAACCCACATTGCAAAGCATTCTAAGGTATTAAATAATCTTTCTATCTAGAATGCAAATTGTTGTAGTTCCAAATGTATGTGTGTGTGTGTGTGTGTGTCTATATACATACATACATACATATACATATATACATACATATGTATGTATGTATGTATGTATGTATGTATATAACACACATATATATATACATATACATATACATATATACATATATATACATGTATAAATATAAATATATATGTGTGTGTATATATACATGTATAAATATAAATGTATGTATATGTAGATGTAGATGTATCTGTATGTGTGTGTGTGTGTGTGTGTGTGTGTGTGTGTGTGTGTGTGTGTGTGTGTGTGTGTGTGTGTATATTGAGCCAAAAAATACTCTCTATCGCATACAGTAACTCAAATGCTAAAGGCTTGGTTAGCCAAATGGTTACTACCAACCAATTCAAAAAATACAAATTCCTACGCCATGGTTTTGAATTTCATAAAAAAATGCATCAAATCAATCACCATGAACTAATCCATACTATTACAAAATGCCCTAATATGTCTCTTCCCTCCATCAATAACATTAAAAAATAAAATTGTATCCATGAGAGAAAAAATATATGTACTTACTACACCAATATTAACCTTTCCAGGATGTGTGTTAGGTAAATAGTTTTTGTAACACGAAGAATTGATATTTTTGGAGTAGACTCTACATTTTTCCATTATTTTATGATCAATGGACAAGGTGCACCTTCTAAGTACTCAAATGCAACACCTATGAGATGAAAAAACTCTTTGAAACCATGGTGAGCCACTTATCTAAAGATATTGCACAAATTATGTTATGGTGTCAAAGATGCAGATGAGAAAAAATGTGTAGAGTTTGCAGGAAAAATGTTCAAAACCTTATCTTAGTAGATTTTTTTTAAATGAGATGAATAAAAACCAAAATCCTTCCAAGTTGTTGCTTCAAACTATTGAATGATATTTTAGGGCTATTGAAATTGTCAAAGCATTTTAACTAGGAGATATGGTTTTTTGGCTTGAGTTTACTAAGAGGCACTTCTAGTTAGCTTTTCTAGATTGTAGTTAGATTTATCTAGCTCTTCATGCTAGCTCTTTTAGTTCTCCTAATTATAGGTTAGGGATTCTTTGTGCTTTTTATATAAGCACTCATTGTACAATTGTAACTCATCCTATAATTCTGTATTCTTTGACTTTGAGTAATATAGCATTATTTGTGTAACTCTCATTTGTGGAGGGTGTTTTGTTTATCATTTGATCTTGTAGACTTGTGTTGCAGTCTTTTGTGTTGCAAAATTCAACACGCTATCAGAGCTTGTATTCGACAAGCCCCTTCTCAATTTTTGAGGGTTTGTTTACTCAAAAGCATTACAGGGTCCTGAATTTGCTTTTACATGGATTTGGTCGTGGGCAAATTATTTTATCAGCTTTGGAACAAAATGAGCATCGCCATCACATTCACAGCGTTGAAAAACCCTAAGATTAATTATCATTTTGTCAAAATCCAAGTAGTTGAAATTTGGGATCAAATTGGTTGAGAGCACATTTTACAAGATGATTTCTGGAGGTAGCTAAAAAATCTAGCCAATTTGAGGTGAAATAGACATCAACATTGCACTCAGAAGGCCCGAAAACCATAAGATCACCTATGAAATCACAAAAATATGAATAATTTTTTTTAATTGCTTTTTAAAGGGTTGATTTGTTATGGAAATCTGTACGGTTCTATATAGGGCATCAAGGCCTCAAAAATATGGAGGTTCTAATCTTTTCATTTTTTCTTTTTGATTAACCAAAAAAAATTTACATTTGCAAATTTTATGAGGAGGCGTTAATTTTGTGTAAAGGTTCAATTTTAATGAGTATGCTCAAAAGCTTTTAATTTTAAAAAGGTACCTTCAAAAGACAAAAGGGGAGGGGGAGTATGCAATTTTATTCAAAAAATCTAACTTGCACATACTTGTTGGCATGATTAGCACCTCATTTGGGGTAGTTTTGGTGGTCCTCTAAAAAAGGTGTTCCCTTTATATTTAATGTTGGAATCAATGACCACTGAGAGAAGGGGTGAATCAGTGTTTTATTTTTTACAAACTTACTAATCTAATTCTTAAACCACCAGATGCATAAGAAGGAAAGAAAAGTGCAAGAACATAAAACAATTAACCACACAACCATAACACCAATATTTTTATGTGGAAACCCAGAAAGGGAAAAACCACGGTGGGATTGAGTACCCACAATATTATCATACTATGGCCAAAAGTATGATAATATTACATAAGGGTAATGCACTTGCATTTAGGCACATTGCTTAGAGCTCACTGCTCAATTACAAAAGGGATACAACCTAGAGGAGGGCTCACTACCTTACAGGCTAATACAAAATGATCATGATGATAGATGAACTAAATTATAGAATCTAACTATGCCAAAATAAAGTTCCAGTTAGGCTCATATTGTCTTCTACAACTAATCTGATATTTTGTTATGTTCCTTTGCTCTCACATACCGAAGCAACAAAATATTCACCAAACTTACAAATTCTCTCACGCAAACTTCCTTCGCTCATAACACATACCAAAATGATCAACCAAGTCAATCTTATATATCCACACCAACAAAAAGAATCAATAACCATGTCGACTTCCAAAAACCCCATAACACGCAACATGAAACATGTTCCACCAAGTTAGCTCAATCCCATCACAAATCCAAATGCGGACCAAAACAAGATGATAATATGCTTCCCATAAGTCGGCCCAATCACCTCAAACACGAAACTGATCACCGAAAGTAAGCCAATGATTCTGCAGCACATGTTACACTAAAATAACTCTACCCTAACTCAATTATAGGATGTTGAAGCTTTAAACTTGCACACAATTCAACACTGGATATCAAAATCATGAGATAATTTTTCTCAAACCTTGAATCAACTTCCTTGATCACTGCAACCAAAAATACATCACTGAAATCAAGATGTGCACCATACTCTCATGCTCTATCGGTTACTGAGTTCCACCTTCTAGACTTATGCCTATGAACAAAATGACTTTCGATAAACCAATTCTATGCACACCAGATGTGATCTACAAAATGAGTTGCCATCAATGATGACCCCAAAACATATATCATGCACCAATCTTTATTGGAATAGTGTCTCTTGCCAACATTTAGCACCTTCTATTTTTAGATACCCCTTCACTAAATTTGGTTGGAAGAAAATTTTGGAGAATCCTTTTTGTGTAGGAGGTTTGATTTTTTTTCATGTCAATAGGGTGCCACATCAGCATAATTGACCAGTTTGACCAATTTGACCTCTCAAGCCATCAAATGCCATCTTTAGTTTTTTGCTCATAACTTGGTCATACAAGCTCTTTTTTTTCAACTTTCGCATATCATCGGAAAGCTTGTTCTAGCACCACTTTATAAATTGTGATAGTTTTGTTAAATTCTTATCCACATGTCTGCTACAAGCCTCTAAATTCATACTTGTATTTTGCACTTCCAGGGTCATAACTTGGGCAAACAAACTCTGTTTTTCAACTTCTGCACACCATTAGAAAGCTCTCAGAGTTACTTATTCAGATCAGTTGTTATATTTTCCACATTTTTCTTTAGGTGAATTTTATTTAATATTTTGTGTTTTCACTTCATAGCCAATTACTTGGTCTTTTTGGCTCCTTGAATCCTTCTATTTGTAGTGGATGTCTTCTTTAGGGTTGTCCTTCATGTATTTGCAGATTTTTTCCCTATTTGGACATTTTGAGCATCCTTTTTAAGCACTTCTTTGCTTGTAGATACATTGAGATAAAGTGCCACTCTTATTTATTTTTTGGGGGGATTTTTTCATATTTTGTTGTGTCTTATTTTGTATATGCTATTTTATAAAGTGCCATGGGGGGTTGTGTAATGCCTTTTGTTTTGTTATTACACCTTTTCTCAGTGAGTGTCCCTCCATGACAACATCAAATATCAGTGATTCTTGTCCAATGTGTGTGTGCATTGATTGCATACCCTTTTTTAGTGGCAGGCACTTTCTTGAGCACATTCAGATTCTCCTTCATGCACTTCATAGTGACACACAATTTCAATGGACATGACATGCATCTCTCTTGGCAACATTATGGGGTAAAGTTTCTACTATTGTTGCTAATGCTTCTTTGGTTTCGGCATGGAGGCAATCTTAATTTTTTTTATTGATTCTAGTTCTTCAGAGTATTGACACCTATATTTTCAACTAGCAGTTTTCTCTTGCATGGTTGAGTAGTGTCATTGGGGTCACTTGTGTAGATTCATGTGCCATATGTATCTTCTACTGATAGATGTTTTGCCTTTGTTCTCCATCTGATTGTTCGAGTAGTTTTGTTGGGGTCACTCATGCAAATTATCTTCTTGATCCTAATCATCATCTTTGTTTCAAAGGAGGTTCTTCATTTAGCACTATAGCAGTTATCATTCGACAGTTGTTTGCATTTTTTTTGTGATTCGAGGATGTTATTCATGTTCTTATTCATTTGGAACATTTTTCTTGGAGGCTTCTCAGTCCTTTATTCCTTTTGCAGGTCATTTTTTTTTATGCATTACATCTCTCACTTTTGGAGATGATTTTTTTCCCAAGTGGTTTTTCTCATTTTCTCCCCTTAGAGAGACTTCATTGGTTTGTACATAGGTACCTAATCAACCCTTTAGTTGTCGGGACTCATTTCTACATTCATGCATTTAAAGTGTTTTACTCACCCTAAGTTTCACTAAGGGGGGGTTTTAGAGAATTTTAACTAGGAGTTATCATTTTTGGCTTAATTTCACTTAGAGGCACTTCTAGTTAGTTTTTCTAGCTTGTAATTAGCTTTATCTAGCTTTTCATGCTAGCTCTTTTAGTTTTCCTAGTTATAGGTTAGGGGTTGTTTGTGTTTTATATATAAGCACCCATTGCACATTATATATTCATTCAGTTATTAAATATCAATATGAATGATCTTTTTGGATCAATTGTCTTTTGGCCTCCATAGCTATTTGCTTCTCTCTTGTTTTGTGCCAGATGTTTAATTGTAGGTGATCTTTGGGAGGTGTGGACTTGAGCAATCAACTCTAATAGAAATCTGATTAGATTTAGAGATCAAATCAAATTTATAGACATACATGCATTCAAATTGATTAGACAATTTGACAAGAAATGTTTCTCAAAGATAAAATCAAAGCTACAACCATAAATACATTCAACTCTACTAACTGTATATTTTAGGTTGCACTTTTATAAGAATCCAAAAATGCCAAACAATAAGATGGTATAAATATTCAAGTAGAAAGATGACATTTAGAGGTATTTATGTGTGAGATATATTTCTCGAGCATCTGTACATGAGATTTCTCAGAAGGGAATCCTATTGACTAATGACATGTATAATGTTGTCTAACAAAATATCTTGTCATGAAGGATATGTAAGAGAATTTATGATGAAGATAGTAGTGTAACAAACACTATATTGTATAACAACATAATTGTAGGGAAGTTATATTGTTGATCAAGAACTTTGACCAACTACATGATGCATGTTATGACATGTGGTAGAGCATATTTTGAGGGATCTTATGGAGCCAAAATAGAGTTTTCAACTGGTGGGTGGATTATAATGAAGGTATTAAACATTATAACAACATAAGAGTGTCTACTATCTTTTGCACATTGACTCATCATGATGGGGGCATTGAAATTTAGGAACTAGATTTGGGGTCCATATTTAGGTCACTATATTGGCCCATGATTTATGGTTCACCACACATTATTCCATGTAATAAATCTCCCCTCCTGGGTCTTTTGGTTGGATCTATACATAGGTTGTATGATCAATTTGCAACTAGTACTATGCTATTAGAGTTGCTCACATTTTTCATGTATGTTGGTGACGCTCCTATGATAGTATGTTGTATTGAAACCTTTGATGCTAATAATAGTATTGACACAAAAACCTTGACCAAACTATAAGGTTTAATATTCTATTATATGTTGTAAACCTTTGTGTGATGCAATAAAAGGGGATAACATATATATGTAATACATATAAACTAATTTATAATAAATTACATACACTCATATATACACATTCATTACATCATATATCCATACACATGAATTGCAATTCTTCCATCATTCTCCATCCAGTGTGTGTGTGTGTATTCTCAAGTATATTTAGTCTATGTTATTCCACATAATTTTTACACTATTACACACTCTTATCTCCCACTTTTCGTTCTTTAAATAGCTTATTTATGCCTCTTCATAATGCATTTTGATCATGTCATTTCATAGTCTCTTAATTACCTTATTCCCACAAATTTGCCTTTTATTGTATAATATTTTATAGTTTTATATAGCTTATTTAGTCATATTAGAGGTTTTTTAAGGCTATTTAAGTGGTATCTAATGGATATATGGGTCTAGAAATGACCCAAATGACATATGTCGTGCCTCCCAACCTTATATCATACAAAAAAATGTAATTGTTTTATCCTTTGGAGTGGGGTGTTTTCTCCTAAAAAGTTTTTTCCCATATTAAGGGGGGAAATACAACACCATATTCCTCTAAAGCAAGGAACTTCAACTTTTAGGGAAAAATAGTGTAGTTATAATCCTAGATTTGCAAATGTCATATATCATTAAATAGACAAAATTCTTAAGACATGGATTTCTACCCTATACACCATTCTACTTGGTTTGCTAATAAAAAATATATAAATTAGGAGTTGTAATCAGTGTAGGATTATGGAGGTCCAAGAAGGGGTGAAAGAACACAACTAACATTTGTCATTTACCAAAAAATGCAAAATAAAGTTTGACTTTTTACTTGTATCAGGTAACAAGTACATATTGTCATGATAAGAACCAAAGTAGAACACATATCCATTTGAAATGAATATTCATTTCTAAATGAAACATATTAAAAATTATAAATAAAATAACTATTGATATATATTATATATTATAATATATATAATAAATACATATACACTATATATTATATTATATTATATTATATATATTATATATTTTATATTGTATTATATACTATCCATCATATATAATATAGTATAATATATACTATATAATATGTATTATATATTATATTTAATATATTATATATTATATTGTATAATATATGTATTATATACATGTGGTTTTTTTTTTAAAGTAGCTCTACAAAATCGATATCAAAATAATCATGGATCATTAAACCTTAGAAAAGGTCATAACTGTCCCACCTTCACTAATAACTATAATGGTGAAGAATTAAGGTTTCCACTAGAAGAAGGATGAAAACCACTAATTTTTACTTAGAGACCAATATATTAAAGAGGGAGGTAAACCTAGTGGATCTAGCCACAAACCAGCAAGGATAAGGGATGAGACTTCTATTGGATTTACTAGATTTGATTGAACTGCCCTCTTTTAAGTTGAATTGTAACAATGTTGAAATTAGGATAAATGTGTTGGAATTGATGTAAAAATGCATAAACAGTGAGATATAGTCGATGGATTGAGCCATGAACCTGGATCTGAGGATTGCAAGAGTATTCAAACCTATTCCTAGAAGGAGCTGCTCATTTGCTAGGACTAGAGCGATGGTCACTCTGGTCCTCTACACTTTTCGTACTCCAATAGGGGATTGTTTCGTCACTATAAATAAAGCCAATTCTAAATATCACAACTTTGTACATATTACTATACACACTGGAGAAGGGAAATAGGTTGGGAATAAGGGGTTGCCTAAGTCAAACCCTGGTTTAGGAATTAACCTTGAAATAGAAATAAAATATGGTTGAATTGGGGTAATGGAAATGTTCTCCTTTTGAGGGAGATGTTGAATAATGACTGAAACATAAATGTTATACCTCTGTGTGAAGTTTTATTTTTCTCCACATGAAATTAGGGTTTCATGAAGTCTTCAATAACATAGAACATGAATTTCAACTCCAATACTTGAATCTTGACCTTATCTCTACTCCAATGCTTGAAATAAGATTGATTGCTTTCTCAGTTGAACTTGAATGTTGGATTTCTTGAATTAATTGATCAATATTATTCTCGGATCATCAAATGAGAGAGGTAGACCTTCTTTTATACTTTCTCATTGAAAACAACTTAATTTTATGACATGAGCCAACATAGGGTCAAGATTCCCACCCAAGACTTGTGACTGTTAAGGGACCCAAAAATGGGTCCTAATTGGGAGGATCAAGGCATTGGGTTTTCTAGTCCTAAGGGACCTTGTGGTGATAGCACCTGGTCTTAACCAATCAAGCAGTAGAAATAAAGGGAAAAATTAAGTGTAGGGTAAAAAATATGGCAAATATACATGGTATGAGAAATCAAGTCTTTGATCAAGCCCTGGGACATGAACATCAAGGTGAGGGCCCAAATGAGGACAAAATTGTAAGTGAGTGCAATTTAGGATGCTACATTTAGCCCCCACTTTAGCGGTAGTATGAGACTAAACATACTCTCAGTAAAGTACAAAGGTTCACATTGAAAATCTTTTACCAAGATGCTAAAGAGGCAAGATACACCAAGCCCCTAGTGGACTTTAGGATATCAATACTTCAAGATCAATATCAAAGGGACATCATAAGAAAGAGACAAAGAGAACCATGGCTACTAACCTAGTAAGTTTCACTTACTATGAGTCATGAAATGAAAAATACCAAAATTACAAAGCAAAAAAAATTAAGTTTGCAAAGTAGCTTGAGTATCAAGATATGCAAGAGAGAGAATCATTGAGTGAAGTGTATGCCGCCATGTTAAAGCGATTGTATATGCCACAATGGGAACAATTCCTTTAAGGTAGTAGCATTCCTCCAAAGGAGAAACACATTATCACAATGATATGCCCCCAAGAAGGATACATCAAAGGATAATGATCACAAAACACATGGGTTCTACTTAACTCTAGGGTTAGCATGTTCTTATGATAAATAATGTATATCATGTATATATTTGCATTGAATTGTCCTCATCCCCCGAAGATAGTAGAGCCACAATGGAAGAAGGGCACATGTGTCTTTTGAGTCAACATGGGAGATACCAAAAGAGATCTCAATTCTTTGCATCATCCTCAAGTAGACAACACTAGGGACAACAAATAGAAGAATTGAGAAATAACTAGAAGAATGTTACAAACTAGCAAGAGAGGAGAGAGATAAAATCTACGACACGAATGAAGCTAATCAAACAAGTCATTTTCCTCCCAATCTTGCTCAACATTATTTTGGGAAGGTGGACATATGCAACAGGAGAAACTTTGAGCATGATAGATGGAGCTACCACAAGTTCCAAACAAGGACCATGCTCTAATGATGGACCACTTTGTCTATTACTAGGAGCTAAGATTAATGCTTGTGAGAATTGTTTAGATAAATCATTGTCAACATCAACATATTCATATTTATTGTCATTACCATCAACATTTTTATTATGAACATCATTTTAATCCATCTCTACATCATGTTTAATAAAAATAGGATCTTTAATGTCTTGGAGATTTAGGTTGAACTTCTTCCCTAGGGTTAGGTGAAGGCTAGACAAACAAGATCATATCAAAATTTTGAATCTTCAGGGAGGAAATTGGTTGAGAGGAAAGTTCACGAGCCTTGGAACGAAATCTATGTCGGTGTTCTCTCACACAATGGTTTCTTTTATTTTTAGCTAATGGTTGTGAAAGTTTAGGATCAACAGGCATAGGATTCTTCTATTCCTTTAAAGAAGGATGCATGGGAGAAGGTTTTTTAGGTTGAAAGATAGGGGATGTCGGGCTCTTCCCTTTGTAAGATGTAGGAGGCAGAACCACAACATATAGAGGAGGAATGGAAGGTGTAGGAAGAAGACTAGGTCCATCATGAGGAGTAATAGGTGTATCATGAATAAGAGGAATGAGTTTAGGATCTCTAGGCTTACTCAAAGATAAGATCATCTCATTCTTCCACTTTTGATAAGATTGAAAAAGAGAATAACTACTAGGTTTAAGAGGTTCAAATTGATTAGACCAAAAATAATTAAGATTAGCATCTCCACGTCTCACCATGTGTTGGTACATGCTGTATGCGGGAAAAGTGGGCGAATAAAACTTAATATGTGAAAATTTAGTTAAATACTAGTCCACACACACACACACAGGACTTCTTGATGCAAGCTATGGAGTAACGTAGTGTTACTCAGCTTCCCAAGGAGGGTCCCATGGTTCTCTATCTCATAATGTCCCTCAAACCAATGTTTTTGCTCTCAGATCACTGAGCAAAATGGTTTAGGGATGGCAAATGCAAGAACGAGGGATGCTTTGATTGATTTTAGTATGAGATGTGTTGTAAGCTATGTATGATTCTAGAAATGCAATAAACTAGATGATAAGATGATGAGATTAGTATGAATACTATCCTAGCATACTATATTTAGTCTATGATTGAGCTAAAATGATAAAGAAAGTATTCTAAACATGCATATTTAGTCTACTTCCTGATTTAAAGAGAGGCTAAATGATGAGCATATATGAAATGAGAAAGCTTGAATGTATTTGAGCATAAGTGTGATGCTACAAATTTGAAGGATGATTGTTTAGAATGGAGGAAAGAGAGCTCTATTTATAGCATAAACAGGGCAATGGATGGTCAAGATTGAAAGGTTTAATCAAGGGTCAAGTTTGAAAGTTGGGGATCCATGTGCACAACTTGTACCAATGAAATGGTGACAAGTGTCAACATAGGATTGGGTTGAGAGAAGAGGTTGGAGGCATTAAAGGCCTGAGAAGACCTCATGGTTATCTAAAGGCTAAGGGTCAAGTCTAAGTCAGGCTTACCCACTGGATTAAGAGTTAATCCAAGGATAAACCTTTGTGCAAATGATTAAGAGATAATCATGGTCAAAGCATTAATGGCCCGATGAGACCTTTGGGTTGGGTAGAGGTTGAGTCAAAACAAATGTTTTAACCATGTGGGAGGGTTTGAATTAACCATTAATGGTTATTGGAGACTTTGGGGATTAAGTGGTTGAAGGTTGAAAGCCTTCAATGGTTTTCAAAGACTTTAAGGGTTTTGGTGGTTGAAGGTTGAAAACCTTTAATGGTTATCAAAGACTTTGGGCCATTTGAGAAGTGACTTCCCTTTGCTTAGGGATGTGACAAAGTTTAGAGGAGGGTTAGGTTAATTAGAAGTGATTAGAAGATTCTAGAAGGGATTAGGAAGGGGTTTGGGATTTTGCAAGTGGATGGGGGGAATAATAGAATTTAATTGAATTAATTTAATTCAATTTGGTTATAATTTGGAGAAATTAAATAAATTAGATTTATTCAATTTAGGATAACTATTTAATTAAATTTGAATTTAATTAAAAGTGGGTAGGGGGGATTTAATTGAATAAAATGTTTTATTCAATAATGGGTATAGTGAATTTAATTGAGTAATTTACTTAATTAAATAGAAGAAGATGGATAATTTAATTAAATTAGATTTAATTAAATAGAGAAATGAACATAAAATATTCATTTAGGAATGTGGTCATTTTTATACGTCTACACATGCTATGATTACTTGTTATGATTTTATCATTAAGAGGGAATTTTAAACACTTGTGAATAGTAGAAGGAGTCACTTTCATGGAAGAGAACCAAGGATGTTCCAATTTCATGCGAAATTGTTCTGACGTAGGAATGATAGCATACATGACATTTAGGCACTAAGTACCAACCTCAATGGGAAGAGTAATAGGACCAATAGTAGGATAAGAGAAACCGTCAAAGATCTTAATCACTGCATCAGATTTATCATATGTTACTTGATGTAATTGTAAGGTATAAAAATATTCTTTGATTATCACATTCACCATGCATGCTAGATCAATGGGCACCCCTTGTAAGAGTATGTCTTTGATTCTCACAATGATATATAGTGGGTCGTCAGGTGCTTCAATAGTTTCACTAGGATCAAAGGTAATACATAGGTCCTTAGGTGGTATATGTTTATCAATAAGATTCACCATATTATTAGACTCAAGGTCAAGATCATTAGGAGAAAAGGAAAGATGCTCATACTCAATCACATTAGTAGAACGAGAAGGCAAAGGATTAGTAAAGATTTGGAGGTTTTTATTAAGAGGATCTACGGATTTGTTTCCTTTATCATTCACACTAGTTACAAATATGGTATTGTTGTCAATAAGCTCTTGAATCCTACTCCTTACAAAATAACATTTTTCAGTGTCATGATCGGCTGAAGATGATATTGAAAAAAAAATTGGCATCATGATAAGGTGGAAAAGGTTTGGATGTGTCAATTGGTTTGATGGGAGGAAGTTTCAACTTGTTTTTGTTCAATAATTGTGTCATAATAATGTGCAAATATTCAGAAAGAGGTGTAAATTCTTTTATAAAGTACTTGGATAAAGGATACACACCTCTTATCATGACTGCTACCTAAGTATTGTTGTTGTCATTGAACTTGATGAATCCCTTGTTCAGTTTACACTTCACAAAAGGTTGTTGAGCACTTTTGCTCTTATCAACGAGAGCCATTGAAGAAGATTGTTCAAATTGACTCACTTGAAGCTAATAGTTATGAATCATTGCACACAACTACGTAAAGGAAGTAAACTTAGAAATGAGAAGCTTATCCCTAATGTATTTTTGAAAATTATAAATAAAAATTCTTTGAACATCTTGATTAGGTATAGGATAAGAAATTTGAGAATATAAATGCTTATGTCCACCAATAAAATCGGTCACTTTTTCTTTAGCACCTTGCTTAGAATGAATCAACTCAGTCAAAGTAATCTTAGGACCAATATTATTATGAAATTGCTGAATGAAAGCATTAGCCAATTGTTTAAATGATGTAATAGAATAAGGAGGCAAAGAAAAATACCATTGCAAATCTTTATCTCTAAATGTTCTAGTAAACAATTTAGCCAAAAGTCTTTGATCATGAGAAAAATTACTACACAAAGTTTGAAATGTTTTCACATAAGTCAAGGGATCACCTTTTCCATTATAAATCTCCAAGGGACTTCTACATGTTTAGAGGGGACAACACACACAATTTCGCTAGATAATGGTCTCACTACATCAAATGTGGGCACATTAAACTTGGATTGGTTCATGGAAGCTATTTGTTGTTGCAAGGATGACACAATTTGAGCTAGGATATTAATGGTTGCTTTGATGGATGGGTTGAAATTAGACATATTAGATTGGGATGGAGGAGTAGCATTTTTAAATGAAGGAGGAGGTTGAGAATAACGAGGTAGGATACTATGATAAGTAGGTATGGGAGATTATTTGGTGACAAATGGAAGAGTTATGGAAGGAGGGATGAAAGAGTTTTGATTAGAAATGTTGTTCCCTTAACATGTGTAGGAACAAAATTTTGTGTGGAAGTAGCCATGATGTTGGATGTGAAAGTAGGCACACTAGTCATAGAGGTTTTTGTAGGAATAGAATGATTAACTTGACTAGGAGGTTGAGTGTAACCAAGGACCTCAACACAAATTTTTAGAGGCATAATATTAGTGTCAACAATATGAGAAAGGCTACACAACAAATCAACAACAACTTTATCACTTTGGACCATTCTTTTGAATCCTTCAATCAATGGGATAGATTATTTTTGAATATTGTTGACTCACCCATTGTTGAAGATTTTCAAATTCATTGTCAATCTTCTCCAATTGGTCAATGAAAAACCTAGTTAGTGATTCACTCTCATCATGAAAATTATGTAAATAATGGGATAAATAACATCAATTGTTGGAATATAAGAACCAACCATATTCTCATGAAACAAGTTATCAAAATTAGGCTCCATATCCTTAGTAATTAAACCTTGGAAAGACTTAATTATACAACTTCTTCTCATGAGAATATTATAGGTAGGACTAATGGTAGTAAAAATAATGCACAAAGGAGGGAAATTTGAATTTGAATATGAAAATTATGATAAGCACTACACAATTTTGTGAAAATAATGATTGATTAACCAATTAATTGAGAAATTTGATTTGTGAAAAGATAAATGCATTTAGATCATAGCATAACATTCATAAAGATCACATCTAGAAATTAATTTGAAAAATTATGCAACCCATGTGATAAATTTTAGAATTATAAATTAGGGTTTTTGTAAATTCAACCACTAAATCTATGTAATTCAATTTGAAAATGAGATCTAGGAGAGAAAATTTTAATTTTAAATTAAATGAATAATCAGATCTGAAATAATAAATCCAAATTAGACAACCCACAAGCTCAATTTTAGAATTAAAAATTAGGGTTTTTATGAATTTAACCTCTAAATTTTTAAAATTCAATGAAAAATTAAAGTTGAAAATGTAAATTGAATTTGAAATTGCATAAACACTCAGTTCTAAGAGCATAAATTAGAAACTAAGGTGTGAGGACTCGGGTTCACAAAAAATGTAATGGTGAAAAATTAGGGTTTCCACAACAAGAAGGATGAAATTGCTACTTTTTACTTAGGGACCAATACATTAGAGAAGGAGATGAACCCAATGGATCTATCCATAAACCATAAAGGATAAAGGATGAGAATTCTATTGGATTTACTAGATTTGATTGAACTGCCCTCTTTTAGGTTGAATTGTAAAAATGCTGAAATTAGGGTAAATATGTTGGAATTGATGTAAAAATACATAAACAATGAGTTACAGTCATCAGATCAAGCCAAAAACCTATATTTGAGGATTGTAAGAGTATTCAGACCTATTCCCAAAAGGAGCTCCTGATTTTTCGAGATTAGAGTGACAATCGCTCTGGTCCTCCGCACTTTTTGCACTCCAATTGGGGATTAATTCATCATAGTAAATAAAGCCAATTCTAAAGATTGTGGTGCTGTATTTGTTCCTAGATACACCAAAGAGAAGGGAAATAGGTTGGGAAAAGGGGTTTTCCTAAGTCAAACCTTGGTTTAGGAATTAACCTTGGAATAGAAATGAAATATGATTGAATTGTAGTAACATAAATGTTCTCCTTTTGAGGGATATGTTGAATAATGACTAAAACACAAATGCTATACCTCCTTGTGAAGTTTTGTTTGTCTCTACATAGAATTAGGGTTTCACAAAGTCTTCAATAACATAAAATGTGAATTTCAACTCCAATACTTGAATCTTGACCTTATCTCTGCTCCAATGCTTTAAAAAAGATTGATTTCTTGCCCACTTGAACTTGAATGCTTGATTTATTGAATTAATTGATCAATATGATTGTCGGATCATCAAATGAGAAGGGTAGACCTCCTTTTATACTTGCTCATAAAAAAATAACTTAATTTTCCAACATGAGCCAACACACATTCAAGATTCCTGCCCAAATCTTGTGACTATTAAGGGGCCCAAAAATGGGTCCTAATTGGGAGGACTAGGGCTCTGGGCACTCTAGTCCTGAGGGACTAGGGTGCTAGCACTTTGGTTGTGAGGGACCAAGGTGCTAGTGCCTCGTCGTAGCTAATCATACACTAAAAATAAAGGGTAAAATGAAGTGCAAGATCAAAAATATGGAAAATATGCATGGTATGAGCAGAATCAAGTCTCTGATTAGGCCTTATAACACAAACATCAAGGTGAGGGCACAAATGAGGATAAAATTATAAGGGAGTACAATTTCAGATGAATACATAACATCCAAAATATATATACTAATCACATTAGCATTAACATGAATACATGAATGAAAGTCGTAATCTAACTCATCTCCATCAATGTATCAGAAAAACAAATGTATCCAAAAATTAAATACTCATCACACTAGCATTAATATGAAAAACATCCAAACTGAATGGGATGAACTCTATTGTTTGAGGCATTTTGGATAAAATATTGTATCCAATTTGTTGGTTGTGGTATAAGACATGCCCCTTAGAGGTTGTGTCCAAAACTAAGGCCAATTTGCAAGGGGAAGTTGGAATTAAACAATCAAAGAAATATATTTATGGCCCTAAGCCCATGCTCACCCAACAATAAAAGTGAAAATAACCATTGAAAAATAATCACTTCATTGGGATCAAATTGAATTTGCCATTTTTTGTAGGCCATAGTTTAGCCTATAATAGAAAATTTCACTAGATCAACAACAATGGATTAACAAGGAACCTAAAAAATCCCTAATATATCTCTTTCCTTCAATAGTAACATCAAAACCAAATGAGCCATGTCACCCAATTTAAAATTCAAATATAAGCATACCATATTTTTTTATTTTTCATAAAAAAAACTCATCAAATCAATCAACATGAATTAATATTGAACCTTAGAAAACCCCTGACATCAAAAGAAAATGGGTGTGATCACCCACTTTAAACAAAATCCACACACAATGGTTTTATTTTATATAAAAAATTCATTAGATCACCCATCATGGTTTACTTCACTATTTTTTTACCTTGGGAATTTTCCAATGCTAAATGTTCAGTTAACCAAATGCTTACAAAGATTATTAAAAATTAAAAATACAAATACAAATACAAATATCCAATAACAATTCAAGATTCCTCCTCTTTTCCAAGACACGTCTACTTGCATTAACTATTGGGCTAGATGTAGAAATATTCACAATGATTAATTTCTTGTAAGAGACATGGGGAAACCTGGAAAACCCAAAATGAATAACATATAAATTGCCACAACAAAAAGAGACAATTACAACTATACCCAAAATCCAAAACTGATATCACACATAAAACAACAAAAACAATCAACTAAACCTACAACCCACATTGCATAGCATTCTTGTTAAATAATTTTTCTATCTGGAGAATGCAAACTCCTATAGTCCCAAATGAAAAAAAACATAAAATTATATTAACAAGTGAGCATACTGAGCCAACAAACACTCTCTATTGCATACAATAGCTCAAATGCTAAAGGCTTGATTAGCCAAATGGTTACAACCAACCAGTTCAAAAAATGCAAATTCCTAAACCATGGTTTTGCATTCATAAAAAATGCATCAGATCAACCTCCATGAACTGCTCCAAACCATTACAAAATTCCCTAATTTGTCTCTTCCTCTATCAATAACATAAAAAAAATTGTATCCATGAGAGAAAGAAAACATACTTACCACACCAACATTAACCTTGTTGGGATGTGTGTTAGCCAAATAGTTGTTGTAACATCAATAATAGGTATTTTTGGAGCAAGCTCTAGATTTTTCCATTATTTTATGATGAATGGCCAAAACACACCTTTTGGGTACTCAAATGCAACAACTGTGAGATGAAAAAACTCAATGAAATCATGACAAGTGACTTACCTAAAGATTCTACACAAATTGTGGCATGGTGTAAAATATGTAGACGAGAAAACATGTATAGAGTTTGTAGGAAAAAAAATACAAAACTCTATCTTAGCATATTTTGTTTTAAATGAGATTAACCGAAACCAAACTCCTTGCAAGTTTCTACTTCAATCAATGTTATTTTAGGGTTATTGAAATCCAATTAGATTCAAAGATCAAATCAAATTGGCAACCATAAATACATTCAAATTGATTAGACAATTTGATAGGAAATGTTTCTTGAAGACCAAATCATATCTGCAACCATAAATACATTCAAATTCATTGAGTGTATATTTCAAGTTTCACTTTAATAACAATCTATATTTGTCAAGCAGGAAGATGGCATAATTTATTAAGCAGAAAGATGGCATTGAGAGGTATTTGGGTGTGTGACAAATTTGTTGAGCATCTGTATGCAAGATTTCTCACAGGTCAAGCTTATCACATAGTGACATGTATAATATTGTGCAAGATAATATCTTGTCTTGAAAGATGAATATATTAGTGTAACAAACACTATAATTTGTAAGAGCATAATTTTATGGAAGTTACACTACTGACCAAGAACCTTGACCAGCTACATGACGCTGTTATGATATGTGGTAGAGCATCTTTTGAGGGACCTAATGGAGCCATAATAGAGTTCTCAATTGGTGGGTCGATTATAATGAAGGTATTGAGAATTATGACAACATACGAGTGTCTACTATTTTTTGCACTTTGACTCATCATGGAGGGGGGAATTGAAATTTGGGAACTAGATTTGGGCACCACATTTAGGTTACTATATTGGCCCATAGTTTATGGTTTAGTGCATATGATTCTATGTATTCAATCTCCCCTCTTGGGTGTTTCAGGTGGATCTATATATGGGTTGTATTCTCAATTAACAAGTAGTACTATGCTCTTATAATTTCTCACGTTTTACATGTATGTTGGTGATACTCCTATGAGAGCATTTTGTATTGTAACCTTTGTTTCTAATAATATTGTTGACAAAAAAACCTCAATCAAAGTGTAAGGTTTAATATTCTATTATATGTAGTAAACCTTGGTGTGATGTAATAAAAAGAGAGAATTTATATATGTAATACATACAATTTATAATAAATTACATACATTAATATATACACATACATTACTCATATATTCATACATATGACTTGTAATTCATTCATCATTCTCCATCCATGTGTGTGTGTGTATTTTCATATGTATTTAGTACATATTACTCCACATGTGTTTCCACACTATTCTACAATCTTATCTCCCACTTTTCCCTCTTTATATAGCCTTTGTATGTCTCTTTATAATGTCTTTCCATCATGTCATTTAATAATAACTCTTAATTATCTTATTCCCCTAAGTTTCCTTTTATTCTTGTTGCCCCCATATTTGACATACCTAAAATTTGAACTTCAAATTGGTCCCAATGTTAAATGAAGGCCCAAATATGTGTCTATGTGTAATAAGTGAGCACGTGATCCAAGGTCCTTGCCAGTCAAAATATGCAAAATGCATGTGTTTTGAAAATTACCAAGAATTGAGGGAAATCATTTGATAGGCAGGTTCTAAGCATCATTTTGTATCATGTAGTTAACTTTCTCTTGAACCCAGTTCATATTTTACTATACATTAATCCTTCAAATTGTGTGTCCATCGCCTAGAAATAATTAAAATATCTCATTTAGGATTTGTCATGAGGAGTAAATATTATTTTTGGCTTGTTTCCCTATCATCGACGCGTGTTTCAAATTTCACGACCTAACTCCCTACCGTTTGGAAGATATGGTCATTTTTCTCAAGCCTGAGCATTAAATTTAAAATATTTAAATTATTTTTCAATAAATAATTTAATATTTTAAATTATTTTAATATTTGAGGTCATTTAAGGAGATATAAGTCGTCTAAATTCTTTATTTTTTTCATTTCTCCTCTATTTTGCCTCCATGGTTTTTTTGAAGTTGAGGTCATTGTATTTTTAAGAAAAGGTTAGAGATGCTCCATTTTCGATCATTTTTAACCCACATTCATAACCTCAAAAAGAAAAAGGTTAAGCATGGAGCATTCCTAACCTTGTGGGCTCGCTTTGTCCAGAAGGTTAGAAATGCTCTATTCTAGAGAATTCTTAACCTCTTCCATAAGATTTTTTAAAAAAGAAACTTCAAACAACAGGCTATGAACATTCATCAATGCATTGAAGAAGAGAGGGATTTCACCAGATGTTGAAGTTGCAACTGCTCTAGAGACATGAAAGCGAATTACGGGAGCCTTTGAAAGAGATTTCATCTCATGGTTGCAATAATGGCAGAACACACATAATGCATTTGTTGAATAGAGTTTTGAAACTTTCAAGTGATTGTAGTTGGAAAGGGTAATGAACTCCTCTACAACATATGCCAACATCCTCCCTGTCTGGACTGAAATGGAAGGTCTGAAAAGAGTATTGACATCCACCAAAGTATAATGAATATGTTTTATGCCCCGACCGACATGTTTGCAAAAGATATGGAAGAAAAGACAATACATGAGAAATGTTTGACAAAATATCGTATGTTGCTAATAATAGAAGCATAGACATACCGTAAAATGCAGATATGTGTGTAAAATGTAGAAGGCATGGATAAGGTGCGAACCATTTGACAGAATGCCTCAACAAATTATCTTCCCAAGGAATGATATATGTATATGACTGCAATATGTGCATCATGTTAAACATTACTCCAATCATACCAAGAGAACGAGGAAAGCAACAAATTGCTTGACTGAATGCCTTAAAGAAATGTGGTCTCATTTAATGGAATGATCGCAAGATATGCCACAAAACCAGTCACGATATTCAGCAAATTATAGAGGATAGAGGAATTTTGTCAACCATAGTGTTGCAGCCGCTTTGGTAGACTTGTATGTAGAACGTGGAGCATAATCACGACAAGTGAATTGTTTGACAAAATGGTTCATAGAAATGTCGCCTTACGGAATGTAGTTGGTAGGCGTATGGCCAAATTTCACAACCTTTACAAGCATCCTTTCAGTCCGTGTCAAAATGGGAGATCAAGATCATCGAATGGATATTTATTAAAGCATAAAGGATAGAGGAATTGTGTCAGATGTTGTAGTCGTAGCTAGTCTAGTAAACATGCATGCAGAATATGGTAAGCATAGACAAGGCATTGGGATTGTTTGACTGTGTGCCTCAAAGACATCTCATCTCAAATAATGAAATGCAGTTGTAAGACAAGTTTGTAGAATTTCTCAAGCAAATGCAAGTGGCGGGTGTAAAGGCAAGTTCTACGGTGATTTCCAATGTCATCACCTCTATGCGTAACGAAGCTTCAGAGTAGGTTGTGAATGTCCATCATCAAATGTTTAGGTTCTATTGTCCTGATGATATGAATGCAATGCGTAGACACAATGAATAAGCTATTTTGCAAGATATGCACAAAATGGAGGTTGAAAAACTTTTCAGTTCCAAAGAAAGTGTAATCGATAGGGGAAAAGTTGAAATCTACAACCATTAACCGAGCCTCAAAGAGATATCACCTCAAGGCATGAATTGAAATTGTTAGAAATTTTGGACCAAATGGATTTTGAATTAGTAAATCGCTCTCGATTATCCAAAGGAATGAACATAACTATGAAAGCATAAACAATGGTTTGAATTGTTTGATAATGCATCTCAAAGATATGTTATCTCATGAAAAGTGGAATGTAGAAGCATATGAATTCTAAAGGAGTCATCACATGTGTCAAAGAATGAAGTGAAATTGTAGAACGTGCACAAAATAGATTCCATAAGGGAGCTTTCTATAATTTTGAATTAATAAACAAGTATATAGAGCGACAATGAAAGATGTTTAGTTAATGTAATTGGAGAGTGTGATATTGGATGAAAGATGTTCATGACTGATTTCTCTATGCAAATTATGAAGATGCCATTTATAAATATTTTTCAATGCATGATCCTTTCATCTTTATGGAGAGCCTCAAAAGGAGATATATTTTGTGTCCTCAAGAAAATAGATAGCATGATGATTCCAGCATATGGATAAAATGACGGACCAAAATGGTTGTAGTTTATATAGGAAATGGGTTTATTGAAGATGCCTTGGATATTCTTAAACATGTGCAATTAATGGATAAGAGAAGCATCTCTATGGAGTCTGGTTCCAATTATTCTTACTTTTAAATAATTCTCCTCATAGAAAGCAAAGAACAGAGTGTGGAAGCATAGGAAAGGCAAGGGACTTGTTTGATAAAATGCCTTAAAGTTTAGAGGAGAATTTTTTGCTTTGAGAAATGACATGAATTTCAAAGATGCATTGCATTTGATTATTCGAACTGATGACTTTGAAACCACCATGATCATTGAACTGGGTTATTACAATCATGGTTCAAGATAGGGATTTACATTAATTATAAATATGAGAAGTGGTTGAGCTTTTGTAAGTGAAGTTTAATTTTTTTATCCTTCCAGTTACATTACTTCAAGGAATGTGAATTATCCTTGTGTTACCCATTTTTGACAGGCAAGTGACAACCACAATTCTTACAAGTGGTAAACTAACTATGGAGATTCATCTCAAGTGACATCCAATGGATCATAAAGTCAAGAAGGGACAGAGATTTTTGTGATGGACATCTCCTAACAACAACTTGATTCTTCTTTCAAAGTCATAATTTTTTGTAAAGGTGACTTATGTCACATATTGTAACTAAAGGTTATAAAGTGGACCTTATTCACACAAAAATGAAGTAGTTTCTAACTAAACTATTTTTGCATAATAATGAGTTGGTTGTTAACTTATCCAAAGTTATTTACTAAGGTGGTTATTTTGGGAAGCCTATAATGCAAGGCTATTTTATTTGTAAAGGGGGACTTTTACGACAGAGAGAAAACTATGCAGAATTTTGTAGAGGAAATAAATGAGAACTTTAAATGTTCATACCTTTGTACTAAGGAATTTTTGAACTTGTATATTTTCAAAAAGAATAATGAAGAATGCATTGAGTTCGTGTGTCTTGAACGTATTCATGAGTTATTGTTACTAATTTCTCGTATGTTGAATTAGTAATCCCTTTATGTATTGGTGAAACCTGTTGATGGAACACATCATTTCATGGTATCTTGACTTGCATGTGCTAGTGCAACCATCTCTTCATGTGTCGAGCTTTATTGTACTACTTTCATCATTGTTGTATGACTAACCTATTTGGTGGTAACCCCTTTTGTAATTGTTATCATTTATGGAATCCTACTTGATATTCGTATGCCTTTTAGTAGGGTTTCTATTATTAATCTTCTTTAAGTTGTATGTTTTCTCCTTTATGTACTTTTAGGTTAAAAGTACACAAAAATCCTAAATAACCCTATCATACGAGGGAGCTGCCCCTCTCAAATGCAGAGGAAGATCATGTTTGAACAAATGATCTATCCAACTGTTGGGAACTTTTTATCACTCCTCCATTGGGCACATAGTAGAATATTTTGTAACGACCGCAGTGGCAATCTGTTTACCAACAAATTTTGGCGACTCTGTTGGGGATCCAAATACCAGTGTGCTTTGTTCGTCAGAAATTGTAAGGTACCTTCTTGAGAATGAAGGTTGGCGACTTTGTCTGAAAGATCGAATTTAGAACAATGGTTTGGTATAAAGGAAAGTTGGAAAGTGACAGTGAAAGTGATGATGAAGACTATTTATATTAGAAGAAGCAAGTTCCTGGTGAGCCCATACAAGTCGAATTCTTGAAGAGATTTTATGGTGGCATGCAATTTACTCTTGAAAAGATTCATCCCTCTTTATGTCAAGTGTTGCAAGATATTGAAGAAAAGCATGGAAAAGAGATTGGTTTTCTTGCTTGTGATCATTTACCTAAATCAACAACAATCAAGAGAGATGAAGACAAAAGTGATCTTTCTCTGGTACCAGCTACTCAAAAGAATCAAAGTCCTAATATTCCTGAACAAGTTGACTTCTTGAAGAGTTTCTATAATGGAAATAAACTCAATCATCATAAAGTTAACCCTTCTCTACTCTAGACTCTGCAAAAGATTGAGGAAAAAGATGGAAGAGAAAACTAAATTTTTGCTCCTGATTGTATTCTTGAAACAACAATAGTTAATAATGCTCATTCTCCTCCACCTATTTCTCAAAAAAATTAGATTCTCAATGATTCAAAACTGATCGAGTTTTTGAGAAACTTCTATGGAAATAGACATATTGATCCTCATAAGGTGCACCCTTCGTTGCTTCAAAAGATGAAAAAGATTGAAGAAAAAGATGAGAGTGAGAATCATTTTCTCATTGATATAAATTCTTGTGATAAAATTAATGAAAGGAGCTCATTAGAATGTGCATATGTAGAAGAAGATGAAGTCACATCTACTTGTAAGGATACATGTCAAGAGAAAGATCTAAAGGTGAGTGAGATAGAAAAAGAAGATTGCATTGAAAAATTCCATGAGCACTATGAAGGTTGTCATACCAAAGAAAAAGTCTTCTATCAACTTGAAAACAAAGAGCTTGAAGATGATGAATCAAATTCTTTTCAGACATGCATGCAGTTGAAGCTTGAAAATAATGATGAAGACATGCATGAAGAAGAATCCCCTATAGTTTTCATTCCAACTTGGTGTCTCAATTCTTCTGATGATGACTTTCTATGTGGAGAAGATATTCTCATTCATCCATCACTATCAGTTGAAGATGGAAACTTTTATGAGGAAATCAAAGGTATGATACCTAATGGACAACCTTGTACGGATATGACCAATGGAGAAGCAACCAAAAGAAAAATTTTACAGACATATTCTTTATCTTCAAAAACGGAGACCTCTACTGAACTTATAGAAAAACCCCAAGTGAAAGAAGATGAACCATCAAGCATCCACTCTTTACCATATATGCCACCTGAGTATGAAGTTTTCAAATTTCATGAAGAATGTGATGAAGAGGAATCATTGGGGCAAGAGAACACAAAAAGTAATACAGATGTCTATGAATGGGTTGAAGATGAAATCTATGTAGGTATATCAACAAATGTCCCTATCTTGATGGAATTGAAATCTATGCCTTATGAAGTACTCAAGGTTCAAAGCAATCCTCCTTTTGAATTTTTAGATCAATAAGACACCCCTATCAAAGAGGATAGTTTTGGGAACTACACCAAAAATGCAGAGATAAATGAGGTAATGGATGATCTAATGAAGGAAAGAAATGAAGGTAATTCTCATAATGTTTGTATTCTAGATTGGTTTTTGAAGGCTTGAAATGATGACTTCTCCTATGGTGAAAGTGTGTGTCTTAATCCTTTGTTTTCAGACGAGTGTATTTCTACAGGTGATTTTCAAGTTGACATTCAAGGAAAAGATTCAATACTTGTACCAACTCAGGCTTCTTCACTTCTCAAATTATATAAAGGTTGTCCAATTCGAGGCTTGATTTATTCCAATCCAAATTATCAGAGGGATCTCCAGATAGAGGATATAGGTATGCTTGAGAATATTTCACAAATTTCCAATAATATTCAAAGTGGTACCAAAATATTTCAAGAGAGCCTATAGATTTATGATGAGAGACAGTTGTTTGGTTCATTGTTCAAAGATATTTCTCATCTTATACATGTTATTCTTGCCAACCTACTGAGATTACAGGTGTCACATGGATGTACGCCACTGTTTCGCAAAGGTGCCCATTTCTCTCAGCTTGTGAATGGTTTTGTATGATAATCGTGGAGAAGTTTGAGGTAGGCTTTGCCTACCATGCACATACTTTAGTTAGAAGTTTTGTTGTGTTCGTCTCATTTTTGGTTTGTGTCTAGTTTCTTCATCTTTTCCCTATGTTGTTTCCTCTTTGACTCTGTTGCCCAATGGATAGTGTACTAGCCTGTGAAACCAGAGATTTTGGGTTCATCCTGCATCCTTTGTAGTCCTTGTCCCTAGTTAGAGCCAACTGTTGCCCCCACATTTGACATACCTAAAATTTGAACTTCAAATTGGTCTCAATGTTGAATGAAGGCACAAATATGTATCTATGTGTAATAAGTGAGCACATGATCCAAGGTCCTTGCCATTCAAAAAATGCAAAATGCATGTGTTTTGAAAATTACTAAGAATTGAGGGAAATAATTTGATAGGCAGGTTCTAAGCATCATTTTGTATCATGTAGCTAACTTTCGCTTGAACCCAGTTCATATTTTACTATACATTAATCCTTCAAATTGCGGTGTCCATCGCCTAGAAATGATTAAAATCTCTCATTTAGGGTTCTTTATGAGGAGTAAATAATATTATAAGCCCATTTCCCTATCATTGACGTGTGTTTCAAATTTAAGGACCTAACTCCCTGCTGTTTGAAAGATATGGTCATTTTTCTCAATCCTGAGCATTAAATTTAAAATATTTAAATTACTTTCCAAATAAATTATTTTAATATTTTAAATTATTTTAATATTTGAGGTCATTTAAGGAGATATAGGTCGTCTAAAAATGTTTTTTTCTCATTTCTCCTCTATTTCGCCTCCATGGTTGATTGTTTTTGAAGTCGAGGTCATTGTATTTTTAAGAAAAGGTTAGAGATGCTCCGTTTTCGAGCATTTTTAACCCATATTCATAACCTCAAAAGGAAAAAGGTTAAGAATGCTAAAAAATGGAGTATTCCTAACCTTATTTCCTAACCTTGTGGGCCGACTTTGTGAAGAAGGTTAGAAATACTTTGTTCTAGAGAATTCTTAGCCTCCTCCATAAGAGTTTTTAAACAAGAAACTTCAAACAACAGGCTATGAACATTCATCAATGCATTGAAGAAGAGAGGGAGTTCACCAGATGTTGAAGTTACAACTACTCTGGAGACATGAAAGCGAATTACGGTAGCCTCTGAAAGAGATTTTGTCTCACGGTTGTAATAATGGCAGAACACACATAATTTCTTTATTGAATAGACTTTTGAAACTTTCAAGTGATTGTAGTTGGCAAGGGTAATGAATTCCTCTACAACGTACACCAGCATCCTCCCTGCTTGTCCTGAAATGGAAGCTCTGAAAAGAGTATTGACATCCACTGAAGTATAATGATTATGTTTGATGCCCCGACCGACATGTTTGCAAAAGATATGGAAGCAAAGACAATACATGAGAAATGTTTGATAGAATGTCGTATGTTGCTAATAATAGAAGCATAGACATGCCGTAAAATGCAGATATGTGTGTAAAATGTAGAAGGCATAGATCAGGTGCGAACCATTTGACAAAATGCCTCAACAAACTATCTTCCTAGGGAATGATACATGTATGTGACTACAATATGTGCATCATGTTAAACATTACTCCAATCGTAGTAAGAGAACGAGAAATGTAGTGAATTGCTTGACTGAATGCCTTAAAGAAATGTGGTCTCATTTAATGCAATGATCACAAGATATGCACAAAACTAGTCACGGTATTCAACAAAGCGTAGAGGATAGAGGAATTTTGTTAACCATAGTGTTGCAGCTACTTTGGTAGACTTGTATGTAGAGCATTGAGCATAATCACGACAAGTGAATTTTTTGATAGAATGGTGCACAGAAACATCGCCTTATGGAATTTAGTTGGCAGGCGTACAACTAAATTTCACAACCTTTACAAGCATCCTTTCAGTCCATGTCAAAATGGGAGATCACGATCAGCGAATGGAGATATATTAAAGAGTAAAGGATAGAGGAATTGAGTCAGATGTTGTAGTCACAACTGCTCTGGTAAACATGCATGCATAATATGGTAAGCGTAGACAAGGAATTGGGATTGTTTGACCGTGTGCCTCAAAGACATCTCATCTCAAATAATGAAATGCAGTTTTAAGACAAGTTTGTAGAAGTTCTCGAGCAAATGCAAGCAGCGGGTGTAAAGGCAATTTCTATGATAATTTCCAATGTACCTTCATTCATAATGGAAGCTTCGGAGTAGGTTGTGAACGTCTATCATCAAGTGTTTAGTCACTATTATCCTAGCCGATATCAACGCAATGCATAGACACAATGAATGTGCTATTTTGTAAGATATGCACTAAAAGGAGGTTGAATTTTTTTTCAAAGTTCCAAAGAAAGTATAATCGATAGGGGAAAAGCTGAATTCTATAGCCATTAACCAAGCCTCGAAGAGATATCACCTCAAGGCATGAATTGAAATGGTTACAAATTGTGCACCAAATGGATTTTGAATTAGTAAAGCACTCTCGATTATCCAAAGGAATGAACATAACTATGAAAGCATAGAGAATGGTGTGAATTGTTTGATAATGCATCTCAAAGATATGTTATCTCATGAAAAGTGGAATGTAGAAGCATATAAATTCTAAAGGAGTCATCACACATGTCAAAGAATGAAGTGAAATTGAAGAATGTGCACAAAATGGATTTCATAAGGAATCTTTCTATAATTTTGAATTATTATACAAGTATGTAGAGTGAAAATGAAACATGTTTAGCTAATGTAATTGGAGAGTATGATATTGGATGAAAGATGTTCATGACTGATTTCTTTGTGCCAATTATGAAGATGCCATTTATAAATATTTTTCAATGCATGAACCTTTCATCTTTATGGAGAGCCTCAAAAGGAGCTATATTTTGTGTCCTCAACAAAATGGACAGCAAGATGATTTCATCATATAGATAAAATGACGAACCAAACTGGTTGTAGTATATACAGGAATTGGGTTCACTGAAGATGCCTTCGATATTCTTAAACATGTGCAATTAATGTATCAAAGAAGCAACTCTATAGAGTCTGGTTCGAATTCATCTTACTTTTAAATAATTCTCCTTATAGAAATCAAAGAAAAGAGTGTGAAAGCATAGGGAAGGCAAGGGACTTGTTTGATAAAATGCCTTAAATTTTAGAGGAAAATCTTTTGTTTTGAGAAATGACATGAATTTGAAAGATGCATTGCATTTGATTATTCCAACTGATGACTTTGAAACCACCATGATCATTGAATTTGGTAATTACAATCATGGTTCAAGATAGGGATTTACATTAATTATAAAGATGAGAAGTGGTTGAGCTTTTGCAAGGGAAGTTATATTTTTTTATCCTTCCACTTACTTGACTTCAAGGAATGTGAATTATCCTCGTGTTAACCATTTTTGACAGGTAAGCGACAACAAGTGGTAAATTAACTATGAAGATTCATCTCAAGTGACATCCAATGGATCATGAAGTCAAGAAGGGATAGATCTTTTTGTGATGGACATCTCCTAACAACAACTTGATTCTTCTTTCAAAGTCATAATTTATGTAAAAGTGACTTATGTCACATATTGTAACTAAAGGTTAGAAAGTGGACCTTATTCATGCAAAAATGAAGTAGTTTCTAACTAAACTCTTTTTGCATAAAAATGAGTTGGTTATTAACTTATCCAAATTTAGTTACTAAGGTGGTTATTCTGGGAAGCCTATAAATGAAAGGCTATTTCATTTGTAAAGGGGGACTTTTACAACAGGGGGAAAACTCTGCAGAATTTTATAGAGGAAATAAATGAGAAATTTAAATGTTCATACCTTTATACTAAGGAGTTTTTGAACTTGTTTATTTTCAAAAAGAATAATGAAGAATGCATTGAGTTCATGTGTCTTGAATGTATTCATGAGTTATTGTTACTAATTTCTCATATGTTGATCTAGTAATCCCTTTATGTATTGGTGAAACCTGTTGATGGAACACATCATTTCATGGTATCTTGACTTGCATGTGCTAGTGCAACCTATCTCTTTGTGTGTCAAGGTTTGTTGTATTTCTTTCATCATAGCTATATGACTAACCTATTTGGTGGCAACCCATTTTGTAATTGTACGTATATGACCAATGGAGAAGCAACCAAAAGTACAATTTTACAAACATATTCTTTATCTAAAAAAATGGATGCCTCTATTGAACTTCTAGATCAACCTCGAGTGAAAGAAGATGAACCATCAAGCATCAACTCTTTACCATATATGCCACCTGAGTATGAAGTTTTGAAATTTAATGAAGAATGTGATGAAGAGGAATCAATGGGACAAGAGAACACAAAAAGTAATAGAAATGTCTATGAATGGGTTGAAAATGAAATCTATGTAGGTATATCAACAAATGTCCCTATGTTGATGAAATTGCAATCTATGCCTTATGAAGTATTCAAGGTTCAAAGCAATCCTCCTTTTGAATTTTTAGATCAATAAGACACTCCTATAAAAGAGGATAGTTGTGGGAACTGCACCAAAAATGCAGAGATAAATGAGGCAATGGATGATCTAATGAAGGAAAGCAATGAAGTTAATTCTCATAATTTTTGTATTCCAGATTGGTGTTTGAAGGCTTCAAATGATGACTTCTTCTATGGTGAAAGTGTGTGTCTTAATCCTTTGTTTTCATACGAGTGTATTTCTACAGGTGATTTTCAAGTTGATATTCAAGGAAAAGATTCAATACTTGTACCCGCTTAGGCTTCTTCACTTCTCAAATTATATAAGGGTTGTCCAATTCAAGGCTTGGTTCATTGCCAAAAGATATTTCTCATCTTATACATGTTGATCTTGCCAATGTGTTGAGATTACAACTGTCACATGGATGTACACCACTGTTCCACAAAGGTGCCTGTTTCTCTCAGCCTATGAATGGTTTTGTATGATATTCCTGGAGAAGTTTGAGGTAGGCTTTTCCTACCATGTACATACTTTAGTTAGAAGTTTTTTTGTGTTCATCTCATTTTTGGTTTGTGTCTGGTTTCACCATCTTTTCCCTATGTTGTTTCCTCTTTGACTTTGTTGCCCAATGGATAGTGCACTAGCCTGCGAAACCAGAGATTTTGGGTTCATCTTGCATTTGTCCCCAGTCAGAGCCAGTTATTGCCCCCATATTTGACATACCTAAAATTTGAACTTCGAATTGGTCCCAATGTTGAATGAAGGCCCAAATATGTGTCTATGTGTATTAAGTGAGCATGTGATCCAAGGTCCTTGCCAGTCAAAATATGCAAAATGCATGTGTTTGAAAATTACCAGGAATTGAGGGAAATAATTTGATAGGCAGGTTCTAAGCGTCATTTTGTATCATGTAGCTAACTTTCGCTTGAACCCAGTTCATATTTTACTATACATTAATCCTTCAAATTGTGTGTCCATCGCCTAGAAATGATTAAAATATCTCATTCAGGATTCTTCATGAGGAGTAAATAATATTATAAGCCCGTTTCCCTATCATTGCCGCGTGTTTCAAATTTAAGGACCTAACTCCCTAATGTTTGAAAGATATGATCATTTTTCTCAATCCTGAGCATTAAATTTAAAATATTTAAATTACTTTCCAAATAAATTATTTTAATATTTGAGGTCATTTAAGGAAATATAAGTCATCTAAAAATGTTTTTTTTTTCATTTCTCCTCTATTTTGCCTCCATGGTTGATTGTTTTTGAAGTTGAGGTCATTGTATTTTTAAGAAAAGGTTAGAGATGCTCCGTTTTTGAGCATTTTTAACCCATATTCATAACCTCAAAAAGAAAAAGGTTAAGAATGCTAAAAAATGGAGGATTCCTAACCTTATTTCCTAACCTTGTGGGCCCGCTTTGTCAAGAAGGTTAGAAATACTTTGTTTTGGAGCATTCTTAACCTCCTCCATAAGAGTTTTTAAAAAAGAAACTTCAAACAACAAGCTATGAACATTCATGAATGCATTGAAGAAGAGAGGGAGTTCACCAAATGTTGAAGTTGCAGCTGCTCTGGAGACATGAAAGCGAATTATGGGAGCCTCTGAAAGAGATTTCATCTCACGGTTGCAATAATGGCATAACACACATAATGTATTTGTTGAATAGACTTTTGAAACTTTCAAGTGATTGCAGTTGGCAAGGGTAATGAACTCCTCTGCAATGTACGCCAGCATCCTCCCTGCCTGTGCTAAAATGGAAGCTCTAAAAAGAGTATTGACATCCACCAAAGTATAATGAATATGTTTTATGCTCTGACCGACATGTTTTCAAAAGACATGGAAGCAAAGACAATACATGAGAAATGTTTGATAGAATGTTGTATGTTGCTAATAATAGAAGCATAGACATGTTGTAAAATGCAGATATATATGTAAAATGTAGAAGGCGTGGATAAGGTGCAAACCATTTGACATAATGCCTCAACAAACCATATTCCAAGGGAATGATACATGTATACGACTACAATATGTGCATCATGTTAAACATTACTCAAATCGTAGCAAGAGAACGAGGAATGTAGTGAATTTCTTAACTGAATGCCTTAAAGAAATGTGGTCTCATTTAATGCAATGATCACAAGATATGCACAAAACCAGTCATGGAATTGAACAAAGCGTAGAGGATAGAGGAATTTTGTCAACCATAGTGTTACAACTGCTTTGGTAGACTTTTATGTAGAATGTGGAGCATAATCACGACAAGTGAATTGTTCAACAGAATGCTTCAAAGAAACGTCACCTTATGGAATGTAGTTGGCAGGCATACAACCAAATTTCACAACCTTTACAAGAATCCTTTCAGTCTGTGTCAAAATGGGAGATCATGATCAGCAAATGGAAATTTATTAAAGAGTAACAAATAGAGGAATTACGTCAGATGTTGTAGTTGCAGCTGCTCTTGTAAACATGCATGCAAGATATGGTAGGCATAGACAAGGCATTGGGATTGTTTGACCGTGTGCCTCAAAGACATCTCATCTCAAATAATGAAATGCAGTTGTAAGACAAGTTTGTAGAATTTCTTGAGCAAATGCAAGCGGCGGGTGTAAAGGCAAGTTCTATGGTGATTTCCAACGTCATCACCTCCATGCGTAATGGAAGCTTTGAAGCAGGTTCTAAACGTCCATCATCAAATATTTAGTCACTATTGTCCTGGCCGATATGAACGCAATGCGTAGACACAATGAATGAGCTATTTTGCAAGATATGCACAAAATGGAGGTTGAAAAACTTTTCAAAGTTCCAAAGAAAGTATAATCGATAGCAGAAAAGCTGAATTGTACAACAATTAACCGAGCCTCGAAGAGATATCACCTCAAGGCATGAATTGAAATGGCTACAAATTGTGCACCAAATGGATTTTGAATTAGTAAAGTGCTCTTGATTATCCAAAGAAATGAACATAACTATGAAAGCATAGACAATGGTGTGAATTGTTTGATAATGCATCTCAAAGATATGTTATCTCATGAAAAGTGGAATGTAGAAGCATATAAATTCTAAAGGAGTCCTCACATGTATCAAAGAATGAAGTGAAATTGTAGAATGTGCACAAAATGGATTTGATAATGAAGGTTTCTATAATTTTGAATTAATAAACAAGTATGTAGAGCGACAATGAAAGATGTTTAGTTAATTTAATTGGAGAGTGTGATATTGGATGAAAGATGTTCATGACTGATTTTTCTATGCCAATTATGAAGATGCCATTTATAAATATTTTTCAATGCATGATCCTTTCATCTTTATGGAGAGCCTCAAAAGGAGATATATTTTGTGTCCTCAAGAAAATGGACAAGAAGATGATTTCAGCATATGGATAAAATGATGGACCAAGATGGTTGTAGTTATACAGGAAATGGGTTCATTGAAGATGCCTTGGATATTCTTAAACATGTGCAATTAATGGATCAGAGAAGTAGCTCTACGGAGTCTGGTTCCAATTCATCTTACTTTTAAATAATTCTCCTCATAAAAATCAAAGAAAGGAGTGTGGAAGCATAGGAAAGGCAAGGGACTTGTTTGATAAAATGCCTTAAAGTTTAGAGGAGAATCTTTTGCTTTGAGAAATGACATGAATTTGAAAGATGCATTACGTTTGATTATTCCAACTAATGACTTTGAAACCACCATGGTCATTGAATTTAGTTATTACAATCATGGTTCAAGATAGGGATTTACATGAATTATAAATATGGGAAGTGGTTATGGTTTTGCAAGAGAAGTTATATTTTTTTTATCCTTCCACTTACATGACTTCAAGGAATTTGAATTATCCTCGTGTTACCCATTTTTGACAGGAAAGTGACAACCACAATTCTTACAAGTGGTAAACTAACTATGGAGATTCATCTCAAGTGACATCCAATGGAACATGAAGTCAAGAAGGGACAGAGCTTTTCATGATGGACATATCCTAACAACAACTTGATTCTTCTTTCAAAGTCATAATTTTTGTAAAAGTGACTTATGTCACATATTGTAACTAAAGGTTAGAAAGTGGACCTTATTCATGCAAAAATGAAGTAGTTTCTAACTAAACTCTTTTTGCATAAAAATGAGTTGGTTATTAACTTATCCAAAGTTATTTACTAAGGTGGTTATTCTAGGAAGCCTATAAATGCAAGGCTATTTTATTTGTAAAGGGGGACTTTTACGATAGGGGGAAAACTCTGCAGAATTTTGTAGAGGAAATAAATGAGAACTTTAAATGTTCATACCTTTGCACTAAGGGGTTTTTGAACTTGTATATTTTCAAAAAGAATAATGAATAATGCATTGAGTTCATGTGTCTTGAGTGTATTCATGAGTTATTGTTATTAATTTCTCGTATGTTGAATTAGTAATCCTTTTATGTATTGGTGAAACCTGTTGATGGAGCATATCATTTCATGGTATCTTGACTTGCATGTGCTAGTGCAACCTATCTCTTCGTGTGTCAAGGTTTATTGTATTGCTTTCATCATCGTTGTATGACTAACCTATTTGGTGGTAACCCATTTTTTAATTGTTATCATTTATGGAATCCTACTTAGTATGCGTATGTCTTCTAGTAGGGTTTCTGTTATTAATCTTGTTTAAGTTCTATGTTTTCTCCTTTATGTACTTTCAAGTTAAAAGTGCACAAAAAATCCTAAATACCCCTATCATACGAGGGAGTTGCCCCTCTCAAATGCAATGGAATATTGTTGTTTTACTCCAATCTCTCTGACTGTTGGAACGTTTATCACTGCTCATCGAGCAAACAGGGTCAGTTTCAGATAAACGACCGCAGTGACAAAACTATTTACCAACAATTCTATAATATTTTATTCTTTTATAGCTATTTATATTTGAAGTATTTTAAGGCTATTTAAGGGGTATATAATGGATATATTGGTTTACAAATGACCCAAATGACATATGTGTTGCCTCATAACCCTTTATCCTCCAAACAAATACATTTGTTTCATTCTTTGGAGTGGGGTGTTTTCTCTTAAAGGGGTTTTCCGATATAAACATGTGTGTTAAGGTATACGTTTTCTTTTGTATTCATCTTTTTAACTATATTCATTAATTATTTTTATACATACCTCCCTCAAAAGTGTAGTGTTTAAAGTTAATTCCAAAGCATTGCTTCTTTTCACTTGATATTAGAGCTTGATCACTTCGAATTGTGTGTTAGGGACAAAATGTTTATACCAATCTTGTATTTTTTTGGAGCATAAATTTGTAGAAAGAGGTCTTCTTTTAGAAAAAAAATTACCAAACACATAAATGATAGAGACTTAGAGACTCACTGACACTAAATTTGAGATAAGGAAGATCAAGATGAAGGATATGCTCACACACATATATCTATGGGTTGTTGTATTTGGTGATAAACCCACTATGAGGTCTCAAGTCAAGTGACAAATATTCAATAGAAAACTGAAGGGTCTTGTTGCACTCTACTTATAATATTTTATGTTATTAAGTGTTCATGAAGGAGTAGCCACATGAGGATTGTTGGGTGAATATTTTGTCACCAGCGTACCAATGAAAAAATATGTATTTTACACACAGCTATGATAAGAAAAAGTCTTTCCTCTCATCAAGGGGAGGTTCCCTATTAGAATTTTGGGTATTTCAACAACTTATACAAAACAAAATTTAGTTGTAAGCTTAGGACATGTAATTCTCTTTTTTCGAAATTAATGTTTTTTCCCTTCACTTGGTGATATTTCTTATAACTCAATAAAATTAACAACTAAATAAAAGTTCTTGACAAAGATTCTTAATATCTAGGCAATCATGTAAGCTCAAAGTCTTACATGAGTGCAAATTACTATAATCACAACTTGTAACTCAAAGTCTCCAAGATATGATCAATTTTTCTAAAAACTAAGAGCAACTAATAGCAATACAAAGCTTACTATGTAATCACTTGACTATTAGAAGATTTCCCAAATATGCAAATAGCACAAAGTCTACTTATCACAATTAGAAATTTCTCTTACTTACATAAACAATAATGCCACCAAAATCAATGAATTAAAGAACATATATAAGAAATGAACTTAGGAACATTAACTCGTATAAACAATGTTCGACCCAACACAAAATTTGGAATCAAATGGAATTGCTCTCTTTATTTGCTTGATTGGATCTTCACAACAAAATCTCAAAGTCTTAGTTGAGGCAAAAATTTGGTAGAGTTTTGCTAAGCATAATAAAAGATAAATATGTATAAATGAGGTCCTCCTTATATCAAAAAAGAGTGGAGAAAAATGTGGGCACAGTTGACTAATTCAACTACATAGTCCCACTTGACTACACATACTGCATAAAATGAAAATGCAACTACAAGAAAATTTGCAATAACCAAGAATGCAACTACATGAAAAGATAGTGTCAATGGGAACACTTTATTCATCTTTCTCCTCCTTATTGGATTTTTGGAATTCCTCAAACTTAGCCAAAACAACTTCCATCTTGACTTTGTTTGATATTGTGGTAGAACTAGTGATGATGCGAACCTGGGAAACTGTATCTCTAGCTTTCACGTATCTCTTCCTTCCATCTTTCAACATTGATGCAAGAACTTCAAAACTGATTTGTATTTTGAGAAACTTATCAAATACACTCAATGTGAAATCATGTTCTATACAGTGATCTATTAGGGGAAAAAATTCTTGTATGATGGTGTCATTGGTCACAAGCTTTTGATTACCATCATACAAATAACAAGGAATCTCAACTATCTTTGCTAAAATATGGTCAATCTCATCATCACCTTCTTTATTTTCCCGATCCAACTCCATAATAATTGACCTTATTATTTCCTTTTTATGAGATAATAATGACAAAGCTTGGTTGTACTTCTCTCTTGTCAAAACTACCTTGTTTTCTACAAGGACATCAATTTTAAAATCCTCCATTTTACCCCAAAGAGTTACGTTCTTTTCAATATCTTAGACCTCTTGAGATAAAGAAGTTTTGACACCTTGCATTTTACTTTGAACAACCTCAAAGCCGGTCAACAACTTAATCATTGAATCTAGAAGATGAGAGCCTTCTGATTTCAAACGAGCAATCCATTCATCCACTACCCAACCCTTGACGCCCACCTGTTCCACTTTTGGTGTAGGAACACTAGTTGAGATTTAGGGGTCTATTAGAGACCTAGTATTACAATAAGGTCCAATGGACCAGTTTTTGATTTCATGTAACCCTGAGGAGGGATTTGAAAGAATAGTTAGATCAATTTTCTTGTTTAGGGATACCTGGGGACATTTAGGGCAAAATTGGTCAATTTGTGGCTATGAAGCCTAAATGATGTAAAACTTGATGTAACTTAACCTTTGGGTTGTTTGAGTCATATGTACACCCAAAGTGATGATTTTGAGTCCCTAGGGTAGGTTGTGATAGGAGTTGTCAAAGTTGTTAAGTGTCAAATCTTGTAAAACTTGTCAAATTAACATGACAACCTTTAAAATGGTCTCCAATAGTCAACTAGTTCAGAAATTAGTTGAAACCAATTGTGATGGTTGAGACCAACATCTTTGTAAGCCTTTGGCATGCAGGGATGAATTTGTTGTTGTTTCGATGAAGTTTTGGAGTGAAGGAGATAATAAACATTTTCATTTTCTTGCAAATTCTTTGTTCTTCGACTGTGTACAGACTTGTACGGACTGACTGGACTAATTTATGCACATGGTTGGGTAGTGTGATTAGTTAGCTTTTAGTTGCATCTAGTTTGAGGTCTTGGTGAATTGTATTGTGCAATATATTTACAATTGTGTGTAGGTTGCCTGAAAACCCTAGTTCAGTGAGGGTTTCAAATTCAAATGGGAATATATTGAATTTCCACTATACAAAAGTTATGAGCCTGGGTGGAAAGTTAGGATTTCCAATGCATCATAGAATTTTACCAGTTTTAGGCTGGAAAGTTAAGGTGTTGTTGAGCAATGAACAGTGAAAGACTAGGCATCCTCATGTGTTTGGTCACTGAATTTAGAAATGCATGTAACCGGACCAAGAATTGAGTGAATTGACCCAATCCAATGGTGAGATTAGTGGTTTGGCATTAGGGAAGACCTATTCCAAGTGGTGGTTTGAGGAGATTGCAAGCTTTGAAGGGGGTTTCTTTTTAAAAGTGACCTAATTGCACAATTAGGTCTTCGATAGCAGTCAAAAGGAAGGAACCCTATAAGTAAGACCAAGAACTCATCTTGGGGCATGTTGTAGAGTGACCAAATGGGTATTTTAAAATTCCCTTTGTTGGTAGGGTCCTTTGGATATTTTGTAAGTTATGCCCATAAAACCTATAAGGTAGGGCTAGTAGGAGACTAGGCTTAATAAGGGCTACTACCCCCTAGAGACTTGGTGAGTGAAAAGTAGTGTAAAAATTGGTCCAATCGATCTTATACAGGTGTTTTGGGATGTATCAAGAAGTCCAACCAAATTCCTTGGTCACATCCCTAGGTCAATCTAGGTTCTTGGTTCAATGATGAGAGTTGGAGAAGGAATTCAAGTGTGTTAATCTTGGGATGGGGTTGTTGTTTGTCAAGTCTTATTGGAGGGAACTTATTGGAGCCTTTGAGTCTATCTAGACTCATCAAATTCTTGTTCTCACCTAGTCCAAGTCAAGGATAGGTTGATTTCTTGGAGGTGTGAGTGCCTATGGGAGATTGAACAATACCTCCCCATCAAGTATCAATTGTGGAAATAATCAGCTCAACCTCTTGAGAAGATTACATGACTTTGAGAAGCACATTGGTCAACTGCTCACATTTTTGCTTCCATTCATTCTTTTCATCTCTTTCTTGATCAAACCTTTACACAAGATAATTGAAAGTAGTTTGAGAGTCTAACTTGACACTCTCACGTGTCTCCACTCCAAGTTATACAATCTGCATAGTATAATCTTCAGGTTGAATAGTATCCTTGTTCTTATCTGAAGATGGCACCATGACCTCAACATATTTTCTTTTTGTGGCAGGATCCACCAACACCCAAAAAATAGTCTTTGGCTCTTTAGTGCTTTTGGCTTTGGGAGGAGCCAACTACTCAAAATCAAATTCATCTAGTGAAATCACATGTTTCTTCCTTTTAGGTGCTACTATATCCATCCATGGTGGTAAATCTTCTTTGGTAGATGGAGTTGTGGCCTCCTTCTGAGTAGTAGTCAGTATCTAAGACAAATTATGACTTGAAGACACAACAACAAAAGATGGAATTACTGGTACTAGGGTTGTGGTAACAGATGGTGATTATGTTGATGGAGCAACAATATACATTATTGATGCCTCCTTTGAAACAATTGTGGTCACAACTGTAGATGGTGTCTTAGTGGCAACAATAGTACTTACAATAGGTGGAGCTTCATCCATGATTGTTATGGAAGGTAGAGCCACTAATTGCTACTCTATAGTTATTTTCTCCAAAGATTCAGTAAGATCCAGAATTGAAGACTCAATAATGGATGTAGGAGCATCATAAAAACTTGAGAGACTAGACAATGTAACATCCTATTATGGTAATTCTATATTCAACCCCTCATCATCATATTCTTCTTCCTCTACATCTGAATCTGATTCAATACAATGAATGATAACTTGTGTAGGAGTTGATACTTGTGAAGTGATGGGGGTATCACTCTCACCTTAATGAGTTGGTTCTTCAACTTGCATTTCCTCTTCATGAGGAATTTCTCCTTCTTCTTGTTCTTTTTCTTTCTCAACCTCTTCAACAGCTCGCTGCTCACCTCTTCTACTTGTGTCACTTGTGCATTTAATGAAGATTCAACTCTCTTTAACACTTTGAAATTGATTTTGATTTTAGGTCCTTTTCCCTTAGATTGTTTTAAAGGGATTTATGGATGTTATTGCACATCTTCTTTGCTCTTGGTCCTTAATTCAATGATTTTTTTAACTGAACCATCACTATTATCATCATCACTAGAACTGGAAGGAAGTTGCTTCTTTCTAATCCCCTTTTTCAACAACCATGCATTAGTATTAGCCAGAATAGGGGAAATTCTTTAAGTAATAGACTTATTTACCTTTCTGGACCATTGGATGAGTGGCAAGGAAGAATCAGAAATCTTTCGTTCAAAGTAGACCAAGTCTACTATGTCATTGATATCTTCCATTGTATCCAAGATTCTAGCCAAATCCAGGTTCTCAATCTATTCCAAAGTGAGATGATTGAAATCCATTCTCCTCACATCTTCCTCATTTCCACAATCTGCCCAGACATCTTCAAGCTAATATACATGTGTATAGCTCCTCTTGATTTTGTTCTTCATCCCATGAAAATCAAAATAATTATAAGCCTTGAACCTCCTCATAGTATTCCATTGCATTTCTTCGTCCATATTTTTGGCCTTTGGGTTGGTCATCACTGAATATCGGCCAATGGCTAATGGAAATTTAAGGCAAGTCTTATGAGCTTATGACTACCTCTCCTGTACATGAATCAATTGTCGACATAATTCCATGAGGATAATTTTATCTGAAGGATATCTTGGTAGTATGAATGGTTCACCTGTAAAGTATCCTATGCGGATATATGTGAAAGTAGGAAATTGAAGGAATACACAACCAAAGAAAGAAACTCTGTTGTATGCTACTTCTAAAAGTATTCTCTTCTCTAACCCTTTATCAAACATATACTTCCAAACAACAAAGAAGGCATCACTAACCCTTCTGAAGTGACTTCTTTGATTATTGATTGTAATATGATCATAATAGTTACAAACAAGTACTAACCTTCTATCACCATTTGTAGAAATCCTTAGATATTGCCTCATAGAAGTGGTTGCATACACAAGGTATGAGGTCATATATAAGTTCAGTGTTGTTTTGACCTCTTTCAACTATGCACAAAGTGCATCACTAATATTCTCACCCCAATCTATTTTGGTTGCCCCTTTTCTTATTATGCTCATGTGATAGCACATCCAGTTCTAAAAGTAATGAGAATCTCTCAGACCTTTCACTCATGCTAGCATAGTGACCATATCATTATATTATTCATTTAAATCACTCCTATGGAAGTATTTAGGCCATCTTGAAGTGGTGGAAACCCTGGCTGAAGAATAAAATTGTATCAATCATCTTCTTACATTTCAATTCATTATTCTCATAATACTCTTGAGCAATATCTTTGGTTATGTCCACTACTTATTCCACTGGAGAACCCTTAAATATATTGTTAAAGAAAACATTGTCTAGTGTCATGACAACATTTTTATTTACATCCTTCACCTATCTTGTATTATGATCGAAATGATCCACCACTGCAAGTACAAAATCTGGCTCATGAGCTGCTACTCGGAAAGAAGCATATTTGTGCAACTTTGATTTGATTAAGCTTGCCATATGTGAAGGGGATTTCTTGACTTGATCAATGAACTCTTTCATGTCCACATGACCAATATCTATATCTCTTATCTCTTTGACATTGGAGTCGACTGAGCTCTCTGGGAACATATTCAAGTATTTACAATACTTGTACTTCATCTTTTTCACATATGACTTGCTTGGTGAAGACTTTAATTGACTTGAAGAAGGCTTTGACTTGCCTTGAGCAGGATTAGACATTTGTAAAGTACTGCATTCTATACCAATCATTAGTATTTTGAAGATTATCAACATCAGAAGGGTAAATTTCATCAGTTGGAACAAGAATCTGGAGCCAAAAAGGACTTGGGAAAAAACTAGACAAAAACTTGTAGGTCAGACTTTAAAGTCCGACCTGCAAGTAAGAAAACCAAGATGCATACATCGGACTTTAAAGTCCAATGTGTCGGGGAAAACATCACAGGTTGCATATCGGACTTTAAAGTTTGATGTGCAAAAAGGATAGAACAAATTTACAGGTCAAACTTTAAAGTCTAACCTACACTTTAACAAAGTGTAAGGTAATTATGCACATCGAACTTTAAAGTCCGATATGCATAACAAGATAGAACAACTTTTCGTAGGTTGAAATTTAAAGTCCGACCCTCACTTAGAGAAAACACATGGCCTTCACATCGAACTTTAAAATCTGATGTACAGCCAAGGCAAGGGCAAGTATTCCTAACATGTCGGACTTTAAAGTCTGACCTGTCAAGAAAAGGAAGAACAAGAGATTGACAAGTCAGACTTTAAAGTCTGACATGTCGATTGGGGAAGTATCTCAACCTCTTCACATTGGACTTTAAAGTCTGATGGGAAGACACAGGCAAATCAATTCCCGCATGTTGGATTTTAAAATCCAACATGTGGGAGACTGTAAATTGGGAAAAACTAAGTTTCTAGGGTATTTGGATTTTAAAATCCGACATACCCTAGAAACTTAACCAACAAAACAAAAAAAAACCCTATCTAACCAGGAAGGAAACAAAACAAGCTCAAGACATGCAATGAAAAGGAAAAACCTCGAAATGCAGAAAAAGAGGAATAAAAGCTATGAAAATAACAAAACCTATCTCAAATATGTAGATTCACAAAAGGAAGATCACTCAAAGGCATGATCATGAGCAAAATTCACATAAGGAAAGCAGGAGGAAGTACATACAAAGGAGAAAATGACCATAAAATGAATAGAAATGACCTAAAACACAATTTAAACCTTAGCAAAAGATTAATTAATGATCGTAATTAATGCAAGTGCGTCATAAAAGTTGAACTTTAAAGTCCAACCTGCAGCTAATTGAAAAACTCCAAACTTGCAAATCAAACTTTAAAGTCCGATGTGCAACTAACTTAAAAAAATAACAGTCTGACCCGTAGGTAAAACTGCAAAAAATTACTAACTTAAAAATGACAAAAAGCGAATTTCAACTAACTGATGGAGTCGATTAGCCTCTCCCAAAGGATGTGAGATATGAAACAAACAAGTTTTGTAGGGATGCCTCACAATTTCAGCCACGCTGAAATTGATGACAACAAGGATCTTTGAAAAAGAGGATAAATTAATCAAGTTATATCCTTGATGGATAAATTTCTCTTGAGATAAAAGGTGTATATCCACAAGATAGAGGATGGTGGTTTATAGTTAAACACATGCACAGATTTAATATGATCAGTGACCCAATTAAATATTGTTTAAGTGAAGATGGAGGAGGATGTTCATTGTGTGGCATTTATTATTTTCATAACTCATTGAATCAGATTTTATGACACTTTTTTATTATTTTCTCGACTCATTGGATCACCTTGTGATAGAAATCAAGAATATTACCTCTAATCTCAAGATGGATGAGATAGTGGATTCATTAGTCTTGGAGGGATTGTAGATAAAATATTCAAAATAAACTAAGGAGACCTTTCTATTTTATGGAAGGCTAAAGGAGAAAATAAAAAAGAATAGAGAAAAAACAAGATCCAAATCTTCAAAAAATCCAAGACTAAATGTTGGTGTCAAAGGGATGTTTTACCTATATAGTTTATTACCTAAGTCCTATTCACAATTTTAACTTAAGTTCACTTAGGGTACACATAGGATACTTGTCAATTTATTTCTCAAGTCATAATATTTAAGACACATGGCATAATCTTATGTAATCATAAGTCTCACCTTGGTCCTTAAAACAAAGGGGTTCCTGTTGGCAATTTTTGTGTCAACTCTTGCAAAAATCAGGCCTGAGTTTTTAGTGTGACTAACACGTCATGTTAGTCAGTGCATTAATAGGTCATGTTATTGTACTTAGTAGAGTTAGCTTCTTCTTCTTTATTTTTTTCAAAAATTCATATAAAACAAGGGTTATATGTGCGTCAATAACACAGGGGTTATTAACCCGTGCCTTATAGATACACCAACATCTCGTGCTAATAACACATCATGTTATTCACTATCTTGTTATTAATACAACATGTTATGCATCGTAACAAGTTCTAGTAGGCTATGATTCTTTGGTAGGCATAGGTTTTGCCTGTGCAGGATGGCGGGGAAGGCAAGGAAGTTAGTTCCTTTCTTCCCCTACGCGGGCATAGATAAGAGGAAGCGGAGTGCAGATGATGTTCCCACTATCCCACAAGAAAAAAAGTGCTCAAGAAAGTGTGTTGCACAGAAACACATAAAGGGAAAGGTTCCTTCCCTTGCCATCCCACGTGAAAGACAATGACAAAGAAAGATGGGCGAGGGGTAGAAAGGTATCGAAGAAAAGATGTTACACACCACCTCACAAGAATTTCAATGTGCGTAAGAGTGGCTTGCAGGGTAAGAAAACAAAAAAGAGAGAGGGATTCATCACCATCCCGCAAGGGATTCTCGAAAGTAATTGGGCCCTGCGGGGTAAGAAACACATAGTACGGGTGATATTCTCTGCCATCCCACAAGGAGAAAGAAATCAATCAAAGGGTGTTGCAGGGTAAATTGTGAGCTAGCCAGATGGTCATCCTACCACCCCATAGTGGTTTTCAAGGGTCCAGAGGGACTATGTGGGGTAACCAAAGAAAAGAAAATACAGTCTCCCCACCATTTTGCACTAGGGGTAGGGTCGCTTGACTGTCAAACACAGCAAAGGGAGCATGGGCTCGGGGTGCCACATCAGTCATTGTTGGTCGTTGAATCTTCATTAAGGCCCGATCCAATGACCATGTTTTAAACCCAAGTTGAGCCTTTTGAAGGATATGCAGTCGGAGATCACACGTTGATTTTTCATGCGATCTAGAGGATCCAAGGGCCAAAATTCAGACTCGGATGAAATTTAAATCCCTTTTGTAGGGTAGTTGGCAACCAAGTGGTCTAAGCTCAATTTTTCCCTTGGTCAACGGTTGAATCCAATCCGATCTTTAGTCCAACTACTAGAGGACTCCGCTATTACTCCTGAGATGGCCCTGTAGACCAATTTCAGATGCAACACATGCCCATTCATTGCAGAATGAAAACTTTTGTGCCCTGCAGGTGCATCTGCATAGAGATTTTCCTCCTTCTGCACATAGATTTTGTTTCTTCCCGAATGAGGAAGATATTTCCAGGCGCTATCCTTGCACGCAATCAAATCAGCTTGTCATTTTGATTCTTTTTCCTCTCTGATGTTTTTGTAACCTAACCCTATGTGGGTTAGGGTTTCTTAACTCCAACTCAATCTGAGTTATGTCTTTTCTTTAAAGGAAATTTTGTCCCTTGTTTGAAGTATCTTCTTTCTTTTCTTTTGCAGAAAACTATGTTTCTTTGCGAATGTAAATTTTTCTGTGCCTTCATATCAATAGATTTTCTTGTCCTACCTTGCTTCAATTCTTTCAATTTGTGTAATATTTCTACCTTAGTGTTTGAATGCATTCTACTTGTTTCTTTGAGTTGTAGGTGATTGTGTTAATCCCTCTTCAGGTGTCATCTATGAACTATCTTGGTTCCTCTTTTCATCTTGCAAGAACTCTAACCTTCACTCACACTCAGGTGACCAATTATGATAGAAGTTTGTGTATATCTTGGTTAGCTCTATTGATGTTTTGTGCAGTTATAGGTAGGGAGGTCACTTTTCAGTCTAGGTGCAAACCTTTTTTCTCTTCTTTCCAACATCCCTTCTTTCTCCCTTTTCCCATAGAAGACCAATATATTAGAATTTATCAGTGTTGGGTTGGACCAACACTTGCATCTCAGATTGATAGGAAGTCAGCCTTCTCTGGAAACTCAACTTCAATCTTGCAAGTCCCACACTTAAGAGGTTGTTTCCATGTTTTACAAGGTTGATGATCAAGTCTAATCATCAAAGGGTGCAACTTTTGTGACAACAGTTCCCTTTCTAAATCTCAATCAAATCAATCAAAATTGTAATCTATCATTTTCATATTTTGATAAATAACATTATTCACTCATATATGGTATCTCTCATTCTTTTGGTCACATACCGATCTTTTGCTTTCATAGTTATGATATTATGTTGTATGGGAAAACTAGATTAGGCCTTTGATGGCATCATGTGTTGATCTATGTGTGATGTTATAGATGATAGCTAGGTGTATTTGATCTTGATGCATATGTTAGATTATATGATAATACAATACACATGCATCAATTTGTTTATTGGTTTATGGACTAAACCTACTGATTTAAAATTGAGTACAAATGAACGCAAGTACAATGTAGAAGGTGGAAACATGGAAAAGGTAGGGGTGTTTAGTAGCCGATAGATATATTTGAATATGAAGGAATCTTGCACACACCACATAGCTATTTACTCTTACATTTTACAAATTCAATTGTCAACTATGACCATAAATGAATGAGATATTACGTATTTTTAAAGTTATTTAAATTTTGTATATTGTTTAATTAGGAGATTAAAAAGGTTTAATTCATTATTTGGTAAATGAAAGTGCTTTCTAATGTATATTTTAGTATTACTTTAATTATTGTATTATTGTTGTTATTAATACAAAAAATAGTTATTTAGTTTTTAATTTTTTAACTAATTAATTAGTTATTATATTCTTTCAAATAGTGCATGTTTATATTGAAAAATTAAATGAATAGCTCTGTTATTTCAATTAACATTATTTAGATAAAAAAGAAAATAAATTTATAATTGTTGTTAAGTAAATACTTAAAATTAGATTGTTTAGTTCAAAATATTATTTTATTAAATGGATAGTTGTATAATATATTTGAAACTGTATTTTTAGAGTTAATTCAAATTTTTAGTGCAAAACTAAAATTAGTTTTTAAAATTAAAACATAAAAAATTAGATTACTTGGATAACAAGAAAATAAACAATTCATACCTTGCTTCTCATCTTCAGTTGGTTGAAAAACTCTTCATTTTGCATGATTTGAAAATAGTTGCATTTTTTAATTTTCATAAACAAACAATAAATTTAATATAGTTTTGTGTGTCACATTCACTTCATGTGAAGCTACCTAGTGCAAGTCTTTAGAATGTCATGTTTCCACCATGCCTATCTTATTTACCCTCCAACTAAGACCAGGCAAGTTGTTCCAAAACTTAATGTATCTTTATATATTAAATTGCAATCATTTCTTTGTTTTCTCCTTATTTTTTTGTTCTCTTCGTGTTTCTTTTAGTGTTCAGGTGTAGATGAGAAAAAATGTGTAGAGTTTGCAAAAAAAATGTACAAAACCCTAACTTAGCAAATTTTTTTTGAAATGAGACCAATCGAAACCAAAATCTTTTCAAGTTGTTGCTTCAAACTATTGAATGTGATTTTAGGGTTATTGAAATTTGATTAGATTTAGAGATAAAATAAAATATACAACCATACATGCATTCAAATTGATTAGACAGTTTGATACCAAATTTTTACTGAAGATCAAATCAAATCTGTGGCCATAAATATATTCAAAACTGCCAAGTCTAGATTTTAGGTTGCACTTTAATTACAATATATTTTTTTAGTAGGAAGATGACATACTTTTCCAAGTAGAAAGGTGACATTGAGAGGTATTGGGGCATGAGACAAATTTGTCAAGCATTCGTACACAAGCTTTCTCGCAGGGGAAGCCTATTAATTAATGACATGTTTAATGTTATGTAAGAGAATATCTTGTCATGAAGGATGTGTAAGAGAATATCTTGTCATGAAGGATGTGTAAGAGAATTTATGATGAAGATAGTAGTGTAACAAACACTATAATGTATAACAACATAATTGTAGGGAAGTTACATTTTTTACCAAGAACCTTGACCAACTACATGATGCATGTTATTACATGCGGTAGAGCATCTTTTGAGGGATCTTATAGATCCACAATACAGTTTTCAATTGGTGGGTGAATTTTGACAAAGGTATTAAGCAATATGATAACTTAAGAGTGTGTACTATCTTTTGCACTTTGACTCATCATGGAAGGAGGCATTGATATTTGGGAAATTGATTTGGTTACCATATTTAGGTCATTGTATTGGCCCATGGTTTTTGGTTTACCACATATGATTTCATTTATTCAATCTCCCATCTTGGGTATTTGGGTTGGATCTATGCAGGAGTTGTATGATCAATTTCCAAGTACTACTATGCTATTAGAATTGCTCATGTTTTACATGTATATATGTTGGTGATACTCTTATAGAGCATGTTGTGTTGTAACCTTTGTTGCTAATTGATGCACTCAAAAGGGGACATTGTCAAAAACAAAGCTCAAGAGTTAATAAGTTAGTTTCCAATGAAAAACTAAAACAAATGAACTAAAATCTTTCAAATACATATCAAAAGAGATAAAAGCATACAAAGAAAGCATAAACAAATGAAAGAGGAGCATTAAGATTCCCTAAGAAAAAGGCCATGATGCTTGTTGGCTCTCCCTTGTTCTTCTCCTCTCTAAGATCCAAATCTTGCTTGAGTGTAGCCCTCATTCTTTAGCATGGAGCCATGGATGCCAAATGGAGTATTAAAATGGTTGAATATGAACTCTTATTACTATTCCAATGCAAAAGAGTAATGTTGCTATGAGAAAGATTAAGTGTGAATTATTATGCAAGCATAATAACAATGCTAAAAATGCTTCCTCCTTTGCTTGAGGATGAGAGTTCTATTTATGGGGAAAATGGTTGAATGGATGGTCAAGATTGATTAGGTTTGTGGAGGGATAGGATTGCATAATATTCAATCCATATGATAGTTTTTAAATCAATCCCATGTTGACAAGTGTCAATATGATTGGGTTTGAGAGGAGAGGGAAGAAGCATTAAATGCTTGAGAGGACATGAGGGTAACCTCATGTGGTTGGGTTATTGGATAAAGGATTTATCTAATGGGTAAACTCTTGTGCAAGGTTTACCCATGGTTAGGGCTTGACGAAAGGGACAAGACCCATGTGGGTTAGTGTATTGAAGAAGGAAAGCATTTAAGACTTTGTAAGAGTCTTAAATAGATGAGATGATGGGTTGGGGGTTAATTTGGGTTTATGATTGTGTAAGTGATTAGAAGTGGTTTTAGGCTCAAATGGAAGGGATTAGAAGAATCTAGAAGAAAGGTTAGTGAGAAAGTGGGATTTGTAGGATAATGTAAGTGGGTGAGGGTAAATAGGATTTAAATAAATATTTATTTATTTAAATGTGTATTTGAATTTGTATTTATTTAAATAAATCTTAATTTATTTTAATGAGAAGAAGGGTGATAAAGCATTAAATGCTTGAAGACTTGAAGGAAGTCATTAAAGGCTTAAGAGGACTCTAGAATGAAACCATTGAAGGATTGAAGACTTTAAAGGAAGCCATTAAAGGTTTGAGTTGATGAGTTTTGGGTTAACCTTTGGTTTAGGAATGTGCAAACCATTAAAGGGTGAGTAGGCTAATAATAGGGGTTTAGACATGATTAGGAGGAAGGTTAACTTGCAACTTGCATTTTCTAAAAAGTGCAAGTGGGGGAGGGATTTTAGGAATTTAAATAAATATTAATTTATGTAAATGTGAGAAAGGGGATTTTAGGGATTTAAATAAACATTAAATTATTTAAATGCAAGATATGAGATTTGGGGATTTTAAATAAATATTAGATTATTTAAATGTGAAAGAGGATTTCATTAAAAAATTATGATTTATTTATTTAATTAATGGTCTGAATTTGGTTAAGTCGCTTAAATCAAATAAATTAAATAATTTATTTAATTTATAGGAGAAGAGGGTAAGGGTGAATTAATTAAATATTAATTTAATTAATTATTGATTGATGGTTAAATAATCAAATAAATACAAAGTATTCATTTAATTAAGTGGACAGATTTGGGTGTCTACACTAATAATATTGTTGATAGAAAAACCTTGACCAAAGTGTAAGATTTAATATTCTATTATATGTTTTTGTTTAAGGTAAAAAAAGGTTTTGAAGGGACCTCGAAACCCTTTACAAAAGGACCTTACAAGATAAAAGCATTAAGCAACCAGGAGGAACAAACCCAAGAAAAGCCATCAAAATACTAGAGAAAACTAGCTAAAGCCCCCCAAAAAACCAGCAAAATCCGGCTAGACCCGATAAAAGGAACTAATTAATATTTTTCAAGGCATTAGCCAAGTTATTGCTAATCCCATATAGGTCTTTGATGTTTTCCCTAAGATTAGGGATCTCCTTAGCAGACACAACAACAACTTTCTTTACACTCGCTCTGGTTCTCTTTCTAGCTCCACCCGATGTAGCTTCAACACTTCCAACCTTGATAGCATCTTCATCCATGTCGAGTTCCACCATTGGTTTGGGAGAGATGGAAGTATCGAGGACCTTCAAAATATCCTCAAGGTTTTTTGTGATGGTAGACAAGATATTCGAGATAATACCGAGCAGATTTTTCATTGCCACATTCCCTTCTTCCAGCAAGTTAATTTGAGAAGCCATTTTATTAACTTTCTCCTCCATTTCCTTCTTCATATTCTATTATATGTTGTAAGCCTTGGTGTGATGTAATAAAATGGGAGAACTTATATATGCAATACGTACAAACCAATTTATAATAAACTACATGCATTTATATATACACATCCATTGCTTCATATATTCATACACATGACTTGCAATTCTTTCAGCATTCTCCATCCATGTGTGTGTGTGTATTCTCACATATGTTCACCAAAATGTGTATGCTAAAATTCATCATTAATTCAACTAGAAACAAAGGGAAATCACGAATCCCTGTCTAATCAAAGACTTCAAAACAAGCATCAATGAAATAATGCAATCAAAGCAATAGGAATATATAATCTATCAATTAAAACTCCCTATTCGATGACTGTGTATGGCTTCCATTATTCTTCTCTTCTTTGTGGTATGATGGCTCTCAGATATCGCATTGGCAACCTGCAATTAACACAAAGATTCAAAGTTCGTGATTGTTGAAAATGGAGATTGAATGCTCAATTTATAGATTATTGGAGATGATTGATTGAGAGGTGGAATAGATTGATCAAGAGGTGGAACTCAGTTGAGCTCACATTTTGATTGATAGTTGAACTATTGATTTGGAAGGTGGATTAGAATAGATTGAATAGATTGAATAGATAACTGAGTTAACTAATTGAGAAAAAAGCTGATTGGAAGATGAAAAAGGATGATTGGAGGATAATTGAATGATGACAAAGAAAGCTTTATTTAGAAAAAGCTAACTAGAAGATAGAAAAAGAATGATTGGAGAGAATTAAAGAAATGATGTAATTAATCAATTAATTGAAATAATCAATTAAAATAGATTGAATAGTTAACTTATTGAAATCTTTTTGGAAAAAAACAAAGTGGAAGATAGAAATAGGGATTGGAAAGATAATGATTTAATTAATTAATTTAGCATGGGCTTGCATTTTGACTTTGATTTTAAATTTCATCTTTGCATGAGATTTAATTCAAATATTAAATTTATTTTAAATTCAATTTGTTATTTGGATATATTTAGAACTTGACTTTGATTTTCAATTTAATTTTTGAAATCATGCACATATATTTGAAATTAGAAGAATATGAATTTGAATTTGGATAATTAATGAAATTAAATGAATTAAAAGAATATGAAATTAGAAGAATAAATGAAATTAGAATTTGGGGATTTGGAATTAGAATTTGAAGAATTAGTTAGTTAATTAAATATTTTAAAGAAACTATTTAATTATTTAGAAATTAAATTTAATTAAATAATAAAGATTATTTAATTAAAGGATTAAAATCTTTATTAATTAAATAATTAATATTAAGAAAATGGTTAATGATTAAATGATTAGAAGATAGAAATAGAAAATGAACTTATTTAAATAATAAAGATTATTTAAATTGAAAGATTAAAACCATAATTAATTAAATAATATATATTTAATTAATATTTGAAAATGGTTTAAATGATTAAATGATGATAGAATTGAAATTGAAATAATTAGTAAGATTATGAAGAAATATGAAATTAGAAGAATAAGATTAATTAACTTAATTAAAGAATTAAAGAATTAATTAGTCAATTAGAGGAATAATTATTACATGATAAATGAGACATTTTTAGGTATCTACAAGTCCATAATATTCCACATATGTTTCCACACTATTCAACACTCTTATCTCCCACTTTTTCCTATTTATATAGCCTCTTTATGTCTCTTCATAATGCCTTTCCATTATGCCATTTCATAATAACTCTTAATTATGCCAAGAGACGTATTATACTCACATAATGGATTGATAGATATCTGTGATTAAAAACCTCCTATGATTAAAATTTTCACTCATCATAATTACAATTATTTCTACTATTACTTTTATTTTTAATTTTTAATTTAATAAAAAAATTGCATGGTAAATTTGAAACAATCTGGATACTCTATGAAAAAAATGAACTATAAATGAGGTCTACTAATTTATGGATTTTAATTTAAATTAATGTAAATTAAATTAAATTAAATGAAAATAATTTAAATAGATTAAATTAAATAAATTTTAAAAGTAAATTAACCATCACTAAAACTCCCCATGATTAAAATTGACACTCATCAAAATTATAATTGGTTTTACTATTACTTTTACCTTTAATTTTTAGTTTAATAAAAAAAATTGCATGGTAAATTTGAAACAATCTAAATACTCTATGAAGAAATGAACTATAAGTGAAATCCACTAAATTTGTGGATTTTGTTTTAAATTAAATAATTAAAAGTAAATTGAAATAACCTAAATTAAATTAAATAATTAAAAGTAAATTAAAAATAACCTAAAGTAAATTAATATATATTGAAATTAGTAAAATATTTTGTCAAATTTATTTTAAATTAAATCAAGGAAATTAAATAATTTAAATAAAAATACATTAAATAATTTAAATCAAACCAAATTAAATATGTTTCAAGACATGCATTTTTATTGGCCTCCATGTGTAGTATTGTTAATACGTGGTTGTACTTGGTCTGGTTAACTTGAAATTATAATAAGAATTATTAAATTAACTCTCTCTCTCTCTCTCTCTCTCTCTCTCTCTCTCTCTCTCTCTCTCTCTCTATATATATATATATATATATATATATATATATAATGTTTACTATATTTTAGTAAAATAACATAAATAAAATAAATTTAATATTTAGTTTTATTTGACTATATATCCAATATCTAATGCATTTACTTTATAAAATTGCTTTCATAATTTAAATTTTTAAATTTTGATAATATTTTATAAATGTTGTAATTGATCTAATAAGTATGATATTGACTTCTAATTTTTCTTCATAAATAATTATCACATCAATATAAATCTATATTGTTATCAATTCCATTCATATGTGTTGTCAATACATTTTAAGTTTTTCTTTCAAAGACTTTGAACAATCTATTTAAGTAATTCACTTCAAACTCATTACTAACAAACTCTTTAATATTATTATTTATGAATATTAAATATTATATGTGTCAACTTGAATTTCATCTTCAGAATACTACCTGCAGCATATTAGCTTCACAAAATACAAAGAAAATATTACAAGAAATCCAAACTCAACCAATGAAACTACATGAAATTAATATAAAATAAAAACATTATCACCTTCATGATTTAAGTCTCATTGTGTCCTAACTCCACTATTCCTAGTTGCAGATAATTTGCTCTTAGACAAGTACTAGTAGCTTCCAAGATGGCATGTGAAGAATGAACTAATAGTTAACTGATACTATGATATACAAATGATATTAAGCTAAAATGCTATGAAAATGATTTATACTCAAAAACTCTAAAATGCTATTTGCTTGAAACTCAAACTCACAGATGCAAGATGAAGACTCCAAGAATGACTAAATGGCTTAGGAGACCTCTTTTTATAGATTTTTGAGTGCATGAGCTTAGGTGGCAGAGATCAACAATCATGATCAAATCTTGTTTATTGGATGGATATGAGTAAGAAGTTGAAGTTTGAGAGAAAGGGGGAAGGAGAAGACAAGTGTCACTCATCTCACCTTGACTGAGTTGAAGACTTGAGAGGATATAGTATAGTTGGAGAAGATTTAGGAATGAGAGGACAAGTGGACTCAAGTCCTCCTAAAATATAGGGATGTTGGAGAGAATATAAAAGAAGGTTAGGAAATATGTGTATGTACACAATATTTCATTTATTTTGGAAGTTGGAGATAAGTTGCTAATAAATGTTTTATTTATTTTAATTTTGTTGAATTAATTTTGCCACATGATGGATGAGTTGGCAAAGGAAAGATGAAGTGGAGATGGAAGGTGAGTTGGAAAAGGGATTAAATAATTAAAAAATTATTTAATTAATGAGACTATAAGATAATAGATAGTGGAATAATTAAATATTAGATATTTAATTAATTGATTAGAAGAAAAGGATACAATGAATGAATTAATTATATATTTCAATTAAATTAATTAATAGAAGGACATGAAATGAATTAAATAAATTAATCTTTTCAAATTAACTATTTAATAGAAGAATAAATATTAAATAAATATAAAATATTTATTTAATTACTCATAGCCATTTTTATGTGTATACATTTTGCCCCTCTTTAAAATGATGTTGAGACAACATTGTTTCAAAGATTAAATCAAGTCTCGATAATGCGCCTGATGGAGATTAAAATCTTGATTGTGTGCCCCCTCTAGAGATTGATCGTGAAATTGTTTGAAAAATTTGAATGATTAATCTCTCGATAATTGATTGAAATTTCTTTAACTTTGGTTGATGAAAATGTCCACTCTTTGATTTCTTTGATATTCTGCTTAATTTGATGATTGATAGAGTTTGATTGACCTCATGATCGATGAGGGTCAATGATATAAACTCAAAGCTTTGATAATCTAATAGGATAGAGTTTGATTGACTTCATGATTGATGAACACCAATGATGTAAACTTAAGATTGGATAGACTAGATGCGTAACCTCATGATGAATGAGTGTCACTAATATGTGGTCAAAGAGATTAATAGAAATCTCAAGTGAGCGGATAGGATAGCTGATTGATTGGTCAAAGCAATTGATTGGATCAAGAACTGACATTTTGTTGATATCATGTTGCAAGAGGATCTAGATGTATTGACTCATCCAGAGGGAAACCGGATGATCAGCGAGGCCTATAACATCTAAAAAGAGTAGTGCTCTTCATCCTAGTTGACATATTGATATGAGATATTGATTTGTATCATGGGACATTGCATTTTATTGATTATATATTTGATATCATTGTATACTTGGATTGTTTATTGTTTTATGATGAAATGAAGACATGGATCCGATATGATGATCTTTGTTTTATTATGCATGCTACTTTATATGATGATGATCTATATGCATTGATTACATATATGCAGTGATTAGATGGATGATGTTATCATGATCTACTCTTTCCTTTGCTTTCACGATGATGATGTTCTATATGATGCAATGATGATGAAATGAAAATGCATTTGATTTTTTTGATTTGATAGTCATGGATGCACTTTAATGGTTACTTACTTAAATGATGTGCTTGATTAAACTCATGTGATGGATGTCTATTATGATGTATATGCACATGTTAATGAGAAGATATTGTGATGCTTATAAATGTGATGTTATGATCACAATGAAATGCTTGTAATGGTATGATATATGAAAAAGATGTAATTAAATTATCTTTAATGGATATAATGAACTAATGATTACTAGATGCAAAATGATGATGAACTTAATGCAACTAATAATTACAAATGATCAATGAAATGCACTTAATGGAATGCAAACTAATGCAATGATTGAATTCTACTAAATGAAATGAATGAACTTAAAATAATCAAATGTAAATTGTTTTTGTATGTCCAAGTATACTCAATCTTTATTTATGATTGTTGATCTCTGAATTAAATGAAATGCTTCTAATGAAATTGACAATGAATGCTTATAATGGAGATGAATTGTGAGATAATCTAAAATGATCTAACTAAAATGATACTTCCATTCTTCATATGTTATCTTATAACAATGCTTGATTTCATCATTGAGCTTTAAAATGTTGTAAGAGAATCTAAGCAACTTGGCATAATGATTCACGATGACCTGAGTATTTCTTACATGGATTTTGATATAGCAAGTTAATACAAGGAACTTAATATAATGAATCAAGTTGACTTGAGTATTTCTTGCAGAACAGACAAGGATTATCCCCTTTCATGCATGACTCAGAATTTCCTCCTTGATATTTTTCCGATCATATCCTTAGACAGGGACAAACCTTAATAAGAGATAAACCACAAACAACAAACAAAGAAAATAATCTTGCCCCATCATAGCTTCTCTAGTCATGGACATCCTTGAGTCGCATACAATACATGATTAGCAATAAAATCAAGATATAAACATTGAATCGTGTATGTCATTCACATGTTCTCATGGTCATTAACTGATATAATCATCTTGAGGAATGGTCATTAATAATCCTTTATTACTTGTTGGTTGATTATTTGGATCCTGAGTTTCATGTTTTAGTTGTTACAAAATGCCTTGATATTCATTGCTTTGTTGCTCATTATTTGTTTCAAAACCCTAGGCGTTTTTGGTTTTTCTAAATTTTCCGAATGTTTTGGATTTTCAAAGATTTAAAAGATCACCTTAGCAAAAGGATTTAGGATTTTGTCCCTAGTGGAAACAAAAATTTATTATGGATGTACAAAGAATGATCCAAACCATGGTGGGATATAATACAGATATGATTGACTCTGATAAAATCCAAGATAGTGACTATGATAAGTATGTCAAAGATTGATAACTATTGGTAAGTTACATATTTCTTGCTAAATGGTTCAGAGCAATGGATGCAAAAGATGAAATGGATGAGCTAGGATAGATGGAAGTGATAGATGTGATAGGATGGATAGATGCATAAAGCAATCTCATAGATGGAAGAACCCACTTTTTGATAGTGCCTATTTACCAGGTTTTCACCACTTTTTTTATTGCACATTTTGATTCGTTTTTAATTTTTTTATCTTTCCTGATTTTTGAGAGATGAAACATGTCCTGCCATCAATTGATAAAGATGAGGCTACCCAGTACAAAATCCAGTAGTCATACTGATCTATGTCATTGTTTTGATTTATTCAATGATTGATAAGAATGTTTGGTTTCAAAGAGTGAGTACTGTAAGGAAGTTAAGTAGTGGAAACAACTTCCTACACTAACCTTGAGAGGAGGGTAATGCAAAACTTTTTCAGATCATTACAACAGTTACAGAAAATAGAAATAGATATAATAACATTCATACCACAACACAATGATTTATGTGGGGAAAACCCTTTCGGGAGAAAAACCCCACCCTCCAAAAGCAGCTCAATATTTTATTCAGCAATCAAAAACAGATTACAAAATACTTGCAGAGCAAGCTCTTCGCAGGAGTACCACTAATCAGAGATTCAGAGGCAACTCAATAGCCATAAGACTCTTACACACAACCTCTATCTCACACACCTCATAAATAGGAGATACAATACAAGAAACCGTCAAACGGTATTACAAAACCATGGGCTAAAACCACCCAATAAGGTGTAGCCGACCTTATCTCCCTTCTAGATGCCCTATGACATGTTAAAGCACACATCAACACGTGTCGCTCCCTTTTTATAGCTCATTTATGTATCCGATACAAATTATTTTTCCTATTTCAGGAGTACAAACTTCCGGAGGCCATAACTTGAGAACCGGGTGTCCGATTGACGAACCGTTTGAAGCGCCGAAAAGCTCGCGAAGTGCTCTATCACCTCGTAACCCGCTTCGCCGGTTACGGCCACTTTTCAGGGCGTTTCGGAGCCTCTAAAGTCCCCAAAATTAAGTTTAAATATTTTATTGCACCCCTCCAAGACGAAAACTTTAATATCTTCAAAACTAGCTGTGACCTTGCGACGAAACTTTACCGGAATGCTTATCTAGCCAACCAGAAGCTTCAGAGAGAGTTTCGCACTATTTCGTGCTCAAATGAAAACTTACTATAAATAGTAACCTCACATAAATGCAAGGTTGAGACACCATTTTTCCCAACAAATCTCCCACTTGTCGAACACCTTGCATGAGCGGAAGGGAATGTCAACACAATGAATCAATTGCTAGGGGCCATAAGGCCCATAGACTCTGAACACCATCTGAACTTTTCTGTGCTCACAGCCTTAGTTAAAGCATCTGCAACATTCATCAAAGTTTCCACCTTAACCAGCTTCACCCTACCATCTTCGACCATATCTCTAACAAAATGATACTGAACATCAATATGTTTGGTCCGGGCATGAAATGTCGGGTTCTTAGCTAGGCTAATTGCACTCTGACTATCACAGTAAACTGTCACTATACCTTGTTTTATTCCAATATCCGAACACAGTCTCTTAAGCCAAATGGCCTCTTTACAAGCATGAGTAGCTACCATATACTCTGCTTCAGTAGTGGATAAAGCAACCACAGCCTGTCGCTTACTCATCCAACTAATTGCACCACCAAACAAAGTAAACACATAAGCACTGGTGGATCTTCTACTATCAATATCACCTGCCCAATCTGAATCTACATAACCATGGATATCAAGGGAAGTCATGTCTCCAACTGAATTACCATGATAACACAAAGAATACTCTGAAGTACCCTTCAAATATCTGAAGACTCTTTTGACTGCATCCCAATGAACTCTACCAGGATTAGACATATATCTAGAAAGTACTCCCACTGCTTGGGCAATATCTGGTCTAGTACAGACCATAGCATACATCAAGCTTCCAATTGCACTCTGGTAAGGCACTCTACTCATGTCTTCCATCTCCAATGGGGATGTAGGACAATCTGAAACAAATAGTTTCGTTCCAACTGTAAAAGGAACACTCAATGGTCTACAATTCTGCATGTTGAACCTCTGTAACACTGAATTCACATACTTACTTTGGCCTAGCCATAGCTTTCTGTTCGCCCTATCTCTTCTAATTTCCATCCCAAGAATGTGCTTTGCTGCACCAAGATCTTTCATTTCAAATTTAGCAGCGAGCTGAGACTTCAGTTCTGAAATCATACCTTTCCCTTTACCAATGAATAACATATCATCAACATACAATGCAATGAATAAGAAATGATCACCATAAGATTTATAATAAACACAGTGATCTGATTTAGAACGTTCAAATCCCAAACTCAACACATATGTATCAAATTTCTGGTACCACATCCTAGGACTTTGTTTGAGGCCATACAAAGATTTCTTCAATTTACAGACCAAATTACTTTTGCCTTTCACCACATAGTGCTCTGGCTGTGTCATATAAATGTCTTCCTCCAAATCACCATGAAGGAAAGCAGTTTTCACATCCATTTGTTCAACCTCTAAATCATAAGCAGTAGCAATAGAAAGCAAAAATCTAATGGACGTCATTTTTGCAACAGGAGAAAATATCTCACCGTAATCAACACCCTCAATCTGAGAGTAGCCTTTTGCAACCAACCTTGCTTTATACTTCTCAATGCTTCCATCTGAACCAATCTTTTTCTTGAACACCCATTTACAACCAACAGGTTTTCGTCCTTCAGGCAATGGTACAAGATCCCATGTATCATTCTTTTTCAAAGCTGCCATTTCTTCCTCCATAGCAATCTTCCAGGATTCTGCATCATTCATACCTAATGCCTCTTCTACAGATTTTGGTTCATCCACACTAGTATTCAGAGCAAAAATACATCTCCAATCATCAGGTGAATACCTTTCAGGTGGTTGTCTATGTCTTGTAGACCTTCGAACAAGCTGAGTTGGAGGTTCTTCCTCCTCTTCTGAAGATTCAGAGCTAGACGAGCTCTCCTCAAATTCTTGCCTATCTAGGGGTCTCGATTCAACTCTTTCAGGTGTAGAAGGAAGTTGAATCACATCTTCTTTTTTAGTCTGTTCTGGCTGCAATGTAACAGAAGGAGACTTAATTTCTCTAAAAATAACACTTCTACTGTGAATTACCTTTTGTGCAACAGGGTCCCAAAGCTTGTATCCTTTCACACCATAACTATACCCGATGAAGATACATTTCACAGCCTTGTTCTCCAACTTTGTTCGCTTCTCCTTTGGCACATGTGCATATGCCTTGCAACCAAAAACTCTAAGATGTCTCAATGAAGGCTTGTGACCTGACCATGCTTCCATAGGCGTTTTATCAACAAGAGCTGATGTAGGAGACCTGTTAATCAGGTAGCAAGCAGTGGCAACAGCTTCAGCCCAAAACTTTTGTTCAAGACCAGCACCACTCAACATACTCCTAGCCTTCTCCATCAGTGTCCTGTTCATTCTTTCTGCAACTCCATTCTGTTGTGGAGAATACGGAGTTGTCTTCTGCCTGTTAATTCCACAGTCTTTACAGAATCTATCAAAATCATTAGAGCAGAACTCACCGCCATTATCAGTTCTCAAACATTTTATTTTCTTTCCAGTCTGCAACTCAACCATTGCTTTAAATTCTTTAAAATGACTAAAAACTTCAGATTTACTCTTTAGAAAATAAACCCATGTCCTTCTACTAAAATCATCAATAAATGAAACATAATATGTGGATTTTCCAATCGAAGAGACATCTACTGGACCAAACACATCAGAATGGATAAGATCCAAAACACCACAAGTTTTATGAGAACTCGAGTAAAACTGAACGCGGTTTTGTTTTCCATAAATGCAATGCTCACAGAAATCAAAGTCAAGGTTACAGTCATTCAAACCTTCAACAAGGTTTTTATTTTTCAAGGTTCTTAGACCCTTTTCTCCAATGTGGCCAAGTCTCTGGTGCCATAACATAGTCTTCTCTGCAGGTAACTTTGCTTCAGACGAAAGAGCACCCTTAGGTACCCAAAAACCATTTCCATTTGCTGAAGGTGAAACCTTCAAATCTTCCAGTGAAGTATCCGCAGATTTACTTTTTACAGAAGTGCTATTACACTCAATAGTGTATGCTTCAAGCTTATACAAAGTGCCAAACCTGACACCTCTAGCAACTACCATAGCACCCTTAATCATCTTACATCCTGCTTCAGAAAAGACTACCTGCACACCTGCATCTATCAGTTTGCTCACAGATAACAGGTTTCGTTTTAATCTAGGGATATGCAGCACACCATTAATCTTTTTTATTCTACCATCAGAAAACCTGATTCTAACTTTACCTCGACCAACAAAGTCTAGTTGTGAATCATCACCCAAGTACACCTTACCTCCATTAAATCCATCATATTCAGAAAACCAATCTCTATTGGAAGTCATATGAAAAGATGCACCTGAGTCAATTAGCCAGGTATCATTACCTGCATGAGTCGCCAAAGCCGCAATAAATGCATCGCCATCTTCCTTGTCGAACTCAGACTCAGAATCAGAATCGAACTTTTTCTTTTTCTTCTTCTTTTCTTCTTTGCAGTCCTTACGGATGTGACCCGGTTTACCGCAATTCCAGCAAATGACTTTGGACTTTCCAGGAGATTTCGATCTCCCTTTGGATTTGGACTTGCCGCGCTTCTCATTCTTCTTGCCTTTCTCCTTAGGTCTTCCACGAATGGTTAGGGCTTCCTTTGAACTGATGGATACCTTCCTTCACATCTCTTCACCGAGTAGGGCACCCACCACGTCTTCAGATTTCAAAACAACAGAAGTACTACCGATAGCCATAACAAGAGAATCCCACGAATCAGGCAAAGAACAAAGCAAGATCTGACATTTCTCCTCCTCATCCATCTTAACACCGACGGATACTAATTGAGCCCAATCATATTGAATGCTTCTAGGTGGTCTGCAATTCGTCCACCCTCTTCCATCTTCAAGGAATACAATTTCTTTCTTAAGAAAATTTGATTTAATAAAGATTTCACTTGATACATCTCACCAAGCTTAGTCCATAGCTTCTTTGCAGAGTTTTCTTCATGGACATTGATTAGAACAGAGTCTGCCAGGCACAGTCTGATTAGACCCTTGGCTTTTCGGTCCATAACATCATACTGAGCTGCTGCAGTAGGATCTGAGGGCCTTTGGACATTCGCATCAACAGCATCCCAAAGATCTCGATCTATTAGCAGATCTTCCATCTTCAGCTTCCACATCTCAAAATTACTTCCATTAAATTTCTCCACCTCTATTCTCCCTGACGAACTCGCCATCTGAATATTCCTGCAACAAGATCAAAAAGTGTCTTCTGCACAAGCTCCCACTCAAATCTGGATTAGTTCAAAAAACCCAACTGCCCACAATTGAAACCAAATGTGATCAGGCTCTGATACCACTTGTAAGGAAGTTAAGTAGCGGAAACAAATTCCTACACTAACCTTGAGAGGAGGGTAATGCAAAACTTTTTCAGATCATTACAACAGTTACAGAAAATAGAAATAGATATAATAACATTCATACCACAACACAATGATTTACGTGGGGAAAACCCTTTCGGGAGAAAAACCCCACCCTCCAAAAGCAGCTCAATATTTTATTCAGCAATCAAAAACAGATTACAAAATACTTGCAGAGCAAGCTCTTCGCAGGAGTACCACTAATCAGAGATTCAGAGGCAACTCAATAGCCATAAGACTCTTACACACAACCTCTATCTCACACACCTCATAAATAGGAGATACAATACAAGAAACCGTCAAACGGTATTACAAAACCATGGGCTAAAACCACCCAATAAGGTGTAGCCGACCTTATCTCCCTTCTAGATGCCCTATGACATGTTAAAGCACACATCAACACGTGTCGCTCCCTTTTTACAGCTCATTTATGTATCCGATACAAATTATTTTTCCTATTTCAGGAGTACAAACTTCCGGAGGCCATAACTTGAGAACCGGGTGTCCGATTGACGAACCGTTTGAAGCGCCGGAAAGCTCGCGAAGTGCTCTATCACCTTGTAACCTGCTTCGCCGGTTACAGCCACTTTTCAGGGCATTTCGGAGCCTCTAAAGTCCCCAAAATTAAGTTTAAATATTTTATTGCACCCCTCCAAGACGAAAACTTTAATATCTTCAAAACTAGCTGTGACCTTGCGACGAAACTTTACCAGAATGCTTATCTAGCCAACCAGAAGCTTTAGGGAGAGTTTCGCACTATTTCGTGCTCAAATGAAAACTTACTATAAATAGTAACCTCACATAAATGCAAGGTTGAGACACCATTTTTCCCAACAAGTACCCCATATAAGACCGATCTGTCTAGTTTCGAGCATACCTTTCCCTATATAAGACATGTTGATATTGATAGATGGATTGATTAACTAGATATATGATCAGTTTGATTGTATACTTTGAGAGTTTTCCTGATATTAATTTGATGGATGGGACATGCACTCATGCTTTTATTTTCAATTTTGTTCTTTTGATTTATTTATTTTTTGAGACATTTTGTGATTTTTGGAACTTTTTGGATTAGAAGAAAGATGTATTTGGTGCTGGCCTAGTTTTCTGTTGTGTCAAAAGATCGATCTATCAATGCCTGATATAAAGTGTAGAGATATGGATTGCATGAGAGGCGGTTAGTCCCTTGTCATGAATCTTGAGGGGAGCACTGACCATTTTGCCAACAATCTCCCCCTCAACGTTACCCGAGGGGACTCGAACCCATGAACCAACTCTCTGATACCATTTGTTGGCCCAGTTTGCCATTGTGTCAAAAGACTGATCTATTAATGCCCGATATAAACTATAGAGATATGGATTGCACGGGAGGCAGCTAGTCCGTTGTCATGAATCCTGAGGGGAGCACTGACCCTTTTGCCAACATTTGGTTTCCCCAATGTATAGCAAGACAAGGAATGGATGAATTGTTGAGTTGAAGATGAATGGGGGAAAGATGGATGTATCTTATTATGGAACATGAAGAGACATGTCAAGAGATTTTTTTAAATCATGTTTTTGTCCTTGGTTTTGATCAAGATCAAGGATGGAAAAGGGGATATGGATGGAGATAGGATATGGATAGGAGAAACAAGATCATAGATAGTGATAAATGATGGAAGAAATGATTAGTTAGGATAGATGGTATAGATTATCATGAAGCAATATCGTAGATAGCACTGGATGACTTTAGATAGGGTAATGGATACTAGAGGAAGGATAATGGGAGATGTGGTATGAAGAATAGAGCGGATGAAACTTTGACCCCAAGTATAGAGGTCTCTATTTGTAATGAGGTGATATGAAATATTGTCACAATATTTAGCACCACCTGAATAAGTGTTCCTAAAATTTTCAAAGATAGAGACCCACCCAAACTTAGAACCTCCGAAAAATTCAACCAAACATATCTAGCAACTAGGAAATAGACTCAAAAGTGAAGGAGAATCCCAAAATGAATCAAGGTACTTAATCTTTGACCACCCATGTGGGTGAAATTGGGTTCATTCTAGCTCATATGATCATTGTAATCTTCAGAATCCAACGTGGCTAGCTACATGAGTTACCCTGACTTCAAAAGCATCCTAGATAGAACCTTGCTACCAGCAAGCATCCATAGCTCCAACAAGGTTATCTCTATAATATCATAAATATTTCTCCATTTCTAGCTAGGCATCCATAGCCCCGATGGAGTTACTCGCATATTCCCATAGCCAAGCTTTTGATATTTCATTTTTTTTCTTTTCTTTTCTGGATATTTCTTTTCCTAATCATGCTTTGGATCTTTTGATATTGTATTTTCTTTTCTTATTTTGGTTGCATTGGCTTGTAAGTAATGAAACTTACATAGGTTTGATAATTATAGTGGCATTGAAGCAAGATTTTAGATTTTTCCTTAGCCATGACTTCGACTAAGAGATCACAATGATTTAGAACAATTGATTAAGTGTATGAGATATAGTCATCAAAAGATGTTGATACCAAGATACGATAAGTGGTTCTTTTTTGGATTGTGTATCCCAACCAAAAGATAATGTTAAAGAGGAACAACCTTGGATTCTAAAGTGTATCATGAATAGATATCTAGGAAATGGATTGAACATGCGATTCAAGCATGGGAAAGCATGTGACAAAATGACACAAATGCCCATTTCACAAATGTTGAATTTATACAAAGGATTGAATGAAAGGGATGGAAGGATAGAAAAGAGGTGTTGGACAATAGATAGAATGTTTGAAGATTTTTGTGAGGATAGATTGAAATGTATTCAATATGAGTGTTGGCACACAACTCAAGAAGTGATGGAGAGATGGAGGAAAATTGAATTTTAGGACATAAGAACCCAAAATAGATAAAGGAAATGATGGAAGAATAGTTTTGAAAAGATGTTTAGATAGATGTTTGAAAGAAGTTCAAAGATGTGTGCCTTTGTTGATCTCCCTTATGGATCATTTGAGGTGATGGAATGGTGGATGGAGGGAAGTAAGGACCCAAGATGGATGGAAGGGATGGAGAGTTTGACTTTGGAATGAAAGGACCTAAAATGGATTTGGAGGATGAAGAGTTTGACTTTGGAACGAAAGGACCTAAAATGGATTTGAAGGATAGAGTTTGACTTCAGAACGAAAGGACCTAAAATGGATTTGGAGGATGAAGAGTTTTACTTTGGAATGAAAGGACATAAAATGGATTTGGAGGATGAAAGGATTCCTTGATCTTGATCTTGACTTGGAGTAGGATCATTTCAGTTTGTGCTTTTCTCTTGATTTTGAATTATATTAGTGAAGGAGGTGGAAGGGATATTATGCTCTTGCTTAGGAGGTGGATGTTGAATGGGACTCTACTCTTGAGATAAAAGGGGATCATCATGGATGGAATACCAAAATCTTAGTGGATCATCATAATATTCTTGATAGGTAGGATCTTGATAAAAAATGGGATTAGATTAGAGAGCCATGATATCTTGATCTTGATTTAGGCTAGGACTCATTTCCTTTGAATAAGATTTTTCTTTTTCAAGTGACAAGGGATAGTCACATTAGTGATAAAAGTTTCAGTTTAGATAGGTTGATTTTGTTGACTTGATGGATACTTCATTTCGGATACCAAAGCTCACTAAGTTGAATAAAGGTTTTGTTCAATAGGACCCTATGAAAAAGTACGTCAAATGATATGGATAAAGTCTCTCGATATGGAAACTTGATTTGACTAACTTGAATACCTAGCTAGGTATTATTGTCATTGAGATAGTTGCATGATAAACTCTTGATCACTTGGTTTGATACTTCCCTAAATTGGTTGGATGAATGATGAGGAGGCAACATACTGGAAGGATAACCTTGAACCAACCAACCTTTAAAGGCTCACAAACTCAACCAAAACCCTACTAATAAAGGGTCCTTACACAACACCAAGTCAAAAAATAGTTCAATGATACTAAAAAATGTATTGGGAGACTCAAGGGCTCCAATATGTCCACTTACAAACAACCAACACTCTCAAGTCTTGTGTGACTACACACACCTTTGCATACATGAGTGGGCTACTATTAGGCTTTAGGGGTTTCAATGGCCCACTTGACCAATTCAATAAAAAAACCCTTGGAGGGGTGTTATCACAACACCTTAACACAAATAAAATAGTATTTCTTGGTTTAGACCCACCGAAACATCAATTTTGACTCACTTACCCACAAACAAAACCGATTGCAATTAGGCCTCCATTTGAAGGAATCGGGTGATAACTTTCAACACCCTGAGGATCTAGGCAAAAAAATTATATTTTCAGATACCCTTTGGGATTTCTCAACAATATCTCAATTTCCAATACCAGACCAACATGCAGATATCCTAACCAATACTGCAATAATAGACCTAATAGGGCTATTAGGCCTATTTAACTAAACACTTGTCACAAACTTGCTTGGTTCTCATAAAAGATGACTATCCCTAACCATGAAATTTTGTGTCAACCTCAAAAATAATCCTCTATCACATTCAAACCCCTTTCTATTTCTCTTCCACTCAATTCTCTTGCACTACACTCATCAAACTGGTTCATAACATAGAGATGCCAGACCTAGGGTTAGTTCTCCATCCTCTTCACCCTATTGTGTCCTCTTAATGGCTCTTGGAATTGACATATGATATAATGTCCTATCATCTCCTATAATGACAGAGTGTTCAGTTAAGGATTTCTAGGCCAAAGCCCATTATTACAATCAAACCCTAGGGGTTTGAGGGTTTTAGGCTACCTGGTAGAGATTTTCTTGTAGAATGGGGCAGCAATAACTTCAAGGCTTCACACCAAATGAAAAACAAAGGTAAAACAATATAGTTTCAGAATATATGTGATGATCATTCTTTCCAATCCACTTCCAGTATGCAATCAACAAAAAATAGACAATTTCCTGTGTTTCCAATAGTTTTGATGCTTCAATTTCCTTCTCAAAATAATCAAATCAACACACACTTACATCTTTCATGGTTTGGGGTCCTTAAAGGTGTCACTTAAAATGAAAAAAACCTCCTCCAACTATTTTTTAAATTGAACTGATCGTTGGAGAATCACGACTTACAAAAAGTGCAAAATTGTCATGACAACAAATTGACAATTTTTGCATTACTCAACCAACGTAGACTCCAAACTAGCAGTCCCCCAAAATTATTGGGTTACTTTCAACATTTTTCTAAACCATGAACTTAAACACATTGAAATAGGTCCAAATAGACATGAAAGGACATGGAACCAACTTTTACATTATTACATCAATTTGACCCATTTTGACTCATTTGCACAATATTAGCCAAATCAAGACCTTCCTAGGACCATCTAGACAACTTGATTATATGAATGGTAAAATGACCTTAATACAATGACATTGGTCTCATTAGACTTTATTTGACACAAAAAACAATCTAGAACTCAAAATGTTTATATTTGACCCCATATAGGTCATTGGAATCAGGAGGTACACTTGGTTCACTTGGTGCTCCTGCACCATACTCCCCCCCTTGAAAAATCCTCATGTCCCATGAGGGAACATCAAATATAGCCTTCTAAAAACCTACAAGAAACTAATAAAAACCAGAATACAAAAACCAATTAGTCCACAAAGGAACTCCAACCACCATAGTACTTGGGGGATACCAAGAATCTTCAATAGGTGCTTGCCCTTGTACCTTCTTCTCCACCTCCTTAGCCTCTGTTTGTTATACCTACTCCTTCTTACCTGTAACATCAGATTTATCCTTCACCATGTCATATACAAATGGACATAAAACTTAACTAACCATTATACCTTCACACAAATTATCATTTCCAACCCTTTTTATCTGTGACTTGGCTACCAACTCTTCAAAATCAAGTAATGTCTTCTTCCCAAACATGAATATTTTGTTCTTACCCTTGACATCATCATTCATTGGCCATATAGTGTACTTAAGCCCATCCTTTTCAATAGTATAAGTGTTTCTCCTACCATCATAACTAGTATGGTTGTCATATTGCCAAGGTCTACCAAGTAAAATATGGCTACATTCCATGGGTAAAATGTCACGTAGAACACTCTCCTTATATTGACCTATATGTCTCTAATTTATGTCCAGAGGGTCTAACTAGTTTTGGAGTTCCTGCGAAACCTATTGGGCCACGCTTGGAGGTAATCAATGTGTTCATGCAAGGAGCACCTTTTTTCTATTATGAGAATGATACTTTTGCACCTAGGGATATTTGGAAGTCAATATCCAAAAGTTTCTATAGTGTGGAACAAGAGTTGGTGGACTCGAAGTATAATTGTTAGCTTTCAGAAGACCAAGAGGTTATGTACATAATCTCCCAATAGAAGAGCAACCACAAGAATTACCTCTCCCCCCCATGACTATTCAGGAAGCACTTCCTCAAACAAAGGACTATTGGCCTCCATGGGATCAAAGAAAAAAATTAAAGCATAGAATCTAGATGATGTGGTGGTGTCCTCCATGAAGAACTCTACACTATAATTGAAAATTCACAAGGGAAACTGTAAGATAGTGAAGAGAAATACAATCTTGAAAAGTGGGAAGAATGGATCTTGGTTTGGGTGGGGCCAAGTTAGGTGGCTCCTCTAGAGGTTGACGAGATAGAAATCATATTAGGATTTGAAAAAGATCACACTCGTGGAACTTCGTGTGCGAGTGATGGATTGTGGTGTTTGGGTAATGCATTCCAAATAGATACAGTTGCATTCCAAATGGGTGATGTCTTGATGGCATGCAACTGTATCTATTTGGAATGCATTACCCAAACACCACAATCGATCACTCGCACACGAAGTTCCACGAGTGTGATCTTTTTCAAATCCTAATATGATTTCTATCTCATCAACCTCTAAGAAAGCCACCTGACTTGGCCCCACCCAAACCAAGATCCATTCTTCCCACTTTTTAAGATTGTATTTCTCTTCACTATCTTGCATTTTCCCTCGTGAATTTTCAATTATAGTGTAGAGTTCTTCACGAAGGACACCACCACATCGTCTAGAGTCTATTCTTTAATTTTTTTCTTTGATCCCATGGAGGCCAATAGTCCTCTATTTGAGGAAGTGCTTCCTGAATAGTCATGGGGGGGAGAGGTAATTCTTGAAATTGCTCTTTTATTGGGAGATTGTGTACATAACCTCTTGGTCTTCTGAAAGCTGACAATTATACTTTGAGTCCGCCAACTCTTGTTCCACACTATAGAAATTTTTGGATATTGACTTCCAAATATCCCTCGGTGCAAAAGTATCATTCTCATAATAGAAAAAAGGTTCTCCTTGCATGAACACATTGATTTCCTCCAAGCGTGGCCCAATAGGTTTTGCAGGAACTCCAAAACCAGTTAGACCCTCCGGACATAAATTAGAGACGTCACATTAGACACTCCAGACATTGTTTGTTTGTATTGCATACTATCTATCTATTTAGCACCCTTAAACACTTTCCTTTGCCATTCTCCAATTGCTCTCTTCTAGGTAGCTGATGAGCTTGTTTCCATGTCATTCAAGATAATGCCTACTTGCTTTCTTTTAGGAAATTTGCTTATGACTCTTGAACTTGTATGTTCTGCTTCCTTACAGATATAAATTTTAATTCATGCTCAAATAATAATTAAATAAAATAAGCATTTGTAATGAAAAGATTTAGTCATTCGATGTTACATATTATCTGATGGAAAGATCCTAGACAATTCTTGGAGAAAGGAAACATCATTGATAATCATTTTTTGCAAATAACACTGAATCAAATAAATTAAAAATGTTTCATGTAATTTTTAAACGTAGAACTCGTTCAATGCTTTCATGCACCGATGGCAAAGCCATCTGACCCACACCATTATGCATAATAGAACAAATCAATATAATAGGCTATTATAAAGAATATATACAAAAATATGAAAGAACATTAAATTACCATTACAAACCCATAAACCATTAAATTGTGAAAATAGATATAAATTTGTAAATGTCTCCCTATAAACACCACAACCATAACGAAAAACAAAAAAAATTCTTACCCGCAAAAAATTAGCTGGTGAGTTGCAAGTCTACAACATCTCTCAGATGATCAAACCATTTCTTAATTTTGTTCTTCTGGTTAGTCAATGGATTTAATTGCATGTTCAAGTTTACTATTTGAAGCCTTCTGTTTCCCTATATTTGAGACATAATAAAATTCTTGTGAGTAGGAAATTGATTCAGGAGTTATGTGTGAAGAATTTGGCAAAGTAAATGATGACAATCAAACTCAAATTTTATCTGTCTTGATTAAAGACTTTTATCCTGATGGCATTAAATTAAAGTTCTTTCTCTATTTTTTGGTGATCTATAGAGCAGAGGTTGCTTTGCATCGACCTGGGATACATTTAACTTGTGTTGTATCTGCGGAAATATGTATCCTAGGACAATGCAATGCAACCTCTTCTCCACCAATACCAGATAGAAGAGAAAGTACTTTAATTTAAAGCCATCACAATAAAATGCTTTCAAGACATATATTAGGTATAAAAGGAAGCCTACCCTGTCATTTGAAGGGGTTTACCTACAATTCAAGTGATCTCTTAATTATAAAATCAATTCAATTCCAAGTGAATGTGCAATCAAGCATTCATCAAGAATTGAAGGAGAAATCAAGTTAATAAAGATATTTAATAAAGATATCATCTTTTAAATTAAGAAATGGGCAGGAGATTAAGAATACAAACCTTCCGTATTGCACACTTCAAGGTATATTAAAATTAGTTTAAAGTGTATTCATTTAGGGACCTTTCATAAAATATTCTCAACTTACATATCATAAAAGGATCTGCTCCACCAATGCCAGATAGAAGAGAAAGTACTTTAATTTAAAGCCGCTGGGATAAAATTCTTTCAAGACATATAAAATCAAGTGAACTCTTAGTTATAAAATCAATTCAATTCCAAGTGAACAGGCAATCAAGAATTGAAGGAGAATTCAAGTTGGTGCAAGTGAATTTGGAAGACAAAAGGACTCAATGAAGCCATTAAAGACTTTTGAAGGTCTTAGGAGTGAAGAGCCAATCAATTATGCACACAATGAAGCCATTAAAGACAATCACCATTAGCATAGATTGCAGGATATGCACAAGATGTGTTTGAAATGGATTTAGAAACTTCTAACCAAATGTGATTAGTGAGTATAGATGTTGTAGTGCAACTGCCTAGGTACACATGCATGCAAAATATGTAAGCTTAGATAAGGACATGAACTATTTGACATAATGCCTCAAAGATCACCCAATATCCAATGACGGTTGGGAGAAAGAAAACATCAATTTTTTGATAATCTTAAATATTTCTTTATTCATCACTATAAATCTATTATGAATATAGTCTCAATATTGTAGAAATTTATTCTATTATGAATGCAATATTTAGGGATGTAATCTTTATATATTTTTTTAATTAGTAAAAGGTCCTAATACTATCCCCAACTAATTAATCTATAGAAAGATACCACTAAAGAAAGAAATTCAATCCTCACCACTATGGTCTTGAAGGCTTTTAAGACACTTGGATTCCTATTTTGGCCCGCTTTTCCTTGACCCTATGTTAAGATAGTAAACTAGTTTGAGAGAATCCATTGGGTGGGAAATTGTGTATGGTTGCAATTATTTTCATGCATGGAAAGTGATTTAAAGTTTGGACCAATAGAGGATAAGTATTTCTTGAAGCTTCAAGGACATGTGTAGAGCACCACATGGATGTTTCTCCATTATTGAACTCTTTGAATATGTAAGTAAATTATTTTTGGTTGATGACACAATAAGTGCGGTATTTGTCTTTTCGATATGTTGTGGATAATATTAATCAAATATGGAATTTTTTTGATGCTATATACACTATGTTTTGGATTGAATTTAGGTAAGCAAAGAGGTAATGGAAGAATAAAAGAGGTACACAAAGGAAGAAGAGTGAAATAGGTGGTTTGGGATGGAGGTTACAAGTATATATGATAATTCGTATGGATAATTTGTTATCTATAAAGAGGCAAATAAGCTATCACAACTTCAACATGAATGAATGCCTCATCTACAGAAGTAAAAGGTACCTCTAATGGTTTCAAAATTTGTCAAAATAGTTATGATATACCAAATAATCAAGTGGAATATCCTTTAGGTAACTAATATTATCTTCAAACTATTTATTTTGATTTTCATCATATCCTTTCCATGTGAATTTCCCTTGGTTTTAGTCCCATTTTTTCTTTATTTTATATATATTCAAAAAAAAATTTATAGATGCCTCTACATGTCTCACCACTCATTAATTGTTTGGGATTTTCATTCCATTCACCAAGGTTGGCATCTATTCTAAGACTTTGTGTCATGGCCAAGCTAAATTATTTGCCTCTAGTTTCTCTCCAATCTAGTCACCTAGTAGCATGTGAAATCTATCTCTTCCTAATTATTATTCTCTCCATCTTGTTAATGAATCCTTCCTCATAATTTTTGATAAGTGAGACAATGTTAGCTCAAGGAATCTTTTCAATCCTCTTTCAAGATTCTTTCCCAAGTAATAATCTTGCATATTGGAAAATAAATTACGCTTCTATTTTTCCAAGATACTCTTCCTTATAATGTTTAGATTTATTCTAAAGTGCTCATTGTGACTCATGTTTACTACTCTTCCTATTAGTCTCATTCCAATATCTCCTACAAAAATATGGAATGATTACATTTATATTTTATTTGTGTCTCCTAAATATCCCCAAAATTTGGAACAATAATACAATTTTTCAATAATACTATGAGCATCACTTTGATGAAATGAGTACTAAGTGATCCATTCTTATGAGGGGTTCATGTAAACTACTCATGAGAATGGGTCAGCTTGACTCTAAAACTATGCAAGTGAATCTTGATATAAATATCTTAGTATGAAAGTCTTGTGAAAACACTCATTCTTCTAGCATTGAAAGTTGTGAGAGAGTTATTAAGGGGATTCTCGTGTGTATAGATTCAATGTATAAGTTCAAGACAGATTTTGAGGTGATATTTCTTTCCTTTTGGCACATCTATCTTTAAATTGGATGTTATTTTGCCTTCATGGTAGGGAGTAAGTAATTTTTATGTGGGTTCCTTTTTTCATTTTTGGATTATTAAGGAAAACATAGTTTGTGAAGAGGAGGTTTTGCTTGTTATCTTATACAAAAATTGGGTATTAGCTATTATAATAAATGATAGACAAAACAATGTCCTCTAAGGCTGTTGAAAAGAAATATCTATATGATGGATTCTCTTCCCAATTTATCTTCAAAGTTATTTAGTAAATATTTGGAAAACCAAAATAGGGTATGTTGATTTGCAAAGGAAGAACTAAATCTCCCAAGCTTGTTCCAACAACCATAAAATTTTATGATTGGGATGCAAGGGAGATTAGTGGATTTGATGGGTTGGCTTTGGCTAGATTCACCTAAGACAATTGATGATTTATTAGGCATTGTTGCGTCGATGCATTGTTAAGGTTATTATGGCTGATTATCAAAGCTAGTGGGATTCAAATATAGAGGCATGTTTAAGATAATTCTTATCATTGGTTGGTTAATAAAAATATGGTTTCAAGATTGATGCACAAACATATTAGAAGGGCACTTTTATGATGTATGTGAAATAATCACATTATTAAGCAAAATAATAGGTAATCTATAGGCAAGAATACTCCATATATATATTCTATATGAGGGACATGACTAATTCCACAAACTATAAGATTGACTAGGTTTTTCTCATTAGTGGAATCATATAATATCTAGTGTGTATTGTTGGCTAGATGCATGAATTTGTAGTTTCCATACAACTAAGAAATGATAATGTTTCTAAGTACAAACCAAGTGGGAACTATGGACCCACTAATCTTATTTGTAACCACTCGCCATGACTATATTATGATAACTCTCTTATTGATAATAGAGAGTATCTAATACATTTATTAAGACCTTGATTATGGTCATGGTAGACCACACAAAGAATGACTTCCATAGGAGGCTAAGAAGGTGATCCATGAATAAGAGTTTGTTTCATTCAATCCTTAACAAGCATGACAAATAACCGAAGAGTACTCATACTCAAACTTCTGCACCCATTTTCCAAATTTAGAGATAGGTTAATCTGGGTAGGGAGAGCTTGATTGCCATTGAGTGAGGATGCCAAGAATATCTTTGATATAGATAAAAAAATGGGATTAAACCAAGGCTCAAGGACCCATCTACACAATAGCAATCATATGACAAGAGTAACCATTGCCATGAGATATGAAACTTAAAACAATGTGACAAAGATATTACTATGTATAACTTGAGAGCATTCAGAATTATACCCTTATTTGATCCAAGGGGTTATATGGAGGGGAAGATAGTGAGAAAGTATGTTTATGTGACTAATTTAGAGATTTTTTTGGAAAATTTTGCCAAAAAATCTCAATTTAGAGAAAGTGATTATTGTACTACCTTACTTTTTTTTGTCTTAGCTTGAAAAAAAAAGTCTAGTTTAGATTATTTTCCTATAAAGCAAAATGCTCTAACAATATTGTTATCAAATGCAAATATTTAGAAGCTATTCCATATGATATTCTTGATAAAACCATTTCTTTTATAGAATCTAGAAAGGTAAATATTTTAAAATTCGACTATGGAGATAGCCACCCAAGATCTAGAGGTCTAATGGAAAGCACAACAAAATGAGAAGATCAATATGACACAAATAAACTATATTCCTATCAATGAATGCAAGTTTACAATATGAATGAATGAGATTATAAATAGAACCCCTTGATTATATAGGTCAAGATGAGACATGTAGGATATCATAATATTATGAAAGTATCTTAATCTTATGATATGAGACATAAAGTGATAAGTATCCTATATATACCTTAAGTAAACTTAAATGATAAGGCATAAAAATGACCTAATAGTGGAAGTAGCTAGGTAATATCCCTATTACACCAACAATTATTGCTACTTGTTCTTTGATTCATCTCATTGATATGGCTCAAATTGAAATAATTCATTTCATCAATCAGAACAAATATATTCAAAATTTTACTAAGCAATAAAACAAGTCTCATGATCCTTACTTTCCTTAAACTGGCCCCTTTGGTTGCTAGCCCTTTACTCACAAGCATTACTCTCACAAAAAATACAAACTCATTTTTTTTAAGTGATCCTTTAATCATCATCATTTTCATGCTCCGAACACACTTACCTTTGCAAGTGCAAGTATCCCAAGCCTTGATCCAAAACTATAATCTACTATATTTGCAACAAGCTTTGCCACATCACTTCAAATTGCTCTTGTAAGAACACAATTGTTAAATTAGTCTACATGACTAATGCAATATCATGGAGGGGTGTAGTAGAAGAAGACATCTATCTCTATAAACAATATGAGTTTTTTGAATTTGTTCTCAAAGATCAATGATGAAAATAATGAAGATGGGGTTTTTAGTATGATATATGAATTAACTGAACTACATACTATAAGAATGAATAGGTCTCAAGAAGATCAAGGAAGTAGAGGACAGAGGATCTCCCTATACTAGTAACACATTTAGAGGAAGGTAAATCACAATCTTCTTTTAAAACTTTTATAGTGACTCTACAAGCTGGTACTAGACCTTTCCTAATTTCTTTCAAATTAGTAAACTAATGAAGATATGATTGTTCTTTAGGGAACATCTAAGAACTAATAGGAAAAACCAACACATATATATCCATATAAATTGAGAAACAACAGCTCATCTAGGCTTTCGTAGTTATTTCTCAGTTATGGACAACAATAGTATATGTACAGGTTTAAAGTTTAAACCCTTGGTTGTGGAAGTATTTTGATTTAAAGTTTAAGCAGTGAGTTGTCCCATATGCATCCCATAGTTGTGGTCTAAAAGGTTATAGTGGAATGGTAATGGGAGACACTCACAACAATATGACCCAATTGCCAAATCCATCCAGCAAAATAAGGTCGTCTATTACTCCACCAGACATGTGATTAAGTTGTAGCATAACAATTATAGGCATCATTCAAGTGTGACTCAATTTATAAATATTCAAGAATGTGATCAAAGCATTGTTTTTACTACATTAAAGTTGGCCTCACCAAGCAAAACCAAATAAGTGCATACAAAATTATCAGATAAACTGTGCATCACAATGACACACCATCCATGCCATGCCAATATTTTTCAGTTTATGATCACTATTTTCATACAAAACTCAAAAAAAGGGAACAATATGATTCACATGAATAAAATAATGGAAGGGATTGAAATGAGGGCAACCTTGTAATTTGACAGGGTGGTAAATCTCCAGAGCTTCTAGCAATCTTAGTTCCAGCTCTACTTGGGGCAGTTCCTTGGGAAGTGACCAATGATCTTCCCCCCACGATTAAACCCACAGGTTCGCTACAGAGTAGTAACACCAGTAGCATATCCATAACCAGTAGCATCATAGGCGGCATCATATAGAATATATCCAGAAGCAAAAGAAGCAAGCACAGTAGCTAAGGCAGAAGCACCAGCGTAAAAGCTCGGTCAACTTCAGTTGTTGGTGTCATCTCACTCCAGCCAGAGGAGGGAGCTATAGGGCTAGTACAGATAGCATTATAGACCATACACTCCAAACACCATACTAAAAAACCAACCAAATAGTCGGGGACTTACTAGACGCAGAGCGGATGAACCCGAGCTTAGATACAGGCACGAGACTAAGGCACTTCCCCTCCACACCGACCACCAACCCTTGACTCCGCCTTTGCCTTTGTTGGCTCAGATGCTTCTTCCTTCACGAAAAGGCACCGATCGATGATATTGGGATGAATGAGAGGCGGGATTTTGTAAAGAGGCAGGATTTATGAAATGACTTTGTCTTTTCTTTTTTTTTTAAGTAATGCACGCGGTCATCGGAATTTCGACGAACATGGGCACTTTTTCTAAAAAAACCCTAATGTCAATGCCAATTCCTTCTACGTTGAAACCAAATGTTGAATTATCGTCAAAGTTCCGATGAAATCGGGCATTTTTTCAAAAAAAAATCAAGTTTGATCACAATATACCTTCTCCGTCGGAAACCTCTGTCGGAATTTTAAGCTAAATGTATTAGTGTCATTGTTATTTACCTTTGCTTGTACCACCTTGATCCTCATGGGTCTATTTTTGTGAAGGAAATGCACCTCTACCATTGTTATTGTTGCTGCCTCTTCCTCTTGTGGATTTCTCTTGCCTTCTTTTGACTTTCTCCTCAGCCTTGAGTGCCAATTGGAAACATTCTTCCACACTTTTTGGGTTAGCAATCACCAACTCATCTTGAATATTGAATCTAAGACCACCAAGGTATCTAGCCACCTTTTCAAATTCATCTTTATCCCTTCCTACTCTTATACTCAACTTATAAAACTCATCAGTATATTCCTTCACATCTAAATCCATCTATTTTAAACTTTGCAACTTCTTAAACATTTGAACTTCATAGTCTCTAGGAAGAAATTTACCTTTAATTTTTGCAACCATCCTATCCCAAGATATGATCTTTGCTTTACCTTTCTTTCTTCTTTCTGCATGTTCATAAACCCACCATAGGAGAGCAAGTCCTTTCAACTTTGTCTTTGCAACTTTGACCTTCTAATCCTTTGGCACCTCTTCACTCTCAAAATAAGTATCCATGGATGCTACCCAATCAAGAAACTCTTCTTCATTTAGATTCCCACCATACATAGGTAGATCAACTCCTGCCTTGTACCGATAACCTTTCACTACCTTTAACAATTTGAGTGTCCACTACTCTTCAAGATCTATTTGTTCTTCCTCCTATGCTTCTTGGAACTCCTCTTCTTCTTCCTCTTAATCACTCACATCTCCTATATCAACATTCCTTCTTTGATTGGACTCTAAGGCTTCAAGCCTTGCCATCACTGCATTATAGGATTCTTGCAACCTTGCATTCTTCTCCTTCAACTCTTGTAAATCTCTAGTAGTACCCACACTCTTAGGAGGCATATTGACATCAACCTCTTACTTACCCTTCTCTCAAAACCCAACTATCTTCTTCAGGGACCTACTTCCTTTCTCTAATACCAATATGATGAGGAGGCAACAGACTAGAAGGATAACCTTGAACCAACCAACCTCTAAAGGATCACAAACTCAACCAAAACCCTACTACCAAAGGTTCCTTACACAACACCAAGTCAAGAAATGGTTCAATGAAACTATAAATGCCTTGGTAGACTCAAGGGCTCCAATATGTCCACTTTTAAACAACCAACACTCTCAAGTCCTGTGTGACTACACACACCTTTGCATACATGAGTGAGCTACTATTAGGCTTTAGGGGTTTGAATGACCCACTTGATCAATTCAATACAACAACCCTTGGAGGTGTGTTCTAACAACACCTTAACACAAATGAAACAAGATTTCATGGTTTAGACCCACTGAAACATCAATTTTGACTCACTTTCCTACAAATAGAACCGGTTGCAATTAGGCCTCCATTTGAAGGAATCGGATGATAAATTTTGACACCCCTGAGGATCTAGGAAAACAAATTATATTTTTAGATACCCTTTTGGGAGTTCTCAACAATATCTTAGTTTCTGGTACTAGACCAACTTGTAGATATCGCAACCAATACTGCACTAATAGACCTAATAGGGCTATTAGGCCTATTTGACTGAACACCTATCACAAACTTGTTTGGTTCTCCTAAAAGATGACTATCCATGACCATGAAATGTTGTGTCAACCTCCAAAATACTCCTCTATCACATTCAAACCCCTTTCCAGTGCTCTACCACTCAATTCTCTCGCACTGCACTCATCAAACCGGTCTATCACATAGAGATGCCAAACCTAGGGTTAGTTCTCCATCCTCTTCGCTCTGTTGTGTCCTCTTAATGGCTCTTGGAATTGACTTATGATATAGTGGCCTATCATCTCCTATAATGGAAGAGTGTTCAGTTAAGGATTGCTAGGCCAAAACCCATTATTACAATCAAACCCTAGGGGTTTGAGGGTTTTAGGCTACCCGGTAGAGATTTTCTCTTAGAATGGGGCAGCGATAACTTCAAGGCTTCACACCAAATGCAAAAAAAAGGTTAAACAATATAGTTTTAGGATCTATGTGATGATCATTCTTGCCAATCCACCTTTAGAATGCAATCAACATAAATTAGACGATTTCCTGCATTTCCAATAGTTTTGATGCTTCAATTTCTTTCTCAAAGCAATCAAATCAACACACACTTACATCTGTTGGGGTTTGGGGTCCTTAAAGGTGTCATATCAAAATAACACCATTTTTCAAACTGAACTCACCATTGAAGAATCATGACTTACAAAAAGTGCAAAATTGTCACGACAACAAATTGACAATATGACAATTTTTGAATTACTCAACCAACTTAGACTCCAGACTAGCATAGTCCCCCAAAATGATTGGGTTAATTTCAACATTTTGCCAAGCCATGACCTTAAACACATTGAAAAAGGTCCAAGTAGACATGAAAGGACTATTGGAACCAACTTTTATATTATTACATCAATTTGACCCATTTTGACTCATTTGCACAATATTGGCCAAATCAAGACCATCTAGACAACTTGATTACATGAATGGTCAAATGACCTTATTAAAATTCTATTGGTCTTATTAGACCTTATTTGACACAAGAAACCATCTAGAACTCAAAATGTTCATATTTGACCCCATATAGGTCATTGGAATCAAGAGGTACACTTAATTCACTTGGTGCTCCTACACCAATGAAAATCTTGCCTAAGATAGTTGAAATGTTGATAACCTCCTCAAAGGGTGCTTTGTTGGATTTGAAAATATTCTCCACTTTATGATTCCTTTGTTTGAACTAATGTTTTTTTATTTTTTATTTTTTGATTTGTTGATTGATACTTTGCAGGATGTTTGATCATTTGTGACAAGAATACATAGCACACATGAAGACAATGGTCATCCTAATGCTAAAAATTTAGTGTATGTTATTTTGAGGATGTGTTCAAATCCCCAATATTTTCACTAGTTTGATTTACAATAAAGGACACATAAAATAGACACTTTATTAAAAGGTCATCAACAATATCATAGCCCACTAGTCTCGATACTCCATCAGCTCAAATAGCCTTGTCACCCCCTAGAGGGCACCCATTTTTTTGCCTTTTTCCAGAAATTAACCCAAAGAGAATTGCTCCTCAATTGAGTAGTTATCTTGGGACATATATGGTGAGTAATCTTGGGGGTGGATTCTTCCCCACCCTTGTGTTGGTATTTTGGTATGGTCTTGTCATTGATGTCAACACCTACTAACACTTATCAACTCTGGCACTTTGGAGAATCAGTAATGTTAACCGGCAAGCAAGTGACTCATGCATAGTCACCAGTATCTGGTACACCGACAGGATATAATTTTCACTGACACTTGGAATGATATGGAAAACACCTGGTTATGTCGAAGACATCATTTGGACACTCTGTCTTGGAGATTTGTTCATTGGCACATTTGTATTTGCATATTTGTTGTTACTGGCAAATAGGTCCAGGTCATACACCGACAGGCTTATCTATTCCAAATTAGCACAACATGATATGGAAATGTTTTATTATTGTTGTAAATGCATCAAGCTGACATGTTGAATCGATTATTGCATCAGATATTGCTTTATTTGTAAATTGGTCTTAGGTTATGATATAAATGTAAGATCTTATTTGTAAGATCAAGTGTCTATGTGGGATGCGAAGGAAGATATAATTTGGTATATGTGAGAATAAGAAGAGCTTTACACGTAGACACCATTTGAAGGTGAAGCAAGGTTTTTGTGAAGACAATCAGAACTACACCGGTACTGAATCCAACATAGTAAGATGCTATTTTGAGCAGTACATCCTTATTGGATATTTGTGTTTGAGGAGTGAGCTCTAGGTGCTTGGCCTTTTTGCATGTGCAGACCCCATTTGTATACACATACTATTTGCAGTAGTATCATCTGATTATGGGTAAGGTTTCCCACCGTGGTTTTTCCCCTTACAGGGTTTCCACGTACAAATATTGGTATTATGTGTTGTGGATGTTACTGTGTTTCTATTTCATGCATTAATCTTTACCGGTACTATAATTAACTGATAAAACTATCTACTGACATAAAAGTTTAGTTTACTGGTATTAAGCATTAAAGTTGGTTAAGTTTTTTTGGTTGAATTTATTTGACAACTGATTGACCCCCCCCTCTCCGTTGTCCCTGGGACCTAACACCTTGCACTATGATATTGCCAATGTATGACAACTGACTCGGCTCAAAGCTTCTACTCTATGGTTCATAGTAAAGATTCCATTTGGCATGGCAAATTATAAACTCAATTAAAAGGCTTGCCAACCTTTAGAATAAAAGCTTTTCACATCACAAGGATACTAGGGGAAGGCTATCAAATACACACTTCCGTTGGAGGGGATTTTCATCAGCCTCCACATTTGATTATAGTGGGTTGGTAAACTTGGTAGTAAAGTCATTGCCCACTTGGGTTGTACCCTTCTCACTAGCCCCCTCAAGGCTTCGGGAAGGCAGACCCTTTAAAGGATTTAATTGCTTGAAATTAAAGAAAGCATAAACGAGTGGGTTTGGCTTTTTGGTCACCCAATTAAGGGGAGAGCTTATGCCTACCACTTTCGAGGCACAAAGTATAAGTGTTCTTTTTAACCTTCCATAGCAATCTGATCTATCCTCTATTTGGAGATGTTGCTCCAACAAGCATGGTGTTTATTTTAGCCCCAAATAGCAAATGATTTTCTAAACTAGGAATTGGAAATCGTGGTCAACAAAATGAAAATCGTTGCAAAAAGTAACTTTCTTTGTAAGAATGGACAAGTTGATTGTTCTTTTCAACTTGAAAAAAAAAAAAGATTGATTATGGTTTTTACCTTTGCAAGAAAATGAAAGATTGTTGTTCTTTTTGGAGCCCAAAATTTGTGTGAATCTCAACTTTGCAGGAAAGTAAATGTTTGATTTGTTGTTCTTTTTACCTTGCAAATGTGATTATTTTTAGAGCCCAAAAACAAGTGAAGTAATTTTTAGAACACAAAATTGAAAAATGATGTTAGTTTTACCCAAAAGGAAATATGAGTTCTTTTTAACGAACTTTTGAAAAAGCTAGAAAAGAAATCACTAAATCCTAAATTAACTCCTCCAAATCTGCAATAAACTATTAGAAACTTGCAATAAAAGAAGTTAGTGAAATCCAAAACCTTAGGTGGGCTTCTACAAGCCTAATTTCAAATCGTGGTTACAAATTTTTTACTCCTAATCCTAAAATGCCCTGAAATTTGACCAAGTTTGAACTTTCGAGGATCTTCCAAAAACTAGATTTTGCATTATAACTGCTAGAGGTCCGAAACCCCTCTCAAACATCATAACAAAATATATGGAATATAGCTTAATGTATAAGAAAGAGAAAAGAGAAGAGGAAATGTCACTTATTACTTAAATGTCATATTCCATATATATTGTCCTTCGAGAAACCTAATTTCAAGATTTGATTACAAATTTTGCACTCTATTTCAAATGCGCTAGAATAGAGAACATGTGCGCTAAAACAATTGTAAAATGTGCTAAACTATCTGTCAAATGTGCTAACCTGTGTCACAAAAGTGCTAACCTATGTTAGAGAAGTTGTGTCCACTATTCCTGGTTGTAGATAATTTGCTCTCAGACAAGCACTAGTAGCTTCCAAGATGGCATATGAAGAATGGACTGATAGTTAACTGATACTATGATATGCAAATTATATTAAGCTAAAATGCTATGAAAATGATTTATGCTCAAAAACTTTAAAATGCTATTTGCTTCAAACTCAAACACATGGATGCAAGATGAAGACTCCTAGAATGACTATATGATTAGCTATTAATCTATTAGTTTCAAAATGGCTTAGGAGACCTCTTTGTATAGATTTTTGAGTGCATGAACCTAGGTGGCAGAGATCAACGATCATGATCGAATCTTGCAAATTGGATGGCTATGAGCAAGAAGTTGTAGGTTGAGAGAAAGGGGGAAGGAGAAGACAAGTGTCACTCATCTCACCTTGTATGAGTTAAAGACTTGAGATGATATAGGATAGTTGGAGAAGATGTAGGAATGATTGGCCAAGTGGAATCAAGTCCTCCTAAAATATAGGAATTTTGGAGAGAATATAGAAGAAGGTTAGGAAATATGTGTACGTACACAATATTTAATTTATTTTGGAATTTGGAGATAAGTGGCTAACAAATGTTTTATTTATTTTAATTTTGTTGAATTGATTTTGACACATGATGGATGAGTTGGCAAAGGAAAGATGAAGTGGAGATGGAAGGTGAGTTGGAAAAGGGATTAAATAATTAAGAAATTATTTAATTAATGAGACTATAGGATAATAGATAGAGGAATAATTAAATAAATTAATCTTTTCAATTTAACTATTTAATCAAAGAATAATTATTAAATAAATATAAAATATTTATTTAATTACTAATAGCCATTTTTATATGTATACATTATCATTAGTTGATATCTCTCGGTGTATCTTTACGCAGATTTTTTATAATATAAGTATGCTAATTATCTTATACCTACGAATTTGCCTTTTATTCTATAACATTTTACACTTTTATAGCTTATTTAGTCATATTAGAGGTGTTTTAAGGCTATTTAAGGGGTATATAATGGATATATGAGTTTAGAAATGACCCAAATGACATATGCGGTATCTCACAACCCTATATCGAGCCAACAAATATAATTGTTTCATCCTTTGGAGTGGGGTGTTTTCTCCTAAAAGGTTTTTTTTACATATAAAGGGGAAAAATACACCACCATATTCCTCTAAAGCAAGGCACTTCTCCTTTCAGGGAAATATGGTGCACTTATAATCCTATATTTGCAAATGTCATATATCATGAAATAGACAAAATTCTTAAGGCAAGGATTTCTACCCTATACGCCATTCTACTTAGGTGGCTAGTAAAAAATAGATAAATTAGGAGTTGTGGTGAGTGTAGGATCATCAAGGTCCAAAAGGGGGCAATAGAACAAAACTAACATTTTTCATTTACCAGAAAATGTGAATTAAAGTTTGGCTTTTTACTTGGACTAGGTAAAAAATACATATTGTCATAATAAGAACCAAGGTATAACGAATATCCATTTGAAATGGATATCCATTTTTATGTGAAACATATAAAAAATTATAAATAAATAAATAAACAAATATATATATATATATATAATATAATATAATTTTAAAATTATATATTATATTATATATAATAAATGCATATATACTATATATTATATTAAATAACATATAATATAATATCTATTTTATATTATACAATATAATATATATTTTATCATATTGTATAATATATGCATTATATACATGAGGTTTTTTTAAAAGTAGCTCTAGAAAATCAATATCCATTTTGTAAAGTAGGTTACGTAGTTCACCTTTCTCTAGAGTTGGTGGAACCTGAACAACCTTCTTCTTCCATTTCTCTTCGTTCTTTGGCTACAAATCAATAATGGAAAGTTTCAACTCATGGAAGATCACCCTTTCACTATAAAGAACCTTCTCTACAATTGGATTCCAAATATTGTAACCCCTTACACCAACACCACAACCAATGAAGATACATTTAACTACCTTGTTCTCTAATTTTTATATTTCCTCAATAGGCACATAAGTATATGCCTCACAACCAAAGACTTTGAGGTGTCTCATTGAGGGCTTCTTACCAGACATTGCTTCCATATGGGTCTTTTCAACAAGTCTTGAAGTAGGATATCTTTTAATCAAATAACATGTTGTGGCTACTGCTTCATTCCAGAGCTTTTATTAAAGACTAGCACCACTCATCATACTCCTTCCTCAAGCTCCATTAGCATATTGTTCATCCTCTCTAAAACTCCTTTTTGTTGTGGGTTGTATGGAGTGTTGCAAGGTGTGTAGCCTTGGTCTCCTTGTGCTATGTAGCGCAACACTCATGTTTGTGACATGGCTTAACCACCTCTTATGGATTCTAGAAGTCTAGTGGTTGTATCGAGCATTAACAGGTCGATATTTTGGTGCAATGAGAACCACACTTGTAACAAGTGGTATCAAAGATTGTTCATAGGTTCAAACCCCTCACTTGCTTTGGGGGTGGATTGTTTTAAGGTGTGCACCCTTGGTATCCTTGTGTTGTGCAACACAATGCTCAAGTTTGTGACATGGCTTTACCACCTCCTATAGATTCTGTAAGTCTAGTGGTTGTATCAGGCATTAACAGGTCGATCTTTTGGTGCAACGAACCGCACTTGTAACATGGAGTTGTCTTGTCTCTCTCAATCTTGTAGCCCTTATATAACCTATCAAACTTTGTTGGTCTAATTAAGGTATTTTACCTTTATTATTTCTCACCTAGGTCCTAATTACACATCACTTAAGCTTACTTAGGGAATTGTATGAGAGTAGTTGGAGCATCTCCAATATAGGTGGCATTATCATGCTATCATTTCCACTTTATGTGGTGTCTCCAACTTTGGTTCCTTTATCACATTATCATATCCACCTTTCATAGTTGGACTTTTCCACCTTTTGTGGTGTTATCATGTGACCACTTTTCCACTTTAGGTGGGATGATAGGTTATCATTTTTTTCTCATGTCATAATATTATGACACTTGTTATGGTATTATGCACTCTTATGTTCTCTCCTTGGCTATATAACCGAGGGGTCTCCTATTGCATATCTAATTCATTATATGGAATCTAGTTGATTCTATTCTATTGCATCATTGATAAGAATTATAGGGCCATAAAATTGTGACCCCTACAATTTTAACCACATTTAGGATCCTCACCTTGGCGACGACATCTCCTTCCTTAACCAGAACCTATTTCTACATTTCCAACCCTCCACTTTTTCTCCTTCATGTCTTGTGTCTTCTCTAGACCCTGTCTGGGCTCCAAAATAGGGCAAGACTGGGGCGTGGCGCCCCTATCCCCACCTCTTAGGGTAACCCTATGTCAGGTCTACCCGATCTCCTATGCACAATTTGTCTTCGGGGTTTGCAATTCCTCTTTGTCCGCCTTCGGTGGTTGAAATTTAATCCTTGAGGCATGTATAAAAGGGAATTCAATACACTCATTCATGAATGAATGAAAAATGAAAGGACATATAGAGAGCATAGGGAGAAGATACAAGATTTCAAGGTCATCATCAAGTATTCAAGCATTCAAGTATTCTTCATTCATCCATGGGAGCAACATTACAACATTCATTTGAAAGCATGTGTGTGTGTGTTAGGGTTTAGTCATGTTACATTCAAGAAGAAAAGAAATCATCATCAACATGTTGCATATCTACAAGGTATACATCTCCATTGTTTACATTCAAGCATTTGCAATTACTTTCTATCTAGGTTGATTCCTCAATTGAAGTTTGACGGAGGAAAAACCCTATCCACAACCCCCCTTTCTTCTCTTTTCTATGTGTAGGTTGTAGGTGTGCATCTACAATTGCAGGTTTGGGCTTCATTTGTAGAGATGGGAGAACCCTTTTCATTTCACAGATTTTATGGTAGACCATGTACATTCCCACCATGGTCCCAACGACTTTTCTCCAAATTTGCATGGCAGATCCATGTCAGTTAATTAGCTTAGATTCAAAGTTATAGATTGGTCCCAAACTAGTAGCACCTCATTTCACTCATTTCCTCTCTCTTTTCCACATAGTCAACAAGTTAGCTTTCTCATTTACAAAAGTGGGTAAATTACACTTCAAACCACTTGCAATCCACTCAAAATTCATATCCTTGTTTCCCTCAGATTTGGATCTAGTGGATTCAACCCCTCTTTTGAATGTAAAGTTCTTCCCAAGTGAAAATAATCCTAGTGGCTTCCTTTCTGTCTCCTAGGTGGGGAGTCACTAGGATCCAATTTTCCACTTTGTAGGAATATAGTTTATTCTTATCATATTATTTCTCTCTTATTAATGTTCTTTCTATTTGATCTCTAGATCTTGAGTGGCTACCTTCATAGCCAATTCTTACATGGTATCAGTGCTTTTAGAGTGCCATTGGTTTGCCATTTGAGAGAATTTTGGTTTAATTTGGAGTTTTGGATTCGTGGTTTTTTTTGGTTGTAGGTCAAAATTGGATCTTGTTAGGTTAGATCTAAGGCCAACACTGGATTTAAGAGGTTTGAGAAAGAATATTCTTTTGTTTCATCCAAATTTGACTCCAAACGCCAAATCTAGATGGATTTGAAGTTTGGAGGTGCGATAATGATTAGGTGTTATAATTACGCAAGTGATTTTAAAACAATGATATCTCAATCATCTGAACTCCTTTTTTTGAGAATTTTTTTCATTTTTTGTAGAATTTTGTGCTCTTCATAGTGGTGTAGGATTTTTCTGATTTTCATATACGGATCTTTCAAAATTTATAAAATCCCTATTTTTTTAACTTTTGGGGCATCATTTCAGCTCATATGGACTCCTTTTTTAGGTGCAACCTTTTTTCAAAGTGCATATTTTTTTCGTACTTTATACTTGTGTTATTAGTTCATAGTCACTATGATAAAAACTTTCACTTTTAGCACATATGCTCTTATTTGGCTTATTTTTGGCAATTGTAATGCTTAGATCTTAGTTTGGTCTTTAGCTTTAATGATTTGAGTTTGTTATAGCCTAATTGAGGTAGTTCTAATCACTAAAATCAAAAGTCCATTTTGATTTTAATTTCCAAGTGGCCATTGTTCTAGTAGGCACCTATGGCTCTATAGGGTACCTATGGATACTATAGGTGCCCTACAAGGGTATTATTTTTTCATAATGTTTTTATTTACACTTTTATAAAAAAATTGTACAATTAATAAGAAAAATTGAGAACATTTTTTTTTGTCTACCTATCATACTTGTCATGCAACGATCTGCCTTCCAACTGGTAGCTAGGGAGGTTAGTTGCTCCTATGTTTTCTTGGCAACATACAAACTGGAGGACATCATTAGTGATCATTTCCAGGACATTCTTTGGTGGCTTCATCTTCATGTTTCTATATTTTCACCTTGTCATTGTTGTATTCTCTTGAATTAACTATATTTTACTCACACTAAAATAAAGTGCCACACATCTTTGTACTTTGTTAGTTGATAACATATTTTATGTAATCATCCTATACTCAGTAGGTTAGGAGCTATCTTATGAGACTTGATACATATCTCCAATTGAGAGTGTATTTAATTTGAGTATTTGGTTGATGCTCATACAAGTTGTCTCCATACTGGATTTCATCATGTTGCAATGAGTGATTCATCAGTCGTTCTTCATTGATAATAGTACCTAGATTTTTCACACTTTGGTATTCTTGGTGCAACATTGGCTCTATTTCTTCCTAATTGGGAGGAATATTGTTTGATATAATGGGAATATCTTTGTAGGAGATTCTAAATTGAGGGGGCCCTTCGTGGTATCTCTTCTCTCTTATGGGGGTGACTTTTTCCTCACATGAGGTTTTGTCCTTCTCATTTTTAATTGAGAACATTGTGTGTTTTTATCTCTCTAGGGAGAAGTTTTTTCCCATTGGTTTTTTCTCTCTTTCACCATTTATGAGATATTGCATTCGTACATGGGCACCTAACATGGCCTAGTTGCTAGGACCCATCTTGGATTGTTATCTTTTGTGCATGCCTCCCTAGGTTGCACATAAAGGGGGGTGTTGGTGTAATTAAGGTATTTTACCCTGTTTATTTCTCACCTAGGTCCTAATTACACATCACTTAAGCTTACTTAGGGAATTTCATAGGAGTCGTTGGATCATCTCCACTATAGGTGACTTTATCATGTTATCATTTCTACTTTATGTGTCATTTCCACCTTTAGTGCCTTTATCAAATTATCATATCCACCTTGGGTGGTTACACTTTTCCACCTTTGGTGGGTGATCCACCTTTTGTGCTATTATTATGTGATCAATTTTCTACTTTAGGTAGGATGATAGGTTGTCTTTTTTGTCTCATGTCATAAGATTATGACATTTGTCATTATCTTATGCACTCATATATTCTCACCTTGGCTATATAAAAAAGAGGTCTCCTATTGCATATATAATTCATTATATGGAATCTAGATGATTCTATTCTATTGCATGATTGATAGGAATACATTTTATATTTTTCTCTATTGTTGTGATTTCCATTTGGTCTCTAGATCTTGGGTGGCTACCTTCATAGCCAGTTCTTACAAACTTTGTGGAACAAAACTTACCATGTTATCCATCATCAATCACTTTATTTTCCTATTAGTTTGATTTTTAAGCAAGGATTTGAATTCCTTAAACCAACTGAAAACTTTAGCTTTACTTCAAAGGAAATACATAAATGTCCTACTATAATCATCTATAAAATAAAACAATACACAAATCTAGATAACGAAGGTGTTAGTGTATGTTTTTATTTTTCTCTTATATTAGAAAATATTTATTTTCATCCCACATTAATAAGATTGCTTAGGTTATATTAGAATGGTTAGAATGAGGACACGTGGCATAATCCTACAATCATATCTATGATTCACACCCACATTTGGGTAGTTGAATGTCACACCCTCTTTTGGATTTATTATCCACCTCCCCATAATCATTTCTTTGTATTTACCTGAGTTGGAATAACCATGTATTTGGCATTTACCAAGTAGGTAAAACTCCCACTTATTTTGGGCTACAGGGAGTTATTATTCATTTTGGTTTTATATGCCCATATTTTTTTATATAAACAACCCTCACCTCTCCTGATGCTAAGAAGGAGAATATTACCTCAGAGTCTAGTTCAGTGCTAGGAGAGTGTTGATTTTTGTTCATCTTTGATTTCTTGTATTGCTTTCCTTCAGTCACATGGATCTTGGGTGGCTTCATAGCTAAATCCAACATGGTATTAGAGGTATCTATGAGTTGTGGGTTAAAATATCTTTAAGGAATCTAGATTTATTTTATTCTTTAAATAAAATTATGCTCTCTTGCATTCAATGATAGCATTGAGAATCAGAAATGCTTGAAAGAAGTATAGCTTCTAGGGGGTTCTTGTTTATTTCCTTTTAGTGTAGGTATTTGGGAACTTCCTACAGAAAACATGATCTCACCATTGAGTTCAGAGCAGCCGATAAAGTCAAAATCACCCTTTATTTCGTCTAGATCGAACACTGGAGATGATTTTGTGAAGGTTTGAACCAAAGCTTTCATTGTTAGATCTAGAGGGTAGCTGATTTTTTGGTGCATTTTGAGGCCAAACTGAGTGATTTTTAATTTGTAAAATTTCATTTATAAACCTTTTTTTATATTTCAAAAAGGTTTTGTAAAAGTCACAGTTCATTTGTATTGTAAACAATTATTATTATTTATAATTTTTTTTAATCCCCATGTGATAAGTAGTCATGGATACCCACTTGATGAGGTCTGCGTGACAGGTAAAACCTTACATGTTATTCTTTGAAGCATGTCCATTGCATTTTGTGCCCATACACTTATCGATTCACCTAATCCTCAAACTTTGTACCAGGTACTTATGTCACCGCCAAGTCTAGTGGGAATTTTTTGATGTGCCCCTACCTATATTTAGCAGCATATCAATTTAGTTTACAAAATTTCTACTTTGGCGGATAGGCCATATTTGGTGGATATTTAAACTAGTTGGTGGTTCAACCATTTTTGGTAGTATCTTCAAATTTAGTAGAGTTTTGCCAAATTTGGCAAGTGATTTTTTTGCAAATTTGGTGACCCTTCACAATTGGAGCTTTTGTTTTTGCACTCAAACTTCAAATGACTTGTTCTCACTCATACATAAGAATTTTCAAGTGCAATTTTTTTATATGGGGTCAAATTTCATGTTCTTCATAGTGGAGCTATTCGTTTTTGCTCAAATGATCTTGATTTTCTAGAAATTCAGTTTTCTCATCAAATCTAAAGGACAATCCTCATTTTCTCAACAAGTTCAAATGTATGTAACTTTCACATACGACCTTAAATCGAGGTACCATTTTCTTTAAAGTTGATATTTTTTTTAGCACTACATTTTGGTGCAAGTTTGAGGTTCTCATTATAATTTTTTATTGTACTTTCAATATATGAGTCCATATTTGGACATTGTAAAACTCTGGAAAACAAACTCCAACATTGTACACACACTGATTTATAAAGTGCCACAATAATTATTTATTGGGGAGGATTCTTGATTGAGTGAAAGGGGGGGGTCTCTTTTGGTGTGTCTGTGTTTTTGATATACTTGGTTGTGTTATTTTCCTATTCACATGGATCATTCTAAGGTTCCATTTCTAACACCTTATAATTATGCAACATGGTATAACCTGATAACTCAATGATGAATGGATAGTACCACACCGGTACTAAGAGGGGGGGAGTGAATCAGTATAGACAAAAACACACTCTTAAATTGGTTTGTCAGCTGACACTGTGCATTGACAGACAAGCAGTAACACCGGTCCTAAAACAGAGTACAACCGGCAAAACCTAGAATAACTGAGACAAGCATAAACCGGTTGACACTTGTTTTCTCACATAATCTAATACTTCATTCTATTTCTCCTGGATGCATGAACAAGTAATCTACCATTAAAGATATACATATAAGCAACTAGATCAACAAGATTCACTGCTTGACAAAAAACAACATACCATCACATGAAGAAGACATCACACATGACACACATATTTTTCATGTGGAAACCCAACTGGGAAAAACCACAGTGGGGATGAATACCCACAAGCTTGTTTTTGAACTCTTTAGAGTCCGCTCTGCTAGGAGCCTAGTCCAGTTATAGACTGATACAATAGGTTCTATTAGGAACCGATCCTATTAGGGATCACCCGGTTAGGGGTTAAACCTTGTTAGAGGATTTCAAGAACTCAATAGCTAAAGGATATCAATAACTCAATAGCTTCGAGTTACCCTATTAAAGGATTTACAACAAGTCGGTTAAGGCTACCCTATTAAGGGATTTCACAACTGTTGAAGTGGTTAAAGATCAACAGGTATAACAATGATCTGATGATAGCACTCAATGCCAATGCAGATCCTCTTAAGCTCCTCTTCACCTTTTGCACTTACACTTTGCAGGTATAGATTCTCTCCTCTGGTCTGGCAAGAATCATGTATCCCTTTTCTTGGATACACACACACAACTTTTGCCAACAACCTCATAAAGAGACACAACATTGACCTTATAGGAAAGCAGATAGGTCGATAGCATAAACCCTAAACCTTGAACCTGTTAGGTTAAGGAATTCAAATGGTTAAATCCTGACTGTTGAGCATATTGCGTTAAATGCAATAGTTCTTGATCCAATCTCAAGACTTTCTCCATCGTCCATTTTCACCGATTTCATGACGATTGATAACCCATCACACGTTATCACTATTTATAGACTTCACACATTCCCGAGGTCGATAGGAACAATCTCCTTCATGCAAGATCCTTCACACGCACAAGGCTTATGTGGCAACATGATTTGTTCTTCGTTACCATGCCAACTCATCACACAAAGTCACTAGTTGACCAAACAGGCTTGAAGCACATCAACTGAAAACCCTGAAGTGGAAACTACAAACCGGTAGTCATACAATGCTTCCATGTGTTGGTTCTCATAACTATATGCCGGTTCACCTTGAACAAACACATCACTTCACTTTGGCAAAAATGTCGGTTCATAGTGTTATACCGGTTCACACATATGTCGGTTCTCACCTCTTCAGCATATTGGCATCAATGACAACATACAATGTCATTATGTCCTCATACCGGTTCACATAATGCCAACATAAACATACATGGAATACATGAATGTAACTAGGGTATACTCCATATGTTGAGAAAAAGGCAGTTGAACCTACAAAAAATAAGGAAAAGATAAAATGGATGCTTGAACAAACTAAAGCTCTTGGATGTCTTCCTAGTTTTGTTTCCCTTGATCTAATGTTTCAGCATGGAGGATGTGAAACTTCACATGAAGCTTGGGAAAAGATGAAAATTTTGTATAGTACAACTGATGAACTTAGAGGCTATTAGATTGATAATGATTTGATGAGTCTTGATCCAAAGAAATTTGACAACATCCAGGATTTCATAGCTAAGGTTAACAATTTGAGAGAACCATATAAGTGTTGGCATTTTTTATGACTATGTTGTGATTGTCATTGATGGACACACACTTGCTATGAGATCACTTTTTGTATGTATGAGCTACGCTCAACCGGTATTTGTTTCATGTCTTTAGACTATCGGTGTCTTACAGAAAGTGTTTACCGATCTCAAGCAGCATGAGGATGTCAAGCGGTTCGAGGATCTCAAGCGGAATGGAGCAAAGGAACTAGAAGCGGCAGTTATCATTTTCCCAGTCTTCATTTCTGTCAATCGGTAATCTGCTAAACCAGTATTACTCTGAGTTACCAACCAGTAATCTGTTTAATAGTCAAACTGGTATTACTCTGAGTTACCAACCAGTAATCGGTAAAGTTGTATAAACTGGCAATACTCTGTGATAAGTTACCAACTGGTATATCTTTGTGATGAGTTACCATCCACTGACACTTTGACGGTGATTTTGTGTCATGTTACCAAATGTGTCTAGATAAAATGAACCTAGGAACTTGCAATGCAATCCTATTGGACCGACCTGAAATCATATTCCTTTTAAGGACATCGTGTCTAGGGTTTTAGTGTGTGTGTAGCTGTTAGGGTTTGTGTGGTTGATGAGTTTTTGTATGTGTGATCTTAATAGGAAAGATCAAGTCTGTGTACTGTAACAGAGTGTGGATTTACTGAAGACTGAAGTAATGCTGAAATGCATTAGCAATGAGCTATCATGGATCTAACAAAGTAAACTATGCTATATGCTAGATCATTCACCTGTTGATTACTCACATCTTTGACAAGTTAGAAACCCTTAACCGGGTAGGCCCAGAAAAGTCTTTGTAAATCCTTTAACAAGGTGATTCACATCTGTGGATCTAAAATCCTCTCACAAGGTAGTCTTTAATCAGGCTTATCTCCTAAGAGAGATTGAGATTCGTAACAGGATCTATTCTGGTAAAGAACATTGTATGACCTTAACCGGTCTAACCTTAACCAGTCCAATTACTATTCTCTAGATAGTTACTTGTGAGTTTCATCTCACCGTGGTTTTTCCCATTTGGGTTTCCACATCAAAATCTCTTGTGTTATGGTGATTGTGCTTCTGTGGGTGAATGCCTTGTTGTTTGGTTTGCATTTGTGTTAACTGGTTTTTTAATTAAACTGTTATACTGGTTTACTGCTAGACTGATAAAGTGTTTGAGTTCGGTAATTTTTTGTATACTAATTCGCCCCCCCTCGTAGTATTCATCAATTGGTATTAGAGCCAACCTTTCTATAAGTCTAACCACTTGGAAAGAGATATGGGGGAATACACTGTGAGGGAACTTACTCATCGGCTCACTCAAACTGAGTAATCCTATGATGAACTTAAAGTCAAATATAAGGCCTCTCAAGCAAAAAGAAGAGAGCATGCTGAAAAATTGATGGAGCTAACTGAAAACAGTTCTTCTGATGAAGCGGACATGGAAGCCCTAGTTCAAGAAGTTGAAAAACTGAATGAGTCCAATGCCAACCTAAGAAGGGAACTTGAAGGACTAACTATCAGAATGTATCAAGAGCTTAAGAGCTGGAGGAAAGATGAAGATCTGGTAAAAGACAAAGATCATGAGATCTCCAAGTTGAAGCAAGAGATCAGTGCATTTACCGCTCATCTTCGTGAAAATAAAATGGAAAAGGAAGAAATGCAAGGTGAACTACACATGGTTGTTTCTGAGAATGTAACCTTGAAGGAATCCAATGCTGCTATTACCAAAGAACTTACTGAGTCAAAGGAAATACTTGCCAAATTCAATAAGAGCACTATCATGCTAGAGCGGAAGCTTGAATCGGCTAAACCGGTAAAGAATACCAATGGAATTCGTTTCTCTGAATATGAGGAAGGTGAGACCTCTGGAACAAAAGATGGAGTATCAAAGAAACAACCGACACCAAAGGATAAAGGTAAGAAAAAGTTCAAACCTGTTTTCTTTAATTGTCTCAAGGAAGGACACACTACTAATGTATGTAGATGTAAGGCTTACAATAACTTTCATTATTTTCTAAATGATAATCCTAGACCCAATATATTCAATGGTAATTGTTATGCATGCAACAAGTTTGGGCATAGAGCATTTGAATGCAGGTCTGTCATACACAACATTGGAAGGTATCCTCAAAGGAGTAAAGGAGCTTTTTCTGAACCCTTTGGGAACTGAAACCCAAACTGGTTTAATACCTATATTTATTAGTCAGGAAGCAGTGGCTATCAAGAGGCAACTAGATGGAGAGTAACCTATTTGATCTATCATGGTAATGGTCACACTGCTACAACATGCAGAAGGAAGAATGGTGAACAATGGACCTTGGAGAGCACCTGGGATGATTTGCTATCATTGCAACAAACCGGGTCATACAACAAGATTCCACAGAATGAGAAAGAATATATCGGATGATATATTGGTAACTCTGGAAGGAAAGGTAGATGTTGAAGCCATTCAAGTGGATATGAAGAAAACTTGGAAGAAGAAGCCAGAAGAAGTGATTCAGGAAGAATCAATTTTTGCACCTAGTGTGGAAGTCATTGAACTGGCAAACTAAGCATCAGAAAAGCTTAGGGGGAGCAAACGGTGAAATATCTCGAACTCCTAATTTAAACCGGTAAAAGACCTTAACTGGTAAGTGATACCTATCAACTGGCAGAAGACCAGAAATAGTAAAAGGCAAATTAGGGTTTACGCCCTAATAGTGGAGCATTTATTATGGTAGGTGGAGAACTTCTTTAAAAGGATTTTTCAAGTCATTTTTCACTTATCAGTTCTCGAGCAAAGAAGTTTTTTTTTAAGCATTGAGTGACAAAAAGTGATTTGGATTGCGATTCGAAGAATTCTCAAAATCTTGAAGAAGAATCAGAAGCGAATATCAATCGGTCAAGTGTAGAGCACAAAGCGGTATTTCAGCAACTGAAGGAGTGTGTGACGAAGTGTAAATTGCAAGCCCTAAATTTTGAATTACGAAGGTATTTCTCAAATTCTCTATTTATCATGGCTTCCGCATCACACTCTAGCCCTAGTGTACCCATTGATCTAGTAGACTTCATTCAACGAAAGGCAAAATACAATGCCCTATCTCAAATACCCGCTGGTGTTATAGTGGAGGAAGGCATTTCCGATTACATTGACTATAAAATTGAAGACTTAGGATTTCTTGTAATCCATTCCATGTTGAGTTTCTTCTGCGGGAAGGACAAGAAGATTAAACCAGAATTTAGCATCATGGAAAAGAAGAAGCTTCACAATGTAGTCTATTTCCTTGAAGAGTTTTCAGATGATCACATCTGCATCATTCTGAGTAGAGTGGACGGTGATAAAATGTACTTAGAGTGGACGCATGACATCACACTAGAAGCGATTCATGCCGTCATCGGTTTCTATAACGTCGGTGAAGTGCCAACCCTAAGGAAGATCAGCAAGACGGAAATGACCAAGCTCATCGGTTCTGTGAGCGACTAACAGGGAATGACTGTCAATTCCATCAAGGATGATCTAGTCAAATATGTGTGTATGGTGATAGGATACGGACGTTCCATGCCAATAGAATCAACTCTGTCTCTGCTATAGTGGTAAATGCCGCCTATAGGATGATCAAGGAAGATGCATCATTTGATTTGTGCACCTGTATGCAAAGACAACTTCTGGTGAAGTTCAATTCAATTAAACAAGACAATGCCTTGAGATTTAAATTCAAACAACTATTGGTTAGATTGTTCTTCTACTTCCAAGGCTACTTTCCAAGAGTAAGTGATATTCAGTGGTCTGCTGATCAACCGGTTACAAAGCAAATCAAGGAAAGCCTTCAAGTGGTTCGAACCGCTTATCCATAAGTTTAAAACAAATACTTTGATGAGTTCAGACACAAAATGAGCAAAAGAGTGAGAATATTAGGTGATATTGTCAAGAAATATGAAGATGACATCTACTTCACCATCGGAGTTGATGAGTTCATAATGGAGGCGGTTGAGCCTAGACAGGGAGAAGTGGAACTAATGGGATATGAGGTAATGTATGACATGCTAGATGGGTATGCCTCTACCCTACTCACTTCGCCCCTTGATCCAAAGGCAAAGATAACCGACACCTATTTGGAAAGGGTTACACTGGTTGAAGAACCATCAGTAAAGAAGAAAAAGGTAGTGCCTTCAGTATCGACACTAGTTACCACATCAAGTCCCAAAGTGACCAAGCGGTCACCAACAAAGAAGAAACTGGAAGCTACACCCAGAAAAGTCTTTGAGAGAAAGTGGAAGATAAAAGACACCACACTAGACTCAGAGGACACTGTGTCTGAAGAACATCCTAAGAAGACTAGGCAAATGAGAAAAAAATAAAGAATGAACCAGCAACATCTGCACTGGTAAATATTGATATTTCCTCCTACAAACCTTTGACACATTGTCAAAGAACTATTAAAAATATTAGAAGAAAAGTACTTGGTGATTTGAAAGAGTTCTTTGATGATTTTAATGATGATGAAAAGAAGGAAGTTGAACAGGAAGTCATCAATTATTTATGTATTAATGATCAGTGGCCATCATAAATTAAATCTGAGACACCTGATTCTTTGTTTAATTCTTTAGATAACAAGTGGCACATTTCCATAGAGAAGGAACAGGAAATAAGAGAGGAAGTATTTGCACAATACTTTCTTAATGTGCCTAAAACTAAACATTATGAAGTAGTGGAAAGATATAAGGGCCTCTTCTTCATGAGAAGAAGGATATTGTTATTGCTAGAAGGAAAAGTTCCTAAAGTGGTAAAAGATACCCACTCTCATGCCCAAGCTGCTTTAAGGTTGCATCAAGTGGCTGAGGCCAACAGGAAAGCTGAGCAAGAACTGGCAACCAATAAACTGGATGAGGTATATGATAGTGAAGGAGAACAGGTCACTGATCAAATGGATCCTATTGATGTTGATGCCTTGAATGGTGAAAATGTCACTCCGGGTACACCATCAGAAGTGGCAGGACAAGGAAAACATGACAAAGAAAAGGCTACCAAGGAGCATGTAGAGAAAGAGAAGAAGCAACAAGAAGAAGAAAAGAAGAAACAAGTAGAAGAAGAGAAAAGAGAAAAGAGGAAGAAAAGAAAAAAGAGGAGAAGAGGAAACTCGAAGAGGAAAAGAAAAGAAAAGAAGAGGAGAAGAAGAAACAAGAGGAAGAGAAGAAGAAGAAGGAAGAAGAAAAGAAAGAAGAAGAGAAATGACAAGAAGAAGAAAAGAGAAAGGAAGAGGAGGAGAGGAAGCAGGAAGAGGAGAAGAGAAAGGTAGAAGAGAAGAGGAAGTAGGAAGAGGAGAAGAAGAAGCAGGAAGAGGAGAAGAAGAAGGATGAAGAAGAAAAGGAGTGGAAAGAACAAGAGAAGAAGAAGGAAGAAGAGAAAAGAAAGCAAGAAGCAGAGGAGCAAAAGAAGGCAAAAGAAGATAAGTTAAGAGCCAAAGAGAAGGAGGAAGTGGCATAGAGCACACAGGTGGAGACCCCAAAGGCAACCAGTAGAAACGTCAAATCGGCTGACATTACCAGTCCCATTGACCTCCAATCTGCTAATGAATTGGAGCTCCTACAAAGCATTAAGCTTGCTCAAGAACGCCTAGAGGTGATAAGGAGGAAGAAGGAGCAAGAAATGATCCAAGCTGCAGTGGACACTCTTATCGGTTTGATACCCAGTACCAACCTCCCCAGTACTGATTCCTCTCTGGCCCAACTGAAACTCTTATGCACAGCTGTGGAGGACCAGGTACAAAGCATGGAAGAGGTTGCCGAAGCACATGCTGAGAAGGAGGATCAAAAGGGTTTGAACACTGCCTTGGTGAAAAAGTTACATGAGTGCTAGTCTGATCTGCAGAAGGCACAGAAGGACATCAGAGATGCAATGGATGAGGGGAAATTGTTGCTCAATAAGATATGTCTACCCCATCTATTCTATGATGATGTACTTGCCCAGAAAGACAAATTGCAAACCGATTTCCAGACATTCATAAGCACCTTCAAGACCCCATATGACTCCTTTACCGCTTATGGGTAAACCGTTCACCGGTTTCAACTTCAGGCTACAAGAATTGATTTGGGGATCAGCAACCGGACCAAGGATTTGCAGGACCTACAACTGGTTCTACTACCAAGACTCCAAATACTTCAGAACTGCTATCTCAATCTGTATGCCTTGACAGTTACTCAAGAGATGAGTACTTTGGATGCCATGGAGGAACAAGTATCCCAGATGCAAACGGAGAGTGAGGTTGCTACCTCATTAGTTGAGTCATGGTCCTTATCCATGAAGCAATTTATGGAGGACTTTAAATCAGTTTTTGACAAGTTTCACTCTTTATTGTCATAAACATTTATTCAGCTAATAGAAACAGGGGTTATTCAACTATATTTTGTCATTGTTGGCAAAGGGGGAGAAGTGTTCTAGTATTTAAAATTTTGATGCATGCTATGTATACTCATGTTTATCTTTGTAAGGAAGTAGTATATATTTTCTTTTCTGCAAAGGGATAGTGTATATGCTTAGGGGGAGTATTTTTTTGATTATGGCATATTTCTTTTGTAAAAACACTTAGACGTCAAAATTTTTCTTAGGTGTTGCCATCAATGCCAAAGGGGGAGATTATTGGCATTTTTTATGATTATGTTGTGATTGTCATTGATGGACACACACTTTCTATGAGATCACTTTTTGTATGTATGAGCTACACTCAACCGGTATTTCTTTCAAACCGGTATTATGTTATAGTCTTTAGACTATCGGTGTCTTGCAGAAAGTGTTTACCGATCTCCAGCGGCATGAGGACCTCAAGCAGTTCGAGGATCTCAAGCGGAATAGAGCAAAGGAACTAGAAGTGGTAGTTATAATTTTCCCAATCTTCATTTCTGTCAACTGGTAATCTGTTAAACCGGTATTACTCTGAGTTACCAACCAGCAATCGGTAAAGTTGTATAAACCGGTAATACTCTGTGATGAGTTACCAACTGGTATATGTTTGTGATGAGTTACCATCCACTGACACTTTGATGGTGATTTTGTACCGTGTTACCAAATGTGTCTAGATACAATGAACCTAGGAAATTGCAATATAATCCTATTGGACCGACATGAAATCAGATTCCTTTTAAGGACATCATCTCTAGGGTTTTAGTGTGTGTGTAGCTGTTAGGGTTTGTGTGGTTGATGAGTTCTTGTATGTGCAATCTTAAAAGAAAAGATCAAGTCTATGTACTATAACAGAGTGTGGATTTACTGAAGACTGAAGTAATGCTGAAATGCATTAGCAATGAACTATCATGGATCTAACCAAGAAGACTGTGCTATTTGCTAGATCATTCACTTGTTGATTACTCACATCTTTGACAAGTTAGAAACCCTTAACCGGGTAGGCCCAGAAAAGCCTTTGTAAATCCTCTAACAAGGTGATTCACATCTGTGGATCTAAAATCCTCTCACAAGGTAGTCTTTAATCAGACTTATCTCCTAACAAAGATTGAGATTCGTAACAGGATCTGTTCTGGTAAAGAACATTGTATGACCTTAACCGGTCTGGTCACTATTCTGCAGATAGTTACTTGTGAGTTTCATCTCACCGTGGTTTTTCCCATTTGGTTTTCCACGTCAAAATCTCTTGTGTTATGCTGATTGTGCTTCTGTGGGTGAATGCCTTACTTGTTGTTTGGTTTGCATTTGTGTTAACCAGTTTGTTAGTTAAACTATTATACTAGTTTACTGCTAGACTGATAAAGTGTTTGAGTTCTGTAATTTTTTGTATACTAATTCACCCCCCCCGCTCTTAGTATTCATCAATAAGAATGTGGTATTGATAAAAGGGACATTTAGTTTGTTTATAATGTATTGAATAAATTGGCTCTAGAGTATCCATCTTTTATTCTAGCTTTCATAATCACATGCTAACTATGGGATCAACTTATATTAAGCCTTCATTTGCATCTTTTTATGAGATGCTAATACATGAAAAAAAAAAGATTCTTTCTATGGGTCTCATTAAACCATCAAAGAATCAAGCCTTGTTGGTTGGTTAGCCTAAGGGATAGAAAGAGTCAAGACAATCTAACAAGAAACAAAAGAAATCAATGAAAAAGCCACAAACAAATCAAGCATAGAATAAATCATTTTGAAAAGATGATTCATCTAAGAAGGAGAAGTTTACTTGTTCATATTGCAAGAGGATTGGACATGAAGAGAATTATTGTTATAAGAAGGATATTGATGAACTAAAACATCTTGTTAAGAAGAACAACATTGATCTACCTTCTATAATATCTGAGTAAACTTCTTATTAGATAATTCTAAACAGTGAGGATCTACTAACGTAAAAGGTCATGTAGGACTTGCTTCTAAAGTAGCTAAGAATAAAGGTTAAGCTCTTTTTCCTTCTACAAGTCATGAATTAGGGAGATGGCTCCTAGATTCTAGAACTTCTCATCATATGCCTTCTACATAGTCTATTCTCTCTTCTTTTGAGCCTCGTGTTATGCCACCTATTCTGATGGGCAACAACACTTACATCAGTGTAATTGAAAAAGGTTCTATTGATATTGGGGATGATGACAACTTCAATGATGTTATGTGTTATTCTCATTTTTCAAATAATTTTCTTTCCATCTATCAGATCACCCATGGTGGAACAGGGAAAATAGTGGAATTCAAACCCAATTTAGTTATCATTTGAGACTTGGAAAGAAGAGAGATAATTTCTAGTGGGATAGTTGATCATGCATCTCAATTTTATACCTTTTTAATCTTTACAGTTGATGATGGTTATGACCCTTTGGTTGATCACACTCCTAGTGTGAACTTTGATTTTGAGAACTTTGGTTACTTGAACTTGGGTATTCTTACATCAGATCCAGTTCTCGAACCTTGTATTTATTCTCCTACATCTATTGTTGCTTCTGATGATACTTGTGTTTCTACATCCATGGTCACTTGTGATTTAATGTAATAAGATATACATTATCTTCCAATCATAGTTTTGTGGGATGAATACTTGGCAGATATTGTAGGTTTGTTTGTGGAGTCTCATATTTCAAACTTGGGAGACACTATTCATAACATTCATCTTCTCTTTGATGAAGATGATTCTTTAGTTTTTGTGGAGGAACCTTTGGATCCTCTTGTTTATTCTCCACATGATCATTCATTACAGCTTGACATGAGTGTGGATACTTTTGAGAAACATTTGGAGGAGGAATCTTTATCTTTAGAGGAGATTCAAGAGTCTTTGGATTGTTCTACATACATCTCTACTAGGTTAGATGGATTGTCAACTTCATCAGTGTGTCCTAGAATACCTTATTTGAATGTGACAACTTTTCACATCGACATGGAGACACATGAGCAGTATTCAGAGACTTCATACATTTTACACTTTCTTGCCACATATTCATTTCAAGAATGAGAATATAGTCTACATACAAATTTGGTTTTGTTTCTTCCTAAGGGGAGGAGTTTTGTTTGAAAATCATGGTCCATCATCTATATCCAATTTCAAGCATCAACCATTGGTATAGTTGATTACTTTTGGGAAGGCTACATAGTCTTTAGTATCCTTTCTATCTTGGAGGGGATTTATTCCTTGCATGGGATTATTTCTTCTGTTGGGAAACCTGTTTTCTTTTCTCTCTTTTGGGGAGGAGTTTTGTCCAACCAAGTTTTCTCCTTTTCCCCATTTATGAGAGATTGTTTTGTACAAAGGTACCTAACATGGCCTTGTAGTTGGGACCCATCTTTGTGTGTTTCACCCACCTAAGCTACAATTAAGGGGGGTATTAGTGTAGGTTTTTAATTTCTCTTATGTTAGGGAATATTTATTTTTCCTACACATTATTAATCTTTCTTAGGTTATATTAGAATGGTTAGAATGAGGAAACATGGCATAATCCTACAATCACATATTTCATTCACACCCACATTTGGGTAGTTGAATGCCACACCCTCTTTTGGATTTATTAGCCACCTCCCCATAACCATTTCTTTGTCTTTACCTGAGTTGGCATAACCATGTATTTAGAATTTACCAAGTAGGTTAAACTCCCACCTATTTTGGGATACAGGGTGTTATTATTCCTCTTTTTTTATATGCCCATATTTTGTTATATAAATAGCCTTTAATTCTCCCTATGCTAAGAAGGAGAACACTAGCTCAAATTATGAATCTAGTTCAATGATAGGAGAGTGCTAAGTTTTGTTTTTCTCTGGCTTCTTGTCTTTCTTTCCTTTAGTCACATGGATCTTGGGTGGATTCACAACTAAATCAAATAGAAGGAGCATTAACAGGATCAAACACATTAGAATAAATTACTCCAAAACCCCTAAAGACTAATGACAACTAGAGTAAAATGAAACATGGTTTTGTTTTCATATATATAGTGTTTGCAAAAGTCAAACTTGAGATTACAATCATCAAGGCCTTCAACAAGGCACTTATTGTTGGCACTTTTGATGATTATGTTGTGATTGTCATTGATAGACACACACTTGCTATGAGATCACTTTTTGTATGCATGAGTTATGCTCAGCCGGTATTCGTTTCAAACTAGTATTATGTTATAGTCTATAGATTATCAGTGTCTTGCAGAAAGTATCTACCGATCTCAAGCGGCATGAGGACCTCAAGCAGTTCGAGGATCTCAAGCAGAATGGAGCAAAGGAACTAGAAGTGGCAGTTATCATTTTCCATCTTCATTTCTGTCAACCGACAATTTGTTAAACCGGTATTAATCTGAGTTACCAATCGGAAATCGGTCAAGTTGTATAAACCGGTAATACTCTGTGCTGAGTTACTAACTGGTATATATATGTGATGAGTTACCATCCACTGACACTTTGACGGTGATTTTTTGTCATGTTACCAAATGTGTCTAGATACAATGAACCTAAGAACTTGCAATGTAATCCTATTGGACTGACATGAAATCAGATTCCTTTTAAGGACATCATGTCTAGGGTTTTAATGTGTGTGTAACTATTAGGGTTTGAAGTGGTTGATGAGTTCTTGAATATGCGATCTTAACAAAAAAGATCAAATCTATGTATTGTAATAGAGTGTGGATTTACTGAAGATTGAAGTAATGCTGAAATGCATTAGCAATAAGATATCATAGATCTAACCAAGAAGACTGTGCTATTTGATAGATCATTCACTTGTTGATTACTCACTTCTTTGACAAGTTAGAAATCCTTAACCGGGTAGGCCCAGAAAAGCCTTTGTAAATCCTCTAACAAGGTGATTCACATCTGTGGATCTAAAATCCTCTCACAAGGTAGTCTTTAATCTGACTTATCTCCTAACAGAGATTGAGATTCCTAACAGGATCTGTTCTAGTAAAGAACATTTTATGACCTTAATTGGCCTGGTTACTATTCTGTAGATAGTTAGTTGTGAGTTTCATCTCACTATGGTTTTCCCTATTTGGGTTTCCATGTCAAAATCTTTTGTGTTATGGTGATTGCACTTCTGTGGGTGAATGCCTTACTTGTTGTTTGGTTTGCATTTGTGTTAACCGGTTTGTTAATTAAACTATTATACCGGTTTACCACTAGACTGATAAAGTGCTTGAGTACAGTAATTTTTTGTATACTAAATCACCTGCCCCTCTTAGAATTCATCACTTGGTATCAGAGCCAACCTTTCTATAAGTCTAACCACTTGGAAAGAGATATGAGGGAATACACTATGAGGGAACTTACTCATCGGCTCACCTAGACTAAGAAAGCCTATGATTAACTTAAAGTCAAATATAAGGCCTCTTAGGCAAAAAGAAGAGAGCATGCTGAAAAACTGATGGAGCTAACTGAAAAAAGTTCTTCTGATGAAGCAGACATGGAAGCCCTAGTTCAAGAAGTTGAAAGGAAGGGAACTTGAAGGACGAACTATCAGATTGTGTCAAGAGCTTGAGAACCAGAGGAAAGCTGAAGATTTGGTAAAAGACAAAGATCATGAGATCTCCAAGCCGAAGCAAGAGATCAGTGCACTTACCGCTCATCTTCATGAAAATAAAATGGAAAAGGAAGAAATGTAAGGTGAACTACACATGGCTATTTCTGAGAATGCAACCTTGAAGGAATCCAATGTTGCTATTACCAAAGAACTTACTGAGTCAAAGGAAATACCAATGGAAGCTAGAGTAGAAGCTTGAGTCAGCTAAACCGGTAAAGAATACCAATGGACTTGGTTTCTCAGAATATGAGGAAGGTGAGACCTCTGGAACAAAAGATGGAGAATCAAATAAACAACCAACACCAAAGGATAAAGGTAAGCAAAAGTTTAAACCTATTTTCTTTAATTGTCTCAAGGAAGGACACACTGCTAATGTATGTAGAAGTAAGGCTTACAATAACTTTCCTTATTTTCTAAACGATAAAACAAGATCCAATAGATTCAATGGTAATTTTTATGCATGCAACAAGTTTGGGCATAGAGTATTTGAATACAGGTCTATCATGCACAACACCGAAAGGTATCCTCAAAGGAGTAAAGGAGCTTTTTCTGAACCCTCTGGGAACTGGAACCCAAACTAGTTTAATAGCTATAATTATCAGTCAGGAAGCAGTGGCTATCAAGCGGCAACTGGATGGACAACAATCTGTTTGATCTGTCATGGAAATGGTCACATTGCTACAACATGTAGAAAGAAGAATGGAAACATGAACAATGGACCTTAGAGAGCACCTGGAATGATTTGCTATCATTGCAACAAACCGGGTCATACAACAAGATTCTGCAGAATGAGAAAGAATCTATCTGATGATATACTGGTAACTCTGGAAGGAAAGATAGATGTTGAAACTGTTCAAACGAATACGAAGAAAACCTGGAAGACAAAGCCAGAAGAAGTGATTCAAGAAGAACCAGTTTTTGCACCTAGTGTGGAAGTCACTGAACTGACAAACTAAGCATCAGAAAGCTTAGGGGGAGCAAACAATGAAATATCTTGAACCCCCGAGTTAAATCGGTAAAAGACCTTAACTGGTAAGCGATACTTGTCAACTGGCAGAAGACCGGAAACGGTAAGAGGCAAATTAGGGTTTACACCCTAATAGTGGAGCATTTATTATGGTAGGTGGAGAACTTGTTTAAAATGATTTTTCAAGTCATGTTTCACTTATCAGTTCTCGAGCTAAGAAGTTTTTTTAAGAACTGAGCGACGAAAAGCGATTTGGATTGCGACTCGAAGAATTCTCAAAATCTTGAAGAATAATCAGAAGCAAATATCAATTGGTCAAGTGTAGAGCACAAAGTGGTATTTCAGCAATAGAAGGAGTGTGTGGTGAAGTATAATTTGTGAGCCCTAAATTTTGATTTACGAAGGTATTTCTCAAAATCTCTCGGTTTATCATAGCTTCCGTATCACACTCTAGCCCTAGTGCACCCATTGATCTAGTAGGCTTCATTCAACGGAAGGCAAAATACAATGCCCTATCTCAAATGCGTGCTGGTGTTATAGTGGAGGAAGGCATTTCCAATTACATTGACTGCAAGATCAAAGACTTAGGATCTCTTGTAATCCATTCCCAATTAAGTTTGTTCTATGGGAAGGACAAGAAGATTAAACTGGAATTTTGCATCTTGGAAAAGAAGAAGCTTCACAATGCAGTCTATTTCCTTGAAGAGTTTTGAGATGATCACATCAGCATCATTCTAAGTAGAGTGCATGGTGATAAAATGTACCTAGAAAGGATGCATGACATCACATTGGAAGCAATTCATGCCATCACCGGTTTCTGTAACATTGGTGAAGTGCCAGCCCTAAGGAAGATTAGTAAGATAGAAATGACCAAGCTCACCAGTTCTATGAGTGACTCACAAGGAATGACTGTCAATTCCATCAAGGATGATATGGTTAAATATGCATGTATGGTGATAGGATACTAGACGTACCATGCCAGCAAAATCAATTCTATCACTATTGTAGTGGTAAATGCTACCTACCGAATGATCATGGAAGATGTATCATTCAACTTATGCACCTATATGCAAAGGCAACTTCTGCTAAACCTAAAGTTGATTAAACAAGACAATGCCTTAAGATTTAAGTTTGGAAAACTATTGGTTGGGTTGTTCTTCTACTTCCAAGGTTACTTCCCAAGAGTTGAAGATATTCAACGGTCTGCTGACCAACCGATTACAAAGAAAATCAAGGAAAGCCTTCAAGCGGTTGGAACTGGTTATCCAGAAGTTCAAAACAAATACTTTGATGAGTTCAAATGCAAAATGAGCCAAAGAGTGAGAATATCAATTGATATTGTCAAGAAATATGAAAATGACATCTGCTTCACCATCGGAGTTGATGAGTGCATAATGGAGGTGATTGAGCCTAGACAAGAAGAAGTGGAACCAATGGGATATGAGGTAATGTATGACATGCTAGATGGGTATGCCTCTACCCTAATTGCCTCGCCCCTTAATCCAAAGGCAAAGAGAACTGGCACCTATTTGGAAAGGGTTACACCAGTTGAAGAGCCATCAGTAAAGAAGGGAAAGGCAGTGCCTTCAGTATCAGCACTGGTTACCACAGTAAGTCCCAAAGTGACCAAGCGGTCACCAACAAAGAAGAAACCAGAAGATGCACTCACCAAAGACTTTGAGAGAAAGCGAAAGACAAAATACACCACACTAGACTCAAAGGAAACTGTGTCTAAAGAACAACCTAAGAAGACTAGGCAAATGAGGAAAAAGACAAAGAATGAACCGACATCATCTCCATCGGTAAATATTGATATTTCCTCCTACAAACCTTTGACACATTGTCAAAGAACTATTAAAAATATTAGAAGAAAAGTAATTGGTGATTTGACAGAGTGCTTTGATGATTTTAATGATGATGAAAAGAAGGAAGTTAAACAGGAAGTTATCAATTATTTATGTATTAATGACCGGTGGCTATCAGAAATTAAATCTGAGACACTTGATTCTTTGTATAATTTTTTAGATAACAAGTGGCACATTGCCATAGAGAAGGAACAGGAAATAAGAGAGGAAGTATTTGCACAATACTTTCTTAATGTGCCTAAAACTGAACTTTATGAAGTAGTGGAAAGATATAAGGGCCTCTTCTTCATGAGAAGAAGGAGACTCTTGTTGCTAGAAGGAAAAGTTCCTGTAGTGGTAAAAGATACCCACTCTCATGCCCAAGCTACTTTAAGGTTGCAACAAGTGGCTGAAGCCAATAGGAAAGTTGAGAAAGAACCGACAACCAATAAACCGGATGAGGTATATGATAGTGAAGGAGAACAGGTCACTGATCAAATGGATCCTATTGATGTTGATGCCTTGAATGGTGAAAATGTCACTCCAGGTACACCATTAGAAGCGGCAGGACAGGAAAAATAGGACAAAGAAAAGGCTGCCAAGGAGCAAGCGAAAAAAGAGAAGAAGCAACAGGAAGTTGAAAAGAAGAAACAGGTAGAAGAAGAGAAAAAGATAAAAGAGGAAGAAAAGAAAAAAGAGGAGGAGAAGAGGAAACTAGAAGAGGAGAAGAAGAAACAAGAGGAAGAGAAGAAGAAGAAGGAATAAGAAAAGAAAGAAGAAGAAAAATGATAGGAAGAAGAAAAGAAAAAGGAAGAGGAGAAGAGGAAGCAGGAAGGGGAGAAGAAGAAGTAGGAAGAGGAGAAGAAGAAGAAGAAGGATGAAGAAGAAAAGGAGTGGAAAGAAGAAGAGAAAAAGAAGGAAGAAGAAAAAAGAAAGCAAGAAGTAGAGGAGAAAAATAAGGCAGAAGAAGCTAAGTTAAGAGCCAAAGAGAAGGAGGAAACGAAACAGAGCACATAGGTGGAGACCCCAAAGGCAACCGATAGTCAAGCCAAATCGGCTGACATTACCAGTTCCATTGAACTCCAATCTGCTAATGAATCAGAGCTTCTACAAAGCATTAAGCTTGCTCAAGAACGCCTAGAGGTGATAAGGAGAAAGAAGGAGCAAGATGTGATCCAAGCTGCAGTGGGTACTCTTACTAGTTTGATACCCGATATCAACCTCCCCAGTACTGATTCCTCTCTGGCCCAACTAAAACTCTTATGCACAGTTGTGGAGGACCAGGTACAAAGTGTGGAAGAGGTTGACGAAGCGCATGTCGAGAAGGAGCATCAAAAGGCTTTGAACACTGCCTTGGTGAAAAAGTTACATGAGCACCGGTCTGATCTGTAGAAGGCACAAAAGGACATCAGAGATGCAATGGATGAGGGGAAATTGCTGCTCAGTAAGATATGTCTACCCCATCTATTTTGTGATGATGTGCTTGCCTAGAAAGACAAACTACAAACCGATTTGCAGACATTCATAAGCACCTTCAAGACCCCATATGACTCCTTTACCGCTTATGGGCAAACCGTTCACCGGTTTCAACTTCAGGCCGCAAGAATTGATTTGGAGATCAGCAACCAAACCAAGGATTTGCAGAAACTACAACTTGTTCTACTACAAAGACTGCAAATACTTCAGAACTGCTATCTCAATCTGGATGCCTTGACAGTTACTCAAGAGATGAGTACTTTGGATGCCATGGAGGAACAAGTATCCCAAATGCAAATAGAGAATGAGGTTGCTACTTCATTACTTGAGTTATGGTCCTTATCCATGAAGCAATATATGCAAGACTTTAAATCAGTTTTTGACAAGTTTCACTCTTTGTTGTCATAAACATTTATTCAGCTAATAGAAACAGGGGTTATTCAACGTTATTTTGTCATTGTTGGCAAAGGGGGAGAAGTATTCTGGTATTTAAAATTTTGATGCATGCTATGTATACTCATGTTTATCTTTGTAAGGAAGTAGTATACATTTTCTTTTCTGCAAAGGGATAGTATATATGCTTGGGGGGATTATTTTTTGATTATGACATATTTTTTTTGTAAAAACACTTAGACATCAAAATTTTCCTAAGTGTTTCTGTCAATGCCAAATGGGGAGATTGTTGGCATTTTTTATGATTATGTTGTGATTGTCATTGATAGACACACACTTTCTATGAGATCATTTTTTGTATGTATGAGTTATGCTCAACCGGTATTTGTTTCAAACCGGTATTATGTTATAGTCTTTAGACTATCGGTGTCTTGCAGAAAGTATCTACTGATCTCAAGCGGCATGAGGACCTCAAGCGGTTCAAGGATCTCAAGGGGAATAGAGAAAAGGAACTAGAAGCGATAGTTATCATTTTCCCAGTCTTCATCTCTATCAACCGGTAATCTGTTAAACCGGTATTACTCTGAGTTACCAACCGACAATCGGTAAAGTCGTATAAACCAGTAATACTTTGTGATGAATTACCAACTAGTATATCTTTGTGATTAGATACTGTAGACATCTAAAAATGGTCAACGCTTGCAGAGTCATACTTTAACATTGGCTCATTGCCTTATTTTAGGGTTTTTGCGTCACATTAACATTTCTTCTATGTTGCGCATTTGGTCTTTATCGTTTGTGAGCATTGAGTCCTTCTGCATTCTTCATTTGTCTCACTTTTGAATTTGGTCTTGTCAATAACAATCTTCAGTCATGATTTTGGTCGATCTTATCTAGTTGCATCAATGTGCGTGTTCATTTGTCATCATTTTGGACATCGTCAATCCTAATTAGGGTTTTGTCCTCTTATCAATCTTGTTGTCTTGCGATTGATTTGTCGTCAATCGTTGTCATTTTCAATCTTGTCATCTTGTGATTGATTTGTCGTTGATCATTGTCATTTTCAATCTTGTCGTTTTGTGATCGATTTGTCATCGATCGTTGTCATTTTCAATCTTGTCATTTTGCGATCGATTTGACATCGATTGTCCTCCTTCTCAATCATGTCAATTTGGATCAATGAGTCATTGTTCCTCATCAATTGGCACATTTATCAATTAAATCACTTATCAGCATTGATCCTTTGTCAGTCAGAATCATGATCAAATCGAATTGATATCAATTATCTTTTGTCAAGACCTAATTGTCGTCCTTGCATTTTCTAGGGTTTCATGATTTATTCATTTAACCTTGTTTGTCATTTTCCCTCTAGGTTAAATAATTTATTTATTTATCCTAAGTCTTCTTGTCACAATTAAATATTTATTTAATTGGCTAACTAATTCCTCCTCTCTTTGTGAATTAATTAATGAATGAAAAATTATTAATTAATTTACCTAATTTTCCAATTTACTAATTTCTCCTAATCCCTAATTTTCTAATTTTCATCAATTTTCTAATTTCCTAATTTCTAATTCATCTAATTTTCTATTTTCTTTAATATTTCTCCTAATTTCATGGGAATGACATAGCAAATTTGTCATAATTGTCAATCAATCAATTTTGACATAGCAATTTGTCATATTTTGTCATAATTATCAATCAATCAATTTCGCATAGAAAGTGTCAATTTGTCATAATTTGTCATATTTGTCATTCTTGATTTGAAATTTCCATTCAAATCAAATTCATGCTAATCTTGTCTTTTCTCCAATTTGTCTATAAATTGGATGAATTTCTTCAATCAAAAGGTCGAATCAATCACGCTTCTAGTACCCTTATGCTGTCGTCTTGTCTTGTCAATTTTGCTTTCATATTATACTTATGCACTTGAAGGTGAGATCCACAAAACAAAGCAATTTGAAGGAGAAAGAAGGACAATGGAGCCACATGAAGGAGACATCTACATTTGGTTTGCTTAGATTTAATTTTGAATGTCTTGTTTTCATGTTTTCATTGAATGTTTTTAGGATTGTTATCACTGCAATCTGGTTTTGTGATTGAGCTAGTCTAATGTTTATGTTTCTTTGATGATTTCCAAATTCCTATCTACATTAATTGGTGAACCCGACATGAGCTAACTCCCTAACCATGCTTTTGAGTGCTTTTGAGCTGATTTGCAGGTGAAAAACTCAAGAAACAGGGTAATTTAGGACTTTCTGGGCACTTCTGCGCCTGTGTCAAGGGATCTGCACCTATGTTACTACATTCTGCACCTGTGTAAGACATTCTGCACTTGTGTAAGGCCAGAAACAAAGGTAAAAATCAGTGTTTTTACTTGCAAATTACTTTGTTTTGCATTCTGTTTCTGCATTTTGGTTTTTCTTTAGTACTGATTCTTTGTGCAGCACCTTGGCATTACGCATGGCAAAGACAAAAATGAAACTACTAACAAATTTTATGTAGGTTCGCTAGTCAAAGACCAAACAAATCAAACTTCTAACTTAGTGATTTTGTAGGTTGCCTTATATTCCAACCGAACTTTTGTGTTTGTGATTCATAATTAGGGACCTAGTATGATTGCTACGTAGGATGGAATGAACATGTGTTTTCTTTGATTGTCGAGTTTGAAATTGGAGTAGGAGAGTATTCTCTCATCCTTCTTAGGGTGATCAGAAATCCAGATCTTCGATACCATTCTCATGGCTCGGATTGTTTGTTGCCTTTAGAGGGCCTGCCTTCCCGACCATTTGCTTTCTTTTGCAAGCAAGTGACAATCGTGAGAAGGGAACGACCCAAAGTGAGCACAGCCAGAGTACCCTGGCATTCTAACTCACTATAAATAAATACCTGATGGGTGAAAGCTTTGAAGGAAGGGTTACGTGGGAATTGTAGTTACTTGGGAAGTGATGACCCTTGGACTCTTTCTCATATCAACATCTAAGTAGGGCCTCACGGTCTAAATCATGCTTGCGCAACTACATTTGTTTGGTATCTTGGTGGGCTTAATGTTTCAATCACGCTTGTGTGACACCAAGGAGTAACACTTAATAGAAATCCTTACTAAACACCTTGTATTTAGAGGCCAAAAATCCTTCTAGTTGCTTGAGAAGGACAAGTTTGGATACTCGGAAGAGATACTAAGTTCACCATGGGGAGATTTCCATGGGGACTGATGCTTAGCTGCCCTGAGAAGTGAGTGCCATGGAGGGGAGCCCGTGGGGTCAAGCATCTATGTATTCTCCTTGAATCTCATAACGAGTCTACCTCTCAAGTACCTACTGTCCTTGCCTACCATAAGAAATGTGTGAATGAGCATGATTGTTTTGAGTCTAAGTTAAAATATCTTGTCTTTTTTGCTTTTCAAAAGTTGAGTTGTGTCTCATTTCAAAAACAAGACAAATTGATTCAAAACAAGGATTAACACAAGAGTATTGCATTCAAAAAAGTTCAAAATACCTTCAAACATGGTTGTCAAACATTGTTCAAAATCTTGTCTCAACATTCATGTCACTTAGATTTAGGTTCATCCTAGGTTTGCATTTTGCAAAGTTCATTGTCAAGTACCAAGGTTAGGTTTCACCTAGGTCATACTCCTTTGCACATCAATAAGGGTCATCCATTTGCATGTGTCCTCTTGAATTAGAGTAATACCATTTCATAATTCAACCTTAGGTTGACATTGTCATACATTTGCATTTGCATCTTTGTCTTCATAACATTAGGTCACATTTGCATACCCTAGGTCTCTTCATTAAGCTTAGGTCATTATCATATCATATTAGGGTCATTTGCATAGTAATTGTCCCTTTGCATATAGTGTCAAAACTAGGTTTTGTCATACTTGAGTAATCCAAATCTTTGATAAACCCTAAGTCATTGTTAGGAAGTCTAGACCTTATCAAACTTTTGTCATCCATGTCATTCAATCAAACCTAGCTTAGTATCCAAGCATATAGGGGAGACATTGTCATTTTGTCTTTTTGTCACTTGGTCCTTTTGTCCTTTGAGGTCTAGACATCATTTCAATTTCCTAAGGGTCTCTTTTTAGATTTGCATTCCAAAAGGTTTGTCAAAATCTTGAAAAAGAACAAAAACATAGGTTGCATTCTCATCTATTTTAGTTTGCATTTAGTTGCATATCATATATCATTCTTGAAAAAATCCAAAAATATTGCATTCGCATAGTGACATGCCTGTTGAGACAAGGTCAAAATCTAAGAAGATGGGAGAACCAACATATCAACCCATTGACAACATATCAAACTCACAGTTTCAAACTAGTCAAACAGTACAAATTGAAGGTTCATCAAGCACATCATTACCACCATATGGAATGGTTCAACTTGGACCACCTCCATTATATGAACCAATGTTTGTACCCATGAAACCAGGACATGGGAGTGTTCCACCAACACCAAGGGGAAATGCACCTTTTGATTGGAATCAACTGAACCTGCAACATGACATTCAAACTCAAACATTATATGAGGAACAAACTCTTTCACAAGGATTTGGTTCAGATCAAGGCATTCAACAAGAAACAAATCCAAATATTTTACCAGATTCTTCATCAGATTTTGATGCCTCTGATAATGTTGATATGTTCCTTCAAGATCCAAAGTTGATGAAAAAGATGCATAAATTCTTGAACAAGGTCTTTAAGATGTTCCCACAAAAATATCTTGACATGATGAGTAATGTGACCACCTCAAGTGAGCAAATCAATGTGCAAAAACAACGAGGCGGTGAGCTGTTAAGTTTCTCTCCTCATCCAAATGAAGAAAATGTGCAACAAGAACTCAACCTACCTTGATGAGTAAACGTGCTTCAAAGGCATTGACAATGACTATTCCTCAAAAGTCACCATTTGAGACAATAAATAATCCATTATTTAACACAACACATGTAACACAAGATCAAATGAGGACCACACAAATATTGACAGCTATCCCTCAACAAGAAGTGGTTCCTCACATGCATAAAATTGGATCAAAATCTAAGATGCAAGAAAGCTTTATGACTGGAATGCCCGATCTCGCCAATGTCCAAAATAATTCCACAATGCAACAAAGTTCCTATGTCCCATTAAGTTCAATATATTTGCCAAATACTCAAGTACTTGTTATGCAAACTATTGTGACAGATCCTTCGATAATGGCAACACAAAGAGCTACAGATAGTGGTTTGCACCAACAACAAATGTTGCAACAATTGAGTAATACACAAAAGGTACAATCGAATGTGAAAACAAACAATGCTCAACAAAAACAATATTGTATTTGACAACAAGTTGCAGCACCCTCTGCACCATTATAAGTTAATGCAAACTTGCAACCACCACAATGGATTGGACAAACAACACAACAAGTTAATGCAATTTCCATACCCCATCTTAAGGAGAAACAACAAGAACCACCCAAACAAAGTTTTTTGCAAATGATGGGATTTACACCGTGACACAACAATTGGGACAAAGTTAGCAAATTCTGATTCATCAACATCAATAACAACATGTGCCTCAATATGTGCCAAGACAAACAAGCTATCATACTTCACAACCGCAATTGATGCCTGTGCAATATCAACAACACCCTCAATTGCAATATCAACCTAGGCTACAAATGATGATTCCACTACAAGAAGCACATCAACAAGGTCAATATCAAGGCATGGCACAACCACAACAACAAGAGGTGTACCAAGAACATTATATGCCAGAGACACCAAAGACAGCAATTTCAGAGCATCAACAACCGATCGGAAACACGATGTATCGACAAAGAGTACCCACCAGGATTAATGATGGACCTCCAAAATCTGACACAATTGTGCAACAGCTTGAGAAGTTGCAATGACAAGTCGATGCATTAGAAACCAAAGGAACAAAGAAGTTGTACACAGATCAAGATTTGTCTCCTAATCCATTTGACAAGAGCTTATACATGCCTCCCTTCCCTAAGCATTTTGAGGCACCTATTTTTGATAAATATAAAGGGAATGGAAATCCAAGAGATCACATTCGAGCATTTTTCATGGCATGTACTGAAGTGAGTTATGAGGAAACATATTTAATGTGCTTATTTGTACGAAGTCTCACGGGACAAGCCATGGATTGGTATTCGCATTAGCCAGGAAATATAAAGACTTGGTTAGAATTGGCTCAAAAGTTTATATCTCACTTCGCATTCAACATTGACAGTGATGTGACCATGTCAAATTTATGCAACACCAAGCAAAAGCAAGGTGAACCATTAGTGACTTTCTTGCAGTGATGGTGAAGCTTGTATAGTTGTTCTTCCCTAGATATACCTGAAGAACAACAAGTGAACCTGTTTATCCAAAATTTGGTCCCAGAAATGATGTATGAACTCAAATTGAAAAGTCCGAGTACTATTGAGAAAATCATTAAGAAAGGGATGAACATTGAAACTGCTCTTGTAGCTAAGGGAATCATTAAGCTCAACAAGGATAGTGACAACACAAACAATTTAGGGGACAGAAATAGATTTTGGTACAAAAACAAGAATGTCACTAATGATGGAGTTGTTGACGCAAGGGTGGTGAATGCAAATCAACCCCCATTCACAATCAAGAAATTGAGTGCTCCTAATATGTCAACTATGGAACAAAATCAACTACTAGCGAGCAATGTTACTCAACAGCTACAATACCAACAACATACTCAACAATACACCCAACAATATAATCAACAACAAGGTCAGCAACAAAACCAACAACAAAAACCTTTTCGATCAAGGGATGGGCCTCCTCAACAATTTACGCCATTGGGAGAGCCTATTGAGTCAGTAATGAAACAATTAATACAAGCAAAATTTATCAAGTTACTAGATATCAAGGCAGAACCATTGGTAAAGCCGCATTGGTGGAATGATAATGCCTATTGCGAATACCATCGGTCAAAAGGACATAAAACTGCATCATGTTTTCAATTGAAACTGTAGTCACATAAATCTGTCCATTTTAATTAAATGAATATTTGCTATTTATTTGATTAAAAATCCACTAGCCATCAGTTAATTAAATTAATATTTAATTAATTCATCTCCAAACATTCTTCTATTAATTAAATAAATTATTCAATTTTTTTTAATTAATTCATTAAATCAAATTCCATTCAATTAAATAAATAAAATCTATTTATTTAATTAAATCCCCTTTTCCTCTTTTAAATAAATTAAATAAAACATTTATTTAAATCATTATCCCCCCCCCACTTGCATTTTCCTACAAATGCAACTTGCACACATTTATTAAAATAAATGAATTTTTATTTTAATAAAATCCTATTTTCCCTCACCCACCAAATCCACTTGCAAAAATCTAATCCCCTTCTAGATTCTTCTAACCCCTTCCTAATTAGCCTAATCCATACCCTAATTATTGTCACATTCCTAAGCAAAATGGAGTCAAGTCTCAAAGTCTAAAAGTCTTTGATAACCATTAAAGGCTTTCAACCTTCAACCACTTAATTCCTCAAAGTCTTTGATAACCATTGAAGGCTTTCAACTTTCAACCACTTAATCCCCAAAGTCTCCAAAAACCATTAATGGTTAACCCAAACCCTTCCACATGGTTAAAACATTTGTTTTGACTCAACCTCCACCCAACCCAAAGGTCTCATCAGGCCATTAATGCTTTGACCATGATTATCTCTTAATCATTTGCACAAAGGTTTATCCTTGGATTAACTCTTAATCGAGTGGGTAATCTTAATTTAGACTTGACCCTTACCTTCTAGATAACCATGAAGTCTTCTCAGGCATTCAATGCCTCCAACCCCTTCTCTCAACCCAACCTTATGTTGACACTTGTCACCATTTTATTGGTACAAATTGTGCACATGGATCCCCAACTTTCAAGCTTGACCCTTGATTAAACCCTTCAATCCTGGCCATCCATTGCTCCATTTTTCCTATAAATAGAGCCTACTCCTTCATAAACCAGATCCTGAAAACTTGTATGCATTTAGGCTATAGACATTTTTAGAGAGTATTTTTAGCATAAGAAATCTAACATCTTATCATTTTGGTTAAAATACATCATTTTAGCATTAGTATTAGCTTTTTATTTCATCATTTAGAGCTATACTACAAATCTCAATCCTCCATAAGCATCCATAGTGCAAAAAGCTGCTGAGAGCTACACTATTTTGGAACTTGGAGAGGATAGGAACAACGGAGAAGAAGCTAAGGCCATGCTAAGAGGCAGTTGGAGATGTCTCATGATCTTTGTTCTACTTATTAGATGTATTAGCATGTCTCTTTGTGTCTCTTTTGGTATGCCTTCATATGTTTAGTTTTAGATTGACTAACACTAATGTTTGTGTGTTTTTGTGTTACTTGATCAAAGACTAACCTTGTGCCATTTAGGAGGGCATCAGAAACATATGATTCAAGACTTGTTAGAGCAAGGAGTAATTGAGGTAGATCCACCAAACGCAACCTCTAACACTGATCATACAATTTTCAAAACTCCTTTGCTTGATCATGACAAGGGTAAAGCATCTTCTTCAAACTCTACCCAAACAACAAATTATGCAAATACTGGTTATAACAATGTCATCAATTGTTTTCGAGTGTCAAATGAGTATGTTTCCACCCTAAGAATAAAGGGATAAGATCCTTCTTGCGCAGTCACCACTCGTCAATCCAAAATAGTCCTGAAAGGAGCTCCTACAGTTCCTCCCAAACCAACTCCTGTGAGTCAATATAACCTCCTAGATCATTTGGGAAAGACACCTGCACAAATATCGATCCTTGAGTTGTTGAAAATGTCCCCTATGCATCGCGCAATCCTAGATAAAGCTTTAATTGAGTCCACTGTCCCGACAGACATTGATGTTGACCAGTTTCAAGCCCGAATAGGACATCTAGCTGTTTCCCAATACGTTGCATTTTCTGATAACGATATTTCACCTGATAAGCTCCCTCATAATGATCCTTTACATCTTGAAGTCTTTGTCCATAGTTGCAAAATCCAACGAGTCTTGATAGATGGCAGAGCGGGTCTTAACATCTGTACCTTGAGAGTGGTCATTGGTCTTGGTTATACAAAAAATGATATTGATTCTTCCAAAAGAATAACAATCAAAGCATATGATGATGCTAAGCGCCCATCTAAAGGGATAATTACATTGCCTATCAGAGTTGGTCCAGTGATAGAAAACACTTTCCTGCAGGTCCTAGACCTCGATCTCCCTTACAATATGATTCTTGGCCATCCGTGGATCCACGCAATGAAAGTAGTTCCATCCACTTATCATCAATGCTTAAAATATCCTTACAATGGAATTGAGATAACAATTCCAGGAGATCCTAATCCATTTCAATTTTGTGCTACTCTAAAAGATTCCCCACAGCAGCAAGTCCCAGTTAATAGAGAGGCCCACTCACATAGTTATGTGGATCCTAATGAATTGTTAGATGTTGTCAAAGGAAAATTGAAGATACAGGACCAAGGATGCAAAGAGTATTCAATGGCTCAAACATTCCTCATCAGGAATTTACCAATATCTCCAAAATCATATGGCAAACCACATTTGTTGCAAAAGGAACCTAAGGTAGTCATTCAATATCAACCCCACACTACATTTTCAAGATGGGGTGAACTTGACAAAGAAACTTTGGTTGATGATGTCATAAATTGTCTTTATAAGGATCCAACTGAGACCCCACCTGTCAGGTTGCTGGTGGAATGGTATGGCAAAGGATTTAATATGCTATAGAAGAAAGGATATGATGGCTGCAGTGGCTTAGGCCCTAACAAGAAAGGAAGGCTAGAACCTATTATACCCAAGATGCGACCTCCAACTTTAGGGTTAGGTTTTGTACCATTACAAATTGGACCCTCGTCTACCAAAGTGACCATGTGTGGAAAGGGGCGTGACTTTGATGATGAAACAACACCTGAGGATACCCAACCCAAAACTAATTCCAATGAATGGGAGTGGAGTTCTTTTTCTTCTAGCTCCTATGCCCTTGACAATGTTTTTCTTGACCCTGATGATTTGCCCATGGAAGACAAACATGAAATAACTCTCCCTCCCAAAACATTTCCTTATGCTTGGATAGAGTCATTCTGGGACCCAAGCTCTGAATCAGATACAAGCAGTTCAGACAGTGATACCATGGACATTTACATCTTTACCATCTCAGCCCTCTCTCTCCTTAACACCGATGATGAATGCCCCTCATTTATCCCTAGCTTATCCAACATGACCAACAAGAACCACTCACATTGGACTGTTTTCAAAATGACAAAGCAATTGTAGAATTTCCAGGACTACGGGAAGGCATCCCACAAGGAGATCATAAGGCAGGATTCGCCATTGATCTAGATTCCACAACATATTTTGGGGAGTCAACTCCATCTTCTAGTCATAAAAATGAAAAAGAAAAAGTTAAAAATCAAAAGAATAGGTCTTTGAGTGAAAACTGTAAGGCACTCTCTGATCATGAAAAAGTAAAAATAAAAGACGTACCTACGGGTGAAAACCTCTTTGAGGCACCAAAAGGTGGAAGGTTGGACATACCCCTATCAAGTCAGGATAAATCAACATTGCTACTGGAAATGACCGAAGAGATAAATTTGGGTACACCTGACAACCCTAAGGTCATTCATTTCGCTGCTTCTTTATCAAAATAGGAAAAGATATATTTTTTCAATTTCTTTCTTGAGAAGAAGATCAGCTTTGCATGGTCCTATGTAGATATGCCTGGCCTTGATCCATAATTAGTCCTTCATCACTTGCCATTAAAAGCAGATGCCAAGCCTGTCAAACAGAAACTCAGAAAGATGCATCCCCCGGTGGCTCTCTTGGTCAAGGTAGAACTAAAAAAATTACTAGACGTGGGCTTTATCAGACCCATCGATTATGTAGACTGGATTTCCAATTTGGTACTAGTTAGAAAGGTAACTGGGGGCATCAGAATCTGTATGGATTTTAGGGATCTTAATAAAGCATGCCCTAAAGATGATTTTCCACTGCCAAATATAGACATCATAGTTGACATGACTGCTGGATATGAGATGCTCTCATTGATGGATGGTTTCTCTAGCTATAACCAAATTCGCATTGCTTCTGAAGATCAACATAAGACTGCATTCACCTATGCTTGGGGTACCTACTATTGGAATGTGATGCCCTTTGGTCTTAAAAATGCTGGCACAACATATCAAAGAGCGATGATGACAATTTTCCATGATTTCATGCATACTTTGATGGAAGACTATGTTGATGACTTATTGTGCAAATCTGTTACAAGAGATAGTCATCTAGCCATCTTGGGCCCAATCTTTGACCGAATGGAGACCTACAAGCTCAGACTCAATCCAAAGAAGTGTGTCTTTGGTGTCACAGCTGGCAAATTACTAGGGTACATTGTTTCTCACAGAGGCATCGAAGTCGTCCCTGCCAAGGTTAAAGCAATAATGGATATGCCTCCTTCTTCCAATCTCCGTCAACTAAGAAGTCTGCAAGGAAAGCTACATTCAATCCACCAATTTATAGCTCAATTGGCAGACAAATGTCATCCATTCCAACATTTATTGCATAAAGGAGTTGCTTTTAAATGGACTGAGCAATGTCAATCAGCATTTCAAGCTCTCAAGGATTATCTGTTGTCGCCACCTATTCTAATGCCTCCTATAGAAGGGAAGCCATTTATATTGTATATTTCTGCAACTGAAATGACACTAGGAGTTCTCTTGGCCCAAGAGGATGAGAACGGCAAAGAGCGAGCTATTTATTATATCAGCCGGACACTAGTGGGCTATGAGCTGAATTATTCAACTATTGAACGGGCATGTTTAGCAGTGGTCTTTGCAACACAAAAGCTTCGACACTATATGTTAAGTCATCAGACATTGTTAGTTGCAAAAATTGATCCCTTGAAATACTTGCTTAGTAGGGTAGCTTTGACGGGTCACCTAGCAAAATGGGTTATGATCCTTAGTGAGTTTGATATTGAGTACATGGAGCAAAAGGCAATAAAAGGACAAGTCATAGCGGATCAAATTTCAGAGGCTCCTATTTATGATGATCATCCCATGTTGACCAATTTTCTGGATGAGTTAGTCTTTGCTCTCACATCTTCTAATGAATGGAAGTTATACTTTGATGGATCCCATACCAAGTTCAGGTCCGGAGCAGGTATATTGTTTGTTACCCCTCAAGGTGATGCTATTCCCAAATCCTATAGAATAACTTTCCATTGCACCAATAACATTGCAGAATATGAAGCTCTAGTCACAAGACTCTGAGTAGCGGTCCACTGGAACATCACACATTTACAAGTCTATGGAGATTCTCAGTTAGTCATCCGTCAAGTGAATGATGACTACGAAACAAAAGATGAAAAGATTATTCCCTACAAGCATATGGTAGATTTCTTCAAGACAAAATTTACGGCTATCCATTTCAGTCAAGTTCCAAGAATTCAAAACAAGTTGGCAGACGCGATGGCTACGATCGCTTCCATGTTAAATATGCCCCACAATATGGACAAATGTGAATTCTTGGTCGAACAGTTGCTTGTCCCTTCTTTTGAAATTCTGATAGCAGATGTGATGTGTGTTCTTGTTGGTCCTAACTCCCCATGGTACAATGACATCTATCAATATTTGAAATCCCAAACCTTACCACCTAACCTTTCTGCTAACCAACGCCGAGCCTTCATCCGATAGACAGCCAAATATGTCATCATTGCCGACACCCTTTACCATCGTTCCTTTGACCATACCCTCCTCAGGTGTTTGGATTCTGACGAATCACAAACGGCTTTACACAAGGTTCACAATGGTATATGTGGGGGCCATTTCAATGGTCTGAGCTTAGCCAAAAAGTTGATTCGTGCTGGGTATTATTGGCCCACTCTGGAAAAGGATGTTCATGATTTTGTTAAGAAGTGCTACAAATGCTAGATCCATGGAAATTACATTCATGCGCCAACCCAAGAGCTTCATTCTGTCATATCTCCATGGCCCTTTTCTCAATGGGGATTGGATCTTATTGGCAAGATTCACTCGACATCTGTAAATGGACACAAGTTTATCATTATAGCCATAGAGTATTTTACAAAATGGATCGAGGCTATCCCCATGACCTATATCACTGGTGTGCAAATTTAAAAATTCCTATTGAATTATATCATATGCCGATATGGGGTTCCCCTTGCCATAGTCACAGATAATGGTCATCCCTTCAAGAATAAAGATGTCAAGGAACTCTGTGAAAAGTTTCATATCCAACACTGTTTCTCCAGTCCATACTATCCACAAGGTAATGGTCAAGCCGAAGCATCAAATAAAACCATTATCAAGATCCTGAAAAAGGTTTTCAATGACGCTGGTCGAGATTGGCATGTACAGTTGAATCCAGCACTATGGGCTTATCGCAGTTCTATCCGCACACCTACTAGCCCAACACCTTATTCCTTGGTGTATGGTGCGGAAGCCATTTTACCCTTGGAAGTGGAGATTCCTTCTTTGTGTGTTTCCTTGCAACATCTAATTGATGATGAGACACATAGAGTCTCTCGGTTGCATCAACTTGAGATGTTAGATGAGAAACGTCAAACAGTCCTGACACATTTGCATGCATATCAAAACCGTATCCATCGCTCTTATAATAAGAAGGTCAAAGGGCGACACTTCGAAGTGGGAGATCTAGTTTTAAAGGCAAATCCCAAGAATGCACAATCTAATGACATCATCAAAGGCAAGTTTGAACCTAATTGGGTTGGGCCTTTCATAGTTACTGCAGCTTATGGCTTAGGGGCATATCAGCTTGCCACCCCAAAAGGTGAACCTTTGTTCGATCCTATAAATAGCATGCACCTTCGCAAGTACTGGGCATAATTTTCTATCAGCACTTCTTCACATATGATCCTGAAAAAATACAAAAAAAAAAAATCAAAAAGCTCAAAAAAAAAAAAAAAAAAAAAAGTGAAAAACAAAGAAAAAGAACAAAAAAAGTAAAGAAAAATGGTTCGCCCTCTAGTGAAAACCTAGCAAACAGGCACTTTGGGCAAGTACCATGGTGAAAACCTAGCAAACAGGCACCATGTGTAAAAAGATCATTGCTTCGTCACCTATCATGACCTCTAGCTATGCTTTCTCTCTACAGGTTTATCATGCCTATCCTTGTCCTGACCCAATGTTATGTTTCAGACCTATGATTGGTCAACATCATTGTCTTGCATACTCTGGTTTCTTGTGCATATGTTTCGGTCCTAGTCTCTATATATGTCTTTTAGATGTGCATTGGGTGCATTCCCCTTGTCATGATCAATCACTAAAACTTTCAAATTGAAAAATGTCCTGAAATAATCCAAAAAAAATTGAAAATTGTCCAAAAATAATCCAAAAAAATTGAAAACTGTCCTGAAATAATCCAAAAAAAATTAAAAAAATGTCCTGAAAAAAAATCCCTAAACATCAAATAAAGTCCTGAGAAAAATGAACACAAAAAAAAATTGTAAAAACTCGAAAAGCATAACAAAAAAATATGCCCTTTGTGCATAAGACAGATCACTAAGCATCCCTCCAACGACACGCAATCACACATTGTGCTTTACTGAAATCATGCATTAACAGATGAACTTTTTCAATCAAACCAGACATTCAAGCTGATCACAATTGTCTTCTCAATCGAACATCAACATTAATATCGTTTGTCCTTGGCACATTATCATGAGTCTTATATAGGGTGTGGTATGCTCGAAACCAGACTGTGTCCTGTCTTAGACGGGGTACCGCATTCCCTGAAACTAGACAACATGAACATCCTATCAACACTTTCAACTTTTGGCAATGAAGATCAAGATGTTTGTTTGACTTGTTGGAATTAGTGAGTCTTATCTTTTTATGGATTTATCTTTGGCTTCAATCATGTTCCTATGTTGCTCGATGATGTCACTGAGTGATTTAGAGTGACCGGGATGGTTCATGGTCCCTTTCTATTTTGTTGTGATTGTTGTTTGTGGAATGTTTGATACAAATTGGGGCAACGATATCATTGGGTGTCTGTGCTAAGTATGTTTGCTTTGTGAACGCCGCACATACCTCAACCCTTGCTGTATGCACCCTAAGATGTGTCACTCATTCCTTGTGTGCAATGTGTCTGTCTTTTGCAAAAAGGGTTGTGTTTCAGCTCTGGCCTTCAATGCCATGATGCTCTGCATCCCCTTTACTACATTAAATAAAGGTTCTCACCTACAAAGTGCATTGGTGAAAGCAAGTTTTTCTTCGTCTCTAACTATCCTCTGTCTAATTTCTTCTTACTAACATTTCTTCCGTCAGTTTGGGCAGTCAGTTCGGTCAAGTTCTCCGATCTCCAAAAAACATAAGCTACATCCTACATTCATTGATTAGTACATTTGCATTATATATCAAACATCATATCAAGCATTTTATTCATTTCATATTATAAATGCATCAAAAACACATAAAAATATATTCATACATGTTCCACAATGGTACATAAACAGTGCATAAGCCATCCATACATGGAACGTAAATATAACCCATAACACATTGCATCCCATCATATAGCTACATATCATATCATATATCAAAATAATATCAAAGTACAAAATTGGACTGTTTGTCCTAAGTATGGCCCACAAGCTGAATACATAATGTCAAACTATATATGTCTCTGTCATAAGGAGCACGTGCCTCTGTCACTGGGTGCTCCCTCTGTCCTCCTCATCCCTGCCATGTCTCAAGGATGATGTCCCTCCTGCCCTTGGTCCTGGCTGTGGTGGTCTCATAGGTCCACTCACCCCCATGCTGCTCACTGACCTCCGAGAACGTGGTCTGCTCTCTGTCCTCGATCGTGCCCGATATGATGTTGCTCTCTGCTCTGGTGGAACTGCACTCTCATATAGTGTCCTCCAATGGCGCATCTCCTCTCTAGTCTCTACCAACATCTGTGCCATCTCACGTGCACTGGCATCCCTAATTGACCCAATATACTCAGTGACTCTTTGCCCTTCTTGCTATGCCTAGGCTATCGTGGTATCTCAAGCCACTGTCAATCTGGCCATCTTTTCTCTGAACTGATCATGCTCTGTCCTCAAGATAGCATTTTGTCTCTCTAATGTTGCAATGTGATCATGCTGACTCGCTATGGTAGCCCTGAACATCTCCATCTCCTCTATCCTGGTTGTCTCTGGCTCTATGTGTATATCCTGCAATGCCTCCTGATCGGCTGAATCTGGCTCATAATCTTCATCCTCATCATCTCCATCCTTGTCATCCCCCTCATCCTCTTTGTCCTCATCCTCATCCCTATCCTCATCATCTCCCTCCTCCTCTCCAGCGAGTGGGAAGTCCTCCTATCTCCTAGGTACTAGAATATTAGGATCTGTCAATGGCACTGGCCGTCATCGTGCAAACCATCACTCATACTCCTTTGTCATCCTGGTGTCCACAATATCTAATCTCCAATCCCACTATCTTTGTTGTAGCTATGTGAAGTCGACATAGGCTATGTGTGGCTGAATCGTCCTCCCCCACTGACTCTTCTCTCTGTGAGATCGGGAAAAGTGTGCAGTCCCTCTAGGTACATCCTATCTCTCTCCAAACTATCATCTGACTCTCTCTGGTGGTTCACTAGTCGCTTAATCAAGTATCTCTCCTATCTACAATACGATAGCTCATCACTATCATCTGACCATCTAGGGAAATCAAGATATGGCCTCCATGTGAACTCTTTCAATCTGTCTAGCTCATGTTGCCAATACAATATGTATCCAAACGGACCCTATCTCAATGTACCCCCATAGCAGTACACATATGGTCAATGTGGTACTACCTGTCTCTTTGTAATCAGTCAACATATGGCTATGTGCTCAAATGCCCATACCTGTAACAGTGTGACCACACAACTCAAAGTCTGAACTCCCTGATATGCTATCTGATGCAATTGAAAATATAGCATGGCAAGCACACATGGTCCCCATGCGTATACAGTCCCCTCTATCACCATCCACTCTAGCACTCTTCCCCATCCAATAGGGAATCCATGTCCTCATCTGTCTCCTGCTAATAGGCATGCTATAACCACTGCTATCACCACATATCGCTGATCATACTCTACTGCCATGGTCTCCTAGCCAATCTCTCTCTCTACGATATCCAGATCATCTACATCGCACTCAAATAATCTACACAAAGTGTTTCTCCCTGTCATTGGGTCATACTCTATCATCTCCCCATGGATCGGAATGCAGAGGATACGCCATACATCCTCTAGTGTCACAGTCGCCTCTCCAGTCACCAGATGGAATGAGGAAGTCTCTGAATGCCATCGCTCTGCCAATGTAGTAAGTAGTCTTGTGTTTGCCCTAATCTTCAGCATGAATGTGATATAGTATACTCCAAGTCCTGCTAATGTATCTCTATCTATGCTCTTGAGTCTATGTCGTAACATGAAGCAGTCAGGTCGGTTCTCCCGCGTAATCAATGGATACTCTCGACTCTGCATCACAATTGGGGCACATGTTTGTCAGTTTTAGGGTTTGCTCCTACGGGCTGCATTTCCTTGTTTCATCCACAAATCAGAGTGTTTCTAATCTATTTTGACCTATCCTACCCTTATCCCCCTTTTTGGGATCTTTCGCATGCTGTTTTTGGTCAAATTAGGGTTCCCAATGCACAACTGCACCTGTGTACCCTGTTCTGTGCCTATGTAGCATCAACTTGCACCTGTGTACGCTACACAAGTGCAAGATATCCCACACAAGCATAGGATGTGCCCACACAGGCGCATAAGTCATTCTTTTCGTTCCCTGTGGGCCCCGCAATGTCCCGTAAGCAAGCAAAATTCATGAAATTTGACATATGGGTTTTTGAGATACATACCGCTGCTCCCATGTCGTCCGGTCGTTTGTACGTACGTACATGTTCCCCGAGGTGATCTACCATTGGAATGTTCACCATCTCTCTGCAAGCATCCTTTTCCAGAGCAACAATTCCTCCTCTTTGGCTAGTGCAAATGAGCTCTTTTCATTCTCTTGGTCTCTTATATAGCTCTTTGTCAGTGCATAGATGGACGTGCACCTTCTCCATCTTATGCTACTCGTGGTCTTTTTCACCTTCCATTTCTTGTCATTCGTGCATCCGATCTCCGATTTTCAGTCCGGTTGATCCTATCATTTTCTATCATTCTTATCGATTAATTGGCCTCTCTTCTAGATGTTTCCAGCCAATTCCTCGAGGGGGCATGCATGCATGTGTCATTGTTATTGTCTGGGGCATTTTCATTATTGTTCTTTGAAACAATGCTTAGAATCGCATTGTCTCAAAGAGGGGCAAAATGTACACATCTAAAAATGGTCAACGCTTGCGGAGTCATACTTTAACATTGGCGCATTGCCTTATTTTAGGGTTTTTGCATCGCATTAACATTTCTTCTATGTTGCGCATTTGGTCTTTATCGTTTGTGAGCATTGAGTCCTTCTTCTGCATTCTTCATTTGTCTCGCTTTTGAATTTGGTCTTGTCAATAGCAATCTTCAGTCATGATTTTGGTCGATCTTATCTAGTTGCATCAATGTGCGTGTTCATTTGTCATCATTTTGGACATCGTCAATCCTAATTAGGGTTTTGTCCTCTTATCAATCTTGTTGTCTTGCGATTGATTTGTCGTCGATCGTTGTCATTTTCAATCTTGTCATCTTGCGATTGATTTGTCGTTGATCATTGTCATTTTCAATCTTGTCGTTTTGCGATCGATTTGTCATCGATCGTTGTCATTTTCAATCTTGTCATTTTGCGATCGATTTGACATCGATTGTCCTCCTTCTCAATCATGTCAATTTGGATCAATCAGTCATTGTTCCTCATCAATTGGCACATTTATCAATTAAATCACTTATCAGCATTGATCCTTTGTCAGTCAGAATCATGATCAAATCGAATTGATATCAATTATCTTTTGTCAAGACCTAATTGTCGTCCTTGCATTTTCTAGGGTTTCATGATTTATTCATTTAACCTTGTTTGTCATTTTCCCTCTAGGTTAAATAATTTATTTATTTATCCTAAGTCTTCTTGTCACAATTAAATATTTATTTAATTGGCTAACTAATTCCTCCTCTCTTTGTGAATTAATTAATGAATGAAAAATTATTAATTAATTTACCTAATTTTCCAATTTACTAATTTCTCCTAATTCCTAATTTTCTAATTTTCATCAATTTTCTAATTTCCTAATTTATAATTCATCTAATTTTCTATTTTCTTTAATATTTCTCCTAATTTCATGGGAATGACATAGCAAATTTGTCATAATTTGTCATAATTGTCAATCAATCAATTTTGACATAGCAATTTGTCATATTTTGTCATAATTATCAATCAATCAATTTCGCATAGAAAGTGTCAATTTGTCATAATTTGTCATATTTGTCATTCTTGATTTGAAATTTCCATTCAAATCAAATTCATGCTAATCTTGTCTTTTCTCCAATTTGTCTATAAATTGGATGAATTTCTTCAATCAAAAGGTCGAATCAATCATGCTTCTAGTACCCTTATGTTATCATCTTGTCTTGTCAATTTTGCTTTCATATTATACTTATGCACTTGAAGGTGAGATCCACAAAACAAAGCAATTTGAAGGAGAAAGAAGGATAATGGAGCCACATGAAGGAGACATCTGCATTTGGTTTGCTTAGATTTAATTTTGAATGTCTTGTTTTCATGTTTTCATTGAATGTTTTTAGGATTATTATCACTACAATCTGGTTTTGTGATTGAGCTAGTCTAATGTTTATGTTGCTTTGATGATTTCCAGATTCCTATCTACAGTTACCATCCACCGACACTTTGACGGTGATTTTGTGTCATGTTACCAAATGTGTCTAGATAGAATGAACCTAGGAACTTGCAATGTAATCCAATTGGACCGACATGAAATCAGATTCCTTTTAAGGATATCATGCCTAGGGTTTTAATGTGTGTGTAAATTTTAGGGTTTGAAGTGGTTGATGAGTTCTTGAATATGCGATCTTAACAAAAAGGATCAAGTCTGTGTACTGTAACAGAGTGTGGATTTACTGAAGACTGAAGTAATGCTGAAATGCATTAGCAATAAGCTATCATGGATCTAACCAAGCAGACTGTGCTATTTGCTAGATCATTCACTTGTTGATTACTCACATCTTTGACAATTTAGAAATCCTTAACCGGGTAGGCCCAGAAAATCCTTTGTAAATCCTCTAACAAGGTGATTCACATCTGTGGATCTAAAATCCTCTCACAAGTTAGTCTTTAATCAAACTTATCTCCTAACAGAGATTGAGATTCCTTATAGGATCTGTTCTCGTAAAGAACATTGTATGACCTTAACCGGTCTGGTTACTATTCTGTAGATAGTTACTTGTGAGTTTCATCTCATCGTGGTTTTTCCCATTTGGGTTTCCACGTCAAAATCTTTTGTGCTATGGTGATTGTGCTTCTATGGGTGAATGTCTTACTTGTTGCTTGGTTTGCATTTGTGTTAACCGGTTTGTTAATTAAACTATTATACCGATTTACCGCTAGACTGATAAAGTGTTTGAGTACAGTAATTTTTGGTATACTAATTCACCCCCCCTCTTAGTATTCATCACTTATTTTTTAGGTCTCTAAAACCCTTTTCACCAATGTGGCCATTTCTTTGGTTCCACAACATTGTTTCCTCTTTTAGGGGCTTCATCTTCAAAAAACTAGCACCCTTAGGTACTTGAAAATCATGATCATTAGATTTAGATACCGTAATATTCGTCTTTGCCTGATTTGATGGTGAGGATGAAGAAATGAAAGCCCTTTTCTCGGACTTCACAAAAGTACAATTGGATTGAATTGTGAATCCAACTTATATAGAGTGCCAATTCAAAAATGCGTAGGAAGCACCATAGAACCTCTAGTCATCTTGCATCCACCACTCAAGAAAATAACCTGCACCCCCATGTATCACTCAATTTATTTTTTTGATCGATGTATTTATGTATTTATTGCATATATATTATAATATATAATTTTTATAATATATATATATAGTTATTTTATTTATAATTTCTAATATGTTTCACTTAGAAACATATGTCTGTTTCAAATGGTTATTCATTTTGCTTTGGTTCTTATCATGACAATATGTACTTGTTACCCGACCCAAGTAAAAAGTCAAACTTTATTTTGCATTTTTTGGTAAATGAAAAATGTTAGTTTTGTCCTATCACCCCTTCTTGGACCTCCATGGTCCTACACTTACTACAAATCCTAATTTATCTTTTTTTTTATAAGCAAACCAAGCATAATGGTGTATAGGGTAGAAATCCCTACCTTAAGAATTTTGTCTATTTAATGATATATGACATTTGCAAATCTAGCATTATAAGTGCACTATATTTCCCTAAAAGGAGAAGTTCCTTGCTTTAGAGGAATATGGTGTTGTAATTTTCCCCTTAATATGGGAAAAATGCTTTTAGGAGAAAATACCTCACTCCAAAGGATGAAACAATTATAATTGCAGGTAGGATATAAGGTTATGAGGCACCAAATGTCATTTGGGTCATTTCTAGACCCATATATCCATTATATACCCCTTAAATAGCCTTAAAACACCTCTAATATGACTATATAAGCTATTAAAGTGTAAAATATTATATAATAAAAGGAAAATTCATGGGAATAAGATAATTAAGAGTTATTGTGAAATGACATAATGGAAATGCATTATGAAGAGACATAAATAGGCTATTTAAAGAAGAAAAAGTGGGAGATAAGAGTGTGTAATAGTGTGGAAACATATGTGGAATAACATGGACTAAATATACTTGAGAATATACACATACACATGGATGGAGAATGATGGAAGAATTACAAGTCATGTGTATGAAAATATGATGCAATGGATGTGTATATCTGAGTGTATCTAATTTAATATATTAATTTGTATGTATTACATATATATAAGTTCTCCGCTTTTATTGCATCACACAGAGCGAAAAGAAGCAGGAATCCCAAATTTCAAATTGGGAAATGGCGGAATCCTTGGGAACAGCAGATTTCCTAGAGATTGCAGTTTTTCTGGGATCGGAACTGGCGATCAGGTAGGGGGTCAGGCACCTCTAGGGTCAGAAGAGGACAAGGAAAAAGCAAAAATAGGAGAGGACAAAGATTCTAACTCCAGGGACCCACACGAAAGAGGTAAAGGAAAAAAATGGTCTTCGCTCTTTGGAGTGAAGCCACTGGTTAAATCTGGGCTCCCGGAAGTAACAAACATTTCAGACCCCGCCTCTAGACAGTTTTCTATTTCTGTTCCAGACAAAGTGGTTGATATGACTATTGTTGGTCTTTCTATGACATTAGTAGGATGATTCTCTGGCCTTAGGCCTAACATTGATGATGTTAGGAATTTCATAAGGAGAAAATGGCTTGTTAAAGGACAAGTGGAAGTGGTAGCACTGCCTAGAGGGTTTTTTACCTTCGCATTCAACTCTGAAGAAGACATGAATAAAGCTCTCTGCAAAGGCCCTTGGATGTTTGGCAAGTCATCCCTAGCTCTTCTGAAATGGGCCCCGAATCTCATCCTCGATGAATCCTTCTTTGATTCTATGCTAGTCTGGACGCGCCTCCTAGGTCTTCCACTGGAATTCTAGAATGAGGAAGTTTTCAAGGGCATTGTGAAATCCTTTGGAGAACTTTTGTCGATCGACCCGATGATGGCGGCTAAATCAAGGTTAGTCTTTGCTTGCATCTGTGTAAATGTTAATCAAATGACAGATATGCCTCAATCCATAGACATTATTTCTAAACTTGGAAAATGGTCCCAAGCTATTGAATATGAATCTCTACCATTTGCTTGTTTCCACTGCAAAAAATTAGGGCATTGGGCTAAATCATGTCTGCTCAAGAAAAACAAGGAAAACAAGACTGATAGCAACAACAAGAACAAAAAGACCTGGTAAATGATAAATAAAAAAGGAGACTTATCAAAAACTGAGTGTAACCAAAATAAGGATATAGCGGATCTTATGAATGAAGCCAAGAGGAATGGGAGTAGTAGTAATGACCAACAAGATTGTGTTTGCTCCAATGACCAACTAGAGAGCTCTAAAGAAGCACAACAAGGATTTGAGTTGAACAATAAAAAAAACACAGAGGACCAGGAGTCTGGATCTGTTAGTCAGGAGAAGGAAGAATCCATTCTAGACCAGGAGGCTGGATCAGTGAGTCAAGAGAAGGAAGACACCATTCCAGCCTTTTTACTCTCAAAACCAGTTGAGGAAAACTTTAATGAAGCTCAAGACCCTTCTGATACTGAGCCTTTACTACTTTTAACCAATGGAAGCCCAAAGCCTCTCCTCTGTAAAATCCCTTCTCAATGTGTGGATTTGCTGGATGGGAATCTCTGGATATTCGGATCGAGAGAAGGAAAATCGAACAAGGAGGAATTCAATCGAGGAATCTCAACTAGAAGCAAGATCAAGAAAAAGGCAGATGTTGGAAGTCAGAACAAAAAGCAGGGAAGGCCATCCCTAAAACATAAAAGGGAATAGGAAAGCTGGAAGAACTGTGCTGATGGAACACAGTGTTCCACTAAGTCAGCCCTATCCCCAGTTAAAGTATGAAGATAATATCCTGGAATATCAAAGGGTTGAACACCCCTCATAAGCAGGATGTGTTACAGAACATCATCAGAGATCATAAACCAGATGTGGTCCTTGTTTAGGAAACCAAGATATCTAAAGAAAAAGTTGAAAAGATTAGAATTTTCAAAGAAAATGGAGTCATAGGATCTAACTCGGAGGGAGCTTCTGGAGGAACTGCGATTTTTTGGAACCAAAAAACCATTACTAGAAAGGAAATCATCTTTTCTTCTAATAGGATCTCTGTTCAACTTGAGCATATTAAGGACAACTTTGTTTGGGTGTTATCTAATGTCTATGCGCCTAATACCAAATTTGGGAGAGCCAAATATTGGAAAAGCCTTGCAGCTGACAGACTGCAGTTTGCTAATCAAAGCTAGATTATTATGGGAGACTTCAATACCCCACTCAAAGATGATGAGAAGATGGGAGGTATCCCTTTACAACTTGATGGGAAACAAGACCTCATGGACTTTATTAATGACCAAGCTCTCATTGATATGGATCTCCAAGGCATCAATTTCACCTCGACCAATAGAAGAACTGGAGCTGATCTGATTCAAGTCAAGCTGGATAGATCTTCGATTTCTCCTGACTAGCTTTCTAAGTATAGTTGTTCCCTTGCTTCTATTATCAAAATTGGTTCAGACCATTATCCCATCTCCTTTACTGCCAACTCTTTTTCAGCAAAGAGAAACTTCCCTTTCAGATTTGAAAAAGCTTGGCTCTCCCATCCTTCTCTGGAAGCTTGCATTGCTGAATCATGGAACTCTGAAGTGGAGGGCAAGGATCCTTTTAGAATTTCCAAAAAGCTCAACATCATAAAAGCCAAAATTAAAACTTGGAACAAAGAGATTTTTGGGGACATATTCAAGAACAAAATTCAAGTCAAAGATGAAATAAAGTATGTTTAGGATAGAATCCAAGAGGTGGGGTTGACCAAAGATCTTAGGATGGCTAAAAATGATCTTTTATCTAAATACCACTCCATCATTTCTAATGAAGATTCTTTCTGGAGACAAAGATCCAGAGCCCTGTTCCTTAAGGAAGGTGATAAAAATACCCACTTCTTTCATTTAACTGCTCTTAAGCATAGGGAAACCAATAGAATATCCAAACTAAATTGCAATAAAGGCATCCTTACAGAGGACTGTGACATTAGGAAGGAAGCTCTCGAGCATTTCAGCACCCTGCTGGGTGATGTGGATAACCTGGATTTCAGCAAGCAAAACACCCTTTTACAAGCTATCCCTCCTATCCTGTCAGAAGCTGACAACCACCTCTTATCCCATATTCCCTCTAATTTGGAAATCAGAAAGGTAGTGTTCTCCTTTCAGGGTGATAAATCCCCTGGTTCGGATGGCTTCCCCATGTTTTTCTTCCAAAATTTCTGGCACATAGTGGAGGCTGACATATGAAATGGTGTTAAGGAATTCTTTAGCTCCAGAAGACTTCTTAAGGAACTAAACACCACCTTCATTTTCCTAATCCCAAAGATCCTCGGAACTAATTCTCTTAACAAGTTTAGACCCATCAGCTTGTGTAACTCTGTCTACAAGATCTTATCCAAGGTTCTGACTTCCAGGTTATTGGAAATTCTTCCAAGGATTATATCTGTCCAGTAGAATCGCCTTGTCCCCAGAAGACAGATTTTGGACTCCATTATTTCTGTTCATGAAAATATCCACTCCCTAAAAGTGGTGAATAACCAGGGATTCTTCCTAAAGTTAGACATGGCTAAAGCTTTTGATAGAGTGAACTGACAGTTTCTCCTTAGGATCATGAAAGCATTTGGTTTGGTGCCAAAGTTATTTAGCTTTGCTCTCAACTCATGGAAACTTCCTCCTCTGTTGTTATTGTCAATGGCTCCCTGTCCAATTTCTTCAAAAGCTCTAGAGGTCTCAGACAGGGGGACCCCATATCTCCTATCCTATTCACCATTCTTGCTGAATGCTTGGGTAGATTCATCCTTAAAAATGTGGAAGATGGCAATCTTAAGGGTCTGAAACCTTCTTCATCCAATCTTGTCTTCTCTCATGAACAATTCGTTGATGACTCTATCACCATGGGGGAAGCCACCATCTTGGAAGCTAAAAATATGAAGATTATTCTGAATACTTATGAATCTGCCTGGCCAAAAAATCAACTGGGATAAAAGCTCTTTGTTTTTCATCAATACCCCGGTCCAAAGGCAACTAAGGATTGGTAGGATTCTTGGCTGCAACATTTCTGAGTTTCCCTCTACCTATTTGGGGCTTCCTCTGTGTCTCAAGCCTAAGGATTCCTTCTGGAACAAGCTAATTGACAGAATTAACTTGAAACTTGCTGGCTGGAAAGGCGCTATCCTAAGTCAAGCAAGTAAAATCACTCTGCTCAAAGCCACTCTCCAAAATCTTCCTGTGTATGCTCTTAGCTTGTTCAAAATCCCCTCAAAGTTTGCGGAAGCCATTGAAAGAATCCAAAAAAAGTTCCTTTGGTCAGGAGTGGAAGTTAAAAATAGAATTCCCCTTATTGCCTAGAATAAAATTTGTTCCGCTAAGGCCTCAGGTGGGTTGGGCTTAAGGAACATTAGTTCCATAAATAAAGCTTTATTAGCCAAACAAATATGGAGATTCAAAGGGGAGGAAAGAGAATGTAACTCTATCTAGAAAAACAAATATCTCTATATGCAACCCTCTAAGGAAGAATTCTTTGACAACTCTTTTAATGTTGATGGATCCGCCATTTGGAATGTTGTGCAATCAACTAAAAGCTAGGCTGCTACTGGTAGAACTTGGAACCTTGGGGATGGGAGGAGAATAAGATTTTGGGAAGATAGATGGATCCTGGATAAACCTCTGGAGGAAATCCCAATCCTTAAAGATTGGAAAGACTGAATCAAAAGCAGGTATGGTGAAATGGTTAGAGATTACTAGAGAAATGGGAATTGGATTGATTTTAGCTAGCAGTGTCCAGGACTCAAGTTCCTTCAAATTGCTCTATCTGCTAAAATCCCTAGAGACAACAAAGATGACAGATTGATATGGAGGGAAACTCTAGATGGGAAATACTTTGTTTCCTCTGCTATGGCTATACACAATGTCCCGGTGGAAGAAATTCCCATCTAGGCTAAAGTCTGGAACAAGAAGTTAGTCCCTAAGGTTAATATCTTCTTCTGTATTTTCATCCAAAATAAGGTATTAACCCTGGACAATCTTCATAAAAGAGGTATTATTTTTCCTAATAGGTGTTCTCTTTGCTACAAGGAAGAAGAGACAGCTTGCCATATTCTCAATCAATGCACTTTTAGCTAGGATATCTAGAAAATCATCCTTTCCAGGTGGAACTTGAGTTGGGTCTTCCTAAACTCTCTTGGTGACACTTGGCTTCAATGGCATTGCCGTAATTCCAATCCTAAAATTGTGGAGACTTGGAAACTTACTCTGCCGATTTTTATCTAGAATATTTGGAAAGAGCACAACAATGGGATTTTTAGGGATAAAAGGGCTATTCCTGAAGTGGTTGCAGATAAAATCTTTAGGAGTATTTTTTAATGCCTCTACTGCACTGATCAGGGACCTGCTGCTCAATATGATTTTAAAGACAGGTGGAACCTTTCTACCACTACTACTAGCAAGGAGACTGGAAGAGAAGGCCTAGTCTGGTGTTTTCCCCCACAGGGATGGATTAAGGCTAACTTTGATGGGACTTCTAAAGGGAATTCGAGTAAAGCTAGATATGGGGGCATTGTCAGGAATTTTGCTGGAAGTTGTCTTAAGGCGGTGGCTGGTCCTCTGGGGAATCAAACTAGCTATTTTGTTGAAGCCTCTGCCTCCTTGAATACCTTAATTATAGCCAAAAATATAAATTATAATAAAATATGGCTTGAGGGAGATTCACTTAATATTATTAAGTGCTTAAAGGGGGAATTGGATCCTTCTTGGACTATTGAAAATATCATCATGAAAGATAGGGAGATCATTGCTAGTTTCAAAGAAATTATTATTCAACATGCCTTCAAAAAGAAAAATAGTGTTGTGGATTGTTTAGCGAATACTAGCATTAACTCTGACACTCAAATGATTTGGCACGAGGAGGATCTCAATTTAAATATCAAAGAGTTCCTTAGAAAAGACTGTTATATGGGAAGAGAAGGACAATTTAATCATGACAAGTAAAAAGCATCATTTATGCCTTGCTGGAAAGGCCATCATTACTTGGCATTGCGGTAGATCTTCTATTATCTCTGATAAAGTGCCGCATGCTTTGTGGGTTACTCAGTTCAAAAACTTGAGCAACATCAGGAAAGAAGGTTACAATTTGCAGAGAAACAGAGATGATAGCCCATATCCAAAGATGGGAGGAGACCTAAGGCGGGAAGAACCAGACAACACGTCAACCTGGAAAGCGATGCCAAAAGTCTGGGTGAAATTGGAGAAGGGCTCTCTTACCAGCTTCATGGAGAAGCTTGAGGACTATGACAAAGGTAGGGTTAACTTAGCCATTTCCAAGATTTTTGAAAACTGGTCTAATGGATCTTTTAAACTTTTCAGAGTTAAGTTTAAGCTGGATGCTGGGCTCATTTCCACTGTGACCAGAATGCCCCACACTAGGCTTAATTTCTTTTGAGACCTTAAAGTCTCCAACAATGTGGTTAACCTGTTCCCACGAAAAGAGAAAGAGAGGGCTAAAATTGGCAAGGCTACTGGGGGCTACTACGAAGCTGCAAACATCAAGAAGTTGTGGGGCTGGGTTCTGAATGCAATTATGGAGTACATCATGGTTGAAGGCCATTTCTCCAGGGCCCACACCTACCACTTCATGGTCTTAAACCATTTCAGACACAACAAAAAGGTATCCCTGCCCTACTACCTTTTTTGATCCCTCTCCAGGTCCCTCAACAAACACAAGATCAACCCTTCCAGCTCGATTCTCCACTGCAGGCTTCTGCTGCTCATCTATGAGCATTGAAAAACCCTCGCCCTATTGGAAAATAAGAGGATTTCTGCCTCTCTGGGTAAGAGAAAGATGGAAGAGGGAGAAACTAGCAAGGAGAAGGCGTCCTCCAGCAAAGAAAGGAAAAGTGTCCCTAGGTTGGAAATAGAGGACATTGTTAAGGAAAGCAGCGGAATAGAGACGAATGACTCCAACGGTGAAGATAGTTGGAAAGATGAGGAGCTAGGTAATGAGGAAGAAAGTGGCGATAATGAGCCTGGTCAAGAAAGCCCTATCCTCAGCGAATGCCCTAGTAGGGACAACAACCATCTGATGGAAGAAGTGGATCCCAACGATAAAGAGGAAACCGAAGTGAATTTTGAGAAGGAAATGAACAAAGACTCTGAGAAGGACCTGACTGAGGATAGGGATAGCGAGGACAAGGAAAGTGCTGGTAAAGGGCTTATCCTGGATAACCTCAAGAATCTTTCTGAGGCTAGAATGGATTCTGATAGATGGAGCTACGAGACTATGAAAAACCTAGAAAAGAAAGGGATAAATACAGATGAAAAGAGGGAGGATGAAAATAGAGAGCAAATTAATTGGAAGAAGGAAATGGAGAATAAGGTAAAATCGTTGGAAGAGGGAAAAGAAGTGATGAAAAATCTGATGGGAGTTATCCCAAGTATCCTCTCTGCTGTCACTAAAAACCTGGAGGACATCGCCAAGGTCTTTGATCATACCAACACTCCTAAACCAGTCATGGATCTTGACTTGGAGGAAGAGATCATCCAGACTGGAAGTGGTGATGCTACTTCGGTGGGTGGTACTGCGAAGAGAACCAGGGCCAGTATCAAGAAAGTTGTGGCTTCCTTAGCAAAGGATCCCCCTAACTTCAAAGACAACATCAAAGAGCTGTATGAAATCAGCAACACCCTGGCTAAAGCCCTGGAAAAAATCTGAATGCTAGATGGCCTGCTGGCTTTATGGGGCTTTCTTGGGTTTTCTTCAGTTTTTTGCTGGTTCTTTGTTGCTCTGATCTTTTCTATTTCTCGTAGCTTTGCTATTTAAGTTCTGCTTGTAAAGGGTTTTGGGGCCCCTTCAAAACTTTCTTTTTCCTTAATCAAAAACATATAATAGAATATTAATCTTTATACTTTTGTCAAGGTTTTTGTGTCAATAATATTATTAGCATCAAAGGTTGCAATACAACATACTCTCATAGGAATGTCACCAACATACATGTAAAATGTGAGCAACTGTAATAGCACAGTACTAGTTGCAAATTGATCATACAACCTATGTATAGATCCAACCCAAACATCCAAGAGGGGAGATTGAATACATGAAACAATGTGTGGTGAACCATAAATCATGGGCCAATATAGTGACCTAAATATAGACCCCAAATCTAGTTCCTAAATTTCAATACCCCCACCATCATGAGTCAATGTGCAAAAGATAGTAGACACTCTTATGTTGTTATAATGTTTCATACCTTCATTATAATCCACCCACCAATTGAGAACTATATTTTGGGTCCATAAGATCCCTCAAAATATTCTCTACCACATGTCATAACATGCATCATGTAGTTGGTCAAAGTTCTTGGTCAACAATGTAACTTCCCTACAATTATGTTGTTATACAATGTAGTATTTGTTACACTACTATCTTCATCATAAATTGTCTTACATATCCTTCAAGACAAGATATTCGTTTACACAATATTATACATGTTGTTAGTCGATAGGCTTCCCTTGTGAGAAAGCTCACGTACAAATGCTCAACAAATCTATCTCATGCATAAATACCTCTAAATACCATCTTTCTAGTCGACTATTTATACCATCTTATTGTTTGGCATTTTTGGATTCTTATAAAAGTGCAACCTAAAATCTACACTTAGTAGAGTTGAATGTATTTATGGTTGCATCTTTGGTTTGATCTTTGAGAAACATTTCTTGTCAAACTGTCTAATCAATTTGAATTCATGTATGGCTACACATTTGATTTGATCTCTAAATCTAATCAGATTTCTATTAGAGTTGATTGCTCAACACCACACCTCTCAAAGATCATCTACAATTGAACAATTGGCACAAAATAAGAGGGAATGAAATAGTTATAGAGGCCAAAGACAATTGACCCAAAAAGATAATTCATATTGATATTTAATAATTAAATGAATATATAATGTACAATGGATGCTTATTTGGAAAGCACAAAGAACCCCTGACCTATAACTATGAGAACTAAAAGAGCTAGATAAAGATAACTACAAGCTAGAAAATCTAACTACAAGTGAATCTAAGTGAAATTAAGCCAAAAATGATAACTCCTAGTTAAAATGATCTAACACCCCCCCTTAAGTGAAACTTAGGGTGAGTAAAACACTCTAAATAGATTAGTGTAGAAATGAGTCTCGACAATTGAAGGGTTGATTAGATACCCATGTACAAACCAATGAAGTCTATCTAAGGGGAGAAAATGAAAACAAACACTTGGGAAAAAACTCATCTACAAAAGTGAGAGATGTAATGCATAAAAAAAATGACTTGCAAAAGGAATGAAGGACTGAGAAGCCTCAAAGAAAAATGTACCAGAAGAATAAGAACATGAAGAATATCCTCGAAGCACAAAGAAACTGCAAACAACTATTGAATGATAACTGCTATAGTTTTGAATGAAGAACCTCCTCTAAAACCAAGATGATGATTAGGATCAAGAAGATAACAATATGCATGAGTGACCCCAACAAAACTACTCGAACAATCAGATGGAAAATAAAAAACAAAAAATCTATTAGTAGAAGATACATATGGCACACGAATCTACACGAGTGACCCCAATGACACTAATCAACCATGCAAGAGAAAATTGCTAGTTGAAAATATAGGTGCCAATAGTCTAAAGAACTCTGATCAATAGAAATTTAAGATTGCCTCCATGCTGAAACCAAAGAAGCATTAGCAACAATAGTAGAAACTTGCCCCCCATAATTCTGCCAAGAGAGATGTATGCCATGTCCATTGAAACTCTGTGTCACCATGAAATGCATGAAGGAGAATCTGAATGTGAATATGCTCAAGAAAGTACCTACAACTAAAAAAGGGTATGCAATCAATGCACACATGCATTGGACAAGAATCATTGATATTCAATATTGTCGTGGAGGGACACTAACTAAAAAAGGTGTAATAACAAAACAAAAGGCACTACACAACCCCCCATGGTATTTTATAATATAGTGCATGTACAAAATAAGACACAACAAAATGTGCAAAATCCCCCCAAAAAATAAACAAGAGTGGCACTTTATCTCAATGTGTCTACAAGTAAAGAAGTACTTAAAAAGGAAGCTCAAAATGTCCAAATAGGGCAAAAATCTGCAAATACATGAAGGACAACCCTAAAGAAGCCATCCGCAAAAAATAGAAGGGTTCAAGGAGCTAAAATGACCAAGTAATTGGCAATAAAGTGATAACACAAAAGATTGAATAAAGGTCACCTAAAGAAAAGTATGGAAAATATAACAACTGATCTAAATAAGTACCTCTGAGATCTTTCTGACGATGTGCAGAAGTCAAAAAAAAAAGTTTGTTCACCAAAGTTATGGCCCTAGAAGTGTGGAAAATAAGTATGAATTTGGAGGCCTGTAGAAGACATATGGACACAAATTTAACAAAACTATCACAATGTATATAGCAGTGCCAAAACAAGCTTTTTGACAATATGCAAAACTTGAAAAAAAGAGCTCGTATGACCAAGTTATGAGAAAAAAATGAAAGCATTTGATGGTTTGAGAGGTCAAATTGGTTAAACTAGAAAAACTAGTCAATTTTGCTAATGTGGAACCCTATTGACATGGCAAAAAAATTATACCTCCTACACAAAAAATATTCTCTGGAATATTCCTCCAACCAAATTTAGTGAGGGGGTTGCTAAAAATAGAAGGTGCCAAATATAAAGGGAACACCTTTTTTAGAGGACCACCAAAACTACCCCAAAGGAGGTGCTAATCAGGCCAACAAGTATGTGCATGTCTGATTTTTAGCATAAAATTGCGTACTCTCCCTCCCCTTTTTCCTTTTGAAGGTACCTTTTTTTAATTAAAAGTTTTTGAGCCTACTTATTAAAATCGGACCTTTACACAAAATTAACGCCTCATAAAATTTGCAAATGTAAAGATTTTTTTGGCTAATTAAAAAGCAGCAATGAAAATATTAGTACCTCCATATTTTTGAGCCCTTGATGCCCTATACAGAATCGTACATATTTCCATAACAAATCAACCCTTTAAAAAGCAATAAAAAAAATTTGGTTCATATTTTTGTGGTTTCACAAGTGATCTTATGTTTTTCAGGCCATCTGAGCACAATGGCAATGTCTATTTTACCTCAAAGTGGCTATATTTTGTAGCCACCTCTAGAAATCACCTTGTAAAATGTACCCTCAACCAATTTTACCCCAAATTTGAACTGCTTGGATTTTGACAAAATGACAATTGATCTTTAAGGTTTTTCAACACTATGAATGTGATCATGATGCCCATTTTGCTCCAAAGCTGATAAAATAATTTGCCCATAACCAAATCCATGAAAAATCAAATCCAGGACCGTATAATGCTTTTGAGTAAAGAAACCCTCAAAACTAGAGAAGGGGCTTGTCAAATACAATCTTCGATACCATGTTGAATTTTGCAACACAAAAGACTACAACACAAGTCTGTAAGAACAAACGAAAAAAAAAACACCTTCCACAAATAAGTCACTCTTAGTAAACTCAAGCCAAAAAATCGTAACTCCTAGTTAAAATGCTCTGACAATTTTAATAGCCCTAAAATATCATTCAATATTTTGAAGCAACAACTTGCAAGGATTTTGGTTTTGATTCATTTCATTTAAAAAAATTCTACTAAGATAAGGTTTTGTACATTTTTCCTGCAAACTCTACACCTTTTTTCTCATCTGCATCTTTGACACCATGAAATAATTTTTGCAATATCTTTAGGTAAGTGACTCACCATAGTTTCAAAGAGTTTTTTCATCTCATAGGTGTTGCATTTGAGTACTTAGAAGGTGTGCCTCATCCATTGATCATAAAACAATGGAAAAATTTAGAGTCTACTCCAAAAATCTCAATTCTTCATGTTACAAAAGCTACTTAGCTAACATACATTCTGACAAGGTTAATATTGGTGTAGTAAGTACATTTATTTTTTCTCTCATGGATGCAATTTTATTTTTTAATGTTATTGATGGAGGGAAGAGACATATTAGGGCATTTTGTAACAGTATGGATTAGTTCATGGTGATTGATTTGATGCATTTTTTAAAGAAATTCAAAACCATGGTGTAGGAATTTTTTTTTTTTGAATTGGTTTGTAGTAACCATTTGGCTAACTAGACCTTTAGCATTCGATTTATTGTATGCCCATGTGAAAGGGAGGCCTTATTGAAAGGAAAAATTGGTGACACTAACAATTATCATTAAGTACTACCCCAAAAACCCAAAAACCCAAATAAATGAGGCACTTCTCATGCAACTTTCTTCATGTGCACTTGAATCTAAATGAACATATTCAAATAAAGAAAAAATTGAATATCAAAAAAATAATTTTAAAAAATAGAGTTCATGCCTTTTTTAATACAAAAAACTTGTACTCTAAAATTATGCCAAATCTAAATGAACTCGATAAAAACCCTAAACCAATTTTTTTTTTTTTTTTTTCAATTTAAAAATAGATGAAAGTTTGACAATAAGATATTAAAATATATTATCTCAAAAGAGAGTAATATGTTCTTATTTCTTAAACTTTTAATACAAAAAATGCATTTTGTCTCCCACGTTGAAACTACACAATTTTCAAACCAAGAGCATAAAAATTTATGAACATAAACATCTTATGTCTATATTTTTATATACTTTATTTTATTTATAATAAATTCAATTATTAATTCTACCAATTTTAATTATTTCACTTTTTCTAAGAAATAATTTGTGAACATTTTTTATGTAACATTTAATAACATATTTTTTATAGTTAGCATTTTTAAAAAGTGATGCTTTAATTCAGTAAATAAGGATATATGTCCCAAATCCTTTTACAAAATAGCCTACAGGGCAGTACAAAGAGATGTCACAAGTAGTGAGACAACCAAAAAACTAGATGCTAGCAAGAATTGGAGTGTCAACTGCAGACAATAATGACTAAATCAACTCAAATAGAAATTGTGGGTTTTCAAAAGAACCTGAAAACCTTAAACCAAGGATACATTAAACTAGAGAGATGACAACCAAGGAGTTGGCTAACACTCTAAAAAAATGGATCAAAGTTACCTTGAGCTATAACAAGAAAATCCAAGGAAAAGGTAAGTAGAACAACAAATTTTGAAAGGAACCCTCAAACCTTATAATATTAAGAACACTTTGAATCGAGGGAAATTCAACCAAAGAATGGGCTAGAATAGCCATAACTAGTAGGTTTTTAAAGGAACCCTTAAACATTTTACCAATAGAATCATAATGAAGAAAAGATGTTTAAAAATATAAAATGGGACAACAGAGATACCAAAATCAGCAGAGAAGAAACCTAACTGCAACTAAGACTAGAGAGAGAATGGAAGTAGAAGTTTAGATAGCAAAAGAAATAGAAATAAACCAGTCACTCCAAGAGGAAAAGGTATCATCTTAGAGAGAAAAAACCATGTAATCTCTACATCTGAAAACACCTCAATAAGTTTAGAATAAACAAAACACACCAAATAGTCCTCCTTGATAGGACCAAGAACAAGACTTACCACATATTCCACCTCATTAGGACTAGGATAAAAAATATTCACAAAGTCCACCATTAGAGGACATGTAATACTAATGTCCATCATAGAATCCATCTCTATAGGATATACAATAGACAAAATAAGGAAACTAGCAACAAAATCCCCCTCAAGAAAACTAGATCCAAGCAAGACTCCCACAATTAGGTAGCATAAAAAAGCCTCAACAAGGGCCAAGAGAAGCTATAGAGAGGAAATAAGAGAGAATACACCCAAGAAATGGAACATACAAGCTCCCATGAAGAATCTCTATAAGCTAACTAGATTGTTGAACAATTCTCCAACCCATACCGCAAGAATAAGAATCGCCTCTATATGCAACTTTAGCAAAAATTAAGTGAGTTAGGATTCAAGGGCCCCTATCTATAAGAACCTATATCTCACCAAACCTCCCAAAAAAGAGTCACATATATCATCCATATTAGCTAGCATGAGGGGAGATAAGAACATCAGACATACCAAATCTGAGTAGACTGTCATATAATGGGTTGTGAGAACCATCACATACCCCAACATAGAGTAGGGACATGAGAATATCTAGTGAAAAAAAGAGAGACAACAACCCAAGATCAAGTGCCAAGAATAGAGGGTAGATTGCAAATAACAAGTCCAAAATGCCCACCAAAGAGAGGGACTGCCAAAACATCTCCGTCCCATTATGTAGGGAAATGGAGAAATTCCTTCAAAAGACTTCCAATGAATCCAAAATCTACCCACCAATGACCAAAACCCCACACCAAAATCGACCATGTAGAGGAAAAGAACAAATACCTTCACCAAGTCCAACTGAGTAGCTGGCCTTCAATCTAGCCAAAATAGAAAGTGCACTCACAGAGCCCAAAATATCTCTATCTGCACCTCTGCCAATGATCCCATAACTAAATTTGATAGAATAATCACACAAAATACCAAAGGAAGAAGCATATGATGCTAGAAAAACTAGCTCAAAAATCCTTTTTGCCAAGCAAAAAAGGTGGGTAACTACAAAGAACCCCTTGGAGAAAAAGGCACCCCATGTCTCCTACCATTACTGAGAGGGACCAACTTAGTAGTGATTGAATCAACCTCATCATCTTCATCATTTGTTTTCTCCTCTACAACCTCTTCGGTATTTGAATCCTCACCTCCGCTCACCTTCTCACTCATCACCCCTAGATATTGAACAATTTATTTAGAAAGAAATAAAATTATTAATTTTTAAACATATATTTGTAACACCAATATCTAGTGCACAAATATATTTTCATATTTTTTGTTTCAAGATTATTTTATAATTTATTAAGTGACACTTTATTTACTATAATTCAAACATAGGTTACTTCAATAATGAATAATTTTTTTTATATACATATATATTAACATCTTCTTCTTCTTTGTGAAATAAGAACACCAATACTTGGTCTACAGATATTTTAAAAAAAATTCTATTTTCCTATTTTTCTAAATATGTGAAACAAAGACATTGATGCTCGATCATTGAAAACCTAAATTCACAAGAAATAAACAAATATAACAATTAAATTAAATAAAAGTGGAGGGGTTAGATGGAACCCCTCAAGGTTTAAATGGTTAAGTTTTCTAAAAATTATATAAATTAGGATGTCCTAAAGTGAGACACTCTATTGTAGTAGCACTCATATGGAGTGAGGAGTTCATTTCTTTGTTTATCAACATATTCTAGGAATATTCTTTTAGAGGTTTGCTACTTGAAATTATTTTGGTGGAATCTTTGTTTCAGAATGATGGAATATTCAATATTCATCAGTTGATAATTGGTAGACATGAGATCCATAGCTTGTGCCTCTATTGTCATGTATCACTCCTAGGTTGCACGATCTATAATTTTATGCATATATAGGGCATGCTATTTTTTAATTTTAAAAAAATATATAAATAAAAAATATTTAAATTGTTTATTATTTTAAAAATCACACCATATCATTTGTAGATTGGCATAATCTTGATTCCATAGTGATAGTTTTTAATATTTCACTTACAAAATCCACATGGTCAAGAAGAGAAAAATTTTCCATGATGGCCTTGGGAAAACATGTACATGATTTTAATTAATTTACAATTGATCTTAAGGTTCTTGGACCTTTTTGGTGTGATGATTAGATATATTTTATCCCAAATGCTCCAACATTATAGCTAATTTTTGGATCTAACTGCCACCTCTCAACTTGAAACCATTGTGAATCTAGCCTTACATACCTAATTTAGATTAAAGAAAAGGTAAAACTAACTTCTTTGAAATTATTAACATAATGGTGAGATTATTTTTACACCAACAAGCTCCAAAATAAAAATTGGAATACAAATTCACAAAGATGAAACCCCCCAAATCTAGCATTTCTATATTTTTTTCAATTCTCAAGATCATCATTTAATACAAGAGAAAAACATACTCTATTTTTCAATAGCCACCAAGATTTGCAACCTAGATCTTATAGTCATATTTCAACAAAAAAATGTTAATTTCAATGCATACAATTAATATGAGTGCACATATATTTTTTCTTTTTTCTTTTTGTATCTATATGCAACATTAATATGATTTCTCAAACAACTATATTCATTAGAAAATAGGAAATAAACATAATAATAAATTAAATACAACCAAAATTATACTCATTGGAAATATTATTTTGAGTGATATAATCATAAAATTTACCTTTTCACATTCATTACATTTGTTGGTCCAACCCAAGGTTGAAATCCTAAAATATTAAGGAAAATTTATGGCCTAAGGTGGATAGGTCACTTTTAGGGTCTTCGTTCAAAGGAACTTCAAATGAAGGTACCTACATTCGAAAACATTCTAAGAACTTCAATAAAAAAATGTGTTTCTATCAAAAAATACAAATGTAATTTTATCTCAACTCTGCATAAAGCTAGCTATGTTTGAAAAAATACAAATGAAGGCGTTTTCAAGTTTTTCCCGCATCTAAATTGAAAAAACTAGTGTCCCAAGTTTAAAATGAGCACTATTATGGATTTATCCCTAAAAAAATGACTGGAAATATATGATGCCTCCAATGTGAAGTGCATGTAAATACAAGAATAATGTGTAAGGGAGAAGGTGTGATGTCATGTGCATGTAAAGACATGGTTTCATGTCTCATCTTTTATCTTGATTAAAATAAGTAAATAAAATTGATTTACATATTAATTAGTTAATTTTGATTAATTTTAAATGAATAAATATGTTAGAATAATGATGTATTTAAATTTAAAAATGAGAAAAAGATGATCTAATTATAATAGTGTATGCTGTTATTACCATGTATATATATCAATTATGATTTTCAAGACTAGCCTATTGACATCTGAATGAGTTTGAGTAAATGTTGGTTTGGTTGAAGATGGGAACATGGTTAAGAAGAGTATTATAGCAATATAGTAAAGAATGAATATGATGGGGACTAATGCAAACACCACTTAGTCTCATGTAGCAACTACAAATAAGAAAAACCATGAGCGGAGCAAGAGTAGGAGCACGAGTAGGAAAGAGAGTTTCACTTCATTCAAGTTTGAATTTGAATGGCCCTAGTGCAAGTTTCCCAGGTGATGGGGGTCTAGGGGTTTCCCCTGTGACTTGTCCCTTTGCCAAATCGGATCGTGATCCCACAGATGGGGCCTCAAATGATTCTTGGGATGGTTGTACCCTGCAGAATATAGCCAATGGTAAATCTGTCATCTCCGACAAATCTGGTGGTGTCGAGGGCCCCAATACTATGGAGGTCTTTTTTAAGATTCCATCTGCAGAGTGCAATAAGAAATGGGCTTCATTATTTGGGTCTAAGCTTAAGGATAAGGCTATTTCGCCAGTTCCGCATAAAGTTGACCTAGAGTCTAGTGCTTGCTATATCTCTATCCCAGACTCTATTGTGGATCAGAATATGTCTTACATGAACTTAGTCTTGGTGGGTAAGTTTGTAGGACCACGTCCCAACATTGAGGTTGTTAGAGCCTGCAGGTCTAAAAAGTGGAAGGGTAAGGATCAAATTGATGTTGTTGCTATGGCTGATGGTTTCTTCTCTTTTCCATTTGCTTGTGATGAAGATCTTCAATCTATTTTGGTAGGTGGTCCCTAGATGTTGGGCAAAGCCTCACTAGCCCTCAAAAAGTGGAAACCAGGATTTAATCCCACAGATTGGGAATGTAATGAAGCCCCAATCTGGGTCAAATTGCTAGGTTTACCCATGGAGTTCTAAGGAGAAGCGATTTTTGTGGGAATTGCAGCATGTTTTGGAGAGCTAATCTTAGTTGACCCAATGACTGTAGCTAAAAGACACCTTGTTTATGCCAGATTGTGTGTCAATATTAAACAATCTACCAACCTACCATTCAAGATTGATCTTTTCTATAAGTTGGGCAGATGGGTGCAGAAAGTGGAGTATGAATCCATCCCTTTTGTGTTTTTCCACTGTTAAAAAGTGGGTCATTGGGTCAAGCAGTGTCCTTCTAAGCCAAAGAAGGAATGAAGAAAGAGGAATGACAAACTACTTTTAGAGAAGAGGGATGCCCTACCCTCTGATCCTCCTCTAGAAGGATTGTGCAATGATTAAAATGGATCTGTTGATTCCTCTATCCCTCCCCTGATTGTGGAAGATGGGGTCATGCCTGGAGCAAGTTTTATTTCAAAGGTACCTGTGGTCCTTGATCCTAACCCTCCACTCTTGGAGGAGAATGTTTAGGAATCCCTTGTTGTGAATGCTCCCTGTGAAGAAGGGAATACTTTAAATGCTAACGGGACTATCCCAGATATTCCCATTCAACTAGTCATTGAAATGGGTAACTTTTTCGAAGCAAAACCCCAAGTTTCTCTCACACTAGAATCATCCTAAGAGGACCCTTGTCCTTTTATTGAGGTCAAACCCAAAAATAGAAGAAGGAATTCCCCTATTGGCCAATCTACTCCAGCCTCTGGGAGGGTTTCAACCAGAAATAGACAAAAAGAGGATTGTGGGTCAGATCCATGGGGGGGTGGGGAGGCCACCCAATGTAGTTAGTAGAGATAGGCAGAGTCGAGCTTCCATTGCAGATGGAGCCTAGAGAACGTTATCAGAAATGAGGATGGGATCCCCCTCTCTTACTAAATGAAAATTATTTCATGGAATATAATGTAGAAGTTGAGAAAGCCAACTTCACAGACCCCAAAGATCACCTGCATGCAAATAACCTGTCACAGAAAGAAGAGATGGAGACAAACAAGCAAGGGTGCTCTGAAAGCTGAAAAATGTATTCATCCCAGAGAGAGATAAATTACAAAGATGAATCCTTATAAAAGGATATTGTGCAACCCTAAAAGAAACCCTAATAGGTAGACATTTAATAATTAATATAATTATTAAATGTCACAAATGCAAAATAAAGTGAAATCTTAAGAGAGGAATAAAGGTAATTTAATCAACATGATTAAATTAAAACCTTTACTCTAACACCCCCCCTTAAGATGAGCAAAAGTGCAGTTACAAACATGTGCAAGAAAGCAAAGGTAACTACAATGCAAGAAAGTAAACTTGGGTCCCGGCAACAAGGCCTGATCAGGTACCCAATTACAACCAAATCTCTGTAAAGTGGAGAAATAGAGAAAACCACATGGGAACAAAAACTCTACTCCAAAAAGAGATGGAAGAACACCACTGAAGCATGAAGAACATGCAAACTCTGTCAAAGAATAACTGCTGATCTGAAGAACATCCACTGAACTAGAACATGACCAGGTAGAGAAGACTGTAATCTGCATGAGTGCCCTCAAATGACACTACTCGAATCAGGAGGCAAACAAGGCAAAACAACTAAAATCGAAGATACAGATGGCATGAGAAACCAAAGCCTGAAGAGCTGATCAATCGAACCACGGAAGCATTAGAACCAACAAGATAAACCTCCCCATAATGCGGAAGTGGGAGAGGGACAGGAACACTGAAAAGGACAGCCAAAAACAACTGCATGACGAAAAACCAAGAACATCAAAGGTGCTGAGACACATCATCATGAGGCGAATGTCGTGGAAGGAACACTCACTTGACAAAGGAAGATGGCAAACAAAGGCAAACATCAACCCCCTCATGGCACTGGATCAACAGTGCATGGACAACCAAACACAAGATATGCAAGATTCCAAGTAAACAATGCATGATGGCACTTTATCTCAGTGCGTTTGCATATATACAATGCTACAATGATAAGAAGTTTGGAAAATAGAAACGAGAATCAAAACAAAGACACCCTACTCAGAAAAGAGATCCCAGGACCTGAAACAACCACGATATCCACCAGAGTGCTGAAAAGCAAAAAATTGAATAAAATATGCATGGAGCAGAATCTGGAAAAAAAAACCATATTTCTGGAAATTACACAGAACACACTTTCCAAAAATATAAATTTTTCGAAAAACGGAGGTCGGATGCTCATTCTACGTCTCCCAGAGTGCAAAAAAGAGACCTCACTTTGACTGTAAAAAAACACTATAAAATGGCAAAATCAGAGATTATTAACATAATGGTGAGATGAATTCAAAATCTCTCACATTTTTCAGGAAGACAATAAAGTGACAAATTTATTGGCCAATATGGTGGTGGGCTACATGGTAGAAAAATGGTGGAGCAATCAGGACTCTTTCCCAAAAAACTTGTGCGACCTGGCATATGATGATACCATCCACTTGTGGTAATTAATAAAGAATAATCATGATTTGATTAAGTTGTTGGGGAAATGGTTTCCTTTCGATTTCCCTATTCGAAGATCTAGAAACTTCCCTTGTGCCTGGATTTTATGTCTTCTTGAGTGGCCCCTGTCCTTCTTCTGTTTGCAGACTTGTCTTGTGTGGCCCATTTCTTGCTTCTGTTTGGTGACCCAAACTATTATGGGTGGGGAAAATAATAGGCAAGAACAACCCACTTTTGATAAATGGAAGAAAAATAAGGAGGTGTGGCAGGAAATTGTTGATGGGGGGATGGTTCCCTCTTGGAAAGTCTCCATGGCCCTTCTCCTTTGCTCACATAAACGTTGGTGAATGGGTGGAAGAAAGGGGTTTTGAGGGCTTATGGTGCTGAATTTCAGGTGGATAAAACCCTGGTGGCTATGGTTACGGGTTTGGCTATGAATGGCAGAAGGTTTTATAGAGACAGAAAAATAGGGGAGGAAGACATGGCAAATTTTTTTGATAAAGATAAGGAGCCTTTAAGAGTTACTAAAATGGCAAATGGTGGCTACAATAGAAAGGACCTAGTGGCTCCCTGGGTGGATATGGCCAAATTCATTATGAGGTACATTACACTTGATGGCAGATATGCTAGTATCTTTTCTTATCATTTTACCATCTTAAATCACTTTAGGCTTGGCAAAGTTATTTCAATTCCATTCTATTTGGTTTCTTCTTTGGAGAATAGTCTAGAAAAACATGCTAAGAATCCGAATAATCTAGTCCTCCATGAAGGTCTTATTGTGCTCATTATGGAGTATGCCAAAGCCCATGAAGTTGTGCCCTCTCTCTCTGAGAAAGGCCAAATCCCTAATACTGATGTTCAAGATGTCTCTTATATAGATATAGAGATGGAGGATAGTGGGAGTGCCAAGCCTCTTGTTGACCATGATTACAAGTCGGTTGAAGAGGGTGAGATGTTGGTCACTCCTGGAACCCATAGCAACAAGAACCCCCCAGATGGGTTGTAAGTAAATATAAATCGACCAGCAAGATGGTTTCTCAAACTGAGCTTTATTCCAAAAAGAAGAAGTTGGTTGCTAAATACTATGGTCCCAAGACCTTGGACCAAGAAATCAAATTGGACATTCCTCTTCATGTCTTGTAGGAGAAGCAGGGGAATTTGCCTAAAGATGTGGATAGTGTCTTATAGAAGGAAAGTACTATGATGAATTTGGTGATGGAAGTGACTAGAAGGCAAGAGAACAACTGGAAGTGGGTGGAGAAGGAGATTGATACCCTCAAAGAGGGGATTAAGGAGATAATTGATATCTTCACTGATTCACCTGAGCCTAACAAAATGGAGAAGCTCATGATCATGACCCAGAAGCTTTCCTATGATGTCGAGGCTATGAAATGTAATCATGAGCGAAGAATTGAGAAGGTTGAGTAGTCTATGGAGGAGATCAAGAATAACCTTAAGAATTTGGTAGACATAAGAAAGGAGGCCATGAGAAATAGTATGGAGGGGTTGGAAAAGATCAAAGCCATGGTAGTGGAGTATAGATCCAATCTTATTGACAATGATTATCCTGATGACAGTAACAAAAAGAAAGAACTGGGCGGTGAAGACTATGTTGTGGGTGGCAATAAAACTACGGGCCCTAGTACCAGGACAAGAAGAAGGAGCAATAATAAGGCCACCTCCAGGTTCATTATGAAGGACTTGGAGGAAATCAACAAGGTTACCATCTAGAAGAACAAGGAGCTAGTGCACTCGCTTAATTGAGTGTTTGTCTGTGCTTTGTTTTGTTGCTTGTTGTTTCTTTCTGCTTTTGAGCTCAGTCTGGGGCGTTCCCCTATTTCACTGTTGGTTTATGTTTGGTTGGCTGATGGCCAGTTTCTGTAAAACTCTTGGTTTCGGGTCCATGTAAAACCCATTTATCTTTATCAAAAACTGCAAATAAGAAAAACCTAGTTTAATCTAGGGTGAAATATACTTAAATAAGACAAACCTTTTATTATTATATTTTTACTTGGAAGATAGAAAGGCATGTTCATGTTTACTTCTATTAGTGGTAGTTACATCTTTTCCACCACCTAGAAATATATGTTTTGTCAACTCTACGTAGAAAAAGAATGTGTTAGAGTTAGCCAAAATTTGAATATCAAAATGTTAGAGGTTTCAAATACATGGCTATGTTAGGCCCAATATGGAAAGCTAATGTACTGAGAGGGGAGGGGTGAATTAGTACTAAATTTTTTTTCTTGAATAATAACTTTACTATTATGCATAAACAAAACAGTACAGTAACATAAAATAAAGTTAAAGCAAATAGATAACAATCATACATGATTCACTCCATAACACATATATTTTGGTTACGTAGAAACTCTTGGTTAGAGAGAAAAACTATGGTGGGGATGGCACCCACAACTTCACTACTACAATAATAAAGAGTGCTCGGTTAGAGCTACATTTTAGCTATTTCTGATAGCTTACCCTGTTAGGAGTAACAAGATCTGTTAGATCTACCTTGCTAGAGGATTTTACAACATTTATTCTGAATGTTGCACCTGGTTACAGGCTTTACAATTTATAGACTTGATTAGAGTCTTTTACCCTGTTAAAGGTTTCTCTTTCAACTTCACAATATTACAATAAAATCATTACAAATATCTGCAACTTTACATTTGAAATGTTATAGCAGATTCTATGTGTTCAGAATAGATTACCTTGCTTATAGCATACCTCGGTAACCCATATAGTAACTCGGTAAACCCTTTTGTTTACTCTGTTCTTCAACTATTTTCTAAAAACCTTCTCGGCGACCTCTATGTCTCTGTAACAGTCTTCTTACACACACATATATACCCTTAACTCATGTTGTATAAATAGATCTCTTAAGACAGTGATCTAATTCATTGCTTTGATCTTACAAACATGATTCCTTGAATGAATAACTATACAAAATATTTCATTGGTTAGATTAATCTCAAAATCATACACAATCTTCTGGTGCAATTTCCAATGTAATAACGGTTCGATGTGCCTTGATCTTGTAACACATTTTCATATGCATGTCTAGGTTCAATGTATCTGGTAACACGTTTCACTCGGTGTATGTCAACTCGGTGTGTCATCTTTACTACTCGATAGTCATAAAAAGATATTCAGTAGACAACTCGGTGTATACTGCGTTCTGTGACTGCTTTCCTCTGTAACCGACTAGACTATGCATACTGACTTCTCTGTGTATACCGACTATATGATTCGGTAGTGCTAACCGACTAGAGTATATAGTATGACTTTGAATATAAAAACTAATGGCAATTTGATAAGTAGTAACAATCTCCCCTTTTGACATTATTTGAGATGTTTGACAAAACTACTTTCAAAGTCATAACTCAAAAATCTATATACATTGCAAAATGACTATACTTGACAATATATACAATAGTCAATGAAATAGTATATTTAGATATACTCCCCTTATCATTATACTGTACATAAATCTGATTTTGCATGCTCGGTTCTGTGCTTATGTGCTCTGCTTACTGTCCTTGGATACTCTGCATGCGTTGCTCGGTATACTCCCCTTGTATACAATACTCCGAATACTATATCAAAATTGTATCACCAAAACTATATCACTCCCTCAATATATTATATTACTCCCCTTATATAGTATCACTCCCCCTTTTTGACAAACATCAAAAACTTAATTTCCATCCAGGGGTGGTAACTGATCAAAAATAGATTTATACTTTTTCTGGGCATCGGTGAGAGTGACAGAGAGTGCATCCTTTACACTTACCATTAAAGAAGTTTGTGCTTGAATATCAGCCAATAGGGATATTAAGCCATCAAGAGTGCTTCCCTCTTGTGTAGTAGATAGGCATGTAGCTTGGTTAATGTGTTCTTGAACTGATGAAAGATGAGGAAGGAATAGTGTCTGGAGTGTCATTATATCCATCTTGATCTTGTGTTCTTCATTTCTTAGTTCCAATTGTTGAGCCATGAGCTGTTGAAGCTTGGTATAAAAATTCTAAACGGAATTGGGCTCAGGGGTCAACTTATTTGAGAGATCGGTGATCTCTTTCTCAATTGCATCAATTTTATTCTTGATATCTTTAATGAATATAGAAAATGTGCAAAGTTTCTGAAAAAAACAAATAATATGCTTGAGTTGAGGGGACAACTCGGCAATGAATTTGACAAGCTTGACTTTGCCAATAGCTAGAGCTTTTTGTACTTCTTCTATCATTTTTGCAGTAAGCTCCTTGTCTTTTAGCTTGCTCAAGTATTTTGATGCATCAACTATAGATGTTTCTATTTGATTAAGGAGTTCATCCAGTTGAATGTGGATGGCTGCATCGGTTGACACTGTAGTTGAAGGTAGCATATCTGTCAGCAATGTCTTCACCTTCTGAAGTACTTTATTCTTCTTTTGTGTGGCCATCTATTTTTCTTGTTCAGCCTTTGCTTTGCATAGTTCACCGAAATCAATAAGTGCTTGCCCCTTTAATTTTGAGATATCCACATTGGGCAACACTACTGGTTTAGATAAATCAACTTTGAAGCTATGCTTTTTCACCTACTTCTCTTTACCTTTGGTCGGTTGGACCAAGACAATAGCTTGAGAGGCTTTCAAACCCTCGGTAGGTTGCTTGGTAGAGGCAACACTTTGGTCGGTTCCTATAGCTACTATGGTGTCTTTCGGTGCCTCGGTACTGGGTGTCTTAGCAGCTACATTTTCGATGCTCGAGGGTGCTTGAGAGGTCTATTCTTGAGTTGTACCTTCTGCTACTTCAGACTGGTGACCTTTGGTGCCTTGTGTTGTACCCTGAGGAGCTTTGGTAGATACAGGTTGATTGATCGGTGGGTAAGGCTAAACTTGTTCTAAAACGGATTCACTAGATATAAGTTTTGCATATGTAGTGCCTTCTATCATTTCCTGCTCTGGTTCTTATGCATCCATGACATCTTCATCAATTTGAATAGTGTCAGCCGGGTCTTGCTTGGTAGCATCAAGACCATGCTCGGTGACATCAGGATCGTGTTCGGTGACATCAACAATTTCAACTTTAGATTGTTCTTCGACATCTTTAGTTTTGAATATTTCCTGCCATTTTTCTTTTGTCTCATTTTCTATATCAATATACAGCCCATTCATCAGTTTTAAGGCTCTCTGTTTGACAAAAAATTTTGAATTGTAGGTTGTCAAATGTTCCTTTATTTTTGCTACAGACATATTAGGAAATAGATGGACTAGACTTCTTTCTCTGATTTGTTTCTTTGAGTCCATTGCATATTTCCACCTATTATCAATATGCAAGTAAAGTTCATTTGGAAGTGACTTTACTAGTTCTAATGGAGCTAGCCGAAACTTTAGAAGTGTGCAAATAACAGCTTCTTCAATTTGTCTCTTCTCATCATTATTTCTAGTCTCATACTTGACATATCTAAATCCTGCAAATCCACCATATTCTTTTAGATTGGCATAGAAGTTTTCAACACTATGAATATTTACCTTCTTGCTCTTTATAATCTGGAATTTGTTTGCATCTTCGGATTCTGTATCACTAGACTCTTTTGCCAGAATGAGTCTCTGAGTAGATTTCTTGTAGGTCTTGGTTACCTTGGGAGCAGTAACACTCTTTTGTTTCTTACTTGTTGATGCAGTTGATGCTCTTGTATTAGGTCTCTTTGTTGGAGGTGGAGTCGGTAGGGCCTTTGAAGTGTCCAGTTTCTTTCTTTTCAACACTTTACCCTTAGGCAATTTAGTGCTCAATGTTATTGCTGCCTCTTGAGCTTCTGATTCCTCTTCGGTGATGGCAAGAGTGCCTTTGACAGGTGTGGAGGAAGATTCTTCTCCGAATTTCTCTGTTAAAACCTTTATCATCTTTGTTGCTTTTCTTGTAGCCTTGGGTACTACAATGCTCATTTTTACTTTTCCCTTCACCTCTTCATAGGTTCCATACCTCAGCTCGGTAGCATGCCTTGGTAATGTAAGATATGCATCAATTTGCTGTTGTGTGATATCAAAGTCAATCTCGTAACCCATTGGTGGAAAAGATTGAGTTCTTGGTTCCACAACATTCACATAACAGTAATCAGTATCTACCTCAAAGCATATATCATCCTTATATTTCTCCACTAGCTGGGGTGGAATCCGGTACCTATTGTGCATCTTCTCTTGAAATTCACTGAAGTAGTCATCCATTATATCATTGAAATTATCTCCCAACTTCTTGATAAAGTCATTAATTTGATGGGTGATTGGTCGATGTAGCTCCCAAACTACTTTACCAACTGATGGAAAGAATTTCTCAAAGTAGAAAAACATGCATACAAGAAGTGAACCAAACTTTAGTGTATTTGCCAAGTTGTTCTTTTTCGGCTTCCTTATTGTGTTCAGGTTCTCAAACAAGTTCTTCAATAACACTTCACATAAGTCAACTTTCATTCCCTTTTTCACAATTTTATAGGCTAAGTCAACTGAGGCACAGGGTACACTGTTTTCCCTTGTAGATTGGAAGAAACAGTAACCAATTACTCTAATGGCAAACTTAAGTTCTGCATCAGTGACATTGTTCAATTTCAGTCCCCTGTAATCAGATTCTACTCTGGTTAAACTGATTAACTCCTTCTGTGATATCATCTTCTGAGCTCGTGCATGATCATAGATAGGATAACCGGTGATCACGTGAATGATTTCCTTGGTGATTTTGAATGGTTTCTCTTCTAGCCACATGAAATCATCATGAACTATGCTTAGAACAAACTTAACCCATTGGGGCTTCAGCACACGAGGGTAGGTTAAGGCTTCAGTCAATCCCTTGATTCTGATGTGTTCATACTTGCTGTTTAATACACCATTGGTACATAATTCATCATAGGTGTCTCTAATCTCAACATGACCGAGTTCTTCAACACGACATTTGGTGAAGAATCTCACATCTTCAACTAACAAGACTCGATCCGGGATGAGTGAAAAGGCAGTTTTGTCATCCAGTTCAGAGGCGACTTTAGGAGTCAAAGTGTATTTCAGTGAGGGCTTCTCTACATTCTTGACAACTATGGGATCTTGGATCTTGGGCATCATTTGTAGATTTCAGGTAAAAACTTAGCAAACTATCCTTAGGGTTTGATGGTTTACAAATGACAGACGCTTCACACTTAGCAGATAATAACAATTTGATAAGATCGGTAAGCTAGCTTAACAGTGTGATGAGATTTGATGTAAATACCTTGAATTTGCTTAGAATGAGGTTTGATCGCCTTGGAATCGCTTTGCTCTGCTCTTTCAAAAAATTGGTAAGTGTAAATGACCGCGAAAATGCTTTTAAGTACACAAAATACCTTATCAAGCTCCATGCAAGTTAGGTCAAAGATATTAAATGCACTCGGTTCACCTTTTAACCAATTTCCTCTCTTTTTTTGTTTTAACCGAGTAACCAAATTTCCTTCATTTACTGACTTGACAGGCTTCCTGTATTCACCGACTTGACAGGTTTCCTGTAAAGTACTTTTGATAGAATTTCAAACTTACTAATGCATCTTAACTATGCAGATTTTGAATTTTGTACATAATAGAATAGGAACTATTATGATTTTAACCTTCAGAGAATGCAGTCCCTTCATACCTTTTCTGATTAATTTGGAATAGGTGCACCTAACTCGGTAGGTAAGGTGCTTTCTTCATTTGACACAATTTCCTTCTTTTTCCAAATCATCTTTAATTTTTCTTTTATTTCTTCAGTGTCTCTTCTAGGTTGATCTCTACAATCTCCAGCTAAATGTCCAACTTTGTGACAGTGAAAACATGCCATACCAGGATTTCTCCATGATCTTCGGTTGTTTATTCCAAACCTTATAAAATAGTTGGCACTTATATGTCCATATCTTCCACAATATTCACACCATATACTTGTGTTGTAATCCCATGGTACTACTACATATTGTCTGTAAGGATTTGTGTGAGTTAGGTAACCTCTAGTGTTTTCTCGGTGTGCAGACCACATGTAGTTCTTTTGCTTAAGCCAGCACTTCTCAGTACTATGTCCATATCTATTGCAGTTTCTACAAAACCCTTTGTATTTTGCCTTCTGATAGTTGTTAACAGACTTTGTCCTACATTGATTAAATGTGTGACCATATTTATTGCAATTGTAACAATAACCATTGGACTTAGTGATATTCGGTTGCTTACCTTTTCTGATTTGGCATATGTTGGCAGTATGACCTTGATTTCCATAGTAGTAGCAAATAGGCTTCTTTCTTTTGATGTTATTCCTGTTTCCAGCGTGCTTTGATGATTCTCCTCTCTCGGTAGTATGAATTCCTTTCTTGGTAGAGTCTTTTCCTTTGTAACCGAGTCCTGCATCTTTGTTGGGTCTTCTTGTATTCAATTGCTCATCCAACATCTTTGATGCTTCATAACTCTTCTTCAGTGTTTCTTTGGATTTCTTCTCTATTTCAAGTTCATCGGTCAACCTTGATACTTCGAGTTTCAATGCTTCATTCTCATTATTCTTCAGAATTGCTTCATGATGTGCATAACCTAGTTGATCTGTCATATTTTGTTGAATCCCAGTCAACCTTATGATTTCATCATTTTTATCAGATACTAAGACTTCAAGTTGTTGTTTCTCTCTTTCTAGATCTCTTTCTTTATCCTCTATTGTCCTTAGTGCATCTAGATTTTCAGTCATTTGTGTGCTGAAATGTTCATGTTCTCTTTTCATTGCTTTTAGTTGATCAACCAATGCTTTGTTCTTTTCTTTCAACACTCCAATCATTTCTTCAGTTTCTTCAGATATACTATTCTCAGATGATGTCTCAATTTGTTCCACTAACTCTTGAGAATCCTGCAAGTCATCAGATAATCTTCTTCTTACTTTCAGAGATTTTTGCATTTGCCTTTGCATGTCTGCAATCACTTGATTAGCATGATCCAGCTCTTCTTGCAGATACACAATCCTCCGAGATTGTTTGTAGCCTTCCATTGATAAGATCTTTCTCTTTAGGTAGTTAAACCCTTTTCCAAGATTCAAGCTCTGATACCAATTGTTAGGCCCAATATGGAAAACTAATGTACTGAGAGGGGAGGGGTGAATTAGTACTGAAAAACTTTTCTTGAATAATAAATTTACTGTTATGCATAAACAAAATAGTGCAGTAACATAAAATAAAGTTAAAACAAATAGATAACAATCATACATCATTCACTCCATAACACATATATTTTGGTTACGTAGAAACTCTTGGTTAGAGAGAAAAACTACGGTGGGGATGGCACCCACAACTTCACTACTGCAATAATAAAGAGTGCTCGGTTAAAGCTACATTTTAGCTATTTCTGATAGCTTACCCTATTAGGAGTAACAAGATCTATTAGATCTACCTTGCTAGAGGATTTTACAACATTTATTCTAAATGCTGCACCTGGTTAGAGGCTTTACAATTTATAGACTTGATTAGAGTCTTTTACCCTGTTAAAGGTTTCTCTTTCAACTTCATAATATTACAATAAAATCATTACAAATATCCGCAACTTTACATCTGAAATGTTATAGAAGATTCTATGTGTTCAGAATAGATTACCTTGCTTATAGCATACCTCGGTAACCCATATAGTAACTCGGTAAACCCTTTTGTTTACTCTGTTCTTCGACTGTTCTCTAAAAACCTTCTCGGTGACCTCTGTGTCTCTATAACAGTCTTCTTACACACACATGTACACCCTTAACTCATTCTATATAAATAGATCTCTTAAGACGGTGATCCAATTCATTGCTTCGATCTTACAAACATGATTCCTTGAATGAATAACTATACAAAATATTTCATTGGTTAGATTGATCTCAAAATCATACACAATCTTCTGGTGTAATTTCCAATGTAATAATGGTTCGATGTGCCTTGATCTTGTAACAAATTTTCATACGCATGTCTAGGTTCAATGTATCTGGTAACACGTTTCACTCGGTGTATGTCAACTCGGTGTGTCATCTTTACTACTCGGTAGTCATAAAAAGATACTCGGTAGATAGCTCAGTGTATACTACATTCTATGACTGCTTTCCTATGTAACTGACTAGACTGTGCATACTAACTTCTCTATGTATACCGACTACATGATTCGGTAGTGCTAACCGACTAGAGTATATAGTATGACTTTGAATATAAAAACTAATGGCAATTTGATAAGTAGTAACAGGCTATAGGTTCATTCCATGCGAGGGGATCAACCCATCAAATAGTAAGACAAATATAGTTCAAATCACATTATTTGACTTCAAGGCATATAAGAAGTTACAATTTTGAGTCATGGCTCTTGATAGTTATAATTATAATAATTGACAAATAATTAGGTCATAAAATGGTAAAATCAAATAGGAATACTATGTTCTATAATAAGTCCATGGTTACATACAATAAATTAATGGTACATGGGAATGTAGGTATATGTTGATAGGATAGGGGATATGTACATTTAAATATGTATAAGAAAGTAGATAGATGGCTTCTCAATAAGGATGGCACAAAGAAAAATTTGATGGAGCATCAAAAGGAAATCCGGGTGTCTCAAGGGCAGGTTTGGTAATCAGAGACTAGTTGGGGAATGTCTTGGTGATGGGAGGACAAAATTATCGGAGGGAACAAACAATGTGGTTGAGGCTAAAGCAGCTATGTTGGCCATTCAATGGGGTATAAACTTGGGGATTCGAAACTTACACCTAAAAGGTGATTCCCAAATAAGTATTAATGCAATAATAAAAGGAGAAGCCCAAGCTTGACATATCAATAAATTTGTTTTCACTATTACAAATGATTTAAAATTTTCAGTAATTACTACATTTCACATGTGTGAAGGGAGGGTAATGAAGTGGAAAATGTACTTTCCAAATGGGTGACATCATTTTATGAAGTGGATGAAAATCATGTGGAGGGTTTCAAAGATCTTACAAAGGACGATGTGGGCAGGGGTGTATAATTTGGCATTTAAGTACCATAATTGTTTTGCAATCCAAGAATGTAGGGAAGGTGATGGGGCCATTATTTAAAGGTAATCGGGCCCATTTGTGGTTTTTCCTAGTGTTGTAGTTGTCAAGGTGTTGGTGAGAATGGAAGAAACCTTTATGCTCTACACGTCCAAGTAGTAGTTGGCATTTATAGGCGATGCCACTACTAAAAGGATCAAATGCATTTTCAAGTATGGAGACAAGGATTTTCTACAAATAGTAGAAACCATTCTAGGTGAGTTATTTCTAAAGACCATGTACAAATACCACACAAATTTTGATGTAGTGACCATGGTGATGGCATAGGGGTTGGAGTTGGGTGAAAAGAAGGATGTTTTGGTGCAAGTTTTGAGGGGATGCGTTGAGGTGAGTAGTTGTGTGGGTTGAAAAAATTGCTTGAAATGGTCATGTCGAGAGCATGCTTTGATGTTGGGGAATGTATTGACATTAATTACATACACAAATTGAGGGAGTTGGTGCCATTTATCCATTGGACTTTTGGAATTGATCATGATGAGTGCCGCATAGAGGCCACAATTGGTTGGGACTCATTAAATCTTTACCCAAGGGAGAGAGAAGTGGAATCTCGTGGAAATGGTGTCTATGGACCTGTAGTGTAGAAAGTGAAGGTGAAGGGTAAGGGAAAGGGAATGGGTTCAATGGTGCAGGAGCACCCTTCCAAGCTCTTCCTCCTTCTTTGTTTTGTTGGTGTTATGCTTCTTTTGAAGCCATTGTACATGTAATAAGGGCCATGAGCTCATTTGTTCTTCACTAGGTCCTAGTTTTAGGTCCTTAGTGTTTTTGTTGTGATTTCTTGTGCAGGAGAGGTGGAGTGAGCCTTAGATGTGTGCTAGGATAGCCCAAAATAGGCCTAGGAGTCATGAAAAGCAACAGTGGCAAAGTTGCTCAAAAGATGCAAAAGTTGCATGACAACTTTTAAAAGTTGTCAAGCAACTTTTCCACCCAAAAGTTAAAGGACCCTTGTTGAGCGTGGAGATCCCTAGTTTTGGCACACAGACCGAGGAAAAGGTGGTATAAGTAATTGCAAACCCTAATTGGATGGGTGGGATGTTAGACATTGTACGACCAAGCAAGAAAAGCTTGACTGTGACTGTTTGTTGGTTACCAGTCAGTTTAAATGAAGCTACTGAGCAAGTTTATGGATTGAATTGCATGTAAAACTGTGTGGAATGTCTTCTATGGTGTAAAAAATTTCATTGTGAGCAATTAGGTTAGGTTTTTATTTACCAATTGAGTGTGTTTGTAAATAGTTTGTAAATTGCATTGTCACTGTCCAGTTTTGGAATGGTTTGTGTAAATAGATGCATAACTCCATTCCCCATTGTGGAATCATCATGAAACCATGGGGAATGGAAGTGAAGACCCTGTACTATAGTTCCATGAAAGAAGGGCCCTTGAAAATGCAGGGAGGCCATACAAAGACCCACTTCTAGGCAAGACTGGACAGTGCCCGACTAGGAGAGGTCAAGTTGCAGAGGTCTTGGAGAGCAAGGTTGGTTTGAGGAGAGTGCACCCTTTGGAGGAGGCATAAATGAGTGTGTGAAGCATCATTGGTGTGAAGGAGGAGCCTCCAAAAATCCAAACAAGGAGGCTAAAACTCAAAAACTTAGACTGTGACCCAGGTAGACCATTAAACCCTCACAAAAACCCTTAAAAACCCCAAAATTCACCCTAGGCACTGTACGGCCACCTGGAGGCCCAAGACTAAAGAAATCATTGAGCCCTTGCCAAATGAATGGTAGTCCATTTTGGGAGTTTGGGTAGTTTGTGCATCATTTGTGAGAGGAAGCCCTAAAGGACCGGGTAGGAGGCCTAATTGGTCCTAAACCTTGTAGCCCTATTTTGTAGACAAAACACAAAATAGTGAAATCGGTAAGGAGTTGAAGGCTTGAAACCTCTTGGGGGCACATGAATGGGTGGAAAGACCATGAATTAGACCTGAAATAACCTTGCTAAGACCTTGGAAGGTGTAGAACAAGCCTAGCCCTTATTAGCCATAGTAAGGGGTTTTGAGTCTCATGAAGTAGGTGAGACCTTAGGAGAAGCATTGCAACTCATTGGTGGGTGGAATTGGGCAAGATCAGAGGATTCCTTAAGAAAAGGAAGTCCTAGAGACCCTAGGGTGTGTAGAGAACACCAGGTGATCCAAGGAAAGGATCCAAGAGCATAGACTAGGCTAGTCTATCCCTAACCCCATCCCATCATTCGAGGAGGCTGCTGTAGTAGAGTAATTATGGAACCCACTAGAGTTATGATGGAAGGACTCGAGATGCACAACACAGGCGAGGGTTTGAGCAACTTCATGTAGAGCATGCCCTAACCCTGGGTTTATTAGAGATTTTATGTTATTTTTGTCAAATTTTTATATGAAATGTGTGGCCCAATTTTTAAAATGAGGCCGGAATGTAATTAGATGAATACACATAAATTTGGTCCAAAAGATTGTAATGTACTTCTCAGTTTGTTCTCGGATTGTGGTACTTATTTGTAGGTCGTCTATAGTTCTGAGTTGATGAATCTTTGTAATGGTGTTAGTTTTCCTCCCACATGTGTAAGGTTGGCTCTTCTATTTTCTCATGTCAACTAGTATTTGCTTTAATATCTAGTTTGTTGTCTGGATCTATATGCTTGGTGTTCGGAGATATGATGGGTGTCTGCCTGTATGGCTCAGGTGGTTTATAAAAAAATTCTTCTACTTTAATCATGTAATCACATACTTTATACATCAATAAAATTATATTTATTACCAACCAAGAAAAAGAAAGTAGGTATATGGTATGGGGAAGGGATCTAAATTTGCAAAAAACTATGTATATCCAAATGTAATAAGTTACTATACATAAAATGGATATAAAAATAATGGGAAAATATCTTGGACATGCAAATTTCATTATTACAAATGTAATTAATTATTATTTTTATTGGTTAGAACTGATAAGGTTAAATGGTATAAATAATTCATGCATTGTTATCTAAATTTAAGCAACACATTATCATTTTAACAACATATAAAGTTTTACAAAAATTAGTCTATTTTATTTTAAATAAAATCAAAATTACAATAAACCAACAAATCAATCAAGCTCTTCTATATTTAAGTATATAAAAAATCTTCCATATTTTCTTCAGTCATGTTTAAAACAAAATTTTCATTTCTTCTCATATCTTGCTTTCATTTTCTATATACTTTTTATTCTAAGTAGTTGTTATAGGAAAGTATCAAGATATAAATTGAAGTGTGTCATTTAAAAATATTCATTATTATACATATGATTCTTGGGGTAATTATTTGTGCTAACTGTGAGATTTTGCCAAGATCAAGAGGCAATGGAAAGCACAAATAAGAGAGAACAAAATAGATGATAGTAATAAATTGTATTCTATCAAGATGCAAAATATGATAAACTGGATCATTACAAGATATAGATTGATTGCCTGTACAAACAATGTAGATGAGTCTACTTATATAGGAAAGGATAGGGATATGTGAGCACACGAACATGACAAGTGGCTCAATAAGAAACAAGGGTAGGTAAGAAATAGGTGTGGGTAGGTAGGAGAAACAATATAATATTCAACATAAGGTGGAATGTAACAACAAGATAAGATCAACACCATAAGAGGTGGAAATTCTCCTACACACACTATCCCAATGTGGCACAAACACCCAAGTGTCTCATACCCAAACTACTATGAAATGCATTTCCTAAGTAAACTTAAGTAAAGTGTAATAATATCCAAGATGATTAATTATTTACACCAACACTAACAATGCATTCATTTTTTTGTAGGTGAAATTTCTCAAGAAAAAAATTATGATAAGAATGAAACAACTTTAAAAATTTAAAATATCTAATATATCAAGAAAGAAACATTCTTGGTAGAGTCTAATTTTTATAGTTGATCTTTATTGTTAAGTAATTTTTTTACATTGTTATTTATTCTAAATTATTTATTAAGTTGATTGGTCTTTGTTCTACAAGTGAATTTGAATGGTTCAAAAGAGCTCATGAAAGGTCAAATCTTGATTAGTGCAAGGCCCTCACATTATATGAGTCGAGACTAGGATTGTGCCCCAAGTGACTTTGAGAAAATGAATATATCTTTGAGTCCTTAATTTTCAACCAAAAAGATTTCAATCTAAAAATCATAATTTATGATTAAAAAAATGTGCTAATTTATTATAAAACCCTCCAACAAAAAAGTTTCCCATTGAATATCAAAAAATATATAAAAAAATACATATATTATAAATTAAATATTATTATTTTTCCAAAGGAATTTCATTATTTGAGATGCACAACCTACTTTAGCTTTAGAAGATCAATGGTTGAGACCACTTCATAAACATGTAAGATAATACAAATCATCTTTCCTTTTCAAATTCCTCCTACAAATGGCTCTAACTTGTGACATTGGTGTTGCACATCCTAGTTTCTAGTGTCTTCTCCATTGCCATCACTTGTTGCTATCTCACATCAAGTATAGATCCCCCTCTACCAACTAAGACCATGAGCACTAATCTCTTGGCTACTTGGTGATTATGTTATCCATGACACTTCTCTTTCCTTGTAAACTTGAAAAATTCCAATTTAAATTTCATTTGCAACCTTCTTCTATATTTTTAAACCTAATTTCTAAGATTTCTAAGACATATTGATCAAATTGAATTTAAATAAATGAGTTTATTTTTTAAACAATGTCTGTTAAACTTTTTAACATGGCCAATTATGTTGGCATGACACACCCTTTATCCCCACATGAAACACTTTAACCCAAATCTATGAATCGATGAGGTCACAAATGAGGGAACCTGTCCCCATCTAACAAAGCTAAGACTCAAACTTGCTGTAATGAACCACTTAACTTAATCCAAAAATCTCAACTGATTTTTTTTTTATGATTACTTATTCCCACTTATTCTTAATTGTGTTTGATTCAATCGCATACTCTAGGCATCTATCCAAACAAGATAGGCATCCATCCAACTAGGATGGGTATCTAACCATATAGGTTAGGAATATGTCCATACGGGACAAAGAATTTCATCTATCCAATTCGGGATAGGCATCTACCCAAGCGGAGTAGGCATCTATTCCTGAAATTAATTGGTTTTGAGATTCTTTTCCTGAAATAATCCCATGCAAAAATGACTATTGTCATAATGGGGGTTACGTGCAAAAATTTGAATTTGAGATTCTGTTCTAGAACCTTCTCATTTCCTCCTACAACATGTGCTAAATAACATATTGAGAAAATAAGTAATTTTTAAATTAATTTCATGTAAAATGATTGTTGTCATAGTGGCAGTTACATTTGACCATGCATTAAAAATCTGAATTTGAATTTTCTTCCATTTTATCAAATTTGAATTTCATAACTCATTTGTCATAAAAAGGCCATGAATATAATTATTCTTGTCATAGAACAATTTTGTAACCCCCATGTCACATATTTGCTAAATATAATATTTATTCCTTAATATTTTGAAATTGAATTTTTTTTCTAGAATCTTCTTATTTCTCCTACACCATGTGCTCAATTAGAATATTTTTGAAATAAATAATTTCCAAGTAAATTATGACCTCACATGCAAGTCACCACTTATTACTCATTTTTATTTAAGATTTTGACATTATTTAATTTATCATTTCTAACTCATAAAAGTAATACTAAGAATAATAGTAATAATAATAATAATAATAATAATAATAATAATAATAATAATAATAATAGTATTATTAGCAAGTTTTATCGAAGTCTGAAAAGAGGGTTATGAGACTCGCAAGAACATTGGATTAGCAAAAGCACATACCTACAATCACAATGATCCAATGGGGGTTTGAACCTTGGTCACAACCACAACAAAAAACCCACCGACACACTATGGGAAGAACCTAATTTAAAGAGTTGATTGGATGATAAAATAGAACATGGTATTTGTCCTTGGAAAGAAAAGTGAATTTTAATAACATTTTCATAATCTATTCAAGTTATTTGTATTGAATAATTTGACTTTAAACACTGATTTTTTAATTTACAACATTAGCTCATAGGTTTTGACCAAACTATTTTTTAAACAATTTAAGGCTACAAAGATTAAAAAAATGCACTTATACATCACAGTGGAAAATAACTATGGAGATAGGATAAACTAGGTATAATGCATGTTTTAGGAAATTCAAGACGGGCATGTTTTATATATAAAATTAAAGGATGAATTCATGGGATATTAATTTTTTTAGTAATAATTAAATCTACTATTACCTTTAAAATAAATTAGGAGAAAAATTATGGTTGAGAATTGAAACAATTTGACTAATTATATTTATATTAAGTTCCCATTCATAATGAAATATATTTATGTTTTTTTTAAAAAATAATTTGCTTATAAAATCAAAGGTGATCATTAAATCTACTATACATGTCATTTTTTTTTATAGAATAATCAAATAAATGAATTCCAAATTAAATAAACTAAACATATCCCATTAGATCACTTATAGGTGAATCCCTACCTAGGGCAGACAATAAACAATAGTTAAAAATATCATGAAATCATATTATTCAAAGGCTAACTAATGCATATTTTATAATCAAATGAATTTAAATTAGGGAAAGGGAGACTCATGATATCCCCCCTTAAAGGCAATACCATCGTTAGCACTAACATAAGAAAAAATAATATGACTATTAGGTTCCTTTTCCAAACTTTGTGGCTTGCCTTGGTGACCATCTACTGCCTCAAATGGTTCCTCCAACACTATTCTATTAGCTTCTCTTGACAAAGATGCTTCATCATGGACTGTAGTCCACCAGAAGAAGAAGAGCCAATATCTTATTATTTAGAACACTTAGCTTGCTACATTGGGTCCATTGTTGGGTCCTGACTCTAATTTTCATTAAGCTTGATGTTTATTTTTGTCTATTTGTTTGGTTTGTAACTATCCCTCTATTTGTAATTGTTCTCTAAATGACACCATCTTTTTTGTTTCTTGGTTGGATCTCTTGTTCTTACTACTTTGGTATTTGGTTCATTGGCTTGTGCTCCAAACATCTTGATCTGACTTGTAATGGGGTTGGGCCCTTCCCCACTTACTTTAAATCAAAATATAATAAATAATAAATGAATGAATTTAGTACCTATCATAAAGTTAATTTTTAAACAAATAGAAAAATTATTCTCTCTAAATTCTTAATCTTCCCTGGTGTTGCTAAATCTCATTTGGTCCCATTATACCAACACTTGTTGAATAATGCAATTTTGTAACTTAATGTTGTAGTAGCCTAAAATGTGGATTTTTTTAGTCTTATTTTCCCTTCCTTGACTTGAAGATTCTACCAATTTACCACATGAGAAAGATAAATAAAATATTTACACAATATTTCAACATGAAAATTCTTGTGAATCCTTGATAAGGAAGGTAATAACACCAAGTAGTAAATTATGGGTTTAGCCACTTCAAGAATTTTGAATGGCCTAACAAACTATAGAGCTAGCTTTGTTAATTTTCCAAAGATGATAGAAATTTTTATGTGGCCTAACTAATAGAAACACTTTATCTCTAATTAAAAATCTACAAGGGATATTTTCAAATCTACATGGTTTTACCTATTTGAAGCCTCTTGCATCCTTTATCTTATTATATGATCTTTTCATTATATTCTTAAGTACTTAAATCCTTATAGAAAATCAGTTTTACAAACTATTCTCACCAAATAGTATTTTATATTTTTTCTTCTAAAACTTCAAATGTAATTTTCTTTGAACTTAATAATGATATAATTAATTGTATACAAAATCATCTAAATAAAGATATTATTTCCATCTTGATGATTGATCTATAACATATTTTCATAACATATCTTCAACCATCTAGTTGACCTTATAGTTTGTGTATCAATATCTAGATTGTAAGCACAATTAAAATTTAATTTGGTTACAAAGGCAACTATCAATATGTTCCAAAATCATGATGTAAACAATTTATTCTAATCAAAGTTAATCATATCTACAATCTTACATAATCTTACCATTTCTTTGACAAATTTATATGCTGCAATGATATCATCCTCATGAACATTCCTACAATGAAATGGGCAACTTTAGTTAGCCTATCTATTACTACTAGAATATTTTTGTGTTTATAATAGTTTCTAAAAAATACCTAAAATGAAATTCATGCTAACTATATGTATCCTAGAATGAACATCTCTAAATCATGGATGACATAATTTTTCTATTGGCTTTCATGTGGCGACTACCTATTCAAATATAGAATCAAGAGACCTTTCTCTCTTATTCACTCTATCTCTCCTATTCTATTCGAGTACATGTAAGTTGATGTATAGCTGATTTGAATATATTGCTTATCCCAATTGACCTTCCACACCTCTTCGGCATACCTATTGCACAACAATATACAATTGCTATTTTGTTTACCACTGCAAGTAACTATAATCATGTTATATACTTTTTGATGACCTATCAAAATCTCTCCTTTCAAGTAATTAAGTATTTATACAATAAATATTTAAATTTTTGAGAAAAATGAATAAATACACTCATATAGACATCAAATTTAGACTCCAATACTACAACCTTATCAGATGGGGTTCTAATGGACTTAGATAACGATTTAAGTAAAGAGATGACAGAGAAACTTAATAGAAAACTCAAAGTCTGGACTAGCAAAAACAAGAAAACCTAATCATAATCAATAAAACACCTCTTATAGCCTGGCACACCAAGATATGCACACGGCTTTGTTAAATTTATCAACTTGATTTTACCGAATTAGTTCTCTAAACCCTAATCATCTCGAATAGTGAGCTCAAAGACTCCATGTAATACCTTGTCAAAGCCTCCATGTAATACCTTGTCAAAGCCTCCATGTAATACCATGTAAGGTTCTGACTAATTTCACATAGAGCTCAAAGACAAGTAGTGTAAAGATGATCCATGGAGGAGAATAGATCTTTTATCAAAAGACATATACCTCCAATAGGAGTTTCTTGAACAATCATAATATCTTCTATCAAAAGAAGGGAAGGAGAACAAGAATGCATGTCTTCCTCATATTCCTAGGTGAAAGGGAATCTTGATAAAGGATGACACACTCTTGTCCCAATGTGAAGGTTTTTTTTAATAATAGATATACATTTCCAAGTGTAGAATAGGTTGTATTCAAGGATACACACCTCTTGCATAAGAAATAATCCTTGAGAAAACAACAACTTCAGACAAGGAATTACATCAAATAATAAGCAAGCACCATTCAACAAAGGAAAAGTGAGGAAAGTAAATGGCATTCTTGGGGACACTTATATAATATTTATTTAATAGTGAGGAAAGTAAATTAATAAATTGAAAACTATTGAACACACTTGATGCTGAGGGGGGGGGGGGGATTCATCATACATCAATTTTTATTCCATCATTATTAACTCTTAGAACTATTAATTTAGATCAACAAAACAGAAATGAAGCTCAACATCCACAACACAAAAACACCGCAATTTTTATGTGGAAAACCCAAGGAGGGAAAAACCACATGGTGAGGATTAACTCATAGTATATGAAACATATCTTTACAATTTTTATTTCACGCTCAATGCCAAGGAATCTCACTACTCCCTAAATGGACTTGCAAACTAGAGAACACTGCCCTAGCGCAATATACAATGCTTTCAATGCCATCACGTTTGGCACTCAAGTTGTTTTAAAATTATTATGAATTGATACCAACATTTTCCCTCCTCAATGCAATCTCCTCTTGCAGTGTAGAAACTCCTTTCAAGCACATTGGTGAAACCAAGGGTTATTGTAATCCTTATTTACTTGCTTTTGTTTTCAAAACATATATAGGAGTCAAGAACACTTTATAGGTTTGAAACCATGGGGAGCTCTAAAACCTTATTTTTCCTTTTCTTTTTCCTTCAATTCACTTTTCAATATTTATCTCTTTTCACCTTTGGATCCTTCTCCATTATCGAGGGTCATACGTTCATCTAGAACCAAGAACCATTTAGAGGTTGTTGTGATTCCTAGAAACAATGAATGTTTCAACAAATAAAATAATTATGTTTAAAATAATTTCAAGCTATAACATGTTTACAATATTTATTACATGTATATAGCTATTGAATATGTTTTTAGCAAGGGAGAAGTAAAAAAATCAAAACTGATGATTTTGGGGCTATATTGAAAATAATTCATATTCTCAGAGTTGATATTGGCGTGCTCTCTGAAGTGTGATACCTGCAGCTGCAACACAAAAACACTCAATAGATAATTACAAGCATGGTAAGAAAATTAAAATCAAATGAAAGATAAAACCATGACAAAGAGACCTATTGCCTCCTAAGAGATGTGAGTATGGATTTGCTCTCAGATCTGGATAAGCAATCCCAGTGACTTGACTACACCTAAATGGAGGATTTAAAATGATAATGATGTGCAAAGATGAGAATGATTATGATAGATTGATCCAAGATATTAATTTAGCTAATGGTATGCATGATTAAGCTATGATGATGATGCAATTAAGCTAGAAAAGAGATTGATTAAGCTACACGATTCAACATTTATGCTATAAAATGATTAAATTAAACTAGATCTAAGATGCAAATTAATTAAAAAAACTATTCTCAAATGATATTCCTATAGTAACAATACATAAGATGAAAATGAGATTGGGTCCTTATTGCTCCAAAATGTGGGATATTTATAGGATTTCCAGGGCTAGGGGTGAGGTGGTAGGAATCAATGGTCAAGATTGAGTCTGAAGATATCAAGGGTGAAATTGGAGAAGGTTGGAGAAGAGGTTGGAGGAAGAGACACTTGTCATCTTTGTGGTGACAAGTGTCCAAGAGAGGAGACATGTGGCCAAAGTGCCATGTGTCTCAAGAAGAAAATATCCACACCATAGGAGGTTAGAATATGCAAGATAGGATAGGGTTATTTAAACCCAAGGTTATGTTGAATGGGTTATGTTAGAGGGATGGTTAGGTTAGGTGGTTAGAAATTAGGAGGCATGTGGGTATTTTCAATTAAAAAATTCAAATAATAGGAAAAGACTAATTAATTCTCAACAACTCATAAATTGATTTGTTTTAATTAATTAGAGGATTAGAAGAATTAATTGAAGTGGGAGGAGGATTAATTAATTTGAATTAATTAATCAAAGGGGACTATGGAAATGAACCTATTAAATAAATCCTTAGATTTATTAATAAGTAGATGAAAGGGAGAATTTAATCAAATTGCCTAATGAATTCAATTAAAATGGGAAGGGGGATTGATTAAATAATTGCTTATTTAATTAATTATCTTCAGACCATTTTTAGGTGTATACATTTTGCCCCTCTTTGAAGTGAGGTGTGATGACGCGTTGATTCAAAGAATAACCTCATTTCGATGATGATATTAGTTCGATAGGATGCCCCAGCTATTGATTGATAAAATGCGATATGATGATGCCCCCTCAGGAGATCAATTGAGATAACTGACCTTTGGAGTGTTTGAATCTTTGCGAAATTGATATCTCAATTAGAAATGATTTGATTTCTACAACTGTGTTTGATGAAAATATGAGTTCTATGATTTGCTTGATTGATTAGATTGATAAGATCGAGATTCAGTATGATTTCAGGAATGACACCTCCTGTATAAGACAAAGATGATCAAAGCGTTTCATTTCAGGAATGATATATCCTGTATAAGACATGATCAGAACATCTGGTTTCAGGAAAGATGCATCCTATATAAGACATGATAGGACCAATTTAGATGCGATTGATTGGGTATAGAACTGACAGTTTGTTGATATCGAGTTGCAGGAAAATTTAGATATGCTGATGTTGGTTTTGTTGAGGGCAGATTATAAGATTTTCGTTGAGTTGATAATATCTGGAGAAGATGAGTCATCAATCTGGTTGCGTATACACCCATGATGATACATTGATGATTCCTGCGATAGATTTAATCTTGGATAAAATGAGCATGTGGGATCCCATGCAAGAATGAAATGCAAGCTAAATGAAAATGCCAATGCAAATGAAATGAAAAGCTACAACCGGACCACTCACTGGGTTATTACGTTTTGTCATCATTGAGCTTTTTAAAATATGGGAAGTAAGTGCAAATATCAGTGGTATAATTAAACCATGATGAACTAAGCATGACTTTACTGGATTTTGATATGGCAAGTTAGCACAAGCATCGAGGTATAATTGAACCAAGATGACCTGAGTGTTGCTTGCGTAAAATAGGCAGTATTAACCATTTCAATACGCAAATCGAAAATGTCTTTGATGATACTCCGATGATCATGTCCTGAGGCAAATTTGTACATATCAATGATTAATTTATAGATGACAGAAAAGAAAAATATCATGTTCCTTCCTTGTTTCTCTAGTCAAAGACATCTTGGAGTCACTCAAAAATCATGATAGCGAAAATCAAGATAGAAAAGTTAAACAAGCATGTTAAAATCATTATCCAAAAGAAATCATCTATTGAAATGTGTGTGAATGTGCTTAGACTGATATATGATAGTTTGATGGTTGATAATTTGATCTCCTGTTCAATGTTGGATGTGTCTCAGTTTTTACTTGATAAGGGTTGTCTAATTGTTGTTCTACCTATTTGATTAAGCTCAAAATGATCAAAATTTTTGCCCCTAGCTAGGTGCAAGATTTTGCCCCAAGCCTAGAAACAAATTCATTATGATATACCCAATGATCCAAACCATGGCAAGAAGCCACCCGAGATGCCTGCGTATGTACAAGGCTTTATTATGGATATGAACAACGTTGAATGAATGCAAGTAGAAGGATGCATGAACTAATAGATGGAAGAGCTAGCGGATAGATATCGCCTTTTTGCCAGGTTTTCACCATCTGTTTTTATAGCACTTTTTCTCATATTTGATTTTTTTTTTTTTGATTTTCTATTTTCACTTTTTTTGATTTTTTACGTTTTCACTATTTTTTTATTTTTCTTCTTTTTCACTGTTTTTGGATTTTTTTGCTTTTTCAGACATAAAATTTCTTTAGATGCATGTTATTGATGGGTTCTTCGAGCTGATCCCCATCCTGTGTTGATAGTTGATATGCTTGTGACCCAAATATTATTGTGACCACAAACGGACCTAACCAGTTTGGTTCGAACTTTCCTTTCTTTTCTCAATCTGCCTGGTTGCATGAATTTTCCTTTAGTACTAGTTCTCCAACTTGAAATGTTCTCGGTTTGACCCTGTGATTATAACTTCAATACATTCTTTGCTGATATACCTTTAAATAATCAAAGGCATTTTATTTTCGTTCATGGATCAATTCTAACTCCTGCAATCTAGATACTTGTTTTTCTTCATTTGGGATAAGACCTTTTAATGATACTCATAGAGAAGGTATCTCTACTTCTATTGGCAGTATTGCTTCTGATCCATAGACAAGAGACAAAGGTGTGGCACCTGTTGGTGTGTGAATACTAGTACGGTAGGCCCATAGAGGAGGGTTCAATTGAATATGCCAATCTCTTCCAGCATCATTTACTATCTTTTTGAGGATTTTCAGAATTATTTTGTTTGATGCTTCTTCTTGCCCATTCCCTTGTGGATAGTAGGGTGTGGAGAATTTGTGTTGGATCTTGAATTTCTCACATAGTTCTTGTACATCCTGATTTTTAAATAGTCACCCATTATCAGTGATAATGGTCATGGGTATTCCATAGCAACAGATGATGTAGTTCAACATAGAGGCAACAATTTGTTTTCCTATAATATTTCTGAGAGGTAATGCCTCAATCCATTTTGTGAAATATTATGTAGCTACAAGGATGAATTTGTGACCATTAGATGAAGAAGGATTTATCTTTCCTACTAGATCAAGACCCCATTGAAAAAAAGGCCAAGATGTTGCCAAATCATGAAGTTCTTGTGCTGGTGCATGAATCAAATTCCCATGGATCTGACATTGTTTGCATGTTCTAGCTATCTGAAAAGAATATCATTCCATAGTCGGCCAATTATAGCCCAAGCATATGAGTTTTTTTGAAAGGGTAAGACCACTTGAATGAGTGCCACAAATGCCATTATGGACTTCATGTAAGGCCTTCTCAGATTCTTCTTGTTCAAGACATCTTAAAAGAGAACCGTCTAGACCTCGTTTAAACAAGGTATCCACGACGAGAGTATAATGGGAGGATTGGCGAATAAAGTTTCTCTTTTGATTTTTGATAAGTTAGGAGGGAGGATATTATCTTTCAGGTATGTGTAAGTTTGGTCGTAACAAGAGGAATCATGCCCAACAAGGTGATAGATAGTTTGGGAATTAGGACAATTATGAGCAGGATAAAACAACTCTTCTACCAAGAATTCATAATGTTGTTGACTTTCCTATGTCTGATGCAGAGAAGCAAGTGTAGCCATGGCATCTACTACTTTGTTTTCATTCCTTGGAATCTGCTGAAAAGTTATTTCTACAAAGTATTTCTTGATATCATCAACCATCTTTTTATAAGGAATTAATTTTTCATGCTTTGTTTGATAATCATCATTGATTTGATTGATGACGAGCTGAGAGTCTCCAAAGACTTGAAGTTGTGTAATGTTCCATTCTATAGCCATTTTGATGCCTGTAACCAAAGCTTCATACTCTGTTGTATTGTTGGTGCATGGAAAGATTAATTTTTATACTTTTGGAATTGTATGACCTTTTGGTGTGATGAATAGAATACCTGCTCCTGATCCATGTTGTGTTCTATTATTGATGCCTGCTCCTGGACTGATATTCGGGTGATGTATTGTAAGATATAGATCGAACCCTGGAATGTTTGTATATGACCAGGAAAAATTGATTTGCCTTCGTTTGAAGGGTTCCAAATAGTTTTGCCTTGCTAGTTCTGACAGAGAAGTTGTTGGATATAGATTAGTTGTGCCAATGATAACTGCCTTTATTGGTTTGATTAGGATAGATGACCTTTCTTGATAGTATTCAGGTAAGGTGTCAAATCTCACATCTTTCGGTGCCTCGAGGAGGTTTTCACTGTTAGATGCATCCTTTATTTTTACTTTTTCTCGGTCTAATGTTGCCAATAAATGGTTTTCAGCATTGTACTTGATATTGTTTTCTTTATTTTCACTTTTGCGACTAGGAGATTTGGCACCCACTTGACTGGAAGATACGTTAGTAGAATCCTTGGTGAAAGTTGTTTTGGGTTTTATTTCATTAAGATATAAGGATATGGCGTAGTCATTAGGAAAGGTATCAATGATAGTATGTCCTTAATTTTCCCAGTCCATAGGTTCATGAGGGATTAAGGATAAAAGATCCTCATGTTGAATTATGTCAAAGATATTAGGGGTCATGATAGAGATCTCAAATCGTTCAATATGTATTTCTATGTCTAGAACGACTCTCATCAAAATGACCTTGCACAAGTAGCTCCTAATCATCCTTGATTAAGTCCAAGCCAGCCAAATGTGACTCTGATTCAAGTGAACTAGTTCCTAACATATGCCCTGTATACGTGTGAACTATATCGACTCCTACATCTTCTTCTTCTCTTTCAATTTCAAGTTGCTCTTGTTTGTTTTTCCATGATATCAAATATTCTCCGTTCCCTCAATCTTTTAGCTGCATTTGTTTTTCCATGTTTGACAAAATTGATGCAAATGATTGTTCCTTGGGTTGTGTGCTTGAATTACCTCTCTGTTATGTGGAACAATTACCTCATGATCTGATTTCATATTACTACAACACTACAATGGATTTGAGTCTGCTGAGATCATGATTTCCTGCCCATTGTATGGAAATTTTAGGCACTGATGACATGTTGATGTAATAGCTTGTATGTCCTATATCCAGGGTCTCCCCAAGAGTATGTTGTATGGTAATTCCAAGTCTAGAACTTGGCATGCTATGTATTTCTGCAAAGGTCCCACTCTGATGGGTAATATCACAATTCCTTTAGAGGAACGTTCTTCTTCCTCATATGCTTTGAATGTGATCTTTTTCAGGGGATCAACTACATCTTTTGAATAACCTAGAGCATGGACAAGACTCAAAGAGAAAATGTTCAAGCTAGTTCCCCCATCTATTAGGACACATTTAATGAGCATTTTATGAATGATGACTTTGATTTGCAAGGGAGCATTATGGGGATGTTGCAAGGAATAAATTCTTGGATATGAAGGAGATGGGCTTATAATAGGATCCTCTGAAATAGGTTTGATGGTGTATTGGATATCCCTTGGGGAACTTCATCTTTGGGTGTATTGTTTGGTGATGATGCTATGGAAGGTTCTTCTAAGTTTTCAAGAGGTGTAGGAATAGATGCCTTTGGAGAGTCAATTTTCTTATGGAGGGATGAGCCATTGCTAGACATAGGTGCATGATTTTGATCTTTCTCAGCCAAATCCTTTAGGGATATCTTTAAGAGTTGCATAAAAGAACCACCTTTCTTTGGAGATGTATTTGAATCCTTGTAAGATTTTGACATAGTTGGATTTTGATTTTGGACTTGTTTGATTTCTCTGATATGTTGGTTTGTTATGTCTTCTTCTTGTATTTTTCTTTGGTATTCTATGTTGCTATGTTCTTCAGTTATTTCAAAAGTTTTTGTTTCCGTTTCAAGGGTTCAATTGTCTAAAATTTATTTTGATAAGTGATCAACTATCAATGTAAATGTGATAGAGTGATATGACAAGAAAATATTATTCAAGTGTTTAAAAGTTTGCCTTTTTTTTTTATCTTCAGTTTTGGAGTACAATGATGATGATTTGATAAAAATCAAGTCCAATAGGAATGATATATCCTATGACGTGGGACAAGATTATTCTGACCAAGCATTGTAGTTTCATGATGGAGGATGATAGATCCTGATGAGAAACTATGTTTGAGTGATAAGTTTATTGAAGGGGGTGATAACGCACTTTGAGATGTTTAGATCTTGAACTTGTTGAGGGTGAGTACTTGAAAATCTTGAGGTGTTTAGCTTTGGAATCTAATTTTGACAAATGATAACTTGACCAAGAGAACAAAGAATACAATCTAAGCACAAAATGATAGACAACAGGTGTTTATGCTCACTGTAAATTGACCAAGCAAATAGGACAGACCTAAAAAAATGCGCAAGAAGACAACTTTGGACCAATAGAGACAAAAACTTGTACGATAGTTTAAGCAGCTTTAGACAACAATACATACATGCCCATATGAAAAATAAGGAATCTCATATGACAAAGCACAAGATCGTACGATAATTCTCACTAAGCAAAATGATAAACCAGAGGCCTCGTATGACAAAACTTACTAATCAAAACGATACACCAGAGAACTCGTACGATAAAACTTACTGAGCAAAATGATAAACCAAAGGACTCGTACGACAAAACCTACTGAGAAAAATGATAAACTTGAGGGCTCCTACAACAAAACACAAGCTCATATGACTCAAGCCAGGACAAAGGCAAAAAATGTTGTTTGGATAGATTTTTGATCATTGAAGTTTAATGTTTTGCTTTTGTTTTCCAGTTTTAGATGTCTGATTTTCTATTTTAGGTATGAAGACACAGCAAACACGTGATATTATAAGTGACCTCAAGCACATTATGCTGCCTAAGGAAGTTGGCTGAGAGAGAAAACATTTTCTTGCAAGCTTAGGTACACACCCAATAGCTAATCAAAATACGGCCGCTGAGTCTCACGCAATAGATTCTCAACGCCATATTATCCAACTCTAAATGCTAATGGGGGCACGATATGGCAAGTGTCTTGGGAGAGTTACTATCTCTCTTGCACAAAGATTATCACCCTTTTGGAGGTGAATCAAGTAGCTTCTAATCTGAACTAGTAAGGGATCCGTTCGATGTGTCAGGGTATAATACTCAATTAAGAGGTCTTCCAGCCTTGAAAACCAAGGTTTGATATACCCGAAGGTACGAAGGAGAGCTATTCCTAAGCACTTCTGTTGACTTGATTTTCATCAAATCACATTTATTTTATAGTGGGCTGGATTACTTGGCGTTAGCCATTCCCACTTAGGTCGTTCCCCTCTCATTAGCCTTAATGGCTAAGAGTTATTAGCTCCTTGAGAGGGCAGGCCCACTAAAGAAATGCACTAATGAAAGCAAAGGATGAGTCTAGCTTTCTGATCACCTAAGAAAGGTGAGAGCATACTCGCCTATCATCAAAACACATAAAACATGATTGTTCATTTCCATTAGCAAAAAAAGTGTGCCCAGAAAAATTAAAGAAGACATAAAGTTTAGTTGAGTCCTCCTAGGCAACCAACAAAATAGATGCATTAGTGGTCATGATGTGTTTTGTTGAAATGAAGCTTTGACAAGCTTAATCTTTGACAATCATTCTGCAAAAACTAGTTAGGTTGCCGAAAAACTCACAAATAGAATAGGGTTGGCATTAGTAATGATCAAATTGAAGCATGAAAACCCTAAAATGCAATCTGCTTTGAAAACATAGAAGCAAAATTTCATACGAAACAATTTACCTGACTGTACAAGTGTCAAATGGAGCTCATACAACAATTCAGTCTCCTTAGAAGCTCATACGAGTAAGAAAGAATTATCATACCAGTGCACAAAGGTTCTCATACGAGACTGAAAAGGGGCTCGTACGCAATTTTGATTCAGACCCAGCCAGAAATGAAGATTTGATGATGCTTCAGAGGCCAAAAAAAATGAGATTTTTGGCCCCACGGTAGGTGCCAAAATGTCATGCTCTATGAAGTGTGATACCTGCAGCTGCAACACAAAAACACTCAATAGATCATTACAAGCATGGTTAGCAAATTAAAAGAAAATGAAAGATAAAACCATGACAAAGCGACCTATCGCCTCCTAAGAGATGCGAGTATGGATTTTCTCTCAGATCTGGATAAGCAATCCCAGTGACTTGAGTACACCTAAATGGAGGATTTAAAATGATAATGATGTGCAAAGATGAGATTGATTATGCTAGATTGATCCAAGAGATTAATTGAGCTAATGATATGCATGATTAAGCTATGATGATACAATTAAGCTAGAAAAGAGATTGATTAAGCTACATGATTCAACATTTATGCTATAAAATGATCAAACTAAACTAGATCTAAGATGCGAATTACCTAAAACAACAATGCTCAAATGATATGCCTATAGTAAAAATGCATAAGATGAAAATGAGATCAGGTCCTTATTGCTCCAAAATGGGGGATATTTATAGGATTTCCAAGGCCAGGGGTGAGGTGGCAGGAATCAACAGTCAAGATTGAGTCTGAAGATATCAAGGGTGAAATTGGAGGAGGTTGGAGAAGAGGTTGGAGGAAGAGACACTTGTCATCTCTGTGGTGACAAGTGTCAAGGAGCTTTGCTCATAAAAGGGCAAGTGTCCAAGAGAGGAGACATGTGGCCAAAGTGCCATGTGTCTCAAGAAGAAAATATCCACACCATAGGAGGTTATGATAAGGAGGTAAGAATGTGCAAGATAGGATAGGGTTAGGTGGAATGGGTTAGGTTAGAGGGATGGTTAGGTTAGGTGGTTAGAAGTTAGGAGGCATGCAGATAATTTGAATTTAAATTTCAAATAATAGAAAAAGACTAATTAATTCTCAATAACTCATAAATTGATTTGTTTTAATTAATTAGAGGATTAGAAGAATTAATTAAAGTGGGGGGAGGATTAATTAATTTGAATTAATTAATAAAAGGGGACTATGGAAATGAACCTATTAAATAAATCCTTAGATTTATTAATAAGTAGATGAAAGGGAGAATTTAATCAAATTGCCTAATGAATTCAATTAAATTAGGAAGCGGGATTAATTAAATAATTGCTTTTTTAATTAATTATCTTCAGACCATTTTTAGGTGTATACAGATATTATGAAAATAAATTCTAAGACATGATCTTGAAACCCAAGGGATTCCTATGAAATTTATTCTATTTTCTTTGTAATTATTCTTTCATTATTTAAAAAATGTTATCCTATGTGTGTGAATAGAAGTGTGACTCTCAAATAATCAAAATGCTAGTGACACATAAATGAAACACTATATATAAAAGGATTAAATAACAAAATAAATTAAGTAAACCATCCTTCCAAGACATTCCAAATATCCTCTATCTCCAAGGATTCCTCAAGTCATGGTTTTTCTCTCAGATCATTAAGCAATTGACTCTTAGAATGACAACTTAAAGGGTGAGTGCTATGATAAAATGATATATATTCTTAATCAACTAAGATCTATGATATTATAACAAAGCTTTCTATAATGAACATTTTAGGCTATGATAACACTATGATATGATAATGAAATTGTAAAGCGGAAAAATCGCGAACCCTAGTTGCTCTCCCCTCTTCCAACTCCAAGGAGAGAGAAGGGAGGTCACTAGGGTTGACGGTTTTCACTTAGGGGAGACTTTACATTCAAAAGAGGGGTTGAAACCCACAAGATCCAATCCCACACAATGCAAGATTGGATTCTAGATGAGTTTCAAGGGTTAAGACAGCAAGGCTACCCTCTTTTGTAAAGATTGTGGATAGAAAGATCAAGCTAGGAATGCATAGAAAGTGAGAAAGATTCGCTTATAAACTGAGATAGGGATATAGGATGAAGCTGTGGACCTAGAATTAGTAGTAAAATGTTGAGATGGCGCTGTCCTGCAAATTTGAGCGAAAGTTGACGGGACGATGGCGCCCGGCGTGCACACGGTCCTCCGAAAAATCCACGAAACGAAGGGGGATCTGTTCGTCTCTGCACAAGGATTCCAGATCTTCAATTTCAGCCACGTACCTGCAACCTACACACAGACAAGTGAAGACGATTGGGGGGTTAGGGATTAGGGGTTTGCCCTTAGGTCAAACCCTGGTTTTGGAATTAACCAAGAAATGAGAAATGCTGTAAATGTAATGTAAAACAAGTACTAATACCTTGTTGTAAGGATGTTTGTATCCTTATATGCGAAGGTATAGATGTTGTTGTATGTTGTATGTTGTATGTTGTATGTTGTATGTTGTAATATGTGATCTCCTCTTCAATGGTTGAATCCTTGTCTTGAATGCAACACTTAGCCTTGAATGGAGACTTAGAATGATCAATTGTTTGAAGGAATGCTTGAATGCTTGAATGTTTGAGTATCGTTTCCACCTTTTTTCCATCCATCCAAATGAGAGAGGAAAATGTAGTTTATATACTTGCCAGTTAGGGTTAAAAGACTGATTTTCCCGACCTTAGGCTGACCAGGAAATGTTATTTTCCAATTTGCAAACAAAAAGACCCGAAGTCCCATAAGAGACCGGGCCCAAAATAGGGCCAGGGACCAGGGCGCCCTGGTCCTGGGGGACCAGGGCGCTGGGCGCCCTGGTCCCACCTCCCGAGACAGCAGGGTGCAAGGAGGATCAGGCTAGGGTGCTAGAAAAATGCAGTTTTTGATGTCGTGGACAAGTTTCAGGGTCTCCATTCAGGTTCGGTGTTGCGTCGCCATTGTGAAGACCAAAATGCAGTCGAAATTGCAAGTGTCACAATTTTAGGACGCTACAGAAACTAACATGCTATGATAATTATATAATGCTAGTCATTTTATTCATGATCTATCTCCCAAAATAATATTAAGTAAAGATGAGGCCTTAGATGTTAAGGATCTTCCTTCCCAACCTATCAAAGAATATATGCATGATGATACAAAGTATAATCTCCAAACAAGGGATATTCCCTCTTCATCTACTTCACCCTTCAATCCTTCTAGGTGTCCTTACACTAAAATTTTTAAATAAATTCATTATAATACTTTTTCTTCTCAATTAAAACATCCTTATAAGAGTGTCTATAACATAATATCAAATCAAAGTTATAGAGGACAAGGACAAAGAAAATTTGAATAGGGAATCAAAGTCCCTATAAATACTCCTACACAATCTAGTACAAAGGAGCTAGTATATCCTCATCATTCAGCTATGGATGATCTCCTTAGAGTAAAAAATTTTAAGGAGTACTTTGCAAGACATAAATCATATTGTCCATCTAAGGGTTCTTCTTCCTCAAACACTCCTTTTTCCTCACATTGTCAAACTAATGACCATGATACCAATGATTGTCTGAATTTTCAAAAGGGAATGCAAAGACTCATTGATAATGGTGCATTAAAATAATATAAAATAATCCATCTCCTTCTAACAATCCTTCTCCTACATATTAAGAGACAAAAGCTACTCCTTTTGATGACCAAGATAAATTAGCTAACTTAGGTTCTTTTGGAGATTGAAGTATGATAAGAATGCTATATTTTTTGTCATTAAACTTAATCAAAATTATAAGCATAAGGAAGGTGATGAACAATTTCTTTTCCATCGTGGTTATTCTCATCCTCTTGGAAATTATAAAGGATTTAAAATATTTGCACTTTATCTTGGCTAAGAGGTAGTGTCTTCACACTCCATTCACCCTCCCATGTTGCTCCTCACCCTATGAAATCAATTTTCATGAGTGATGATGCTTTTTTATAACAAACATCTTGGGACAGCAGCACATATTTCTTCCTTGTTTCCTCGCTTGGGGGGAAAGGACAATACATATCCAATTCTATATTTATCTTTGAAGATCACATCTTCTTTAGAGTTGCATTTTTCATATCTTTATGTCTTTTCTTGCATTGAATATTCCTTCATGTGGGTAAATCTGTGTTCATTGTTTAGGACCTTTGTTTTCTTGGAATAGTGCATTTTCTTATGTATAATCTCTCCTTAAAGGTTGTGTAACTCTTCTCATTTCCCCTACACTTTGGGGGCATTGATTTTTCATATACTTTCTAAGGATCCACTTTTCCTTTGTTGAATGGTGTTTGCCTACAATACGATGCCATTCTTTGTGTGAATTTTTTGATTTCTCAAGGATTATCTCTTATGAAAGAGGTGTGTATCCTTGACCAAAACCTATTTTACACTTGGAATTGTATATCTATTCTAAACAAGTGCTTAACTTTGGGTCAAAATTGTGTCATCCTTCATCAATAATCCCTTTACCTAGCAATAGGAGGAAGCTAGGCAATCTTGTTCTCCTTCCCTTCTTTTGGTAGAAGATGTTATATTTGTTCAAGAAACTCCTCTTGGAGGTAAATGTCTTTTGAGAAAAGATATCTTCTCCAATTATTCCCTTTGCACTTTTCTCAAGTCATCTCTTTTTCAACTATCTTATTTTGGCTTGAAAGAGTATTACTTCTTTAGCTTGGATGTATGAACATTGTTTCCTAAAATGATATCACCTTGGTGTTGAAGGTGTTATTCATGTTTCTGGCTTTCTTAATACATCGACATAGGGCTATGTTGCCTTCTTAAGGGGGGGAACATTGCATATCACCCTCTTTGTACTATATTGTACTATATTTTTCCATGTCTTAAATAGGGTGTTCATTCTTGAAGCCAAACAAAACAAAGTCTTACTTGAGATGCTTCGTGCCCAAAACCAGATGCAACATTTATATATGTCTTATATGGGGTTACATATACTCAAGACAAGACAAAATAAAGTCTTATGTGAGATGTTCCCAAAACTAGGCATATATTTGTCTTACATGAGGTGTTTGTGTTAGGATTCCCATGGATACTAAGAGGGGGGGGTGAATCAGTATCTAACTAGTATATCAAGTTTCTTAACTTAAAACATGTAGAACATATTAAAACTGTGTACCGGTAAGCAAGAAGAAATGCTATAAACAGAGATAAAAGCAACCACATGAAAAGCACACCATAACACAAGGATTTAACGAGGAAACCCGATGTGGGAAAAACCTCAGTGGGATTTGTGACCCACAATATTCACTTACTGGCCAATAAGAGAATATTACTATTACAAGAGGGGCTTGCACATGCAGGAAGGCCAAGTGCCTAGAGCTCACTACTCAAATAGAAGTATCAATGACTTACAAAATGGATTATACAAATCTAGTGTCTTGTATTGCTTTAGAATAGCATCTATAATGCCAGATCCAGTACCGGTTTCTACTATGCTTCTTACATAAACCCTTAACCTATAATTCGCATAATAGGTCTGCCTTATTTCGCCTAAATGCATTCTACCATCTCTCGTCTATCTATATCTAAATGCCCTACAATGAACTCTTATATATATGAGTCATTTTACATTATGCCAAGTCGACTTTCAAAGATTCTACAATAATAAACAAAATATATTATAACAAAAATCCTATCGGCCTTTGTGTCAGTATGCTTCCTTTCTCTGCCGGTGCCGGTAGTCTGAGTGCCAGTGTAGAGTTTGTTCTTGCTAGTGCCAGCGTAATGCCTTGCTGGTGTCATAGGACTGTAAGGTTGCCATCAATGAAAAAACCTTCAATCACCTTCAATGTCTCATTGGAGTGTGCATATGCCAACAATCACCCCTTTAGCATTAATGGAAACACTCATGAGAAAATTCCAAAACTGTATCCAAAACTTGTAATCCAAAAATGTGTACCCAAACATATATGAGCTGAGCTCCCCATAAGTAGGTGAGTCCTTTGCTGATTATTTTCTCATACTACTACTCCCCCTTTGGCATCAATGACAAAGGTTGTCAAGGTGTCAATAGAGTTGTATTTTCTTGTCTCAACCTTGTAGTTGGGTGGTTACAATCTGAAAAATGTCTGCCAAAACCAGATTTATACTTTCCATGAACTTCTTACTCTCTTTAATTGATGCCTTAGTTCTTTGTACTGTACCAATGAGATGTTGCATATGCTCTGCCAGTGTTTTCTGTCTCTATATTATTGCCTCGGATATTTCCTTTCTCAAGGATGCTAGATAGTCCAGTCTTGGACATATTCTTAGTCTTAGGTTTTTAGCCTAGTTAATTATTCTCTCCTTTTCTCTTTCTAACTTAAGTAATTCTCCCTCAAAACTTGTTATCTTTTGTTCAAAAACTGATAATGCATCAGGTGAGTTAACAAAACTGTCAGCAAGTTTATTGATTTCATCCTATATCTTGCTCATTTTCTTATCTATGTCAATTGTTAGGAAGTTTGTCTTGCAGATATCTCTGTATAGAGTTTTGAATTCCTTCACTGAGTTGCATAGTTCAGATAAAAGTGTGTCAAACTCTCTTGTACACTTCTTTATTTGATCATCAATGAATTTTTGTTTTTCAATTTCCAATTTCTCTTTCAATGTCTCTTCCTTTATTTGCTCAATTGTTACTGTGTTGTCAATAATGTACTTAGACAAAGTGTCGATTTGGCTCAAAGAATCCTTATTATCTATATTGCAGTTAGGAGCTATCCTTTTCAAAACTAGGATTGTGTCATCTTAGCTTTATAGGCTTGTGAACTACAATCAGTTATTTTCTTTAAAGAATCCAAAAGAACTTCAGTTACATTTGTTGATTTGTAACCTGCTGAGGAGGAACCAATGTTTAGAATTCCATCGATGGAGGAAGTAACCATGCTTGTAGTGACCTCTGATAGGTCTTTTTGTGTTTCCATTTCCTTAAGCAAAGGCTTTTTCTTCTCTCCTATTGCTGGTGGCACTATTTCCACATGAACCTGTTCCCATTCCAAAGCCTATTGCTTTGCTTGACTTTCTGTTTGTTGATTTGTCTCTGTTTGTTGCCCTGTGCTGTCATCTTCAAATTTTCCTTCAGTGTTGTCAATGTTGTCAGATGCTAGTGGCTCATTAGCCATGTCATTCTTACCGGTTGAATCTTTATCTACCACAATGTTGACTGTTTGAGTATCAACATTTACTGTGTATAGTACCTCAGGATTAGGATTTGTATCCTTTATACCAATACTCTCATCTACCGGTTGATCTTCAATTTTCATTACTGGTGGAGTAATCAGAGGCAGTGGGGATAAGTTATCTTTTATTTTGATGCTAGGTAGTCCACCAACCTTTCCTTTCCCCTTATCTTTGTCCTTTTGATAGACTTTGATAGGCTTGGGGTTCTTGTATTCTTCTTTTTTTATTTTTCCACAAGGAATATATCCCATGCATTTTCAGTATCTATTGTTACCTCATTTACTCTTCCTGCCATGAGTGCAACATGCCGGTGTGTAGTAGAAAATACTGACCAGTTCGCTTCTGCAATTAAATCATCAATCTCCTTTGGTGAGTTTACTGGGTAAACAACAATTAATTTTTCAATTTTAATTTTCTTATCAAGCTCTACAACAACTTGTCTTCTACCTTCCAGTCTTTTGAATAGTTCATCTGGTAGTTCATCTACCACTTGCATTAAAAACTTCTTGTAGATGTCCAGGTCCAAGATGACGCTGCTTTCAACTTGCTCTTTCTCATCAGCTGATAGTGTATCATATAATTTTTCTATATTCTGGAGTTTTCCTTCCTCTGTGATTTCATTCAGTAATTCATCAAGTGAGGTAATGTTCTGTTGAGTCCTTTTCCTTTGAGGTGTTAGCTTTTTCTTTGGGGTTGACTTCTTTACTGTTGACCTCACTACCTGTTGTTTCTATCTAGTTCTTCTAGGTGAGGGTGTTGATGCCGGTGAACGATCCCTTTTCCTTACAACTCTTTTGAATGTTGCTGGCATGTCATTCTCAGAAGAAGTTGCTATCGGTGATAGATGAGTTTCAGGCTGTAAAGTTGCTAACTCATCCTCAGTGATGCTGGTTTGTTTTAATACATCTTCCTTGATGGCTTTTGCCTACCGTGTACCTTTCCTCACAATTGCTTCAAGTTTCTTCACCCTCTTCTTGGATTGAATTTGGCTTTCAATCGTCTTTGTACTACCGAATACCTATTCCTTGGGTTCCTTAGGTGCTTCTAGAAGGGCTTTTTCATAATTCTCAATGATATGATCATCAGTCTCATAGCTCATTTCAGTTACCCAAATTGTTCTAGGGATCACTACTTCCATCTAGATCTCATCCTTTTTAATTACAAAACATATATCACCCTTGTATTTGTCAACAAGTTTTTGTGAAAGTTTAATTCTCTTGTTCATTCTGGCCTTAAGTGCTTGAAAATAATTATGGATATTCTTATCTTTGTTCTCACCCATGTTATTGAATAGGTCTGATAGCTGCTTTCCTATCAATATATCAAATCCAAGGCTCTTGTCGCCTATACCGGGAACTTGTTTGGTTATGTGTAACATTAAGCATACAAGTAAGTTACCAAATATAAAAGTCCCTTTCTTGTCCTTCTTGATTTTACCTAAATTATCAATTAACTCATCTTTTAGCCATTCACATACATATCTTTTCACATTGTCTTTAACCATGTCATAAGCACTCTTAATGCATAAACTTGAAACTGAGTTAAGCCGGTTTGCATGAGTTGCTTTGTAACCTAGAATCATGCTGACAAATCTCACATTTATATCGGTCACATCATTAACCCTTAGGGACCCTCTGCAAGATGTTGCACCAGTTAGGTTTGTTACTAGGTCATTTGAGACCTTCTTGGTTTTGTCTGGTCTGCTACCGATGGAAGGTAACCCTGTTACAACTTTCACTGCTTCCTTGGTAATTTTGTGAATTGAGTCTAACCAGAAGAATTCACCATGTACCCTGCTCAATACTATCCTAATGACTTCCTTAGGAAAGTTCAGAATGCTAAGGATCTCAGTGAATCCTAGGGTTTCAACAATTTTATGTTCAGGGTTCACATTTCCGGAATCATCACATATAATGGTTTTGAACATGTTTTTGACTTCTTCATCTCCTATTTCTTCTATGTGGCAATGGATGTATATTTTGGGATCTTCTGCAAAAATAACTCTTTTGCGGATTTGGGAGAATGCACCAATATTGTCATCCTTTTTAGCTACTTCAGGAACTAGCCGGAATACGGGTCTAGGGCATTTGATAACCTTGACTACAGTAGGGTTAGCTATGAATTTAGGTGCAGAGGAGGATGCCATGATAATAAATACCTTTTTCTGCCTTAGGATGGATTGATTGCTGAAGTGCTTGCCTCTTGCTTGAAATGCCTTAGCTCTAGAGATTTCGCGCTCTTTGAGTGTTTGAATTCACAGTGAAGTATAATGGAGCCAAAACCACTAATTTATAATGTCAATTTTGCCAACTACCACAATTAATGCATATTGGTGAAGTAACCACTAACCTTTTGCCGGTGTAGAAGTAATTTCCAACTTCTCATCATCAACCGAGGGAATAATAGCATGTCTTATTTTATTGCCAATTCCTCAAGGAAACTTTCTTCAATTTGATGAAGAACTTCCTACTGGTGGAGCACTACTCTGTCCTGTCGATGGAGTGTTGATTGGTTCTACTAGTGGAGGAGCATTCCCAACATTATTTAGGTCCGACTTTCTAATCCATTGTTTTGAGAATTCTTGCTTAACCTCTTCAAATTTTTCTTTTCCTTTCAAACTAGAACTTTTGTTGTCTGTCGGTGATCCTTTGCTTCTGCAAAATTTTGCAATATGCCCAATCTTGTTACATGCATAGCAAGTCACATTATTCTTCTGAATAGCTTTCCCATAACCTATACTGGTTTGTGTTCTACATTGATTAGATAGGCGTCCAAATCTTCCACAAACATAACATCTAACATTCATTCTGCAATTTTCAAAGTTATGACAAACTTTTTTGCATTTTGAACATTCACCGGTGGGTGTGTTGGTGTTCTGATAACTTCTAGATCTACATTGGTTTTCTCTATGACCATACGTATTACAGTTAAAGAATTTTCCATTGAATTTATAAGTAGTAGGTTGTCTTACCGGTTTACTGTGATCCTGTGTGTTTGCAGTACCAGAGCTTTCTCCAACTTCAAAGCCAATTCCACAAGTGTCACCTTTAGGTTTCTGTTTCTTCAGTAAGTCACCAAGTTCCTTTGATCTTTTCTTGAAATTTTCTTTGTGCTGATTTGCAATATCCAGTTCTCTTTCGAAGATCTCTTTCTATCTCATCAGTTCATTGGAGTCATTCTATGTATGCATCATATCTGTCTTCAACAAATCATTTTCATAGCTAAGTATTGTGTTCTCATTTGCTACATCACTTAGTCTTTTGGTTAACTCTTCTTCATTCTTCTTTCTATCTTCAATTTCCTTACAGAATCTCATGGTCATATCTTGCATCTCATTCTTCATTGTCATGTTCTCTTGTTTTAGCATGCTTATCTAATCATTAAGTGATTCTTTTTCGTCATTCTCATTTTGCATCTTTTCACATAGTTCTCTTCTCTTGTTTCTTGCAATGGTAAAATTTTCTTGAAGTGCCTGTATAATATCCTAAGCTGCCTTTAGATCATCTTCAAGTTTGATGTTTTTCAATTTTTCAGTATCATAGTCTAAGAGAGTTGCTTCTAGTTGCTTCATCAGATTTTCCATGTCTATCGGTGTCAAGATCTTCCTCAAGCTATTAGGCTTCTGAAAATAGAGGACCAAGCTCTGATACCAATTGTTAGGATTCTCACAGATGCTGAGAGGGGGGGGGGTGAATCAATATCTAACCGGTATATCAAGTTTCTTAACTTAAAACATGTAGAACATATTAAAACTGTGTACCGGCAAGCAAGAAGAAATGCTATAAACAGAGATAAAAGCAACCACATGAAAAGAACACCATAACACAAGGATTTAACGAGGAAACCTTGTGTGGGAAAAACCTTGATGGGATTTGTGACCCACAATATTCACTTACTGGCCAATAAGAGAATATTACTGTTACAAGAGGGGCTTGCACATGTAGTAAGGCCAAGTGCCTAGAGCTCACTACTCAAATAGAAGTCTCACTGACTTACAAAATGGATTATACAAATCCAGTGTCTTGTACCACTTCAGAATAGCATCTATAATGCTAGATCCAGTACCGGATTTTGCTTTTCTTCTTACATAAACCCTTAACCTATAATTCGCATAATAGGTCTGCCTTATTTCACCTAAATACATTCTACCATCTCTCGTCTATCTATATCTCAATGCCCTACAATGAACTCTTATATATATGAGTCATTTTACATTATGCCAAGTTGGCTTTCAAAGATTTTACAATAATAAACAAAATATATTATAACAAAAATCTTGTTGGCCTCTGTGCCGGTATGCTTCCTTTCTCTGTCAGTGTCGGTAGTCTAAGTGCCAGTGTAGAGTTTGTTCTTGCTAGTGCCAGTGTAATGCCTTGCCGGTGTCATAGGACTGTAAGGTTGCCATCAATAACAAAACCTTCAATCACCTTCAATGTCTCATTGGAGTGTGCATATGCCAACAATTTGTTCTCGAACAAAAGAAAAAAAAACTCTTATATGAGATGCTTCATGCCCGAACCCAGACACACATTTGTATTTTCATTTCATGTCTTATATAAGTTGTTGCATTCTTGAAACCATCTATAAAACAAACTCTTATACAAGATGCTTAACTCCTAAAACCAAATAGTTCCATACACAGTAGGATGAGTGGAACTAGCAAAACATAGCTAGACTATTCCAACTCTCCTCCCCAACATGGATCACCTAGAAAAACACAACTAGTCTATGGTATCCATTTCCTTTCTTACTCTTCCTCTCATGGGTCACCCAAAAGAACATAGCTAGTCTATGATATCCATGTTCCCCCTTTCTTCTCCCCATGAGCTCATAGCTTTGTTATTTGTGGTTCATGGTTTGATGCAAGCTCTTGCTCTTTTTATGTGATCACTTGTGTTCTTGTGATGGAATTTCAAGAATGATATTAATGTTTGAGACATTTTTATTATTGATGTCTCTTTGACTAGTTGACTTGAGGTCTTGTTTTGGTTTTTAGCTTTTGTGTTGTGTCTCTTTTCCCTTTGGTATTTGTTTGCCTTTTTATCTTTGTCTTGTTTTGTGTGCCCTTGCATGTGATTATGTGAGTTAAGAGCCTAAGATTGGGGGCTTGGTTCCTCAAAATAATTAATGCCTTATACTCCTTGTGATCTCACTCATAATTGTTCTTCTCTCCTTCATCTTCATATGCTTTACCACAATTATTTGCATAGGCTCATACTCTCATTTAAGTTGGCGCTAAATGTAGCATCGTAAATTGTCATCGATCCAAATTACTCCTCGTGTGTGTGCTTCCACTTTAGCATGTCCTACTCTCATCCCCTCTCTAGGTTTGATTTGACCCTATTCTCTAGATTTGAGGCCATGAACACCCATTGGTGGGTCCCATGGTGAGGTACCCTTCCCATGAGCACCTTATCTTGGTCCTATTTGCGGAGGTATGAAGTATTGGAACACCTTGATCCCTCTCAATGGGACCCAATTGAATTGGAGCAAGTGTTATACCTCCCCACTAAAAATTGATCCTCGTGGCTACACATGAGCATTGGAGGTCAACCTAATCGATACACCCCTATATAAAGACATTTTATAAAATTATTTTCATCTAACAATCTAACAAGCTAAGAAATTTAAGACTAATGAATCTATGAAGGATTTATCAAGAATTTTTAGAGATCTTCAAGACTATATATTCATCCTTCAAGCATTATGGAGCAAAATTGCATCAGTATTGTGCAAGCATGTGTGTGTGATTAGGGTTTTTCATGTTCATTTGTTTCTTATTCCATTACATTCAACATTTGTAATTACATTCAAAGTGAATTACATCACCATCAACAATTGCAAATCTTAGGAATAAGTATTCAACATTTATTTAATTATTTGTCTTATTTCATTCAAGGTTAGTTCCTAAACCGAGGTTTGACTTAGGAAAACCCCTATCCTAAACATATTTCCCTTTCTTTCTATGTGCAGGAAACAAGTGCGGAGTTGTACTTAGAAGGATTGATAGAGTTTACAGAGATGAACAGGTTCATCTTTTGATGGCGGAAAATTTGGAGGACCATAGTGAATTGGTACTACCTGGTCCCAAAAAATCAAGCCAAACTTCTCATAACAAATTCCAGACCTCACTTTTAACAAATCCAAGTTGATGGCTCTGTGGGACATCTATAGCTTACTGTTTTTGTAAGATCACTTCAATTATCACTTATTTTGTCCTAATTTCAATCAATCTAATTCAACCCCTAGGAAAAAGGAAGTCAAACTGTTAGGCCCAATATGGAAAGCTAATGTACTGAGAGGGGAGGGGTGAATTAGTACTTCAAATACTTTTCTTAACAATATCTTTACTGTTATGCATAAACCAAAAACTGTTGTAACATAACATAAAGTTAAAACAAATAAATAATAATCATACATGATTCACTCCATAACACATATATTTTGGTTACGCGGAAACTCTTGGTTAGAGAGAAAAACTGCAGTGGGGATGGCACCCACAACTTCACTACTGCAATAATAAAGGTTACTCGGTTAGAGCTACATGTTTAGCTATTTCTGATAGCTTACCCTTTTAGGAGTATCAAGATCTGTTAGATCTACCTTGCTAAAGTATTTTACAACACTTAATCTAAATGTTGCACCTGGTTAGAGGCTTTACAATTTATAGACTTGATTAGAGTCTTTTACCCTATTAAAGGTTTCTCTTACAACTTCAAAATTTTCAATAAAATCTTTACAACTATCTGCAACTTTACATCTGGAATGTTATAGCAGATTCTATGTGCTCAAAATAAGATTACCTTACCTATAGCATACCTCGGTAACCCATAAAGTAACTCAGTAAACTCTTCTGTTTACTCTGTTTTTTGACTGTTCTCTGAAATCCTTCTCAGTGACCTCTGTGTCTCTGTAACAGTCATAACTCTTAGTGCTTTCTCATGCATCATACATGTCTTGCTTCATACACTTATGTATATCCATGTCTCTCACTTTTATCTTTAATCCATGTTGTATAAATAGATCTCTTATGTCAGTGATCTGATTCATTGCTTCGATCTTACAAACATGATTTCTCGAATAAATAACCATGCAAAATATTTCATTGGTTAGATGACCTCAAAATCATACACAATCTTTAAGTACAATTTCCAATGTGATAACAGTTCTATGTTCGTCGATCTTGTAACACATTTTCATATGTGTGTCCAGGTTCAATGAATCTGGTAACACGTTTCACTCGATGTATATCAACTCGATGTATCATCTTTGCTGCTCAATAGACATGGAATGATACTCGGTAGATAGCTCGATGCATACTGGGCTCTGTGACTACTTTCTTCTATAACTGACTGGACTATGCATACTAACTGAATATTTCGGTAGTAGTAACCGACTAGAGTATATAGAATGACTTTGGATATAAAACTAATGGCAACTTGATAAGTAGTAACAATCTCCCCTTTTGACATTAGTTGAGATGTTTGACAAAACTACTTTCAAAGTCATAACTCAATAATCTATATACCTTACAAAAGTTGACTAAACTGACAGCATATACATTAGTCAATGAAATAGTATATTCAGATATACTCCCCTTATCAATATACTATACAAAACTCTAATTTTGTAAGCTTGGTGATCAATGATCAGTGTCCTGCTCTTGTTCTTTGCATAGTGTTCTGTTCACTGCTCGGTTCACTACTCTTGGATACTCTGCTCACTTTGCTTGGTATACTCCCCCTATATACTACACTCCTTTTACTTGATACTTTGATGCTTTGAATACTATATCACTCCCCCTTTTTGAAAAACATCAAAATTTAGTTACCATTTGGTTGTGGCAACTGGTCAAAAATGGATTTGTACTTTGTTTGTGCTTTAGTGAGAGCGACAGAGAGGGCATCCTTTACACTGTCCATTAAAGAATTTTGCGCTTGAATATTAGCCAATAATGATATTAAGCCATCTAAAGTGCTTCCCTCTTGCGTAGTAGATAAGTATGTGGCTCAGTTGATTTGTTCTTGGATGGATGAAAGATGAGGAAGGAATAATGTCTGAAGTGTCATTATGTCCATCCTGATCTTGTGTTCTTCATTTCTTAGGTCCAATTGTTGAGCCATGAGCTGTTGTAACTTTGTATAGAAATTCTGAACTGAATTGGACTCTATGATCAACTTATTTGAGAGATCAGTGATCTCTTTCTCAATTTCTTTAATGAATAAAGAATGTGCTTGAGTTGAGGGGACAACTCAGCAATAAATTTGACAAGTTTAATTTTGCCAATAGCTATAGCTTTCTATACCTCTTCTATCATTTTAGCAGTGAGCTCCTTGTCATTTAGCTTGCTCAAATATTCAGATGCATCTACTCCAGATGTCTCTATCTTGGTTAGGAGTTCATCCAGTTGAATGTGGATGGCCTCATCTTTGGTTATTGTAGCTTCAGGTAGCATATCTGTTAAGAGTGCTTTCACCTTCTGAAGTACTTTATTTTTCTTTTGAATAGCCATTTGCTTCTCTTGTTCGGCCTTTGCTTTGCATAGTTCACTGAAATCAATGAGTGCTTGCCCCTTTAATTTGGATATATCAACATTGGGCAACACTATTGGTTTTGACAAATATACTTTGAAACTATGCTTTTTCATCTTCTTTTCTTTTCCTTTCACCGATTGAACTAAGACAAAGGCTTGTGAGGCTTGATGACCCTCGGTAGGTTGCTCAGTAGAGGTGACACTTTGGTTGGTTTCTTTTGCCTCTGTAGTGTCCTTTGGTGTCTCAGTTGCAACATTTTTTAGTGCTAGAAGGTGCTTGAGAGGTCTGTTCTTGAGTAGTACCTTCTCCTACTATAGACTTGTGACCTTTGGTGCCTTGATCCGTATCCTGAGGGGCTTCGGTTGAGATAGGTTGATTTACCAGTGGATAAGGGTGAACTTGTTCCAAAACTGATTCACTAGATACAAGTTTTGCATATGCATTTCCTTCTATCATTTCCTATTCAGGTGCCTCTATATCCATGATATCTTCGCCTATTTGAATGGTGTCAGTAGGGTCTTGCTCGGTGATATCAGGATCTTGCTCGGTGACATCAACTATTTCAACTTCAGCTTGCTCACCGGCATCCTTGATTCTAAATATTTCCTACCACTTTTCTTTTGTCTCATTTTCCACTGCAATATATAGACCATTCATCAGTTTCAAGGCCTTTTGCTTGATGAGGAACTTTGTGTGGTAGGTTGTCAGATGTTCTTTTATTTCAACTACTGACATGTCAGGAAAGAGATGTACCAGACTTCTTTCTCTGATATGTTTCTCTGATTCCATGGCATATTGCCACCTGTTATCAATATGTGCATATAATTCTTTTGGAAGAGAATTAGAGACTTCTAATGGGACCAATCATAATTTTAGAAGTGTGCAGATGACAACTTCTTCTATTTGTCTCCTTTCATCATCATTTCTAGATTCATATTTAACATATCTGAATCCTCCAAATCCACCATATTCCTTCAGATTAGTACAAAAATTTTCTACACTATGTACATATACCTTATTGCTCTTGACAATCTAAAATTTTCTTGTATCCTCAGATTTGGTGTCACTAGACTCTTTTGCCAAAATGAGTCTCCGAGTAGATTTCTTGTAAGTTTTTGTTATCTTGGGAATAGTAACACTCTTTGTTTTCTTACTCGATGAAGCTGCAGATGCTCTTGTGTTAGGTCGGTTTGCTGGAGGATTCAGTGAGGCCTTTGACATATCCTATTTCTTTCTTTTCAACACTTTTCCCTTAGGCAATTTGGTGCTCAGTGTTATAGCTACCTCTTGGGCTTCAGATTCCTCTTTGATAATGGCTATAGTGCCTTTGATAGGTGTGGAGGAAGAATCTTCTCCGAATTTCTTTGATAATTCCTTTATCATCTTTGTTGCCTTTCTAGTAGCTTTGGGTACTACAATGCTCATTTTTACTTTTTCTTTCACTTCTTCATAGGTTCCATACCTCAGCTCGGTAGCATGCCTTGGTAATGTAAGAAATGAATCTATCTGTTGTTGTGTGATGTCATAATCAATCTCGTAACCCATAGGTGGCAAAGATTGAGTTCTTGGTTCCACAACATTCACATAACAGTAATCAGTATCTACTTCAAAACATGTCATCTTTGTATTTCTCCACTAGCTTGGGTGGAATCCAGTACCTGTTATGCATTTTCTCTTGAAACTTGCTGAAGTAATCGTCCATAATATCATTAAAATTATCACCTAGCTTCTCAATGAAGTCATTGATCTGATGGGTGATTGGTCGGTGTAGTTCCCAAACAACTTTACCGACTGGTGGAAAGAATTTTTCAAAATAGAAAAACATGCATACAAGTAGTGATCCAAACTTTAGTGTATTAGCCAAGTTGTTCTTCTTCAGCTTCCTAATGGTGTTCAAATTCTCAAACAGGTTTTTTAGCAACACCTTACATAGATCAATTTTCATGCCTTTCTTCACAATTTTATATGCTAAGTCTACTGCTGCACAGGGTACACTATTTACCCTTGCCAATTGGAAGAAACAGTAACCTATTACTCTAATGGCAAATTTTAGTTATGCATCAGTGACATTGTTCAATTTTAGTCCTCTGCAATATGATTCTACTCTGGTTAAACTAATCAATTCCTTCTGTGATATCATTTTCTGAGCTCGAGCATGATCATAAATAAGGTAATTGGTGATCAAATGAATGATTTCCTTGGTAATCTTAAACAGTTGCTCTTCTAGCCACATGAAGTCATCATGAACTCTGCTCAGAACAAACTTGACCCACTGGGGTTTGAACACACGGGGATAGGTTAGGGCTTCAGTTAATCCCTTGATCTTAATGTGCTCATACTTGCTATCCATTTTACCATCGGTGCACAATTCATCATGTGTCTTTGATTTCAACATGATCGAGTTCTTCAACACGACATTTGGTGAAGAATCTCACATCCTCGACTAATAACACTCTATCTGGGATGAGTGAAAATGCGGTTTTGTCATCCGGTTTAGGTGCAACTTTGGGAGTTAAAGAGTATTTTAGTGAGGGCTTTTCAACATTCTTAACAACAATGGGATCTTGGATCTTAGGTGTCATTTGTAGATTTCAGATAAAAGCTAACAAAAGATCCTTAAGGTTTGAGGATTTTCAAATGGCAGACACTTCACACTTAGTAGATAATAACAACTTGATAAGATCAGTAAACCAACTTAACAATGCGTTGAGATTGATGTAAATACCTTCAATTTTGCTTTGTAGGAGGTTTGATCGCCTTTGATTTGCTTTGCTCTGCTCTCTCGAAAACTTGGTGAGTGAAAAATGACCGCGTAAATGCTTTAAGTACACAATATACCTTATCAGGCTTCGTGCAGGTTAGGTCAAAAACATTAAATGCACTCGGTTCCACTAAACTTTATTTCCTTTCTTTTGCGTTTGAACCGAGTAACCAAACTTCCTTCATTTATTGACTTGACAGGCTTCCTATATTCACTGACTTGACAGGTTTCCTGTAGTCACCGACTTGACAAGTTTCCTGTTTAGTGCTCCAAAAGACTTTGATAGAATTTCTAACTTACTACTACATCTTAACTATGCAGATTTTGAATTAAGTACATAATAAAGTAGGAACTGTTAAGATTTAACCTTGAGAGAATGCAGTCCCTTCATACCTTTACCGATTAATTTGGAATAGGAGCACCTAACTCGGTAGGTAAGGTGCTTTCTTCATTTGACACAATTTCCTTCTTTTTCCAAATCATCTTTAATTTTTCTTTTATTTCCTCAGTGTCTTTTCTAGGTTGATCTCTGCAACCTCCAGCCAAGTGTCCCACTTTGTGACAATGAAAACATGTCATACCAGGATTCCTCCATGATCTTCGATTGTTCATCCCAAAACTTATAAAGCAGTTGGCACTTATATGTCCATATCTTCCACAAAATTCACACCATATCCTTGTATTGTAATCCCATGGTACAGCAGCATATTGTTGGTTAAGATCTATGTGGATTTGGTAGCTTCTAGTATTTGCTCGGTCTGCAGACAACATATAGTTCTTTTGCTTAAACCAACACTTCTCGGTACTATGTCCATATCTATTGCAGTTTTTACAAAACCCTTCAAATTTTGCCTTCTAATAATTGTTAACAGACTTTGTCCTACATTGATTAGATGTGTGACCATATTTATTCCAATTGTAACAATAACCATTGGACTTAGTGACATTTGGTTGCTTACCTTTTCTGATTTGGCACATGTTGGTAGTATGACCTTGATTTCCACAGTAGTTGCAAATAGGCTTCTTTCCTTTGATGTTCTTCTTGATTCCAGCTTGCTTTGATGATTCTCCTCTCTCGGTGGTATGGATTCCCTTCTCGGTAGAGTCTTTTCCTTTGTAACCGAGTCATGCATCTTTGTTGGGTCATCTTGTATTCAGTTGCTCATCCAACATCTTTGATGCTTCATAACTCTTCTTCAGTGTTTCTTTGGATTTCTTCTCTGTTTCAAGTTCATTGGTCAACCTTGATACTTCAAGTTTCAATGCTTGATTCTCATCATCTTTCAGATTTGCTTCATGATGTGCATAACCTAGTTGATCTGACAGGTTTTGTTGAATTCCAGTCAACCTTGTGATTTTATCATTCTTATCAGATACTAAGGCTTCAAGTTGTTGTTTCTCTCTTTCTAGATCTCTTACTTTATCCTCGGTTGTCCTCAATGCATCAAGATTTTTCAGTCATCTGTGTGCTGAAATGTTCATGTTCTCTTTTCATTGATTTTAGTTGATCAGCCAGTGCTTTGTTCTTTTCTTTCAATACTCCAATCATTTCTTCAGTCTCTTTAGATATACTATTCTTAGATGATGTCTCAATTTGTTCCACTAACTCTTGAGAGACCTAAAAATCATCAGATAATCTTCTTCTCACTTTCAGAGATTTTTGCATTTGCCTTTGCATGTCTGCAATCACTTGATTAGCATGATCCAGCTCTTCTTGCAGATACACAATCCTCTGAGATTGTTTATATCCTTCCATTGATAAGATCTTTTTCTTTAGGCAGTTAAACCCTTTTCCAAGATTGCAGCTCTGATACCAATTGTTAGGCCCAATATGGAAAGCTAATGTATTGAGAGGGGAGGGGTGAATCAGTACTTCAAATCCTTTTCTTAACAATATATTTACTGTTATGCATAAACCAAAAACTGTTGTAACATAACATAAGTTAAAACAAATAAATAATAAACATACATGATTCACTCCATAACACATATATTTTGGTTATGTAGAAACTCCTGGTTAGAGAGAAAAACTATGGTGGGGATGGCACCCACAACTTCACTACTGCAATAATAAAGGTTGCTCGGTTAGAGGTACATGTTTATCTATTTCTGATAGCTTACCCTATTAGGAGTATCAAGATCTATTAGATTTACCTTGCTAAAGGATTTTACAACACTTAATCCAAATGTTGCACCTGGTTAGAGGCTTTACAATTTATAGACTTGATTAGAGTCTTTTACCATGTTAAAGGTTTCTCTTACAACTTCAAAATTTTTAATAAAATCTTTACAACTATCTACAACTTTACATCTGGAATGTTATAGAAGATTCTATGTGCTCAAAATAAGATTACCTTACCTATAGCATACCTCGGTAACCCATAAAGTAACTTGGTAAACTCTTTTGTTTACTCTGTTCTTTGACTGTTCTTTGAAATCCTTCTCGGTGACCTCTGCGTCTCTGTAACAGTCATAACACTTAGTGCTTTCTCATGCATCATACATGTCTTTCTTCATACACTTATGTATATCCATGTCTCTCACTTTTATCTGTAATCCATGTTGTATAAATAGATCTCTTATGTCGGTGATCTGATTCATTGCTTCGATCTTACAAACATGATTTCTCGAATGAATAACCATGCAAAATATTTCATTGGTTAGATGACCTCAAAATCATACACAATCTTTAAGTGCAATTTCCAATGTGATAATGGTTCTATGTTCCTCAATCTTGTAACACATTTTCATATGTGTGTCTAGGTTCAATGAATCTGGTAACACGTTTCACTTGGTGTATATCAACTCGGTGTATCATGTTTGCTGCTCGGTAGACAGCTTGGTGCATACTGGGCTCTGTGACTACTTTCTTCTATAACCGACTGAATATTTTGGTAGTACTAACCAACTAGAGTATATAGAATGACTTTTGATATAAAACTAATGGCAACTTGATAAGTAGTAACACAAACCCCAACTTAAGTGAATCTAATCATAATTCTCAACCCTTCCTTAGTGGGATTGGGGCTAGATCTATTAGGTTCACCCCTCTTTCCTAATATTTTGGTCAATTTTGGGATTGTTTGTGGTTTTATCATTGAAACCCTAATTTCCAAATTTACACTATTACATTTTGGTGAGCCCGACTTCTTACACCATTATTTTTTATTTGTGTTCTCAAATCTGATTTGTATGCATTTTCATAAAAATCCTAATTTTTTGAAAACACAAGTTTAATCCAAGGTGAAATATGCTTAAATAAGACAAACCTTTTATTATTATATTTTTGTTTTGAGGATAGACAGACATGTTCATGTTTATTTCTATAAGGTGGTAGGTACATCTTTTCTACCACCTACATATATATGTTTCATCAACTCTAGGTGGAAAATGAATGTGTTAGAACTAGCCAAAATTTAAATATTAAAATGTTAGACGTCAAATACATGGCTATAGGTTCATTCCATGAGAGGGGATCAAACCATCTAATAGTAAGAGAAATCTAGTTCAAATCTCATTATTTGACTTCAAGGCATATAATAAGTTACAATTTTGAGTTATGGCTCAATAGTTATAATTAAAATAATGAACAAATAATTAGGTTGTAAAATGTTAAAATCAAATAGGAATTCTATGTTCTATGATAAGTGCATGGTTAGATACAATAAATTAATAGTACATGGGAATGTACAAGTAGATGTGGATAGGATAGGGGATATGTGCATTTGAATGTGTGCAAGAAAGTAGTTATATGGTATGGGGAAGGGATGTAAACTTACAAAAACTATGCCTATCTAAATTTATTAATTTACTATCCATAAATTGGATATAAAACAAAATGGAAAATAGCTCGAACATGCAAAGTCCATTACTACACATGAAATTAATTATTATTTTTACAATTGATAAGGTTAAATGGTATAAATAATTCTTACATTATTGTCTAAATTTAATCAACACATTATCATTTCAAAAACATATAAATTTTAGCAACTTTTAATCAATTTTATTTTAAATAAAATTAAAATTACTATAAACCAAAAAATCAATCAAGATCTTCTATCTTCTTAAGTATGTCAAAATCTTCCATATTTTCTCAAGTCATGTTTAAAACCAAATTTTCATTTGTTCCCATGCCTTCCTTTCATTTTCTAAATACTTTTTATTCTAAGTAGTTCTTGTAGGAAAGTATCAAGACATATATTGGACGAAAAATAGTGTCATTTAAAAAATATTCATTATTACTCATGATTCTTGGGGTAATTGTTTGTGCTAAGATTGCATTCGAGTTTTTGTATGTAAAATTTCCCAAGAAACAAATAATGATAAGAATGAAATAACTTTAAAAATTAAAGATTTCTAATATCAAGAGACAAGAATTCTTGGTAGAGTCTAAATTTGATAGTTTTTTTTCTTTTAATAAAAGTGGAGAACCACTAATTTTATATAGTTGATCATTATTGTTAAGCGATTTTTTATGGTTATTTATTCAAAATTATTTATTAATTTGATTGATCTTTGTTCTACAAGTTAATTTGATTGGTTTAAAAAGAGCTCATGAAAAGTCGAATCTTGATGAGTGCAAGGCGCTCACATTATATGAGTTGAGACTAAAATTGTGCCCCAAGTTACTTTGGGAAAATGAATATATCTCAGAGTCCTTAATTCTCAACCAAAAATATTTCAACCTAAAAATCATGATTTCTAATTAAACAACTGTGTAATTTTACTAAAAAATACTACAACAAAAAAATTCTTATCAAATATCAAAAAAATTATTAAAAAATGCATATATTACAAATTAAATATTATTATTATGCCAAAGGAATTTTATTATTTGAGATGGATTACCTACTCTATAATATCAATGGTTGAGACCACTTCATAAACATGTAAGACAATACAGATCATCTTGCCTATTCAGATTTCTCCTACAAGTGGCTCTAACATGTGGCATTGGCACTGAATATCTTAGTTTCTAGTGACCTTTTTTTTGACATCACCTATTGATATCTCACATCAAGTATTGATGCTCCTCTACCAACTAAGACCATGACCACTAAACTCTTGGCTACTTGGTGATTATGCTATCCATGGCATCCCTCTTTCCTTGTAAGCTAGAAAATTTCCAATTTAACTCTCATTTGCAACCTTCCCCTATATTTTTAAACCTATTTTTTTTAATTTGTAAGTCATGATAAAATTGAAATTAAAGAATTAATTTTTTTTTTAAATAGTGTCTTCTAAAATTTTTACTGTGACCAATGGCATTGGCATGACACACTCTCTATTCCCACATGAAACACTTTTGACCCAGAGCTATGAATTGGTGAGGTCACAAACAAGGGACCCCATCCCCATTTAACAAAGCTGAGTTTAAAACTCGCAAGCACATTGGATCAGCAAAGGCACAAACCTACAATCACAATTACCCAATGGGGGTTTAAACTTAGGTGGCCACAACAACAAAAAACACCACTTAACCAACACACTATGGGCAGAACCTAATTTAAAGAATTGATTGGCTAATAAAACAAAGTGTGGTATTTGTCCTTGGAAAGAAAAGAGAATTTTAATAACATATCCATCATTTATTTAAGTTATTTGTATTGAATAATTTAACTTCAAAGACTTCAATTTTCTAATATATAATATTAGCTCATTAAGCTTGATGTTTCTTTTTGCCTATTTGTTTGGTTTATAACTATCCCTCTAGTCATAGTTGTTCTCTGAATGACACCATCTTTTTTTATTTCTTGGTTGGTTCTCTTGTTCTTACTTTTTTGGTGTTCGGTTCATTGTCTTATGCTCCAAACCTATTGGTCTAATTTGTAATGGGTTGGGCCCCTTTCCCACTTTAATTAAAAACATAATAAATAATAAATGAATGAGTTTAATAGCTATCATAAAATCAATTTTGACAATAATCAAAATAATATTCTCTCTAAATTCTTTATCTTCAAAAGTGATGTTGTTAAATCTCATTTGGGCCCATTATACCAACACTTGTTTCACAGCCTCCTAGTTTCACAATTGGTTCTTTCATGCTTAGTCTTTCTCGGTTGGTTGTGTGTTAGTTGTTGGTTGACTGTGTTTATTCTTGTAGAAGCTATTTGTTTTGGGGTTCTAGATCCTTGTAAAATTTGAGGGTTTTAGGTCCCTCCAAAACCTTTTGTATGGGGTTTCAGGGCCCCCTCAAAGCTTGTTTTCCTCTTATCAAAAACACTTTTTGAATAATGCAATTTTGTAACTTAATCGTATAGTGTCCTAGAATTTGGAATTTCTTGAGTGTTATTTTCCCTTTCTTGACTTAAAGATTCTACCAATTTACCACATGAGAAATGTGAACAAGATAATCTTTCCACATTGATGATTGATCTATAACAATATCCATAACATATCTTCAACCACCTGGTTGACTTTTTAGTTTGTACATCAATATCTAGATTGTAAGCACAATTGATATTTAATTTGTTTACAAAGGCAACCATCAATATGTTCCAAAATCATGATGTAAATAATTTATTCTAATCAAAGTTAATCATATCTACAACCTTACATAACCTTTCCATTTATTTGACAAGTTTATATTCTACAATGATATCAACCTCATAAACATTCCTACAATGAAATGGGCAACTTTACTATCTACTAATACTAGAATAGTTTTGTGTTTATAATAGTTTCTAAAAATATCTAAACTGAATTCCATGCTAACTACCAATGATTTGTGTCCTAGAATGTCATGTGGATACAATAGACCACTATAGTGTCCATGTTTAGATTTTAACTCTTAACACTCCAAATATTGAACCCCAAATTGACTCACAATAGCCTTCATTTCAAGCCAAAAAAATATTATTTTAATCTATGCAACATTTTAGCCACTCCTACATCGATAGAATATGACATTTTGTGCACCTTAAATATAATTATATGCTTTAATTTTTTCTTTTGTAGTATATAAATGCATCCTTTGTATCTTAGTATAACATTCATATTAAAATTTTAAAAAAGGCCTATTTTTCATTTTTTTTAAAGATAAGGGGTAAACTTTTTATTTATTTCTCACTAAAATACAGTTGCTACAGTCTCGTGTCAGCGTCTACTCAATTCATCAACTATAAAATTTTCCTTTCCTTTGACATAATGAATGTCAAGATCAAAATTGTAGAGCAATTCTATCCATCATTTGGTGAGAATTCAACTTGCAATTCCATCCATCATTTGATGAGAATTCAACTTTTCCTTTCCAAATATGCAAACCAAACAATGATGATAAATTTTGATGAAAATATTTTTCATTAAAGGTAATGGCTCCATAATTTGAGAGCATGCATTAGCAACGAACTCTAAATCATAGGTGACATAGTTTTTCTATTGGTCCTTGTTTTTTATGTGGCAAGTAAGCCACAAGACAACCATTTTGTGTCAAAGTTCTCCCAATCTTTCTAATGAGACATTTATGCACACAATGAAAAACCTCACTCTCTTATTTACATTATCTCTCCTACTCTTTTAGAATATCTACGAAAAAATACATAATTGATTTGAAACTATTACTTTTCCCAATTGAACTTCCACCAGATACCCATTGCAAGTGCTAAAACTATAATAATGTTATATACTTCTTGATGATGTTCCAAAATCTCTCCTTTCACTTAACACAGTATTCAAACATATATTTGAATCTTACAAAAAAATACATTAATACGTTCATATATCTACATCAAATTCAGGCTCTCATAGGAATCCACTCAGATAACGATTTAAGTAAAGCGATGACAGAGAAGCTTAACAGAAAACACAAAGTCCGGACTAGCGCAAACAAGAAAACCTAATCGTAATCAATAAAACGCCTCTTATAGCCTGGCACACCAAGATAATGCACACCGCTCTGTTAAATTTAGCTCTTAACCCTGGCAACTTGATTTTACCGAATTAGTTCTCGAAACCCTGATTTAGGGTTTCCCTCTATCCCAAATTATTTATTTGTCCTCTTTCTTTAAAATGCTTCCCTTCTCATCTCGAATGGTGAGCTCAAAGCCTCCATGTAATACTTCAAAAGATTCAGACTGATTTCACATGGAAAGTCGCAAGAATGGCGATTTGAAAAAGCGCAGACTGATTTCACATGGAAGGTCGCAAGAATGGCGATTTGAAAAAGCGCAGACTGAGATCTTTCTACAGACACATAAAAGCGTTGTCTCCAACCAAATACCTTGTTAAAGCCAGGGACTTTTATGTCAGAAATATGAAAAAGTTTGCAAAGAAGTGCAGTTCTAACGGCTTGGCTGCAGTGCCATCGATCCATCTGATGACTTCGCAGCCAAACACCTTTGGCACAAGAGATCAAGAATTTCAAAACATTTTGAAGGCTATGTCGCGCAAGAGTAAAAACTTCAAATTTGCTGATGCAGAGGATCCATTTTCAAGAAATTTGTATCGCAGAATGAATATGGAAAGGTTAGATGAGGACAGACCTGTCTATTTTGGGGGATCATTCAGGATGTCTGAAAAGGAAGACACCCTTCGTCCTTTGAGAAGTTGCTGATCTATTGAAAGGGTTAAATAGCCAGCATCTTATTGTGATTAAGAATGTTCCGTTATCTATTTCAAGTTGTTAAAGTCAGTGTTCAGTTGTTTAAAGGTGGATTTACTCCGATGGAGTTGATAGATCGTAATCAACATTGTCTATTACTTAGAATCAAATAATAATACATTGATTTGCCTTATAAGAGTTTATCCAATGTACATAGCAGCTTGTTTTGTCCACATTTCTTGTCGACATTCAAGCAGTCTTAAAGAATGACCAAGCAATCTTAAAGAGCAGGATTGTGTAAGTAAATATTATTAAGTATTTTGTTTAGATGTTGGAGAGAGTGATTGTTTATATTATTCCTAGTTTAATATGTATCTGATGAAGACATTTTAATGTAGTGGAGTATTATAGTAATTATGATTAGAATGTTTGTAATTGTAATAACAAGAAATTGAAGGAAAGGGTAAGAAAACATAGATAATATTGAATCTTACTTAAGTCTTTATCATTAAGTATGATTGAGAAAACAAAGAATTTAAGATGTAAATATGAAACCAAAAAGCTTTCACAAATGTAAACCTTGGGTGATTGGATGTGTTCTTGAGTTGTTTGGATGTCAAGTTTCTTTTGTGGAATCTTAATTGTGACAATATGTATTTGTACAAAGATTCTTCTCTCATTTGGTTGTGGAAGATGATGGATTTATAAAGTTGTGATTAGAGGAATAGAAAGTTGAGATTTATTTGAAATGATTGGTTAGGATAGAATAAAGAGAATTTTTAATTTCAATTTTGGATGAAGATAGAGATAAATCTTGGTAAATGAAAAGCTAAGATTGATTTGATTAAGTGAATGACCAAGATTCAAAATCAATGAGTTTGGATAGATGGTAGTGGGAACGAATGGCTAAATTTGGTTGATTAATTTGATAAATAAGGCTAAAGATTTATTTGATTTAGGCTTTGATGATATGGATTAGAATTGGTATTTAAATTACTAGTAATTCGATATAGATGGTTAAGATTAATATGATTAATTGTACAACTAAGATTTGTAATAAATTTTATTTAAGATTGTAAAAAAAATTAAATTAAAAGAAATTGGTGATATGAATATGATGGAAAATAAATATTCTTTATTTTTAAAATTATGAGGGTGAGTTAAATTAACTTAGTTGATTGTAATGATGCAAAAATTAGGGTTTTCCACCATTACAAGTGAGAAGACCTCTAATTTTTCTTAATTAACCATTACATTAAGGAGGAGATGAATCTAATCGATCTAATATTTTTAGGATTAAGATTCTTAGCTCTCTAGATATGGGGCTCTTTCCTCCTTAGAATTAAATTGATTTGAATATGTTGAAGATGCTAAAATTAGCATAAATGTGTAGATATTTGAAAACATTGAGCATGAATGATGAGCTAAAATTGTAGCACGGAGCTACAAACCTAGATCCGGTCAAAGGATGTTGATTTGGATCTATTCCCCGAAATTTGGCCTAAATTGTCATGTCTATGGTGGTGGTCACCATGGTCCTATGAACTTTCTACCATAAAAAAGGGAACCTATTCGTCTCTGTGATTATTGTAGATCCTCTTAAACGTAGCTCTATGCATGTTCCTATACACAGTGAAGAAGGGAAATTTGTTGGAAATAGGGGTTTTCCTAAGTAGAAACTTAGTTTAATATGAATTAACCATGAATGAAATAATGCATATACTAAAATAAATATTGAAAAAGATATACCTTAGATCCAAAATTGTTGATGATGATGCTTTAATTCTTGAATATAATCACATATGTTGTATGAAATGGCTTGAACATGACAAAACCCTAATCACACACACATGCTTGCATATGGTTGATGTAATTTTTCTCTACAATGGTCGAATCAAGAATAAGATCTTTGAAATTGCTTGAGGATGAATGCTTCACGGACACAAGGAATTGATTGCTTGGAGATATTAGAATGCTTTACATCTTAGATACAATTAGGTTGATCAAATGTCTTTATATAGGGGTATCTAAGTCATTTACCAATTTGGCCGACCTCCAACAGTCACGCAGAGCCATGGAGATGAATTCTCTCTGGAGAGATAGGACCCCTACCTTAGTGTTGGGAACCATGGTCCTCAAAAAGGGACCACAATAAAGCCTTAAGGAGAAGGATACCCCATCAAGGATTCCACCAGCGAGTGTACATGGCATCAAATCTAGAGAATGGGCATAAAACGGACCTAGATAGGTGATGAGGATAGGACCTGCTAAAGTAGGGGAAAAAACATGAGGTGTAAATTGGCCCAATGAGAATTTATGATGCTACATTTAGACCCCACTTTAACGAGAGTATGAGCCTATGCAAATACTCATGATAAAGTAGATGAAAGAGAGAAAAACGAGGAACAATTAGGAGCATACTCACAAGGAGATAAGACATCACTAATTTCAAGGAACCAAGCCCCCAAATCTTAGGATCTTAACTCCCTCAAATCATGCAAGGGCACACAAAACAAGACAAAAAAAAAGACAAACAAAGACAAAATGCAAAAAGACACACAACACAAAAGCTAAAATCCAAAAACAAGACCTCGAGTCAACTAGTCAAAGAGACCTCGATATCAAAATGTCTCAACCACTAATATCTTTCTTGAAAATTCCATCTCAAGAACAAAAGTGATCACATAAAAAGCGCAAAGTACGCATCATCCATCAACTACAAATAGAAAAGCTATGAGCTCATGAGAAGAAAGAGAGAAAGCATGGATGCACATTCTAGATGTGTTTTTCTAGGTTATCCATGAGAAGAAGAATAAGAGAGGGCATGGATACACATTCTACAGGTGTTTTTATAGGTGATCCATCTTGGGAAGGAGAGTAGGAATAATTTAGCTATGTTTTTCTAGTTTCACGCACCCTCATGCATGTGTACAAGTGATGTCTGGTATCAGGTGCTAAGAATCTTGCATAAGAGTTTGTTTTCTCTGGTTTCAAGCATGCAACAACCTATACAAGACATGAACTAACAATACAAATTTGTATATAGTATCGAGAACATATCTTTTAAGAGTTTGTTTTCTCTAGTTTCGTGAATGTGTAGCCCTGTGTATGACAAATATATGCTTTGTTTCAAGGACATCTCATGTAAGATTTTTTTTCTCTAGTTTCGAGAATGTGCACCCCATATAAGACATATATCAATGTTGTGTCTGGTTTTGGGCATGAAGCAAATTGTATAAGAGTTTGTTTTCTCTAGTTTTGAGAATGAACACCCCATTTAAGACATACAAAATATAAAACAATATTGTACAAAGAGGAGATATGTATGCCCCCCTCCCTCCCTCCCCCACCCCTTCATATGTCAACATAGCCCTATGTTGATGTCTTAAGGAAGCTAGAAACAAGGATACCCAACCTTCAACACCAAGGAGATATCTTTTAGGCAACAATGTTCATAAATCCAAGATAAAGAGGCCATTCTCTTATAAGAAAGGATAAGATAGTAAAAAGAGACATCTTTTAACAAGTGTAAAGAGGATCCTTGGAGGAGAATAGATCTTTTATCAAAAGACATATACCTCCAACAGGAGTTTCTTGAACAAACATAACATCTTCTACCAAAAGAAGGGAAGGAGAACAATAATGGATGTCTTCCTCCAATTCCTAGGTGAAAGGGATTCTTGATAAAGGATGACACACTCTTGTCCCAATCTGAAGGGTTTGTTTATAATATATTATACATTTCCAAGTGTAGAATAGGTTGTAGTCAAGGATACACACCTCTTGAATAAGAGAGAATCCTTGAGCAAACAACAACTTCACACAGAGAATGACATCAAATCATAAGAAAACACCACTCAATAAAGGAAAAGTGGATCCTTAGAAAGGATAAGAGAGATCAATGCCCCCCAAGGAGAAGCACAACGAAAAGGGGCACCAAAAAAATCTTTGTAAACAAGATTACATTTCACTATGAATAACTATTATAATGCATACACAATATTTGAAATTTATGACATAAAATGTTAGTGTATGTACACATTATTTAAAAATTAAATAAAGTTGTAATAAGTGTTACTTCAAATTTAAAATGTGTAAATTTAGGTTCATATTAGATCGATTATATTTTAGAATCTAACAATGATAATGTTTTCAAATATATTACACTACTTAGGAGAAATCAATTTACAATCAAATAATAATTGAAATTAATGTTGAAATCAAGTTATATGGTCCATAGAAGACCTCTAGACCCTAAAACATGTATGAAAATGGAAAGATGACAGGATAGTGTAGAATGGAAGACTAAGTGACCATGAAAGTCCTATCATGAGAAAGACAACAATCATTCTAAAAAATGAAACTTATATATGACAACAATAAATGAAGAGAATGATGTTAAAGCATGTGATGGTATGTTGAATTGAATTAGTGATGAACAAAGAAGAGTCTATAACATGCTAGAGATTGGAATATATGACAAAGGTGCTTGTCTAGAAAGTATAATAATAGTGATGTTTTTGTATCTAGGTAACTTTGAATTGACAATGAATGTTGGGAAATAGGTGTTGTACACCTTGCATAATGTTTATAATGTATTATTTATTTATTATGTGTGTGGTGTATCTAGGGGAGCCTAGATGGAAATGCATTTCTAGGAGATGACATTCCTTGGCCCACTTATGTTGTATTGTAACATTGGGATTTATTATATTATATTTATTTAATATTGGGGAAAGTAAATTAATAAATTGAGAATATTGAACACACTTGATGTTGAGAGGGGGCGAATCAATTTAGATCAACAAAACAAAAATGAAGCTCAACATCCAAAACACAGAAACACCAATATCTTTACATGGAAAACCCAAGGAGGGAAAAACCATGGTGAGGATTAACTCACAAAATTTGAAATATATTGTATACGATGAAAATATGATGATGAAAACTTATTATATGTAAGGAAGTTAAGTAGCGGAACAACTTCCTACACTAACCTTGAGAGTAGGGTAATGCAAAAACTTTTACAGATCGTCACAACAATTATAAAAAATAGAAATAGATATATTAACATTCAAACCATAACACAGTGATATTAATAATTTGTCATTTATTAATTAATTCACAAAGAGGAATAATTAGCCAATTAAATGAACATTTAATTGTGACAAGAAGGCCTAGGATAAATAAATAAATTATTTAATCCTAGAGAAAGAAATGACACACAAGGTTAAATGATTAAATCACAAAACCCTAGAAGATGAATTAGAAATGAGAATGACAATTAGGTCTTGATTGAAGATAATTGATGTCGATCATGATTCTGATTAAATGATTTGATTAATAAATATGCCAATTGATGAGGAACAATGACAAATTGATCCAAATTGACATAATTGAGACAGACAACAATTGATAGCGAAATGATCGTAAAATTGATAGCATAGGAAATAGGAAATCATCACAAGCAAATCAATATTAATTATTAGCTCAATCACAAAAGCAAATTGCAATGAATCTATCCTAAACAACACTCAATAGAGACATGAAATAAAAACATTCAAAAGAAAAGATTGTGCAAACCAAAGATGTGATTTGAATGCTCCTTCATGTGGCTCCATTGTTCTTCTTTCCTCTTCAAATGGTTTGATTGTGGATCTCACCTACAAGTGCACATACATGATTGAAAGCAAGTAGACAAGATTTTTGATCAAGAGTACTAGAAATTCGATAGTCTGATTAAGGATTAAGAATCAAGAGCTTTGATTGATGAGGATCATCCAATTTATAGATAAATTGGAGATAGGATCAAATTTAGTATGAAATGGCTATTGGAAGCAATTAATTTCAAAAATGGCACAATTGAGTGGAAAGAAGAAGGTTATGACACCTTCTATATCATGAATTATGACATATTGCCAATGCAAAGCTTAGAGAACTAGAACCTTATGACATCTTGCTATGTCAAGAGTATGACGCACGAAGCACAAAAAATAGGGAGAACTAGAGACAAGTTAATTAGGTGGAAATTGAAATTAGGAATTTAGAAAATAGGTGGAAATTAGGAATTAGGAAATTTAGAAAATTAGAAATTAGGTAAATTAATTAATAATTTGTCATTTATTAATTAATTCACAAAGAGGAATAATTAGCCAATTAAATAAACATTTAATTGTGACAAGAAGACTTAGGATAAATAAATAATTTATTAATCCTAGAGGAAGAAATGACACACACAAGGTTAAATGATTAAATCACGAAACCCTAGAAGATGAATTAGGTCTTGAAAGATAATTAACTTGATTTGATTTGATTTTGGATTGATAAATGACCAATGTGATAAATGATTTGATTGATAAATGCGCCAATTGACGAGGAACAATGAAAAATTGATCCAAATTGACACAATTGAGACAGACAACGATCGATGACAAATTGATCGCAAAATGACAAGATTGACAAGGACATACATCGACCAAAATCATGACTGAAGATTGTGTTCGACAAGACCTAATTTGAAAGCGAGACAAATGAAAAATACAAAAGAAGGACTCGATGCTCGCAAATGATAAAGACCAAGTGCGTGACATAGGAGAAATGTTAATGCGATGCAAAAACCTAAAATAAGGCAATGCGCAAATGTTAAAGTATGATTCCGCAACCATTGACCATTTTTAGGTGTCTACATTTTGCCCCTCTTTGAGACAATGCGATTTTAAGCGTTGTTTCAAAGAACAATAATGAAAATGCCCCAGACAATAACAATGACATATGCATGCCCCCTCGAGGAATTGGCCGGAAACATCTAGAAAAGAGGCCAATTGATCGATAAGAATGATAGAAAATGATAGGATCGAACGGACTGCCAAGACTGACGGTAGAAATGTTAGTAAGAAGAAATTAGATAGAGGATAGTTAGAGATGAAGGAAAACTTGCTTTTAGTAATGCACTTTGTAGGTGAGAACCTTTATTTAATGTAGAAAAATGGATGTGTAGCATCATGGCATGGAAGGCCAGAGCTGAAATGCAACCCTTTTTGCAAAAGACAGACACATCACAGACAAATAACAATCACAACAAAAAAAGAAAAGGACCATGAACCATCCCGGTCACTCTAAATCACTCAGTGACATCATCGAGCAACATAGGAACATGATCGAAGCCAAAGAAAGATAAGATACACAAATTCAAGCAAATCAGACAAACATCTTGATCTTCATTGTCAAAAGTTGAAAGTGCTGATAGGACAATCATGCTGTCTGGTTTCAGGAAATGCGGTACCCCGTCTAAGACAGGACACAGTCTGGTTTCGAGTATACCACACCCTGTATAAGACCCATGATAATAGGAACAAGGAAAATGATTTTGATACTGATATTCGATTGATATGACAATTGTGATCAGTTTGAATGTTTGGTTTTGATTGAAAAAGTTCATCTGGTTAAAGCATAATTTCATTAAAGCACAGTGTGAAATGGATTGCGAGTGTCATTGGATGAATGCTCAGTGATTTGTCTTATGCACAAAAGGAATAATGTATTGCAAAATGTTTGTTTTTGTTTTTGGAGTTTTACAATTTTTATTTTTTCCATTTTTTCAGGACTGTATTTGACATTTTAGGGATTTTTTCAGGACATTTTTCAATTTTTATGACTTTTTTCAGGACATTATTTGATTTTTATGAATTTTTTCAGGACATAATTTGATTTTTATGAATTTTTTCAGGACATTATTCGATTTTTATGAATTTTTTCAGGACATTATTCGATTTTTATGAATTTTTTTTCAGGACGTTTTTCGATTTTTTTGGATTATTTCAGGACATTTTTCAATTTTTAGGATTTTTTTAGGATATTTTTCAATTTAAAAGTTCTAGTGATTGATCATGACAAGGGGAAGGCACCCAATGCGCATTTGAAAGACACATAGACCGGGACCAAAACATATGTACAAGAAACTGGAGTAGGCAAGACAGTGATGTTGACCAATAACAGGCCTAGAATAGAACATTGGGTCGAGACAAAGATAGGCATGATAAACCGGCCGAGAAAAAACATAGCTAGAAGTCATGATAGATGACGAAGCAATAATCTCATTACTCATGGTGCCTGATTGCCAGGTTTTCACCATGGTGCTTGCCCAAAGCGCCTGTTTGCCAGGTTTTCACTAGAGGGCGAATCATTTTTTTCTCTTTACTTTTTTTTTATTTTTTTGATTTTTTTGTATTTTTTTTATTTTTTCAATATTTTTGTATTTTTTCAAGGTCATATTTGAAGAAGTGCTAATAAAAAATTATGCCCAGTACTTGCGAAGATGCATGCTATTGATAGGATCAGACAGAGGTTCACCTTCTGGAGTCGCAAGCTGATATGCCCCCGAGCCATAGGCTGCAGTTACTATGAAAGGACCAACCCAATTAGGTTCAAACTTGCCCTTGATGATGTCAGTAGACTGTGCATTCTTGGGATTTGCCTTCAAAATGAGGTCTCCCACTTCGAAGTGTCGCCCTTTGACTTTCTTATTATAAGAGCAACGGAGACGGTTTTGATATGCTTGCAATTATTTCCTATGCTATCAATTTTACGATCATTTCGCTATCAATTGTTGTCTGTCTCAATTATGTCAATTTGGATCAATTTGTCATTGTTCCTCATCAATTGGCATATTTATTAATCAAATCATTTAATCAGAATCATGATCGACATCAATTATCTTCAATCAAGGCCTAATTGTCATTCTCATTTCTAATTCATCTTCTAGGGTTTTGTGATTTAATCATTTAACCTTGTGTGTCATTTCTTTCTCTAGGATTAAATAATTTATTTATTTATCCTAGGTCTTCTTGTCACAATTAAATGTTCATTTAATTGGCTAATTATTCCTCTTTGTGAATTAATTAATAAATGACAAATTATTAATATCACTATGTTTTGATAGCGAAATGATCGTAAAATTGATAGCATAGAGAAAGAAATGACACACAAGGTTAAATGATTAAATCACAAAACCCTAGAAGATGAATTAGAAATGAGAATGACAATTAGGTCTTGATTGAAGATAATTGGTGAACCCGATGTGAACACTAACCATCTAACCCTTTAACTGTGTTTTGGAGTGCTTTCAAGTTGATTTTGCAGGCCAAAAACCCAAAAACAAGGTCGTGCAGGGTTTTCTGGAGACTTCTGCGCCTGTCTGAAGCAACCTGCGCCAGTGTTGAGAATTCTGCGCTTGTGTAGAGGACATTCTGCACTTGTGTCATGGGTTCTGCGCCTGTGTCATGAGTTCTGCGCCTGTGTAAAGTCCAGAACAGAGGTAAAAAAAATGCAGTGTTTACTTGAAATTTGTTGTGCTTTTCATTTAATTGGCTAATTATTCCTCTTTTTGTGAATTGATTAATAAATGAAAAATTATTAATTAATTCACTAATTCCTAATTCCTAATTTCAATTTCCTAATTTCTTAATTCCTAATTTTCCTCTTTTTCTAATTTTCCAATTTTCTAATTCCTAATTTCAATTTCCTCCTATTTCTCTCCTAAATTCATGGAAATGACATGTCAATTTCACCAATTAATAACCCGACGTGAACACTAACCATCTAACCCTTTAACTGTGTTTTGGAGTGCTTTCAAGTTGATTTTGCAGGCCAAAAACCCAAAAACATTAAATATAGCATAGCATAGGAAATCAGAAATCATCACAAACAATATAAAAACTAATTATTGTCTAATCACAACAAGCTAGAATGCAATGATCTAATCCTAAACACATTCAATAGAGACGTGAAATAAAAACATTCAAAAGCAAAGAATATGCAAACCAAAGATGTGATTTGAATGCTCCTTCATGCGGCTCCATTGTTCTTCTTTCCTCTTCAAATGGTTTGATTGTGGATCTCACCTACAAGTGCACATACATGATTGAAAGCAAGTAGACAAGATTTTTTTTTGATCAAGAGTACTAGAAATTCGATAGTCTGATTAAGGATTAAGAATCAAGGGGTTTGATTGAAGAAATTTATCCAATTTATAGAAGAATTGGAGAGATGACAAGATTAGCATGATTCAATTCAAATGGAAATTGCAAATCAATATGACAAATTATGCACTTTCTATGCAAAATTTGTTGATTGATAATTTATGACAATTTATGACAACTTCTATGTCAAAATTGATTGATTGTCAATTATGACAAATTTATGACAAATTGACATGTCATTTCCATGAATTTAGGAGAGAAATAGGAGGAAATTGAAATTAGGAATTAGAAAATTGGAAAATTAGAAAAAGAGGAAAATTAGGAATTAAGAAATTAGGAAATTGAAATTAGGAATTAGGAATTAGTGAATTGATTAATAATTTTTCATTTATTAATCAATTCACAAAAAGAGGAATAATTAGCCAATTAAATGAACATTTAATTGTGATGAGAAGACTTAGGATAAATAAACAATTTATTAACCCTAGAGGTAGAAATGACACACACAAGGTTAAATGATTAAATCATGAAACCCTAGAAGATGAATTAGGTCTTGAAAGATAATTAACTCAATTTGATTTGATTTTGGATTGGTAAATGACCAATGTGATAAATGATTTGATTGATAAATGCACCAATTGACGAGGAACAATGACAAATTGATCCAAATTGACATAATTGAGACAGACAACGATCGATGACAAATCGATCGCAAAATGACAAGATCGACAAGGACATACATCGACCAAAATCATGACTGAAGATTGTGTTCGACAAGACCTAATTTGAAAGTGAGACAAATGAAAAATGCAGAAGGACTCGATGCTCGCAAATGATAAAGACCAAGTGTGTGACATAGGAGAAATGTTAATGCGACGCAAAAACCTAAAATAAGGCAATGCGCAAATGTTAAAGTATGATTCCGCAAGCGTTGACCATTTTTAGGTGTCTACATTTTGCCCCTCTTTGAGACAATGCGATTTTAAGCGTTGTTTCAAAGAACAATAATGAAAATTCCCCAGACAATAACAATGACATATGCATGCCCCCTCGAGGAATTGGCCGGAAACATCTAGAAAAGAGGCCAATTGATCGATAAGAATGATAGAAAATGATAGGATCAAATGGACTGCCAAGACTGACGGTAGAAATGTTAGTAAGAAGAAATTAGATAGAGGACAGTTAGAGATGAAGGAAAACTTGCTTTCACATATGCACATAAGTAGGTGAGAACCTTTATTTTTATGTAGCAAAATGGATGTGTAGCATCATGGCATGGAAGGCCAGAGCTGAAATGCAACCCTTTTTGCAAAAGACAGACACATCACAGACAAATAACAATCACAACAAAAAAAGAAAAGGACCATGAACCATCCCGATCACTCTAAATCACTCAGTGACATCATCGAGCAACATAGGAACATGATCGAAGCCAAAGATAAATCAATAAAAAGATAAGATGCACAAAGAGGATATTTATGTTTTTGTTTTGCTTTTCGAGTTTTTACAATTTTTTTGTTCATTTTTTTAGGACTTTATTTGACTTTTTAGGGATTTTTTCAGGACATTATATGATTTTTTTGGATTTTTGGAGATTTTTTTCAGGACGTTTTATGATTTTTTTGGATTTTTGAATGTTTTCAGGATTTTTTCAATTTGTTTGAATTATTTTAGGACATTTTTCAAATTTTTTTTTGAATTATTTCAGGACATTTTTCAATTTTTAGAGATTTTTTTCAATAGTTTTTTTTAATTTTTTTTTTTTTTATTTCAGGACATTTTTTTATGTTTTTTGAAGATTTTTTTAGGACATCTTTCAATTTTTAGAGATTTTTTTCAAGACATTTTTGAATTTTTATGATTTTTTTTCCCCAGTGTCTAGCAAGGCAAGGAATATGATAGGTGAATAAATAGGCTTGCTGAAATATTGGTGGATAGAGGGAAGACAAAGGCCTTTTATTATGGAGACAATATGGATGCAATTTTCAAGGGCTATTGCGTGATGGGACAAGAGACTGGATATGCAATGTAAAGCAGTGAATATGGCATGAGGGACATGTCAAGAGGTTTTTGAAACCATGTTTAAATTTTGTGTCCTTATGTCAGATCAAGATCAAGGAATGAAAAAGAGTGTATGGATAGTGATAAGATATGGATAGGATAAGCAAGACCAAGAATGGATAAGGGACATGGACTGAAGGTCGGGATAGGACACGGGATAGTGGCAAAAAGTTGCAACAAGATAGGGAATATGGATGAAAAGTTATAATAAGCAAATGGATAAAGACCAAAAGCTATGATAGACTAAAAGCTGCAAACAAGATATGTGATGCTCATGAAGATCGTCAGCCTTGTCAAGATCAAAGGTGGAAAGGGAAAACTGGACATGAGGGACAATAGGATATGAAGGGTAATGACAAGGGTTCGATAGGATAATGGAACAATGAAGGACAAAAGGATATGATAGGATAAAACCTGCCCCCAAGTGTGGTGTGCAAGAAGTTCATAGATTACACATGATGCCTGTTTGCCAGGTTTTCATCATGGTACTTGCCCAAGGCACCAATTTGCCAGGTTTTCACCAATGGACGAATTATTTTTTTGCTTTCTTTTTTTGATTTTTTTTCTTTTTTGATTTTGACTTTTTCAATAGAAGATGGACACATGATAGGGGATGGAAGAAGGACTCAAGCGTCTTTTTTTTTGGATAGTAGCCTTGAAAAAAAAATGGACCATGACCTTTAAAAGTATGCTCAAAGACGTTGGTAGGATAAGGACATGGAAAATAAGATGAAACTAAGGCAAGAATTTATGCAAAGGATTGGACCAGAGGGATCGAAGGATGGAAAATATGCATTGGATAATGGATAGGGTACTGGAAGAATTGGGCTTGAGTGGATGGAAATGAAGGCAAGATCGACATTGGCACACACCTTGAGGGGTGATGGATTGATGGAGGACAAATGTATTTTGGATATTGAGATTTTGAGGAAGGAAAGGCTATAGATTTTGGGACATAAGGGCCCAAAACGGATGGAGGAATAGCAATTTTGGATGCCAAGTTGGATGTTTCTTTAGGATTTTGTGATTCAAGGAGCCACTTAGGAATCCACATGGTTTTTGTTTTTTCATGCTTTTGTGGTTCCTTGGAGTGCATTGCTTGCACAAGGGATTTAGGAACCCATATATATTTTGAATTTGCTTTATTTTGCTCAGTGGGCCTTTGTGGCCTTTTGGATATATTTTTTTCTTTTTGGATCATATTTTTCTTTGTTTTGACATGTCGATTATATTGGACATGTTGATCCTTGAATACATGTGGGTTTCTATACTTATGACTTTTATACTCGGCATCCCAATTGCTTGGAGGGGGAAAGGAATGCATGGATGAATATGAATGAAATGGAGTTCTTTTGGATGACTGGAAGGTTCTCAAAGATGTGTGCCTTTGCTGACCTTGCATAGAGAATGAAGGGATATAAGGACCTAAGATGGATGGAAAGTATGATGGGGAAGGAATATGTTTTGATTTTGATGGAGGGATACCAACGTCTTGAGAGTGAGTTGTGTAGACATGACCCTTAATATTTTCTTTCATATGAAGGGATTCTTGCTTATGAAGGTCTACTCCTTTGCCTTTATTAATATCTTGACTTGTAGGATACTCTTTTCTTTGGGAAGAAGATGCAAGTCCATTATGAGGTGGATATGATATGAGAGAAATAATGAGATCTTGAAGTGGATTGGATTTCACCAAAGTGGAAGAACCCATTATGCACGTCGAGGGTTCATGAACATCTTGCACTGACACGTTAGAATCATGAGGGGAATTAGGATCATGAGAGGGGCTAGGATTATGCAGTGGACATGGTTCAATAACAAGCTCTTCAAGAGATGGAATGGGAAAAATAATGGGATCATCAAAAGAAATGCGATCTTGGAGTGTATATGGAGCATTAGGACAAGGAGATGGAGGAACAAGTGGATCTTGTGGAGGATCTGAAGGAAGAATTTGATCTTGACAAGGAGGAAGATCATTGGAATCCTCTTTAAAGGTGCTTTGCTCTTGACTTTTAATGGGATCATCAGAAAGGATGGAAGGGATATCTTGATCTTTCTTAGGAAGTGGAATGCCAATGGGATTTGAAAGGACATTTTTTTCATGAAATGGAAGGGGATCATTTGGGATTGGATGGACTGGGATGTATTGATCTTGCTCGGGGAATGGAGTGTCAATAGGACTTTGGATAGGATGGACAAGAATAGGGGAATCATCATGAGTGTCTAGGAAGATGGGGTCTTGGTCAACAATTGGATGGGATGATAAGGTTTCAGGATCTTGATCTTGATCTATTTTAAGACACATTTCTTCATGCTCTAAATTATCGTCTTGACATGAGGTTGGACTTTGGATATGCATGGGGGATTCTGACAAGGAATCAATGGTTTGGCATAAAGGAAATGCACTTTGAACATTTGTGATGGATTCTGGCAAGGAATCAATGCTTGAACATGAGGAAGAGGGACTTTGAATAGGGTCCTCTAAAATAGGTAATGGCAATAAAGTTCATGGTGGCATTGGGTCTTGTATTTCTGAGACATGACAAGGATGTGCATCATGAAATGGATTCTCTTGGCAATCAATTATGGATAGCTCTTGGATAATTGTATCCTTGGGTGTATTGTTTGATGAGGACAATATGGAAGGTTCTTGTGAAACTTCTAAAGGTGTAGGGATAGATGCCACTAGAGAGTCAATTTTCTTGTGAGGGGATGAGGCATTGCTAGACATAAGTGCATTATCTTGATCTTCTTCAAAGAACTCAATTGGTAGTTTCCTTAAGAGCATTGCAATAAAGCCACCTTTCTTTCGAGGTTTGGACATAGTTGTATCTAGAATTTGAACTTGTTTTTGGATTGATGTCATGTTTTGATATTGGACTTGGTTCAATTGTTCTGACATGTTTGAAACTTGGGCTGGTGTGTGTTGCAACCTTTTTTTTTTAATGTTTGGTTGGAGTTGTTGACATTGATATTCCACCATTGGTTGAACCATTTGTTGACATTGTATAGTTGGTTGGACATATTGTTGAAATTGAACGATTGATTGTGTTGGTTGTATATGTTGGACAATTGGTTGTATTGGTTGAAAATCTGATTGATAGTAAACACCTTTTTGTTCTTGTTGTGGAGGCACATAATATTGAAATTGATGTTGTCTCTTTTCTTGAAATTGTTTCATCATTTCTATTTGGGAGAGGAGAGTTGGTATGTCTGATCGTTCAAGAAGAGATCTTACATCAATTGGCTCGATATTTGGATTTCGACCTAGAAATTTTCAAAACATTTTGGACACTTGTGATCTATTCTTCGCAATGTTTTTCACTTTTTGTTCCAATATCTCATTTTCTTGAGCTAGTTTCTCCTCTAGTTTTTGTATTTGGACATTTGTTTCATCATAAAGAGTTTCATCGAATTTGCCTTGTTGGGTTGGATATAATTGTGATTGCCTTGGATTAAAATTTGATTGCATTGTTGGTTGATACATCAAACTTTGTTGCATCATTAGTGCTTGGAACCTTGTTTCAATAGACATGTCACTATGCAATGCAATATTTTTGGAATTTTTCAAGGATAATGTATGATATGCAACTAAATGCAAACTAAATAGATGAAAATGCAATCTATGGCAAGAGTGCAATCTATGTTTTTGGTTGTTTTTCAAGATTTTGACAAACTTTTGAATGTAAATCTAAAAATGAGACCCTTAGGAAATTGAAATGATGTCTAGACCTCAAAGGACAAAAAGACCAAGTGACAAAAGGAAAAAATGACAATGTCTCCCCTATATGCTTGGATACTAAGCTAGGTTTGACCAAATGACAATGATGACAAAAGGAAAAAGGTTTGATAAGGTCTAGACTTCCTAACAATGACTTAGGGTTTATCAAAGATTTGGATTACTCAAGTATGACAAAACCTAGTTTTGACACTATATGCTAAGGGACAATTACTATGCAAATGAGTCTAATATGATATGATAATGACCTAAGCTTAATGAAGAGACCTAGGGTATGAAAATATGAATGTATGACAATGGTATTACTCTAATGCAAGAGGACACATGCAAAATGGATGACCCTTATTGATATACAAAGGAGTATGACCTAGATGAAACTTAACCTTGGTACTTGACAATGACTTTGCAAAATACAAACCTAGGATGAACCTAAATCTAAGTGACATGTGGTGTTGAGACAAGGTTTTGAAAAATGATTGACAACCATGTTTGAAGGTGTTTTGAACTTTGTTGGATGAAATGTTCTTATGTTTAGCCTTGTTTTGAATCAATTTGCCTTGTTCTTGAAATGAGATACAATTCAACTTTTGACAAGCAAAGAATACAAGATATTTCAACTTAAACTCAAGACAATCATGCTCATTCCCACATTTCTTATGGTAGGCAAGGACATTAGGTACTTGAGAGGTAGACTCATTATGGGATTCAAGGAGAATACATAGATGCTTGACCCCACGGGCTCCCCTCCATGGCACTCACTTCTCAGGGCAGCCAAGCATCAGTCCCCATGGAAATCTCCCCATGGCGAACTTAGTATCTCTTCCAAGTATCCAAACTTGTCCTTCTTAAGAAACTAGAAGGGTTTTTGGCTTCTAAAACAAGGTATTTAGTAAGGATTTATGTTAAGCGTTACTCCTTGATGTCACGCAAGCGTGATTGAGACATTAAGCCCATCAAGATACCAAACAAATGTAGTTGCGCAAGCACGATTTAGACCAAGAGGCCCTACTTAGATGTTGATATGAGAAAGAGTTCAAGGGTCATCACTTCCCAAGTAACTGCAATTCCCACGTAACACTTCCTTCAAAGCTTTCGCTCATCAGGTATTTTTTTATAGTGATTTAGAATGCCAAGGAATTCTAGCCGTACTCACTTTGGGTCGTTCCCTTCTCACGATTATCACTTGCTTGCAAAAGCAAAGTGGTCGGGAAGGCAGGCCCTCTAAATGTGACACACAATCAACAACACAAGCATGGTATCGAAGATCTGGATTTTTGATCACCCTAAGAAGGATGAGAGCATACTCTCCTACTCCAATGTCATACTCAACAATCAAAGCAAACAAATGTTCATTCCAACCTATTTAGAAATCACTAGGTGCCTAAAAATTAATTGCAAACATAAAGTTTGGTTGTTTCTCCAAGGCAACCTGCAAAAACCCAAGTTAGAAGTTTGATACGCTTATTCTTTGACTTTCGAATCAGCACAAAGCATGTTAGTAGTTCGATTTATTGTCTTTGCCATGTGTATGCCAAGATTCTGCATAGATAATTAGTACCAAAATCCAAAGCACAGAAAATAGAATGCAAAAGCACAACAAATTTCAAGTAAACACTGCATTTTTTTTACCTCTGTTCTGGACTTTACACAGGCGCAGAACTCATGACACAGGTGCAGAACCCATGACACAAGCGCAGAATGTCCTCTACACAAGCGCAAAATGCTCAACACAGGCGCAGGTTGCTTCATACAGGCGCAGAAGTCTCCAGAAAACCCTGCATGATCCTGTTTTTGGGTTTTTGGCCTACAAAATCAACTTGAAAGCACTCCAAAACACAGTTAAAGGGTTAGATGGTTAGTGTTCATGTCGGGTTCACCAATTAATGTAGCATAGGAAATCAGAAATCATCACAAACAATATAAAAACTAATTATTGTCTAATCACAACAAGCTAGAATGCAATGATCTAATCCTAAACACATTCAATAGAGACATGAAATAAAAACATTCAAAAGCAAAGAATATGCAAACCAAAGATGTGATTTGAATGCTCCTTCATGCGGCTCCATTGTTCTTCTTTCCTCTTCAAATGGTTTGATTGTGGATCTCACCTACAAGTGCACATACATGATTGAAAGCAAGTAGACAAGATTTTTTTTTGATCAAGAGTACTAGAAATTCGATAGTCTGATTAAGGATTAAGAATCAAGGGGTTTGATTGAAGAAATTTATCCAATTTATAGAAGAGTTGGAGAGATGACAAGATTAGCATGATTCAATTCAAATGGAAATTGCAAATCAATATGACAAATTATGACAAATTATGCACTTTCTATGCAAAATTTGTTGATTGATAATTTATGACAATTTATGACAACTTCTATGTCAAAATTGATTGATTGTCAATTATGACAAATTTATGACAAATTGACATGTCATTTCCATGAATTTAGGAGAGAAATAGGAGGAAATTGAAATTAGGAATTATAAAATTGGAAAATTAGAAAAAGAGGAAAATTAGGAATTAGGAATTAGTGAATTAATTAATAATTTTTCATTTATTAATCAATTCACAAAAAGAGGAATAATTAGCCAATTAAATGAACATTTAATTGTGATGAGAAGACTTAGGATAAATAAACAATTTATTAACCCTAGAGGAAGAAATGACACACACAAGGTTAAATGATTAAATCATGAAACCCTAGAAGATGAATTAGGTCTTGAAAGATAATTAACTCGATTTGATTTGATTTTGGATTGATAAATGACCAATGTGATAAATGATTTGATTGATAAATGCACCAATTGACGAGGAACAATGACAAATTGATCCAAATTGACATAATTGAGATAGACAACGATCGATGACAAATCGATCGCAAAATGACAAGATCGACAAGGACATACATCGACCAAAATCATGACTGAAGATTGTGTTCGACAAGACCTAATTTGAAAGCGAGACAAATGAAAAATGCAGAAGAAGGACTCGATGATCGCAAATGATAAAGACCAAGTGCGTGACATAGGAGAAATGTTAATGCGACGCAAAAACCTAAAATAAGGCAATGCGCAAATGTTAAAGTATGATTCCGCAAGCGTTGACCATTTTTAGGTGTCTACATTTTGCCCCTCTTTGAGACAATGCGATTTTAAGCGTTGTTTCAAAGAACAATAATGAAAATGCCCCAGACAATAACAATGACATATGCATAATTAATGTACGTTAGGAAATAGGAAATCATCACAAACATATAAACGTAATAGCTCAATCACAAAAACATTCATTGCAATGATCTATCCTAAGACACATTCAATAGAGACATGAAAACAAAGCGTACAAAACTAATGATTGTGCAAACCAGATGCAGACTTGAATGCTCCTTCATGTGGCTCCATTGTTCTTCTTTCCTCTTCAAATGGTTGGATTGTGGATCTCACCTACAAGTGCACACACATGATTGAAAGCAAGATTGACAAGATTTTTGATCAAGAGTACTAGAAACATAAATTTGATAGCCTGATTATCAATTACCAAATTAGCCTTGATTGATGAAGATCATCCAATTTATAGATAAATTGGAGAAATGACAAGATTAGCATGATAGTGATTCGAATGGAAATTCAAATCAAGAATAGCAAAATTATGACATGTCTATGACAAATTGATATGCAAGGGTTTATGACAATTTATGAGAAATTCTATGTCAAGAATTTATGACAATTTATGACAAATTTCTATGTCAAGAATTGATTGATTGTCAATTATGACAAATTATGACAAATTTCTATGTCATTCCCATGAATTTAGGAGAGAAATAGGAGGAAATTGAAATTAAGAATTAAGAAATTAGAAAAATTAGAAAATAGGAATTAAGAAATTAAGAAATTGATGAAAATTAGAAATTAGGAATTAGTGAATTAATTAATAATTTTTCATTTATTAATCAATTCACAAAAAGAGGAATAATTAGCCAATTAAATGAACATTTAATTGTGACAAGAAGACTTAGGATAAATAAATAATTTATTAATCCTAAAGGAGGAAATGACACACAAGGTTAAATGATTAAATCATAAAACCCTAGAAGATAAATTAGCAATGCGATAATGACAATTAGGTCTTGATTGAAGATAATTGATATCGATCATGATTTTGATTAAAATATTTGATTGATAAATACGCCAATTGACGAGGAACAATGACAAATTGATCCAAATTGACATAATTCAGACAGACAACGATCGATGACAAATCGATCGCAAAATGACAAATATGACAAAAGGACAAGGATTGATGACAAAATAGATTACAAGACGACAAGATTAAAAATGACCATGATCGATGACAAATCGATCGCAAAATGACAAAATCGAACATGACAATGATCGATGACAAATCGATCGTTAAAACGACAAGATTGAAGGATTGATAAGAGGACAACGATCAATGACAAATTGATCGCAAATCGACTAGATTGATAAGATTGATAAGAGGACAAAACCCTAATTAGGATTGACGATGTCCAAAATGATAACAAATTAGCATGCACATTGATGCGATAGGATAAAATCGATCAAAATCATGATTGGATAGTGTTGTCAACAAGACCAAATTCGAAAGCGAGACAAATGAAGAATGTAGAAGAATGACTCGATGTTCGCAAATGATAAAGATGAAGTGCGTAACATGGAGGAAATGTTAATGCGACGCAAAAACCTAAAATGAGGCAATGCGCAAATGTTAAAGTATGACTCCGCAAGCGTTGACCATTTTTAGGTGTCTACATTTTGCCCCTCTTTGAGACAATGCGATTTTAAGCATTGTTTCAAAGAACAATAATGAAAATGCCCCAGACAATGATAATGACATATGCATGTTGCCCCCTCGAGGAATTGGCCGGAAACATGCAGAAAAGAGGCCAATTGATCGATAAAGATGATAGGATCAAACGGACTGACAATCGGATATCGGATGCAGGAAGGACAAGCAATTGAAGATGCAAAAGACCGCGACCAACATAAGATGGAGAGGGTGCAAATCCATCTATGCACTGACAAAGATCTATAAATGAGACCAAGAGAGGGAAAATTGCTCATTTGCACTAGACAAAGAGGAGGATTTGTTGCTCTGGACAAGAACACTTGCAGAGAGATGGTGAACATTCCAATGGCGGATCACCTCGAAGAACATGTACGCACATTCAGACCACCGGACGACGCAGGAGAAGCGGTATGGATCTCAAATACCCATGTTTTCAATTTCATGAATTTTAATTGCATGCGGGACATTGTCGGGCCCACAGAAACTACAAAAACTGACTTTTGCTCCTGTGCAGAGCGAATCTTGCGCTTGTGTCAGGTATTATGTGCTTGTGTAAGGGTACACAGGCGCAAGAGGCAAGACACAAGCGCAATTGTGCATGTAAGACTCAATTTAGGTTCAAAACTGCATGCAAAGGACCTGAAAAGGGGGGACAAGGGTAGGATAGGGTAAAATAGATAAAGTACACCCTAATTTGGCCATAAAACAAGGAAATGTAGCCAATAGGAACAAACCCTAAAACTGACAAAAAGATGCCCCAATTGTGATGCAGAGTCGACAGTATCCGTTGATCACGCGGGAGAATCGACCAGACTGTTTCATGCTACGACATAGACTCAGGAGCATGGATAGAGACACATTAGCAGGACTTGGCATATATTACATCACATACATGCCCAAGATTAGGGAAAACACAGGATTGCTTACCGCATTGGCAGAGCGATGGCATTCGGAGACCTCCTCATTCCATTTGGCGACTGGCGAGGCGACAGTGACATTGGAGGATGTATGGCGTATCCTCCGCATTCCGATACATGGAGAGATGATAGAGTATGACCCAGTGATAGGGAGAGAAGCATTATGCAGGCTATTTGAGTGCGACGCAGATGATCTGGACATTATCGAGAAGGAGATCCGTTGGGAGACTATGGCAGGAGAGTATGATCAGCGATGTGTGGTGATAGCAGTGGTGATAGCATGTCTACTAGTAGGAGACAGACGAGGACATGGATTCCCTATTGGATGGGGAAGAGTGCTAGAGCAGATGGTGACAGAGGGGACAGTGTATGCGTGGGGACCATGTGTGCTTGCTATGCTATATTTTCAGCTGCATCAGATAGTGTATCAGGGAGTGCAGACTTTGAGCTGTGGAGTCACATTGCTTCAGGTATGGGCATTTGAGCACATAGCCATATGTTGACCGATTACAGAAAGACAGGTTGTACCACACCAACCATATGTGTATTGCTATGGTGGAGCACTGAGATAGGGTCCATTTGGATACATATTATGCTGGCGACATGAGCTAGACAGACTGAGAGAGTTCACATGGAGGCCATATCTTGATTGACCAGGATGGTCAGATGATCATGAGGAGCTACCATATTGTAGACAGGAGAGGCACCTGTGCTTGGGGTACCTACTGTTGGAATGTGATGCCCTTCGGTCTTAAAAATGCAGGCGCAACATATCAAAGAGCAATGACGACAATTTTTCATGATTTCATGCATACTTTGATGGAGGATTATGTTGATGACTTGTTATGCAAATCTGTCACCCGAGATAGTCATCTAGCCATCCTGGGCCCAATCTTTGACCGAATGGAGACCTACAAACTCAGGCTCAATCCAAAGAAGTGTGTCTTTGGTGTTACAGTGGGCAAATTACTAGGATATATTGTTTCTCACCGAGGCATTGAGGTTGATCCTGCTAAAGTCAAAGCAATAATGGATATGCCTCCACCTTCAAACCTCTGGCAATTAAGAAGTCTACAAGGAAAGCTCCAGTCAATTCGCCACTTCATAGCTCAGTTGGCTGATAAATGTCATCCATTCCAACATCTACTGCACAAAGGTGTCACTTTCAAATGGACTGAGCAGTGTCAATCAGCTTTTCAAGCTCTCAAGGAATATTTGTTGTCGCTGCCTATTCTAATGCCTCCAATAGACGGAAAGCCATTTTTATTGTATGTTTCTGCAACTGAAACAGCATTAGGAGTTCTATTGGCCCAACAAGATGAGAATGGCAAAGAGCGAGCTATTTACTATATCAGTCGGACACTGGTAGGCTATGAGCTAAATTACTCAACTATTGAAAGGGCATGCTTAGCAGTGGTATTTGCAACACAGAAACTCCGACATTATATGCTGAGCCACCAAACATTGTTGGTCTCCAAAATTGATCCCTTAAAATATTTGCTCAGTTGAGCAGCTTTGACAGGTCACCTAGCAAAATGGGTCATGATTCTCAGTGAATTTGATATTGAGTATATGGAGCGAAAGGCGATAAAAGGACAAGTTATAGCAAATCAACTTGCAGAGGCTCCTATTTCTGATGATCATCCCATGTTGACTGATTTTCCAGATGAATCAGTCTTTGCTCTCACATCCTCTAATGAATGGAAGTTATACTTTGATGGATCCCACACCAAGTTTGGGTCTGGAGCCGGCATCTTATTTGTCACCCCTCAAGGTGATGCTATTCCAAAATCCTACCAAATAACTTTCCACTGTACCAATAACATTGCAGAGTATGAAGCACTGGTCACAGGGCTCCGAGTAGCAGTCCACTAGAATATCAAGCATTTGCATGTTTATGGAGATTCTCAATTAGTCATCCAACAAGTAAATGATGACTACGAAACAAAAGATGAAAAACTTATTCCCTATAAGCACATGGTCGATTTCTTCAAGACCAAATTCACGGCTATTCATTTTAGTCAAGTTCCAAGAATGCACAATAAGTCGACAGATGCAATGGCTACGATTGCCTCCATGTTAAACATGCCAAACAATATGGACAAATGTGAATTTTTAGTTGAACAATTGCTGATTCCTTCTTTCGACATTCCGACCACTGATGTGATGTGCATTCTTGTTGGTCCCAACTCCCCATGGTACAATGACGTATATCAATATTTGAAATCCCAAACCTTTACCACCCAACCTTTCCGCTAACCAATGCCAAGTCTTTATCCGACAGACAGCTAAATATGTCATCATCGCCGACACCCTTTACCACCGTTCCTTTGACCATACCCTCCTCAGGTGTTTGGATTCTGACAAAGCACTAACGGCTTTACATGAGGTTCACGATGGTATATGTGGGGAACATTTCAATGGTCTAAGCTTAGCCAAAAATTTGATTCGTGCTGGGTATTATTGGCCCACTTTAGAAAAAGATGTTCATGATTTTGTTAAAAAGTGCTACAAGTGCCAGATCCATGGAAATTATATTCATGCACCAGCCCAAGAGCTTCATTCTGTCATATCTCCATGGCCCTTTTCTCAGTGCGGATTGGATCTTATCGGCAAGATTCACCCAACATCTGCAAATGGACACAAGTTCATTATTACAGCTACAGAATATTTTACCAAATGGATCGAGGCTATCCCCATGACTTATATCACTGGTGTCCAAATTTCAAAATTCTTGCTGAACTATATCATATGCAGATATGGGGTACCTCTTGCCATACTCACAGATAATGGTCGACCTTTTAAGAATAAAGATGTCAAAGAACTCTGTGACAAGTTTCATATTCAACATCGTTTTTCCAGTTCGTATTATCCACAAGGTAATGGTCAAGCTGAAGCATCAAATAAAACCATTATCAAGATCCTGAAGAAAGTTGTCAATGACGCTGGTCGAGATTGGCATGTACAGTTAAATCCAGCACTATGGGCCTATCGCACTTCTATCTGCACACCTACTAGTGCAACACCTTATTCCTTGGTGTATGGTGCAGAAGGCATTTACCTTTGGAAGTCGAGATTCCTTCCTTGCAGGTTTCCTTGCAACACCTGATTGATGATGAGACACACAGAGTCTCTCAGCTGCATCAGCTTGAGATATTAGATGAAAAGCGTCAGACAGCTCTGACACATTTGCAAGCATATCAAAACCGTCTCCGTCGCTCTTATAATAAGAAAGTCAAAGGGTGACACTTCGAAGTGGGAGACCTGGTTTTAAAGGAAAATCCCAAGAATGCACAGTCTACTGACATCATCAAGGGCAAGTTTGAACCTAATTGGGTTGGGCCTTTCATAGTAACTGCAGCCTATGGCTCGGGGGCATATCAGCTTGCGACTCCAGAAGGTGAACCTCTATCTGATCCTATCAATAGCATGCATCTTCGCAAGTACTGGGCATAATTTTTTATCAGCACTTCTTCAAATATGATCCTGAAAAAATACAAAAAAATTGAAAAAATATCAAAAAAGAAAAAATTGAAAAAAGAGAAAAAAGAAAAAGAGCAAAAGTAAAGAAAAAAAATGATTCGCCCTCTAGTGAAAACCTGGTAAACAGGCGCTTGGGGCAAGTACCTTGGTGAAAACCTGGCAAACAGGTGCCATGTGTAAAATGAGATCATTGCTTCGTCATCTGTCATGACCTCTAAGCAATGCTTTCTCTCGACCGGTTTATCATGTTATCTTTGTCTTAACCCAATGTTCTATTCCAGGCCTGTTATTGGTCAACATCACTGTCTTGCCTACTCCAGTTTCTTGTACATATGTTTTGGTCCCGGTCTATGTGTCTTTCAAATGCGCATTGGGTGCCTTCCCCTTGTCATGATCAATCACTGGAACTTTTAAATTGAAAAATGTCCTGAAAAAATCCTAAAAATTGAAAAATATCCTGAAATAATCCAAAAAAATCGAAAAACGTCCTGAAAAAAAAATCATAAAAATCGAATAATGTCCTAAAAAAATTCATAAAAATTGAATAATGTCCTGAAAAAATTCATAAAAATCGAATAATGTCCTGAAAAAATTCATAAAAATCGAATAATGTCCTGAAAAAAGTCATAAAAATTGAAAAATGTCCTGAAAAAATCCCTAAAAAGTCAAATACAGTCCTGAAAAAACGAACAAAAAAAAAACTGTAAAACTCCAAAAACAAAAACAAACATTTTGCAATACATTATTCCTTTTGTGCATAAGACAAATCACTGAGCATTCATCTAACGACACTCGCAATCCATTTCACACTGTGCTTTAATGAAATTATGCTTTAACCAGATGAACTTTTTCAATCAAAACCAAACATTCAAACTGATCACAATTGTCATATCAATCAAATATCAGTATCAAAATCATTTTCCTTGTTCCTATTATCATGGGTCTTATACAGGGTGTGGTATACTCGAAACCAGACTGTGTCTTGCCTTAGACGGGGTATCGCATTTCCTGAAACCAGACAGCATGATCGTCCTATCAACACTTTCAACTTTTGACAATGAAGATCAAGATGTTTGTCTGATTTGCTTGAATTTGTGTATCTTATCTTTTTATTGATTTATCTTTGGCTTCGATCATGTTCCTATGTTGCTCGATGATGTCACTGAGTGATTTAGAGTGACCGGGATGGCTCATGGTCTCTTTCTTTTTTGATTGTGATTGTCGTTTGTCTGTGATGTGTCTGTCCTTTGCAAAAAGGGTTGCATTTCAGCTCTAGCCTTCAATGCCATGATGCTACGCATCCTTTTTGCTACATAAAAATAAAGGTTCTCACCTACAAAGTGCATTACTGAAAGCAAGTTTTTCTTCGTCTCTAACTCTCCCCTGTCTCATTTCTTCTTACTAACATTTCTTCCGTCAGTCCGGATAGTTAGTTCGGTCTAGTACTCCGATATCCAAACACATATGTTGTATCCTGCATTCATTGGTTAGTACATTTGCATTCCATCACATATTACATCAAGCATTTTATCCATTTCATTTCATACATACATCAAAAATACATAAAAATACATCCATACATGTTCATAAACAAGTACATAAGTCATCCATACATAGCAAAATAACTACAAATCATAACACATTGCATCCCATCATATCGATGCATTTCATATCACATATCATAATAATATCGGAGTACAAAATCGGACTGTCTGTCCTAAGTATGGCCCTCAGGCTGACTACAACATGTCTAACTACATAATGTCCACTGTCTGTCATAAGGAGCACGTGCCTCTGTCACTGGGTGCTCCCTCCATCCTCCTCATCCCTGCCATGTCTTGTGGATGATGTCCCTCCTGGTCCTGGCTATGGTGGTCTCATAGGTCCACTCACCCCCATGCTGCTCAATGACCTCTGAGAGCGTGACCTGCTCTTTGTCCTCGATCGTGCCTGATATGAAGGTGCTCTCCGCTCTGGTGGAACTGCACTCTCATATAGTGTCCTCCAATACAGTCTCTCCTCTCCGGTCTCTACCAGCATCTGTGCCATCTCCCGTGCACTGGCATCCCTAATCGACCCAATGAACTCAGTGACTCTCTGTCCCTCTCGTTGTGCCTGAGCTATTGTTGTATCTTGTTCTGTCCTCAAGCTGGCATTCTGTCTCTCCAATGTTGCAATATAGTCTTGCTGACTCGCTATGGTAGCCCTGCACATCTCCATCTCCTCTATCCTAGCTGTCTCCGACTCTATGGGAATATCCCGTAATGTCTCCTGATCAGCTGAGTCTGGCTCATCATCATCCTCCCCACCATCATCTCCCTCATCCCCATCCCCGTCATCCTCATCATCCTTGTCATCCTCCTCATCCTCACCATCTCCCTCCTCTCCTGTGAGTGGGAAGTCCTCCTGTCTCCTCGGTACTGGAATATCAGGATCAGTCAAAGGCACTGGCCGTCGTCGTGCAAACCATATCTCATACTCCTCTGCCATCCCAACATCCACCACATCTGACCTCCAATCCCACTGTCTCTGTTGTAGCTCTGCAAAGTTGGCATATGCTATGTGTGGCTGAATCATACTCCCCCACTGACTCGTCTCTCTGTGAGATCGGGCAAAGCATGCAGTCCTCCTAGGTACATCCTGCCTCTCTCCAAACTGTCATCTAACTCTCTCTGGCAAGTACATCTCAATCACTCTCAAGTGATTCACTGATCGCCCAATCAGGTACCTCTCCTATCTACAATATGGTAGCTCCTCATGATCATCTGACCATCCTGGGCAATCAAGATATGGCCTCCATGTGAACTCTCTCAGTCTGTCTAGCTCATGTCGCTAGTATAATATGTATCCAAATGGACCCTATCTCAGTGCTCCACCATAGCAATACACATATGGTTGGTGTGGTACAACTTGTCTCTCTGTAATCGGTCGACATATGGCTATGTGCTCAAATGCCCATACCTGAAGCAATGTGACTCCACAGCTCAAAGTCTGCACTCCCTGATACGCTATCTGATGCAGCTGAAAATATAGCATAGCAAGCACACATTAATTATATAAAATAGGATTCTGGTTGACCATTTTTAGGTGTCTACATTTTGCCCCTCTTTGAGACAATACGAGGGACATGTCATTTCACCAGTGGACGAATTATTTTTGCTTTACTTTTTTTCTCTTTTTTCTTTTTCTTTTTTTTTTCACTTTTTTTCAATTTTCAATTTTTGACTTTTTCAAGAGAAGATGGACACATGATAGGGGATGGAAGAAGGACTCAAGCATCTTTTTTTTTGGATAGTAGCCTTGAAAAAAAAATGGACCATGACCTTTAAAAGTATGCTCAAAGATGTTGGTAGGATAAGGACATGGAAAATAAGATGAAACTAAGGCGAGGATTTATGCAAAGGATTGGATCAAAGGGATGGAACGATGGAAAATATGCATTGGATAATGGATAGGGTATTGGAAGAATTCTTCTTGAGTGGATAGAAATGTTGGCAAGATCGACATTGGCACACACCTTGAGGGGTGATGGACTGATGGAGGAAAAATGTATTTTGGATATTGAGATTTTGAGGAAGGAAAGGCTATAGATTTTGGGACATAAGGGCCCAAAACAGATGGAGGAATAGACTTGGACAGTTTGGATGGAGGAATAGCAATTTTGGATGCCAAGTTGGATGTTTCTTTAGGCTTTTGTGCTTCAAGGAGCCACTTAGGAATCCACATGGTTTTTTTTTTTTCATGCTTTTGTGGTTCCTTGGAGTGCATTGCTTGCACAAGGGATTTAGGAACCCATATAAATTTTGACTTTGCTTTATTTTGCTCAGTGGGCCTTTGTGGCCTTTTGGATATATTTTTTTCTTTATAGATCATATTGTTCTTTGTTTTGACATGTCGATTATATTGGACATGTTGATCCTTGAATACATGTGGATTTCTAGACTTATGACTTTTATACTTGGCATCCAAATTGCTTGGAGGGGGAAAGGAATGCATGGATGGATGGGAATGAAATGGACTTCTTTCGGATGGATGAAATTTACTCAAGGATGTGTTCCTTAGCTGACCTTTCATAGAGGACGAAGGAATATAAGGACCTAAGATGGATGGAAGGTATGATGGGGAAGGGATATGTTTGGATTTTGAAGGAGGGATACCAACGTCTTGAGAGTGAGTTGTGTAGACATGACCCTTAAGATCTTCTTTGATATGGAGGGGTTCTTGCTTATGAAGATCTACTCCTTTGCCTTTATGAATATCTTGACTTGTAGGATACTCTTTTCCTTGGGAAGAAGACGCGAGTCCATTATGAGGTGGATATGATATGAGAGAAATAATGAGATCTTGAAGTGGATCGGATTGCACCAAAGTGGAAAAACCCATTATGCATGTTGAGGGTTCATGAACATCTTGCACTGACATGTTAGATTCATGAGGGGGATAAGGATCATGAGAGGGACTAGGATTTTGTATTGGACATGGTTCAATGACAGGCTCTTCAAGAGATGGAATGGGAGAAATAATGGGATCATCACAAGAAATACGATCTTGGAGTGTATATGGAGCATTAAGACAAGGAGATGGAGGAACAAAAGGATCTTGTGGAGGATTTAAAGGAATAATTTGATCTTGACAAGGAGGAAGATCATTGGAATCCTCTTTAAAGGTGCTTTGCTCTTGACTTTCAATGGGATCATCGTAAAGGATGGAAAGGATATCTTGATCTTTCTCAGGAAGTGGAATGCCAATGGGATTTGAAAGGACATTTTTTTCATGAAATGGAAGGGGATCGTTTGGGACTGGATGAACTGGGATATCTTGATCTTGCTCAAGGAATGGAGTGTCAATAGGACTTTGGATAGGATGGACAAGAATAGGGGAATCATCGTGAGTTTCTGGGAACATGGGGTCCTGGTCAACAATTGGATAGGATGATAAGGTTTCAGGATCTTGATCTTGATTTTCATTAGGACTCATTTCTTCGCGCTCTATTTTATCCTCTTGACATGGGGTTAGACTTTGGATATGAATGGGGGATTCTGACAAGGGATTAATGCTTTGGCATGAAGTAAATGCACTTTGAACATTTGTGATGGATTCTGGCAAGGAATCAATGATCGAACATGAGGAAGAGGGACTACGAATGGGGTCCTTTAAAACAGGTAATGGCAATAAAGTGCATGGTGGCATTGGGTCTTGTATTTCTGAAACATGACAAGGATGCGCATCATGAATTGGATTATCGTGGCAATCAATTATGGATAGCCCTTGGGTAATTTCATCCTTGGGTGTATTGTTTGATGAGGACAATATGGAAGGTTCTTGTGAAACTTCTAAGGGTGTAGGGATAGATGCCACTGGAGAGTCAATTTTCTTGTGGGGGGATGAGGCATTGCTAGACATAAGTGTATTATTTTGATCTTCCTCAAAGAACTCACTTGGTAATTTCCTTAAGAGCATTGCAATAAATCCACCTTTCTTTTTAGGTTTTGACATAGTTGTATCTGGAATTTGAACTTGTTTGGCAAGGAGTTGGTTTGATGTCATGTTTTGATATTGGACTTGGTTCAATTGTTCTGACATGTTTGAAACTTGGGTTGGTGTGTGCTGCAACCTTTGTTTTTGAATGTTTGGTGATTGTGGTTGTTGACATTGATATTCCACCATTGGTTGAACCATTTGTGGACATTGTATAGTTGGTTGGACATATTGTTGAAATTGGACCATTGGTTGTGTTGGTTGTATATGTTGAACAACTGGTTGAACCATTGGTTGTATTGGTTGAAAATCTGATTGATAGTAAACACCTTCTTGTTCTTGTTGGGGAGGCACATAATGTTGAAATTGATGTTGTCTCCTTTCTTCAAATTGTTTCATCATCTCTATTTGGGAGAGAAGAGCTGGTATGTCTGATCGTTCAAGAAGGGATCTTACATCAATTGGCTCAATATTTGGATTTCGACCTGGAAATTTTCGAAACATTTTGGACACTTGTGATCTATTATTCACAATGTTTTTCACTTTTTGTTCCAATATCTCATTTTCTTGAGCTAGTTTCTCCTCTAGTTTTTGTATTTGGAGATTTGTTTCATCATAAAAAGTTTGATCAATGTCGCTTTGTTGTTGGGTTGGATAGAATTGTGATTGCATTATCGGTTGATATGTCAAACTTTGTTGCATCATTGGTGCTTGGAACCTTGTTTCAATAGACATGTCACTATGCAAATGCAATATTTTTGGAATTTTTCAAGGATAATGTATGATATGCAACTAAATGCAAACTAAAATAGATGAGAATGCAATCTATGTTTTTGGTTGTTATTGGAGATGTTGACAAACTTATGAAGACAAATCTAAAAGAGGGACCCTTAGGAAATTGAAATGATGTCTAGACCTCAAAGGACAAAAGGACCAAGTGACAAAAGGACAAAATGACAATGTCTCCCCTATATGCTTGGATACTAAGCTAGGTTTGACGAAATGAAATTGATGAAAAAAGGACAAAAGGGTTTGATAAGGTCTAGACCTCCTAACAATGACTTAGGGTTTACCAAAGATTTGGATTACTCAAGTATGACAAAACCTAGTTTTGACACTATATGCTAAGGGACAATTACTATGCAAGTGACCCTAATATGATATGATAATGACATAAGCTTAATGAAGGGACCTATGGTATGCAAATATGAATGTATGATAATGGTATGACTTTAATGCAAGAGGACACATGCAAATGGATGACCCTTATGGATATGCAAAAGAATATGACTTAGGTGAAACCTAACCTTGGTAGTTGACAATGAATTTTGCAAAATGAAACCTAGGATGAACCTAAATGCAAGTGACATGAATGTTAAGACAAGATTTTGAACAATGTTTGATAATCATGTTGGAAGATGTGTTTTGAACCTTGTTGAACTTTTGTTAGATGAATGTCTCTTGTGTTTAATCTTATGTTGGATCAATTTACCCTATTCTTGAAATGAGATACAATCCAACTTTTGACAAGCAAAGAATACAAGATATTGCAACTTAGACTCAAGACAATCATGCTCATTCCCACATTTCTTATGGTAGGAAAGGACATTAGGTACTTGAGAGGTAGACTCATTATGGGATTCAAGGAGAATACATAGATTCTTGACCCCACGGGCTCCCCTCCACGGCACTCACTTCTTAGGGCAGCCAAGCATCAGTCCCCATGGAAATCTCCCCATGGCGAACTTAGTATCTCTTCCAAGTATCCAAACTTGTCCTTCTCAAGCAACTAGAAGGGTTTTTGGCCTCTAAAAACAAGGTGTTTAGTAAGGATTTTTGTTAAGCGTTACTCCTTGATGTCACGCAAGCGTGATTGAAACATTAAGCCCATCAAGATACCAAACAAATGTAGTCGTGCAAGCACAATTTAGACCAAGAGGCCCTACTTAGATGTTGATATGAGAAAGAGTCCAAGGGTCATCACTTCCCAAGTAACTGCAATTCCCATGTAACACTTCCTTCAAAGCTTTCGCTCATCGGGTATTTTTTTATAGTGAGTTAGAATGCCAAGGAATTCTAGCCGTACTCACTTTGGGTCGTTCCCTTCTCACGATTATCACTTGCTTGCAAAAGCAAAGTGGTCGGGAAGGCAAGCCCTCTAAATGTGACACACAATCAACAACACAAGCATGGTATCGAAGATCTGGATTTTTGATCACCCTAAGAAGGATGAGAGCATACTCTCCTACTCCAATGTCATACTCAACAATCAAAGCAAACAAATGTTCATTCCAACCTATTTAGAAATCACTAGGTGCCTAAAAATTAATTGCAAACATAAAGTTTGGTTGTTTCTCCAAGGCAACCTGCAAAAACCCAAGTTAGAAGTTTGATATGCTTATTCTTTGACTTTCGAATCTGCACAAAGCATGTTAGTAGTTTGATTTATTGTCTTTGCCATGTGTATGCCAAGATTCTGCATAGATAATTAGTACCAAAATCTAAAGCACAGAAAACAGAATGCAAAAACACAACAAATTTCAAGTAAACACTGCATTTTTTTTACCTCTATTCTGGACTTTACACAGGCGCAGAACTCATGACACAGGCGCAGAACCCATGACACAAGTGTAGAATGTCCTCTACACAAGCGCAGAATGCTCAACACAGGCGCAGGTTGCTTCACACAGGCGCAGAAGTCTCAAAAAAACCCTGCACAACCATGTTTTTGGGTTTTTGGCCTGCAAAATCAACTTGAAAGCACTCCAAAACACAGTTAAAGGGTTAGATGGTTAGTGTTCTCGTCGGGTTCACCAATTAAGTAATATTAATATTTAATGAATGCTCAGTGATTTGTCTTATGCACAAAAGGAATAATGTATTGCAAAATGTTTTTTTTTGTTTTTGGAGTTTTACAATTTTATTTTTTTTCGTTTTTTCAGGACTGTATTTGACTTTTTAGGGATTTTTTCAGGACATTTTTCAATTTTTATGACTTTTTTTAGGACATTATTCGATTTTTATGAATTTTTTCAGGACATAATTCAATTTTTATGAATTTTTTCAAGACATTATTCGATTTTTATGAATTTTTTCAGGACATTATTCTATTTTTATGAATTTTTTTTCAGGACATTTTTCGATTTTTTTGGATTATTTTAGGACATTTTTCAATTTTTAGGATTTTTTCAGGACATTTTTCAATTTAAAAGTTCCAGTGATTGATCATGACAAGGGGAAGGCACCCAATGCCCATTTGAAAGACACATAGACCGGGACCAAAACATATGTACAAGAAACAGGAGTAGGCAAGACAGTGATGTTGACCAATAACGGGCCTGGAATAGAACATTGGGTTAACAGAAAGATAACATGATCTACCGGTTGAGAGAAATCATTGCTTAGAGGTCATGATAGATGACGGAGCAATGATCTCATTTTACACATGGTGCCTGTTTGCCAGGTTTTCACCAAGGTACTTGCCCCAAGCGCCTGTTTACCAGGTTTTCACTAGAGGGCGAAACATTTTTTTTCTTTACTTTTGCTCTTTTTCTTTTTTCTCTTTTTTCACTTTTTTCTTTTTTGATATTTTTTCAATTTTTTTGAATTTTTTCAGTGTCATATTTGAAGAAGTGCTGATAAAAAATTATGCCCAGTACTTGCGAAGATGCATGCTATTGATAGGATCAGACAGAGGTTCACCTTCTGGAGTCGCAAGCTGATATGCCCCTGAGCCATAGGCTGCAGTTACTATGAAAGGCCCAACCCAATTAGGTTCAAACTTTCCCTTGATGATGTCAGTAGACTGTGCATTGTTGGGATTTTCCTTTAAAACAAGGTCTCCCACTTCGAAGTGTCGCCCTTTGACTTTCTTATTATAAGAGCGACAGAGACGGTTTTGATATGGTTGCAAATGTGTCAGAGCTGTCTGACGCTTTTCATCTAACATCTCAAGCTAATGTAGCCAAGAGACTCTGTGCGTCTCATCATCAATCAGGTGTTGCAAGGAAACTCACAAGGAAGGAATCTCGACTTCCAAAGGTAAAATGGCTTCCGCACCATACACTAAGGAATAAGGTGTTGCGCCAATAGGTGTGCGGATAGAAGTGCGATAGGCCCATAGTGCTGGATTTAACTGTATGTGCCAATCTCGACCAGCGTCATTGACAACTTTCTTTAGGATCTTGATAATGGTTTTATTTGATGCTTCAACTTGACCTTTACCTTGTGGATAATACGGACTGGAAAAATGATGTTGAATATGAAACTTGTCACAGAGTTCTTTGACATCTTTATTCTTAAAAGGTTGACCATTATCTATGAGTATGGCAAGAGGTACCCCATATCTGCATATGATATAGTTCAGCAAGAATTTTGAAATTTGGACACCAGTGATATAAGTCATGGGGATAGCCTCGATCCATTTGGTAAAATATTCTATAGCTGTAATAATGAACTTGTGTCCATTTGCAGATGTTGGGTGAATCTTGCCGATAAGATCCAATCCCCACTGAGAAAAGGGCCATGGAGATATGACAGAATGAAGCTCTTGGGCTGGTGCATGAATATAATTTCCATGGATCTGGCACTTGTAGCACTTTTTAACAAAATCATGAACATCTTTTTCTAAAGTGGGCCAATAATACCCAGCATGAATCAAATTTTTGGCTAAGCTTAGACCATTGAAATGGCCCCCACATATACCATCATGAACCTCGTGTAAAGCCGTTAGTGCTTTGTCAGAATCCAAACACCTGAGGAGGGTATGGTCAAAGGAACGGCGGTAAAGGGTGTCGGCAATGATGACATATTTAGCTGTCTGTCGGATAAAGGCTCGGCGTTGGTTAGCAGAAAGGTTGGGTGGTAAGGTTTGGGATTTCAAATATTGATATACATCATTTTACCATGGGGAGTTGGGACCAACAAGAATGCACATCACATCAGCGGTCGAAATGTCAAAAGAAGGAATCAGCAATTGTTCAACTAAAAATTCACATTTGTCCATATTGTTTGGCATGTTTAACATGGAGGCAATCGTAGCCATTGCATCTGCCGACTTATTGTGCATTCTTGGAACTTGACTAAAATGAATAGCCGTGAATTTGGTCTTGAAGAAATCAACCATGTGCTTATAGGGAATAAGTTTTTCATCTTTTGTTTCGTAGTCATCATTCACTTGTCGGATGACTAATTGAGAATCTCCGTAAACATGCAAATGCTTGATATTCCAGTGGACTTCTACTCGGAGCCCTGTGACCAGTGCTTCATACTCTGCAATTTTATTGGTAGAGTGGAAAGTTATTCGGTAGGATTTTGGAATAGCATCACCTTGAGGGGTGACAAATAAGATGTCGGCTCTAGACCCGAACTTGGTGTGGGATCCATCAAAGTATAACTTCCATTCATTAGAGGATGTGAGAGCAAAGACTGATTCATCTGGAAAATCAGTCAACATGGGATGATCATCAGAAATAGGAGCCTCTGCAAGTTGATCTGCTATAACTTGTCCTTTTATCGCCTTTCACTCCATATACTCAATATCAAATTCACTGAGAATCATGACCCATTTTGCTAGGCGACCTATCAAAGCTGCTCGGCTGAGCAAATATTTTAAGGGATCAATTTTGGCGACCAACAATGTTTGGTGGCTCAGCTATAATGTCAGAGTTTCTACGTTGCAAATACCACTGCTAAGCATGCCCTTTCAATAGTTGAGTAATTTAGCTCATAGCCTACCAGTGTCCGGCTGATATAGTAAATAGCTTGCTCTTTGCCGTTCTCATCTTGTTGGGCCAATAGAACTCCTAATGCTGTTTCAGTTGCAGAAACATACAATAAAAATGGCTTTCCGTCTATTGGAGGCATTAGAATAGGCAGCGACAGCAAATATTCCTTGAGAGCTTGAAAAGCTGATTGACACTGCTCAGTCCATTTGAAAGTGACACCTTTGTGCAGTAGATGTTGGAATGGATGACATTTATCGGCCAACTGAGCTATGAAGCGGCAAATTGACTGGAGCTTTCCTTGTAGACTTCTTAATTGCCAGAGGTTTGAAGGTGGAGGCATATCCATTATTGCTTTGACTTTAGCAGGATCAACCTCAATGCCTCGGTGAGAAACAATATATCCTAGTAATTTGCCCACTGTAACACCAAAGACACACTTCTTTGGATTGAGCCTGAGTTTGTAGGTCTCCATTCGATCAAAGATTGGGCCCAGAATGGCTAGATGACTATCTCGGGTGACAGATTTGCATAACAAGTCATCAACATAATCCTCCATCAAAGTATGCATGAAATCATGAAAAATTGTCATCATTGCTCTTTGATATGTTGCACCTACATTTTTAAGACCGAAGGGCATCACATTCCAACAGTAGGTACCCCAAGCACAGGTGAATGCTGTCTTATGCTAATCTTCAAGAGCAATGCAAATTTGGTTATAGCCAGAGAAACCATCCATCAATGAAAGCATCTCATATCCAGCCGTCATGTCCACTATGATGTCTATGTTAGGCAATGGAAAATCATCTTTAGGGCATGCTTTGTTGAGATCCCTAAAATCTGTGCAGATTCTGATGCCCCCAGTTACTTTGCTAACTAGTACTAAATTTGAAATCCAGTTTGCATAATCAATCGGTCTGATGAAGCCCACATCTAGTAATTTTTTTAATTCCACTTTGACCAAAAGAGCCACCTGAGGATGCATCTTTCTAAGTTTTTGTTTGAACGTTTTGGCATCTGCTTTCAATGGAAAATGATGAAGGACTAATTCTGGATCGAAGCCAGGCATATCTGCATAGGACCATGCAAAGCTGATCTTCTTCTCAAGAAAGAAATTGACAAAATCTATCTTTTCCTGTTGTGATAAAGAAGCAGCAAAATGAATGACCTTAGGGTTGTCAGGTGTACCCAAATTGATTTCCTCGGTCATTTCCACAAGCAATGTTGATTTGTCCTGACTTGACAGGGGTATGTCCACTCTTCCACCTTTAGGTGCCTCAGAGAGGTTTTCACCCGTAGGTACGTCTTTTATTTTTACTTTTGTATGATCAGAGAATGCCTTACGGTTTTCCTCAAAGATCTATTCTTTTGATTTTTTACCGTTTCTTTTCTTTTTTCATTTTGATGACTGGAAGAGGGAGTTGACTCCCCAAAATATGCTGTGGAATCCAGGTCAATAGCAAATCCTACCTTATGATCACCTTGTGGCATGGCTTCCCGGAGTCCAAGGAATTCTGCAATTGCTTCATCGTTTTGAAAACAGTCCAATGTGAGCGGTTCTTGTTGGTCATATTGGATAAGCTGGGGATAAATGAGGGGCATGTCATCATCGGTTGTAAGGGGATAGAAGGCTGATATGGTAAAAATCTGAACATCTGTGGTGTCACTATCCGAACTGCTTGTGTCGGATTCGGAGCTTGGATCCCAAAATGATTCTATCCAAGCATGAGGACATGTTTTAAGAAGAGGAGTTATTTCATGTTTGTCCTCCATAGGCAAATTATCAAGGTCAATGAAGATATTGTCGAGGGCATAGGAACTAGAAGAAAAGGAACTCCATTCCCATTCATTAGAATCAGTTTCGGGTCGGGTATCCTCAGGTGTTACTTCATCATCAGAATCATGCCCTTTTCGACACGTGGGCACTTTGGTAGATGTGGATCCAATTCGTAACGGTACAAAACCTAACCCTAAAGTTGGAGGTCGCCTCTTGGGTATAATAGGTTCTAGCCTTCCATTGTTATTCAGGCCTAAGCCACTGCAACCATCATATCCTTTCTTTTGCAGCATAGTAAATCCTTTGCCGTAGCGTTCCACTGGCAACCTAACAGGTGGGGTCTCAGTTGGATCTTTGTAAAGCCAATCTATGACATCATCACTTACAGTTTCTTTGTCAAGTTTTCCCCATCTTGTAAATGTAGTGGGAGGCTGATATTGAATAATGACCTTAGGTTCTTTTTGCAATAAATACGGTTTTCCATATGATTTTGGTGATATTGGTAAATTCCCTATGAGGAATGTTTGATCCATTGAATATTCTCCGCATCCTTGGTCCTGTATCTTCAATTTTCCTTTGACAGCATCTAACAATGCATTAGGATCCACATAACTATCTGATTTGGCTTCTCTATTGACTGGGACTTGCTGTTGAGGAGTATCCTTTAAGGTAGCACAGAATTGAAATGGATTAGGATCTCTGGGAATTGTTATCTTAGTTCCATGTAGGGATATTTTAGACATTGATGATAGGTGGATGGAACTGCTTTCATTGCATGGATCCATGGACGGCCAAGAATCATATTATAAGGAAGATCAAGGTCTAGGACTTGCAGGAAAGTGTTTTCTGTCACTGGACCGACTCTGATAGGCAATGTAATTATCCCTTTGGATGGACGCTCAGCATCATCATATGCTTTTATTGTTATTCTTTTGGAAGCATCAATGTCATTTTCTATATATCCAAGGCCAATGACCACTCTTAATGTACAAATATTAAGACCTACTCTGCCATCTATCAAGACTCATCGGATTTTGCAATTGTGGACAAAGACTTCAAGATGCAAGGGATCATTGTGAGGGAGTTTATCAGGTGAAATATCATTATCGGAAAATGCGACATTTTGGGAAATAGCTAGATGTCCAATCCGGGCTTGAAACTGGTCAACATCAATATCTGTCGGGATAGTGGACTCAATCAAAGCTTTATCCAGGACTGCACGATGCATGGGAGACATTTTCAACAACTCAAGTATTGATATTTGTGCAGGTGTTTTTCCTAGATGATCCAAAAGATTGTACTGACTTGCCGGAGTTGGTTTAGAAGGAGCTGCAGGAGCTCCTTTCAAGACTATCTTGGATCGACAAGTGGTGACCGCGCAAGAAGGATCTTGTTCCTTTATTTTCAGGGTGACAACATACTCATTTGATGCATGAAAACAATTAATGACATTGTTATAACCGGTATTGGCATAATTGGCCGTTTGGGCAGAGTTGGAAGAAGACGCTTTACCCTTGTCATGATCAAGCAAAGGAGTTTTGAAAATAGTATGATCAGTGTTAGAGGTTGGATGGGGTGGATCTACCTCAATTACTCCTTGCTCTAATAAATCTTGGATCATATGTTTTAATTGAAAACATGATGCAGTTTTATGTCCTTTGGATCGATGATATTCACAGTACGCATTATCATTCCACCGATGCGGTTTTACCGCTGGTTCTGCCTTGATATCTGGTAGCTTAATAAATTTTGCTTGTATCAATTGTCTCATTACTGATTCAATAGGCTCTCCCAATGGCGTAAATTGTCGAGGAGGCCCATCCCGCGATCGGAAGGGTTTACGTTGTTGGTTTTGTTGTTGGCCTTGTTGTTGATTATATTGTTGAGTATGTTGTTGTTGAGCATGTTGTTGGTATTGCGATTGTTGAGTAAGATTTCTCATTGGCGCTTGATTTTGTTCCATAGTCGACATATTAGGAACACTCAATTTCTTGATCGTGAATGGGGGTTGATTTGCATTTACCGCTCTTGCATCAACAACACCATCATTAGTGACATTCTTATTCTTATACCAATATCTGTTTCTGTCCCCTGAATAATTTATGTTGTCATTGTCTTTATTGAGCTTGATAATTCCTTTAGCTACCAAAGCCATTTCAATGCTCATTCCTTTCTTAATGAGTTTCTCTATAGTACTGGGACTTTTTAATTTTAACTCATACATCATTTCTGGGACCAGATTTTGGATAAACAAATTCACTTGTTGTTCTTCAGGTATATCGAGAGAAGAACGACTATACAAGCTTCGCCATCATTGCAAAAAAGTCACTAATGGTTCACCTTGCTTTTGCTTGGTATTGCACAAATCTGACATAGTCACGTCACTGTCGATGTTGAACGCAAAATGAGATAAAAACTTTTGAGCCAATTCTGACCAAGTCTTTATATTTCCTAGCAGATGTGAATACCAATCCATGGCTTGTCCCGTGAGACTTCGGGCAAATAATCGCATTAGATATGTCTCCTCATAGCTTACTTCAGTACATGCCACGAAAAATGCTCGAATGTGATCTTTTGGATTGCCATTCCCTTTATATTTCTCAAAATTGGGTGCCTCAAAATGTTTAGGGAATGGAGGCATGTATACACTCTTGTCAAATGTATTAGGACATAAATCTTGATCTGTATACAACTTCTTTGTTCCTTTAGTTTCTAATGCGTCAACTTTTCGTTGCAACTGCTCAAGTTGTTGCGCAATTGTATCAGATTTTAGAGGTCCATAATTAATCCCAGTGGGTATTCTTTGTCGATACATCGTGTTTCCAATCGGTTGTTGGTATTCTAAAATGGTTGTTTTTGGTGTCTCCGGCATATAAACTTCTTGGTACATTTCTTGTTGTTGCGGTTGTGCTATGCCTTGATATCGACCTTGTTGTTGTGCTTCTTGCATCCTAGGCTGATATTGCAATTGAGTATGTTGTGGATATTGCACAGGCACCAATTGCGGTTGTCAAGTAGGATAGCTTGTTTGCCTTGGCACATATTGAGACACATGTTGTTGATGTTGACGAATCGGAATTTTTTGACTTTGTGCCAATTGTTGTCGCAGTGTATATCCCATCATTTGTAAAAAACTTTGTTTAGGTGGTTTTTGTTGCTTCTCCTTAGGATGGGGTATAACACTTGCATTAACTTGATGTGTTGTTTGTCCAATCCATTGTGATGGTTGCAAGTTTGCATTAACTTGTAATGGTGCCGAAGGCGCTGCAATTTGTTGTCGAATGCGAAATTGTTGTTGTTGCACATTGCTAGTTTGCACATTCAATTGTACCTTTTGTATATTACTCAATTGTTGCAACAATTGTTGTTGGTACAAACCACTATCCGTAGCTCTTTGTGTCGCCATTATCGAAGGATTTGTCGCAATAGTGTTTGGCATAGATATTGAACTCAATGGGACATAAGAACTTTGTTGCATCATGGAATTACCTTGGACATTAGTGACATTAGGCATTCCAGTTGTGAAGCTTTCCTGCATCTTAGATTTTGATCCAACTTTATGCATGTAAGGAACCACTTCTTATTGAGGGACAGCTGTGAATACTTGTGTGTTCTTCATTTGATCTTGTGTTACCGGTGTTGTATTAAATAATGGATTATTTATTGTCTCAAATGGTGACTTTTGAGGAATAGTCACTGTCAATTCCTTTGAAGCACGTTTGCTCATCAAGGTAGGTTGAGTTGCTTGTTGTGCATTTTCTTCATTTGGATGTGGAGAGAAACTTAACAACTCAGTGCCTTGTTGTTCTTGCACATTGATTTGTTCACTTGAAGAGGTCACATTACTCATCATGTTAAGATACTTTTGTGGAAACATTTTAAAGACCTTGTTCAAGAACTTATCCATCTTTTTTGTCATCTTTGGATCTTGAAGGAATGCATCAACATCATCAGAAGCGTCAGAATCGGATGAAGAATCTGGTTGGACATTTGGATTTGCTTCTTGTTGGATGCCTTGATCTGAACCAAATCCTTGCGAAAGAGTTTGTTCTTCATATAACGTTTGAGTTTGAATGTAATTTTGCAAGTTTGGTTGATTCCAATTGAAAGGTGGACTTCCTCTTGGAGTTGGTGGAACACTCCCATGTCCTGGTTTCATAGGTACAAACACTGGTTCATATAATGGAGGTGGTCCAAGTTGAACCATTCCATATGGTGGTAGAGATGTGTTTGATGAACCTTCGATTTGCACTGTTTGACTAGTTTGAAACTGTGAATTTGCTATGTTGTCCATGGGTTGATACATTGGTTCGCCCATCTTTTTAGATTTTGATCTTGTCTCAACAGGCATGTCACTTATGCAAAATGTAATGTTTTTTTGGAATTTTTCAAAGACAATATATGATGTGCAACTAAATGCAAACTAAATGCAATCTATGTTTTTGGTTGCTTTGGAGATTTTGACAAACTTAATGAATGCAAATCTAAGAGAGGACCCTTAGGAAATTGGAATGATGTCTAGACCTCAAAGGACAAAAGGACTAAGTGACAAAAGGACAAAATGACAATGTCTCCCCTATATGCTTGGATACTAAGCTAGGTTTGACGAAATGACATGAATGACAAAAGGACAAAGGGTTTGATGAGGTCTAGACTTCCTAGCAATGACTTAGGGTTTATCAAAGATTTGGATTATTCAAGCATGACAAGACCTAGTTTTGACACTATATGACCTAATGTTATGAGGACAAGGATACAAATGCAAATGTATGACAATGTCAACCTAAGATGAAACCTAAGGTTCAATTATGAAATAATATTACTCTTATGCAAGAGGACACATGCAAATAGATGACCCTTATTGATATGAAAAGGAGTATGACTTAGGTGAAACCTAACCTTGGTACTTGACAATGAATTTTGCAAAATGCAACGCAGGATGAACCTAAATGTAAGTGACATGAATGTTAAGACAAGATTTTGAATAATGTTTGATAACCATGTTTGAAGATATGTTTTTGAACCTTGTTGAACTTTTGTTGGATGAATGTCTCTTGTGTTTAACCTTGTTTTTAATCAATTTGCCTTGTTTTTGAAATGATATAAAATTCAACTTTTGACAATCAAAGAATACAAGATATTGCAACTTAGACTCAAGACAATCATGCTCATTCCCACATTTCTTATGGTAGGCAAAGACATTAGGTACTTGAGAGGTAGACTCATTATGAGATTCAAGGAGAATACATAGATGCTTGACCCCACGGGCTCCCCTCCATGGCACTCACTTCTCAGGGCAGCCAAGCATCAGTCCCCATGGAAATCTCCCCATGGCGAACTTAGTATCTCTTCCAAGTATCCGAACTTGTCCTTCTCAAGCAACTAGAAGGGTTTTTGGCCTCTAAAAACAAGGGGTTTAGTAAGGATTTCTGTTAAGCATTACTCCTTGATGTCACGCAAGCGTGATTGAGACATTAAGCCCATCAAGATACCAAACAAATGTAGTCGCGCAAGCACGATTTAGACCAAGAGCCCTACTTAGATGTTGATATGAGAAAGAGTTCAAGGGTCATCACTTCCCACGTAACTGCAATTCCCACGTAACACTTCCTTCAAAGCTTTCGCCCATCAGGTATTTTTTTATAGTGAGTTAGAATTCCAAGGAATTATAGCCATACTCACTTTGGGTCATCCCCTTCTCACGATTATCACTTGCTTACAAAAGCAAAGTGGTCGAGAAGGCAGGCCCTCTAAAGGAGACAAACAGTCAAAGACAAAAGCATGGTATCGAAGATCTGGATTTCTGATCACCCTAAAAGGATGAGAGCATACTCTCCTACTCCAATGTCATACTCAACAATAAAAGAAAACAAATGTTTATTCCAACCTATTTAGAAATCACTAAGTGCCTAATTAAAAAACACAAACACAAAGTTTGGTTGTTTTTCCAAGGCAACCTGCAAAACCCAAGTTAGAGGTTTGATTTGTTGTCTTTGACTTTTGAATCTGCACAAAGCATGTTAGTAGTTTTATTTATTGTCTTTGCCATGCGTATGCCAAGATTCTGCACAAATAATTAGTACCAAAATCCAAAGCACAGAAAATAGAATGCAAAAACACAACAAATTTCAAGTAAACACTGCATTTTTTTACCTCTATTCTGGACTTTACATAGGTGCAGAACTCATGACACAGGCGCAGAACCCATGACACAAGAATAGAATGTCCTCTACACAAGTGCAAAATGCTCAACACAGGCGCAAGTTGCTTCACACAGGCGCAGAAGTCCCCAGAAAACCCTGCACAACCCTGTTTTTGGGTTTTTGGCCTGCAAAGTCAACTTGAAAGCACTTCAAAACACAGTTAAAGGGTTAGATGGTTAGTGTTCACATCGGGTTCACCAATTAATGTATGTTAGGAAATAGGAAATCATCACAAACATATAAATGTAATAGCTCAATCACAAAAACATTCATTGCAATGATCTATCCTAAGACACATTCAATAGAGACATGAAAACAAAGCATACAAAACTAATGATTGTGCAAACCAAATGCAGACTTGAATGCTCCTTCATGTGGCTCCATTGTTCTTCTTTCCTCTTCAAATGGTTGGATTGTGGATCTCACCTACAAGTGCACACACATCATTGAAAGCAAGATTTACAAGATTTTTGATCAAGAGTACTAGAAACATAAATTCGATAGCCTAATTATCAATTACCAAATTAGCCTTGATTGATCAAGATCATCCAATTTATAGATAAATTGGAGAAATGACAAGATTAGCATGATAGTGATTCGAATGGAAATTCAAATCAAGAATAGCAAAATTATGACATGTCTATGACAAATTGCTATGCAAGGGTTTATGACAATTTATGACAAATTCTATGTCAAGAATTTATGACAATTTATGACAAATTTCTATGTCAAGAATTGATTGATTGTCAATTATGACAAATTATGACAAATTTCTATGTCATTCCCATGAATTTAGGAGAGAAATAGGAGGAAATTGAAATTAAGAATTAAGAAATTAGAAAAATTAGAAAATAGGAGGAATTAAGAAATTAGGTAAATTAATTAATAATTTGTCATTTATTAATTAATTCACAAAGAGGAATAATTAGCCAATTAAATGAACATTTAATTGTGACAAGAAGACCTAGGATAAATAAATAAATTATTTAATCCTAGAGAAAGAAATGACACACAAGGTTAAATGATTAAATCACAAAACCCTAGAAGATGAATTAGAAATGAGAATGACAATTAGGTCTTGATTGAAGATAATTGATGTCGATCATGATTCTGATTAAATGATTTGATTAATAAATACGCCAATTGACGAGGAACAATGACAAATTGATCCAAATTGACATAATTGAGACAGACAACAATTGATAGTGAAATGATCGTAAAATGACAAATTTGACAAAAGGACAAGGATTGATGACAAAATAGATTACAAGATGACAATATTAAAAATGACCATGATCGATGACAAATCGATTGCAAAATGACAAAATCGAACATGACAACGATCGATGACAAATCGATCGTTAAAACGACAAGATTGAAGGATTGATAAGAGGACAACTGTAGTCACATAAATCTGTCCACTTAATTAAATGAATACTTAGTATTTATTTGATTATTTAACCATCAATTATTAGTTCTTTGTTTTGTTTTTATGGTTGAAACTAACTTATTAACATTGAACTTTGTTGTTGCCTTGTCCCCATTTCCATGACATCAACAACGATCAATGACAAATTGATCGCAAATCGACTAGATTGATAAGAGGACAAAACCCTAATTAGGATTGACGATGTCCAAAATGATAACAAATTAGCACGCACATTGATGCGATAGGATAAAATCGATCAAAATCATGATTGGATAGTGTTGTCAACAAGACCAAATTCGAAAGCGAGACAAATGAAGAATGTAGAAGAATGACTCGATGTTCGCAAATGATAAAGGCCAAGTGTGTAACATGGAAGAAATGTTAATGCGACGCAAAAACCTAAAATGAGGCAATGCGCAAATGTTAAAGTATGACTCCGCAAGCGTTGACCATTTTTAGGTCTACAATTATTATGCAATAAAAAATAGATTACAATATACTTACAAAGCAAGCTCTTTGCAAGAGTACTAGTAATCAAAGATTCAAAGGTAAATCAATAGCCATAGGACTCTTACGCACAACCTCTATCTCACGCACCTCATATAAAGGAGATACAATACAAGACATCATCAAACGATATTACAAAACCATTGGCTAAAACCACCCAATATGGTGTAGCTAACCATATCTCTCTGCTAGATGCCCTATGATGTGTTAAAACACACATCAACATGTTTCCCTCCCTTTTACAGCTCATTTATGTGTTTGATGTATTTTATATTTCCTATTTCGAGAATATAAACTTTCGGAGGCCATAACTTGTGAACTGTGTGTCTAATTGATGGACTGTTTGAAGCATCCTTTATACCCACTTTTCAGGGTGTTTCAGGGCATCTAAAGTACTCAAAATGAAAGTTAAACCTTTCGTTGGGCCCCTCCAAAATGGAAAATTTGATATCTTCAAAACTAGTTGTGATCTTGCAATGTAACTTTACCGAGATCATTATCTAGCCAACCAGAAGCTTCGGGGAGAATTTCGCACCATTTTGTGCTCAAATGAAAACTTACTCTAAATAGTAACCTTATGTAAGTGCAAGGTTGAGACACGATTTTCCTAAAAAATCTCCCACTTGTCGAACACCTTGCAAGATCAAAGGGGGTATCAACACAATAAATCAATTGTGAGGGGCCATGAGACCCATAGACTTTGAACACCATCTAAACTTCTCTATGCTCAGAGCCTTAATTAAAGCATCTACAATATTCATCAAAGTTTCTACCTTAACCAACTTCACCCTACCATATTTGACCATATCTCTGACAAAATGATACTAAACATCAATGTGCTTGGTCCAGGCATGAAATGGTGGATTCTTAGCTAGGAAGATTGCACTTTGACTATCACAATAAATTGTCACGGCTCCTTGTTTTATTCCAATGTCTTAACGAAGTCTCTTAAGCCAAATGGCTTCTTTACAAGCATGAGTAGTTGTCATATAATCTACTTTAGTAGTGGACAAAGCAATTGCATCCTGATGCTTACTCATCCAGCTAATTGCACCACCAAATAAAGTAAACACATAAGCATTGGTGGATCTTCTTCTATCAATATCACTTGCCTAATATAAATCCACATAACCATGAATATCAAGGGAAATCATGTCTCCAACTGAATTACCCTAATAATACAAAGAATACTCTGAGGTACCCTTCAAATATCTGAAGACTCTTTTGACTACATCTGAATGAACTCTATTAGGATTAGACATATATCAAGAAAGAACTCCCACTTCTTGGGCAAATTCTGGTCTTGTACAGAACATAGCATACATCAAACTTCCAACTACACTTTGGTAAGGCACACTACTCATGTCTTCCATCTCCAATGGGGATGTAGGACAATCTGCAGCAAATAATTTAGTTCCAACTATAAAAGGATCACACAATGGTCTACAAACATGCATGTTGAACCTCTATAACACTGAATTCACATACTTACTCTAGCCTAGCCATAGCTTTTTATTCACTCTATATCTTCTAATTTCCATCCCAAGAATGTGTTTCATTGCACCAAGATCTTTCATTTCAAATTCAGCAACGAGCTGAGACTTTAGTTCTGAAATCATACCTTTCCCTTTACCAATGAATAACATATCATCAACATACAATGCAATGTACAAGAAATGATCACCATCAGATTTATAATAAACACAGTGATCAAATTTAGAATGTTCAAATCCCAAACTCAATGTACATATGTATTGAATTTTTGGAACCACATCCTAGGACTCTGTTTGAGGCTGTACAAAAATTTATTTAATTAACAAACCAAATTACTTTTTCCTTTCACCACATAGTGCTTCGACTGTGTCATATAAATATCCTCCTCCAAATCACCATGAAGGAAAGCAGTTTTCACATCCATTTGCTCAACCTCTAAATCATAAGCAGCAGTAATAGAAAGTAAAATTCCAATGGATATCATTTTTGCAATAGGAGAAAATGTCTCACCATAATCAATCCCCTCAACTTGAGAGTAGCCTTTTGCAACCAACCTCTCTTTATACTTATCAATGCTCCCATCTAAACCAATCTTTTTCTTGAACACCCATTTACAACCAATAGGTTCTCATCCTTCCAAAAATGGTACAAGATCCCATGTGTCATTCTTTTTTAAAGTTGTCATTTCTTCTTCCATATCAATCTTCCAGGATTCTACATCATTCATAATTGATGCCTCTTCTACAGATTTCAGTTCATCCACATTAGTATTCAAAGAAAAAATGCATCTACAATCATCAGGTGAATACCTTTTCGTTTGTTTTCTATGTCTTATAGATCTTCAAACAAGCTGAGTTGGAGATTTTTCATCCCCTTCTAAAGATTCAGAGCTAGACGAGCTCTCCTCAACTTTTTGCCTATCTAGGGGTCTTGATTCAACTCTTTCAAGTGTAGAAGGAAATTGAATCAAATCTTCCTTTTTAGTCTATTCTGGCTGCAATGTAACAGGAGACTTAATTTCTCTAAAAATAACACATTTACTATGAATTACCTTTTGTGCAACAGGGTCCCAAAACTTGTATCCTTTCACACCATAACTATATCCGATGAAGATACATTTCACATCCTTGTTCTCCATCTTTGTCCACTTCTCCTTTGGCACATGTGCATATGCTTCACAACCAAAAACTCTAAGATGACTCAATAAAGGCTTGTAACTCGACCATGCTTCTATAGGCGTTTTATCAACAAGGGTTAATGTAGGAAACCTATTAATCAGGTAGCAAGCAGTGTCAACAGCTTCAGCCCAAAACTTTTGTTCTAGACTAGCACCACTCAGCATACTCCTAGCCTTCTCCATCAGTGTTCTATTCATTCTTTCTACAACTCCATTTAGTTGTGGAGAATATGGAGTTGTCTTCTATCTATTAATGTCATAGTATTTACAAAATATTTCAAAATCATTAGAGAAAAATTCACCACCATTACCAGTCCTCAAACATTTAATTTTCTTTCGAGTCTACAACTCAACCATTTCTTTAAATTCTTTAAATCGACTAAAAACTTCATATCTACTCTTTAGAAAATATACCCATGTCCTTGTACTAAAATCATCAATAAATGAAACATAATATGTGGATTTTCCAATTGAAGGAACATCTACAAGACCAAACACATCAGAATGAATAAGATCCAAAACACCACAAGTTTTATGAGAACTCAAGTAAAACTGAACGCAATTTTGTTTTCCATAAATGTAATGCTCATAGAAATAAAAGTCAAGATTACAATCATTCAAACCTTCAACAAGGTTTTTATTTTTCAAGGTCCATAGACCCTTTTCTCCAATGTGGCCAAGCCTCTCGTGCCATAGCATAGTCTTCTCTATACGTAATTTTTCTTCAGAAGAAAGAGCATCCTTAGGTACCCAAAATCCATTTCCATCTGCTGAAGGTGAAACCCTCAAATATTTCATAGATTTATTTTTTATAGAAGTGCTATTACACTCAACAGTGTATGCGTCTAGCTTATACAAAGTGTCAAACCTGACAACTCTACCCATTACCAGAGCACCCTTAATCATTTTAATCTAGGGATATGCAACACACCATTAATCCTTTTTATTCTACCATTAGAAAACTTGATTCTAACTTTACCTTGAACAACATAGTCCAAATGTGAATCATCACCCATGTACACATTACCTCCATTAGATTCTTCATATTCAGAAAACCAATCTCTATTAGCAGTGATATGAAAAGATGTACCTGAGTCAATTAACCAGACATCATTACGTGCATGAGTCACCAAAGATGCAATAATGCATCACCATCTTCCCTCTCAGACTCATTATCAAAATCAATCTTCTTCTTTTTCTTCTTCTTTTCTTCTTTGCAGTCCTTATAGATGTGAATTGGTTTATTGCAATTCCAACAAATGACTTTGGATTTTCCAGGAGATTTTGATCTCCCTCTCGATTTGGACTTATCGCACTTCTCATTCTTCTTGCCTTTATCTTTAGTACTTCCACGAATAGTTAGGGCTTCATTTAAAATAAGGGATACCTTCCTCCACATCTCTTCACCAAGTAGGGAACCTACCACATCTTCAGACTTCAAAATAACAGAAGTACTACTAATAGCCATAACAAGATAATCTCATGAATAAGGCAAAGAACAAAGAAAGATATGACATTTCTCCTCTTCATTCATCTTAACACCAACAGATACTGTTTGAGCCACCAACATATTGAATGCTTCCAGGTGGTCTGCAATTCATCCACCCTATTCCATCTTCAACGAATACAATTTTTTCCTAAAGAAAATCTGATTTAATAAAGATTTTTCTTGATACATTTCACCAAGCATAGTCCATAGCTTCTTTGTAGTGTTTTCTTCATGGACATTGATCAGAACAGAGTCTGTCAGGCATAGTATGATTAGAACCTTGCCTTTTTAGTCCATAATATCATACTAAGATGTCGCAGTAGGATCTGAGGGACTTTGTACATTCGCATCAACACCATCCCATAGATCTCTATCTATTAGCAGATCTTCCATCTTCAGCTTCCACATCTCAAAATTTGTTCCATTAAATTTCTCACCTCTATTTTCCCTGACGAAATTGCCATCTGAAAATTCCTATAGCAAGATCAAAAAGTGTCTTCTACACAAGCTCCCACTCAAATTTGGATTAGTTAAAAAAACCCAACAACCCACGACTGAAACCAAAGGTGATCAAGCTTTGATACCACTTGTAAGGAAGTAAAGTAGTGGAACAACTTCCTACACTAACCTTGAGAGGAGGGTAATGGAAAAAATTTTATAAATTGTCACAATAGTTATAGAAAATAGAAATAGATATAATAACATTCAAACCATAACATAGTGATTTACGTGGGGAAAACCCTTTCACGAGAAAAAGCCCACACTCCAAAAGCCGCCCAATATATTATTCAGCAATAAAAAAAAAATTACAATATACTTGTAGAGAAAGCTCTTCGAAGGAGTACCACTAATCAAAGATTTAGAGGTAGCTCAATAGCCATAGGACTTTTACACACAACCTCTATCTCATGCACCTCATATAAAGGAGATACAATACAAGAAACTGTCAAACAGTATTACAAAACCATGGGTTAAAACCACCCAATAAGGTGTAGCTGACCTTATCTCCCTTCTAGATTCCCTATGACATGTTAATACACACATCAACACATGTCCCTCCCTTTTACAGCTCATTTATGTGTTCGATGTATTTTATATTTTCTATTTCAGGAGTATAAACTTTTGGAGGCCATATCTTTTGAACCGTTTGTCTGATTGATGAACCATTTGAAGAGCTGGAAAGCTCACGAAGTGCTCTATTTCCTCGTAGACTACTACATCATTTACACCCACTTTTTAAGGAATTTCGGGGCCTCTATAGTCCTCAAAATAAAATTTAAACCTTTCATTGAACCCCTCGAAAACGGAAAATTTAATATCTTCAAAACTAGTTGTGATCTTGCGACGTAACTTTATTGGGAGGCTTATCTAGCCAACCAGAAACTTTGGGGAGAATTTCACACCATTTAATGCCTAAATGAAACTTACTATAAATAGTAACCTTATTTAAATGCAAGGTTGAGACACCATTTTCTCAACATTGTAAAACCACAAAGATCCAACCACAAACAATTTGTCCTACAATGAAACATCCACCATACACCAATAGACATACCTAAGATCATGCAAATTCACAAAATAAAGCAATATCACCATTCACATGTCAAGTAGGGTTTCAATCTCCATTGTCTTCTATCTCTATTGATCTTGTTTAATATATTTTCTCTTAGATTTTATGTGTGCACAAGAGTTCAATAAAGAATGGATTGTGGTTGATATCTTGATCACAAGAACGCTTGATTGATGCAGTCATTTGATTATTAGGGTTGATAATGAAGGAAGTATCCTCTTAAATAGAAGACACTTTAGGAAATGGAGGGATAAGATTAAAAGACGAAGAGGATAAATGGTCGGCTAAGATTAAAGGGTGGGAAGAAAAAATAATAAAATAATGAAGGGGGTAGGTAAGAGAGGATTAAGAGATGAATGGCATGTGTCATAGAAGAAAGAGATAATGAATTAATTAAATAAATATTTATTTATTTAATAAATAGAGGAAGGGGGATAATTAAATAAATAAAAGTATTGATTTAAATTAGAAAAAGGGCTACAAGAGGCTACAAGAAAATTAAATACATAAAGATTTATTTAATTAATAGAAGACTTAGGATAAAATAATTAAATGAATACAAATATTTATTTAATTAAAAAGGATAATTTTAGGTGTCTACACATATCTTTACAATGTTTATTTTATGCTCAATGCCAAGGAATCTCACTACTCCCTAAATGCACTTGCAAACTAGAGAAAAATGCCCTAGGGAAAGATACAATGCTTTCAACGCCATCACATTTGGCACTCAAGTTGTTTGAGAAATATTATGAAATGATACCAACATTTTCCCTCCTCAATGCAATCTCCTTCTCTTGCATTGTAGAAACTCCCTTCAAGCACATTGGTGAAACTAGGGGTTATTGTAACCCTTATTTACTTGCTTTTGTTTTCAAAGCATATGTAGGAGCCAAGAACACTTTGGAGGTTTGAAACCATGGGGAGCTCTAAGACCTTATTTTTCCTTTTCTATTTCCTTCAATTCACTTTTAGATATTTATCTCTTTTCACCTTTGGATCCTTGTCCATTATTAAGGGTCATACATTCATCTAGAACCAAGAACCATTCAGAGGTTCCTACAATTCCCAAAAACAATGAATGTTTTAACAAATAAAATAATTATGTTTAAAATAATTTCAAGCTATAACATGTTTACGACTTTTATAAAATGACTATATCTATTGAATATGTTTTTAGCAAGGGAGAAGTAAAAAAATCAAAACTGATAATTTTGGGGCTATATTTAAAATAATGCATATTCTCGTAGTTGATATTATGTGTAGTGTCCCTCCTTGACTTGACTTTTATTTCACGCATGATAGACTTATCTAGACTCTTTATGATGTTTTGGAATATGATTATACATGTGCTTCAGTTGCTCATTATGATGTTAGACATTATTTGGACATATGTTATTTTGATGATTTATATGCATGATGATGCTACCATTATTGATCATGTGATTTGATAACTATATGTGTTTGATAGATCATATGTGCTCGATGGATTTTATATGCATTACAATATTGATGGATTATCGATGGTATCAATCAAGCAAATTCTTAGATATCTGAAGGGAACTATAGATTATGGATTGTGGTGTCCATACAGTAATGATTTCAATCTCAAAGTATTTACTGATGTCGATTGGGCTGGTAATGTGGATGACCGAAAGACCACAACCGATGGTGCATTCTTTCTCAGTGATAGACTATTCTCATGGATGAGTAAGAAGAAGAGTTGTATCTCTCAGTCTACAGTAGAAGCAAAATATGTAGCAGCATTTATGAACTGCACTCAAACAATTTGGATGAAGCATGTATTAAGTGGTTTCAAAATCCCTGTATCTGAACCGGTGAGTATATTTTGTGACAACACAATTGCAATTAATATTTCCAAGAATCCAGTATTGCATGCTAGAACCAAGCACTTCAAGCTCAAGTATCATTTCTTGAGGGAGAAAGTTCAGAACAAAGAGGTTGTATTGGAACATGTTTCCAGTAAAGAGCAATTAGCAAACATATTCACTAAGCCTCTACCAAAGGCTACATTTACCTATTTAAGAGGTGAATTAGGGGTGTTGTCCCTTCAACACGTGAACTAAAGGTATGTGGTCCACATCAGTCAGGTATTGCATTGACAAATCTTTTCAGGATTGATGTGTTGAAGGATGCTACTCCTCAGGGGGAGCAACATAGTAGATCATGGATGTTTATGCCTCCACTTTCATTGTTGTCAAAGGGGGAGAAGATGTGAAGCAGAGAAGATATATGTAGTATTGAAGACATATAGTATGGAAGAGATTGGGGAGAAGATGTGAAGATGTAGAGATATCTTTGTATATTGCCATCAATGCCAAAGAGGGAGATTCTTGACATATGTCCAGAGTTTGATGACATGATGGTGTATGGTGTCATTGATGTCAATATGCTGAAGTATGAACCGATATATTGAAGAAAGCAACTGGCAAGAGAATTCGTATGATCGTATGAAGTGAACCAGTATGATGATGCGAATTGGTATATACAAAAAGCTGAACCGGTATGTTGGGGTGTGAATCGGTATATGCAAAGTTTGTATCGGGGTTTCATTTGATATGACTATAGGTTGGTAGTCTCAGCTTCAGGGTTTCTGGCTGATGCATTCCAAGTCTGTGTGATTAAACCGATGACATCCTGTGACGAGTTAGCATTAAAATGAAGATGAGATCACATTGCCACATCAGCCTTGTGCATGTGAAGAATCTTCTTGAGGATTTTCCATGAAGAAGATTGATTCTATCCACCTCAGGAATGTGCAAAATGTCTGTAAACGGTGGAGAGCGCGTGATGAGTTATCAGCTTCTAGAAGTGGTGAAGAATGGACAATGGAGAACATCTTGAGATCTGTTCAAGACTTCCTTACTCTATGCGATGTGTTTGAACTGTCAAGAATGGATTGACTATATTATTAAACTAGATACTTAGTATTTTAGGTTTTGGCTACCAGCCTAATTGTTGTCTATAAGCTCGATGATGGTTTTCATTTGAAGTTGTTGGCAAATGTTATGTATGTATCCAAGTGAAGAGATACTTGATTCTTGTCAGACTGGAGCAGTGAGTAGAGATCTACAGAGTGTGATTTCAGTAGTAAAGGAACTGAAGTGGATCTGCCTTAGCATTAAGGCTTGTTATCCGATCAGTGTATTACCTCTTGACTTCTAACCATTTCAGTAGTTGGAAAATCCCTTTATTGGGTAGCTTTAACAGGCTTTTTGTAAATCCTTTAACAAGGTGACTCAAAATCATTGAGTTCTTTAAATCCTCCAACAAGGTAACCCTTAACAGGGTTTTAACCTCTAACCGGGTATTTAGCCATCCCTTAACTGGGTGATCCCTAGCAATATTGGTTCCTAGCAGAACCTGTTGTAAATTCTTTAACCAGACTAGGCTCCTAACAGAGCGAACTTCAGAAGAGTTCAAGAACAACTTGTGGGTATTCATCCCCACCATGGTTTTTCCAAGTTGGGTTTCCACATGAAAAATCTGTGTGTCATGTGTGATGCTTTTTCATGTGATGTTTTAGTGTTTTCTATTGAGCGGTAATGCATGTTGATTCAGTGGTCATTATATTTATGATGTATTACTTGTTTAAGCATATGGGTGAAGCGGAAATAAGATATTAGGGTTTAAGCATATGGGTGAAGTGGAAATGAGATATTAGGTTTTGTGAAGATCTAAGTGTTACTGGTTTATGACTTTCACAGTCACTATGTTTTACCGGTATTGCCTTGATTTAGATCAGTGTTGTTGTTTACCAATTAGTGCAATTTTTGTTGTTTAATTTGTTAGAGAAATTTTTTGTCTATACTGATTCACCCCCCTCTCTTAGTATATGTTGGGTATTTACTATTCATCATTATTCATCAATTGGTATCAGAGCATCCTCCAAGTCCTCTATGCTATAAGCTTACCGCTTGACGAAAAGATCCTATTCTAATGATGAAGAGGGAAGGTCCTTGTAAAGTGGAAAATCGATCGAACCCTAGTTTCTCTCCCCTCTTCCAACTCCAAGGAGAGAGAAGGGAGGTTTGTATCCTTGTCTTGAATGCAACACAAGTAAATGATCTCTTGTTGTAAGGATGTTTGTAAATGTCTGTAATGTAAAACAAGTACTAATACCTTGTTGTAAGGATGTTTGTATCCTTATGTGCGAAGGTATAGATGTTGTTATTTGTTGTATGTTGTAGTAGTATGTAGTAAGTGATCTCCTCTTCAATGGTTGAATCCTTGTCTTGAATGCAACACTTAGCCTTGAATGGAGACTTAGAAGGAATGCTTGAATGCTTGAATGCTTGAATGTTTGAGTATCGTTTCCACGTCTTGTACACATATGTCCTTCCTCTTTTTATCTACCAAAATGGGAGAGGAAAATGTAGTTTATATACTTGCCAATTAGGGTTGATAGACTGATTTTTCCCGACCTTAGGCCGACCAGGAAATATTATTTCCAATTTGCAAACAAAAAGACCCAAAGTCCCATAGGAGACCGGGCCCAAAATAGGGCCAGGGACCAGGGCGCTGGGCGCTCTGGTCCCACCTCCCGGGACAGCAGGGTGCAAAGGAGGTTCAGGCCAGGGTGCAAGAAAATGCAGTTTTTGGTGTCGTAAACAAGTTTCAGGGTCTCCATTCAGGTTCCGTGTTGCGTCGCCATCGTGAAGACCGAATTGCAGTTGAAATTGCAAGAGTCACAATTTTAGGACGCTACATTTAGCCTCCACTTTAGCGGGAGTATGTATGCTCATACTTCCGGTAAAGTACAAGGAAACAACATTGAAAGACTTTCACCACATCAAGGAGGCAAGACACACCAAGCCCCCCAGTGGACTAATGATCTTACAACTTCGATTGACAAAGTAAAAGGGAAGATCACGAGGGAAAACCATGACTATCAGTAGTAAGGTTCCCTCACTATGAGTCATGCAAGAGAAATACCAAAAATTTTCAAGGCAAAGCTAAGTTCTCCAAGAAATTTTCAAGTATCTTGAAGGGATAGACAGGGTGTATGCCCCCCTACGTTAAAGTGATCGCACACGCCTCAACGAGGGTGATTGTTTTAACGTAGTGATACACATAAGAAATGAGAAAGGAAAGGAGCACATTATCGCAAAGATTTAGCCCCCAAGTGTGAGATAAACCCAAGGATAATAGACACAAAACACAAAGCATGAGGTGACTTCGCTTTCCTCGGGGTCAGTATGCTGTATGATAATTCATGTATATCATATGTATGTATGCATAATTGTTCTTCATTCCCCAATCAAGGAAGGTCACCTAGAAGAAGGGAACACATGTGTCTTTTGAGTCAACATGAGAGAGACCAAAAGAGATCTCAATGCTTTGCATCGTCCTCAAGTAGACAATACTAAGGACAACAAATAGAAGAATGAGAATAACATATAGAAGAAGTAACAAAAGAGAGGAGGAGAGAATCTTCTATGCTAATGAAACTAGTCTAGCACGTCATCTACCCCCCGATCTTGCTGATCAATGTTTCGGGAAGGTAGGGAACACGCTAGAGGAGGAACATCCAACACAGCAAATGGAGCTATCACAAGATCCAAACAAGGGCTATGTTCATGTTCCAAGCCACATTGTTCTTGTCTAGGAGCTAGGATAAGTTCTTTAGAAAATTCATTAGATAAATGGTTATCAATATCAACAAGTTCATATTCACTATTAGAAGCAAGAGAAGTAACATTTTCATCTATATCATCATCAAGATTTATAAAAATAGGATCTTTAACTCGGACAGGATCAAGACCATCATGCATCTTATGTTTAGGAGATTTTGGAGAAAATGGAATAATGCTTGTTGAAGGTGTTTTTGGAGATTGCAAAGTTTGAGAAGTAGCTGCTTGAGCTCTAAGACGACGCTTTCGTCGATGTTCACGTGCAGAATGATTTCATCTAGTCTTAGTAGGAAGTGGAGAAGATTGAGGAGGAGGAATGTTCTCATCCTTATCACTTGGGTGTTTAGGTTGTGGTCTCTTAGGCTAGATAATAGGAGAAGAAGAAGGTATGTTCTCTCTATAAAAAGAAGGAGGAGGAACTGCTCCATATAAAGGAGGAATTTTTGGTTTAGGAAGAAGACCAAGTCCATCATGACGAGGAGGTATAGGTATACTTTTAGAAGGTTTATTAGGCATAGACATAGTCACATCCATAGGGATGGGTTGGGAATCTTCTTGAGGAGAGACATTAGTTTTATCTTTCAAAGGAAGAACTTCCTTCTCAAGAACGATAGGAATATCAAGTTTAGGTGTTCTAGGTTCATTTAAAGATAGGATCATATCTGTTTTCCACTTTTGATAAGATTTGAAAAGATGATCACTTCGCGGAGGAAGAGATTGGAATTGTTTAGGCCAAAAGTAATCAATAGGAACACTAGAAGTTCTTTCAGCTGGTTTAAAGAGACTATGATTGACAGTAACAACTTCACCATTATGGGGAAATTTCAAACATTTATGAATAGGAGAAGCAATAGCTTTCATGGAAGATAGCCAAGGATAGCCAAGCTTCACACGAAATTGTTCGCAAGATGGAATAATAGCAAAGCTCACATCAAGGGATTTGTTATGGACCTCAATAGGTAATGTAATAGAACCAATTGCAGGAGAAGAAAATGCATCAAATAATTTCACAACCACATCTGTTTTGTCATAGATCACTTGATTCAATTGCAAAGTAAAAAGAAATTCTTCAGTAATAACATTAACCATGAAAGAAGGATCAATAAGCACTCCACGACAAGGTGTATTCTTGAATTTTGCAACTATGTATAAAGGACCATCAGGTGCCCTAATGGTTTCACTAGAATCAAATGTGATGGAAGGTTCTTTAGGGTTTTCTTGCTGCTCTACAAAGTTAATCACATTCGGAGTCATAGACACAAGACCATCAAATGAGAGAGAGGAATCATTAGTCTCAATCGCATTAGAGGTATGAGAAGGTAATGGATCAGTAAAAATCTAAAGATTTTGGTTAGGAGGAGCTACAGATGTATTGCCTTTATCATTCACTCCAGAAATAGAAATAGTATTATTATCAATCAAATCTTGAATTTTACCCTTTAAAGAAAAACATTTTTCAGTATCATGCCCAGGCTGACGATGAAATTGACAAAAAGATTTGTTAACAAAATAAGGTGAAGTAATCTTTGCAGGATCAATTTGCCTTATAGGAGGAAGAGTAAGCACATTTTGTTCCAATAACTTATTCATAATACTATGCAATGATTCATTCAAAGGAGTATACTTTCTTTCTTTCTTGAAAAACTTAGAAATAGGAGGCACACCTGATGCTGCATTCACATTGTTGTTGATGATGTTTTCATTGAATTTGATGGAATCTCTGTTTGGTTTAAACTTCCCAAATGGTTGTTGACTGCTATCACCCTTATCACTCAGAGCCATAGGATGTGATTGTTCCATTTGACTCACAGTCAGTTGATAATTGTGAAGAGTTGCACACAACTGTTGGAAAGAAGTAAACTCAGAAAACAGAAGTTTGTCTCGAATATCTTTTTGTAAATTAGAAATAAAGATTCTTTGAATATCATTGTCAGGCACAGGAAAAGAAATTTGAGCATACAAATGCTTATATCTACCAATGAAATCAGTCACTTTTTCTTTAACACCTTGTTTACAATGCATTAAATCAATCAAAGTAACCTTAGGACTTATATTGTTTTGAAATTGTTGAATGAAAGCATTTGCAAGTTGTTCGAAAGAAGTAATAGAATAAGAAGGCAACGAGCAATACCATTGTAGGGCTTTGTCTCTTAATGTTCTAGTAAACAGTTTTGCAAGCAACCTTTGGTCATAAGCAAAATCAGTACATATTATTTGAAAAGTCTTAACATGTGTTAGAGGATCTCCTTTACCATTATAAAGTTCCAAATGCGGGATTTCAACATGTTTAGGAGGGATAGCTCGAACAATGTCAAGAGAAAGTGGGCTTGCAACATCAAATGTGGGCACACTAAACTTAGATTGATTCATAGAGGCAATTTGTTGCTGTAATGAGGAGACAGTTTGTGCAAGATTGTTAATGGTCGCTTCGGTCGAAGAATTCATATTGGATGTGTTAGATTGAGATGGAGGTGTTATGTTATTGAAAGAAGGTAAAGAGTAAGGTGGCGGGACACTATGATAGTTAGTCATAGGAGATGATTGGACAGGAGGAACACTACAAGGAGGAATGGAATGGTTAAACGAATTGCCCCCTTGCGTCATGTTCATTTGTGGAGATATAATAGGGACACTCATTGAAGGAGTGAATGAAGAAATCGGATTGAATGAAGGAAGAGGGTTAATTGAAGAGGAAGGATTGCCCCCATGACTGGTGATCATAGGAGAAGTAGTCATTATGTTTGATGTAAAGGTAGGTATGCTAGCAATAAGAGTCGTCAAAGGAATAGAATTATTGACTTGAGTAGGAGGTTGTGTATAACCCAAAGTTTCAGCACAACTCTTCATAGGCATCACATTTGAATCCACAATGTGTGCAATACCACGCAAGATATCAATTCCATTCTTATCACTTTGAAGCATAAGTTTTAGACCCTCAATTAAAGGAAGAGCTTGACTATCGGGGTATTCTTGAGACATCCATTGTCAAAAATCGTCAAATTGATTTTCCAATTTCGAAAGTTGTTCTACAGAAACCTCATGGAGAGATTCTTCATCATTAGGAGGATTAGAGGAATTACCCATGTCCTCGTTAAAAAGGCTATTCAAATTAGGTTCCATCTCCTCAGTAGTTAAACCTCGGAAAGACTTAATTCTACGGCTTCGTCTAACGGGAATAGTGTAAGTAGGGTTTATTGTTGTAAAACACATGCACTAGAGAGAGAGAGAAAATTTTGAATTTTAGAGGTAGCAAATTTCAGTAAAATCAGCCAATATTCTGGATTTAAGCTGTTAAATACAATCAGGACAATCTCCCGAAATTTCAGAAAAAATATCAGGGACCGTGGCGCTCAGAGTGCACACGGTCCCGACAACTTTTTTTGAAATTTGCAGGGATGAAAGTTATGATGATTTTAGAGCTAATCTGAAAAAATTGAGTGATTTTACGATCTGTAGATAGGCCAAATTAAAGTTGCAATCTCGAAATTGAACCCTACCCAAATTGTCGAAAAATGCCAAATTTGAATTTTGAAAAAGAGAGGGAAACTGAAATTTTGAATTTTATGATTTTAGAGGGAATACCAAAAGCAATGCAAATTTTGAAATTTAAAAGTTGACTCAATTTCACGCAAAATTCAATTTTGAAAGCGGAAATTAAAGTTGTTGTAATTAAGCACTTAATTTCAAAAGTCACAAATTGCAAGAATTTGAATAAAGTACTGAAATTTCGAATGAATGCAAACACACTTTTCAGATTTAGGATAGTAAGAACACAATTTTGACACAAAATTTCAATTTCAACAATTTTTGAATGTTTAGAAGCCTTAAACCAAGCAATCACAAGACCAACTTTGACTGTAATTTTGAAAGTGTTATAATTGATAAAATCAGCCAAAATTCTGGATTTTAGCAGGAAAATACAGTAAGATCTAGCTCCCAAAATTTCGAAAAAAATATCGGGGACGATCGCGCTCGGAGTGCACACGGTCCTCGCAAATTTTTTCCAAATTTTCAAGGATGAAAGATATTGTGATTTTATTGCGGAATCCAAAGTTACAGCTGATTTGGAGATGTTTTGATCAGTGAAATTGTCGGACAAAGGTTGAATCAAGAGGGTTTCAAAAATTAGGGTTTTGACACTTAACCACTTAACTTTCAGAATTAAAGCACAAATATGGATTGATAATTTGTAATAGAAGGGAAGATCTAAAACAAGCATTAACATTTAGACATTTCACAAGCTTAATTACTAAAAAGAAAATTTAGGGTTTTTATGCAATCAACCTCTAAAATTTGCAAAAGATCAAACATGGAAATGTAATCAAGGAATCCAATTTTCAGATCTAACCATGAATAATCAGAAAGGATGTTCACGTCGGGTTCACCAAAATGTAAAGCGGAAAATCGATCGAACCCTAGTTGCTCTCCCCTCTTCCAACTCCAAGGAGAGAGAAGGGAGGTTGCTGGGGTTAATGGTTTTCACTTAGGGAGACTTTACATTCAAAAGAGGGGTTGAAACCCACAGGACCCAATCCCACACAATGCAAGATTGGATTCTAAATGAGTTTCAAGGGTTAAGACAGCAAGGCTACCCTCTTTTGTAAAGAATGTGCATAGAATAATTAAGCTAGGAATGCGTAGAAAGTGAGAAAGATTCGCTTATAAACTAAGATAGGGATACAGGATGAAGCTGCGGACCTGGAATTAGTAGTAAAATGTCGATATGGTGCTGTCCTGCAAATTTGAGTGAAAGTTGACGGGACGATGGCGCCCGGCGTGCACACGGTCCTCCGAAAAATCCACGAAACGAAGGGGGATCTGTTCGTCTCTGCACAAGGATTCTAGATCTTCAATTTCAGCTGCGTACCTGCAACCTACACACAGAAAAGTGAAGACGATTGGGGGGTTAGGGATTAGGGGTTTGCCTTTAGGTCAAACCCCGGTTTTGGAATTAACCAAGAAATGAGAAATACTGTAAATGTAAATGTCTGTAATGTAAAACAAGTACTAATACCTTGTTGTAAGGATGTTTGTATCCTTATGTGCGAAGGTATAGATGTTGTTATTTTTTGTATGTTGTAGTAGTATGTAGTAAGTGATCTCCTCTTCAATGGTTGAATCCTTGTCTTGAATGCAACACTTAGCCTTGAATGGAGACTTAGAAGGAATGCTTGAATGCTTGAATGCTTGAATGTTTGAGTATCGTTTCCACGTCTTGTACACATATGTCCTTCCTCTTTTTATCTACCAAAATGGGAGAGGAAAATTTAGTTTATATACTTGCCAATTAGGGTTGATAGACTGATTTTTCCCGACCTTAGGCCGACCAGGAAATATTATTTCCAATTTGCAAACAAAAAGACCCAAAGTCCCATAGGAGACCGGGCCCAAAATAGGGCCAGGGACCAGGGCGCTGGGCGCTCTGGTCCCACCTCCCAGGACAACAGGGTGCAAAGGAGGTTCAAGCCAGGGTGCAAGAAAATGCAGTTTTTGGTGTCGTAAACAGGTTTCAGGGTCTCCATTTAGGTTCCGTGTTGCGTCGCCATCGTGAAGACCGAAATGCAGTCGAAATTGCAAGTGTCACAATTTTAGGACGCTACAGTCCTAAGTTCAACAGAGATAACTTTAAGATATGGAAGGACAAAATGAAGATATACATTAAAAGCATGGGTGCTCAACACTGGAACTATGTTGATAATACTTATGTTGTCCCTACCAGTACTCTCACCAATGATCAAAGAAGAGAAATTCAGGAGATGGGCAAGTCATGGAAGCTCTTATCAGTAGTCTATCTGATATTGAGTTTATAGATGTTTAAGACAAAGACAATCCCAAACATGTATGGGATACTCTGGAGTCTATCTATGGTGGTGATGAGCATGTGAAGCAAGCTAAGGAAGAAAGCTTTAGAGGAAAGTTTCAAGACCTATGGATGGTTGAAGGAGAGACCATTCAACAATATGGGATAAGAATTAAAATTGTTGTTGGACATATCAAGAGTGCAGGAGGTACAATGGATGATTCCACCATTGTTAGAAAAGTTTTGAGAACCTTATTACCAGTCTATGCAGTAAGGGTTGCCGCTATTCAGGAGTTGAGATCTATTGACAAGACAAAGGTATCCCTTGATTCTATTATTGCTAAGTTGACCGCATATGAGCTAAACAGTTATGATGGTAGTGTTCAAAAGATTGATTCGGCCTTAAGAGCATCTACTACAATATCTAGAAAGGGAAAAGAGGTTAGTACCAGCTGTGAACCTAGACAAAGCAGAGATATGGATGATGAGGAGATCCTGATGGAGTTTGAAGCTCTTCTTGCCAAAAGACTTCCTAAGGGAACTGGTAAATATAGCGGTAAGCTCCCTTTGAAATGCTTTTCTTGCAATAGTATAGGACACATTGTTGTCAACTGTCCCAACATTGATAATAAGGACAAACCAGAGAAGTTCAAAAAGTTCAGAGGAGGAAATGGGAGAAATTATCTTGTTGCAGTTGATGAAGGTGTCACTGATTATTAATCAAAAGATGAAGAAAGAAAAGACATAGTGTTTGTAGCCATTAAGGAAGATGTGTCACACAAGAAGGCTCTTGTCTCCCACTTTCATAATTCTAATGAGTGGATTATTAATAGTGGTTGTTCTCACCACATGACTGGTGACCGGAGAAATTTTATATCTCTAGAAGAGTATGATAGAGGTGTAGTCCGATTTGGTAATGATGCACTTTGTATGGTAAAAGGAAAAGGGTCCATCTCTCTAAATGGAAAAAGTAGTGCTGATAATGTGTATTGGGTAGAAGGTCTCAAGCATAACCTTCTGAGTGTTGCCCAGCTAAATGATAAAGGATTCACTTTGGAATTCAGAGATGGAGTATGCAAAATAAAAGCAAAGAGTGGTGAACTGATGGCCACCGGTATGCAGACCAAAGGTAACTTATTTTAGTTAAATATAAATATCAGTCAATGTCTAATGGCTAAGTTTGATGACAGTTGGATATGGAATAGGAGACTCTTCCATGTAAATTTTGATAATATTGTGAAGGCTAGTAAGATCAAGGTAGTTAGAGGATTTCCTGTGCTGAACAAACTGGAGAATCCTTTGTGTAGAGACTGTCAACTGGGGAAAATGTCTTCCTCAACCTTCAAGGGTAAATTTTTCACAGCAGATAATTTACTTGATCTTGTGCATACTGATTTGTGTGGTCCTATGAAAACTAGGAGTGTTCGGGGAGATAGGTACTTTATGATTCTTACTGATGATTTCTCAAGAATGATGTGGGTCACATTCTTGAAAGACAAGTCTAAAGCTTTTGGAAAGTTTAAAGCCTTCAGAGCACTAGTTATAAAGGAAAGCGGTGAGAGAATCAAATGCCTTAGAACTGACCAAGGAGGTGAGTTCACTTCTAGTGAGTTCAATAAGTACTGTGAAGAGAACAACATCAAGAGGCAACTGTCTACCCCCAGGACTCCATAGCAGAATGGCCTAGCAGAAAGGAACAATTGCACTGTAGCTGAAGTAGCCAAAATGATGCTGATTCAAGGGAAAGTTGCTCACACCTTTTGGAGAGAATGGGTGAGCACTACAATCTACACTACGAAAAGGGTACTCATCAAGAAAGGTAAAGTTAAAACTCCTTATGAGTATTGGACTGGTAAAACTCCAGTAGTAAGCTACTTTAGTGTGTTTGGTAGCAAGTGTTATACAAAGAGAAGTGAATACCATAGCAAGTTTGATGCAAAATGTGATGAGGGAATATTCCTAGGGTATTCCACCAAGAGCAAATCTTTCAAGTGTTTTAAAAATAGGTCTTAGAGGATTTTTGAAAGTATCAATGTTAGAGTTGATGAAACCTCTGAGAAACTTGAGGAAACCGGCAGTGAGCGAGTGGTAGATGAACTGGTTGTAACATTCTGGGAACCCGTTGCAAAACAACCAAGTACAAGTAACAATGCTCCTACCTCAGTATATGCTAATGTAGATGAAGAGGAAAAGCAAGAGGAATCAACCAAGATCATTCCTAGGTATGTAAAGTTGCATCATGATCTAAAGCAGATCATAGGAGATAAGGATGCAGGAATTATTACAAGAAGAAAGGTTAGAGAAAACTCTTGCATTATTTCTAAATTTGAGCCCAAAACATTTAAAGAGGCACACAAAGATGAAGAGTGGATTAAAGCTATGGAAGACGAACTTGATCAGATATAAAAGAATGGTACATGGTCTTTGGTACCAAGACCTGAGCATAAAAATGTTATTGGCACCAAATGGGTTTTTAGAAACAAGTTGAATGAAGATGGCACAGTGGTAAGAAACAAATCAAGACTGGTATGTAAGGGATATGCTCAAGAAGAAGGAGAAGACTATGGAGAAACCTTTTCTCCAGTATCTAGATTGGATGGAGTTCGAATTCTTCTTGCATATGCAGCCTTCAAGGGATTCAAAATGTATCAGATGGATTTAAAATCTACATTCCTGAATGGAATGCTTGAAGAGGAAGTGTATATAGAGCAACCAGATGGGTTTTCCCTATTAGAAGATAGTGATATGGTGTGTAGGCTACATAAAGCCTTGTATGGATTGAAACAAGCACCTAGAGCATGGTATGAACGTTTACAGTCCCATCTTGTGAAGATCAGATTTAAAAGAACAAGTGAAGACATCAATATCTATCTAAAATCAGAAGCAAATCAGATTCTGATCTCTGAAGTGTTTGTTGATGACCTATTTTTTGGTGGAAATCACAAGATGAGCCATGCGTTTGCAGATGAGATGAAGAAGGAATTTGAGATGTCACTAATCGGAGAGATTAAGATCTTCGTTGGACTACAAATTCAACAAATGAAAGATGGTATCTTTATCACTCAGTCCAAGTATGTCAAAGAGGTGTTGAAGACCTTTGGCATGGAAGACAGTAAACCGGTTGGTACACCTATGATGACCGGTTGTAAATTGTCAAAAGAAGATTACTCAGCATTGGTGAATGAGAAGGAATACAGGTCAATGATTGGTAAGCTGCACTATGTAGTACACAGCAGACCAGACATAGCACATGCAATGGGCATTGCTACACATTTTTAGAAAAGTCCAAGAGAATCCCACTTGGTAGCAGTCAACCGGATTCTAAGATATCTGAAGGGAACTATAGATTATGGATTTTGGTATCCATATAGTAATGATTTCAATCTCAAAATGTTTACCGATGCCAATTGAGCTGGTAATGTGGATGACTAGAAGAGCACAACCGGTGGTGCATTCTTTCTCGGTGGTAGACTAGTCTCATGGATGCGTAAGAAGCAAAGTTGCATCTCTCAATCTACAACAAAAGTAGAATATGTAGCAGCATTTATGAACTGCACTCAAACAATTTGGATGAAGCATATATTAAGTGGTTTCAAAGTCCCTGTATATGAACCGGTGAGTATATTTTGTGAAAACACAAGTGCAATTAATATTTCCAAGAATCCAGTATTGCATGCTAGAACCAAGCACTTCAAGCTCAAGTATCATTTCTTGAGGGAGAAAGTTCAGAACAAAGAGGTTGTATTGGAACATGTTTCCAGTAAAGAGCAGTTAGCAGACATATTCACTAAGCCTCTATTAAAGGCTACATTTACCTATTTAAGAGGTGAATTAGGGGTGTTGTCCCTTCAACACGTGAACTAAAGGTATGTGGTCCACATCAGTCAGGTATTGCATTGACAAATATTTTCAGGATTGATGTGTTGAAGGATGCTACTCCTCAGGGGGAGCATCATAGTAGATCATGGATGTTTATACCTCCACTTTGGCATTGTTGTCAAAGGGGGAGAAGATGTGAAGCAGAGAAGATATCTACAGTATTGAAAAAATATAGTATGGAAGATTGGGGACAAGATGTGAAGATGTAGAGATATCTTTGTATATTGCCATCAATGACAAAGGGGAAGATTGTTGGCATATGTGCAGAGTTTGATGACATGATGGTGTATGTTGTCATTGATGTCAATATACTGAAGTATGAACCGATATATTGAAGAAAGCAATTGGCAAGAGAACCGATATGATGGTATGAAGTGAATTTGGTATGATGATGTGTACCGGTATATGAAAAAAGGTGAACTGGTATGTTGGACTGTGAACCGGTATATGCAAAGTTTGTATCGGGGTTTCATTTGATATGACTACCGGTTGGTAGTCTCAGCTTCAAGGTTTCTAGTTCATGCATTCCAAGTCTGTGTGATTCGACCGATGACATCCTGTGACAAGTTAGCGCATGATGAGTTATCAGCTTCCAAAAGTGGTGAAGAGCGGATGATGGAGAACATCTTGAGATCTGTTCAAGACTACTTTACTCTATTTAATGTGTTTGAACAGTCAAGATTGGACCGATTGTATTATTAACCTAGATGCTTAGGGTTTTAGGTTTTGGCTACCGACCTAATTATTGTCTATAAGGTCGATGATGGTTTTCATTTGAAGTTGTTGGCAAATGTTATGTATGTATCCAAGTGAAGAGATACTTGATTCTTGTCAGACCGGAGTAGTGAGTAGAGATCTATAGATTATGATTGCAGTAGTAAAGGAACTTAAGTGGATCTGCCTTGGCATTAAGTGTTGTTATCATATCAGTGTATTACTTATTGACTTCTAACCATTTCAGCAGTTGGAAAATCCCTTTATCGGGTAGCTTTAATAGGCTTTTTGAAAATCCTTTAACAGGGTGACTCAAAATCATTGACTTATTTAAATCCTCTAAGAAGGTAACCTTTAACAAGGTTTTAACCTCTAACCAGGTATTTAGGCATTTCTTAACTGGGTGATCCCTAGCAAAATCAGTTCCTAGCAGAACCTGTTGTAAAGTCTTTAACCGAACTAGGCTCCTAATAGAGCGAACTTCGAAAAAGATCAACAACAACTTGTGTGTATTCATCCCCACCATGGGTTTTCCCAGTTGGGTTTCCATGTGAAAAATGAGTGTGTCATGTGTGATACTTTTTCATGTGATGTTTTAGTGTTTTATGTTGAGCGGTAATGCATGTTGATTCAGTGGTCATTATATTTTTGATGTATTACTTGTTTAAGCATATGGGTGAAGTGGAAATAAGATATTAGGTTTTAAGCATATGGGTGAAGTGGAAATGAGATATTAGGTTTTGTGAAGATCTAAGTGTTACTGGTTTATGACTTTCACAGCCACTGTGTTTTACCAGTATTGCCTTGATTTAGATTAGTGTTGTTGTTTACCAGTTAGTGCAGTCTTTGTTGTTTAAGTTGGTAGAGAAAGTTTTTGTCTATACTAATTCACCCCCCCCCTCTTAGTAAATGTTGGGTATTTAGTATTCATCATTATTCATCAATTGGTATCAGGGCATCCTCCAAGTCCTCTATGCTATAAGCTTAACCGCTTGAGGAAAATATCCTATTCTAATGATGAAGAGGGAAGGTCCTAAGTTCAACAGAGATAACTTTAACATATGGAAGGACAGAATGAAGATATACATTAAAAGCATGGGTGCTCAACACTGGAACTATGTTGAGAATACTTATGTTGTCCCTACCGGTACTCTCACCAATGATCAAAGAAGAGAAATTCAAGAGAATGGGCAAGTCATGATGGAATCTCTTATCAGCAGTCTATCTAATATTGAGTTTATAGATGTTCAAGATAAAGACAATCCCAAAGATGTATGGGATACTCTGGAGTCTATCTATGATGGTGATGAGCATGTGAAGCAAGCTAAGAAAGAAAGCCTTAGAGGAAAGTTTCAAGACATTCAGATGGTTGAAGGAAAGACCATTCAACAATATGGGATAAGAATTAAAACTATTATTGGAGATATCAAGAGTGCAGGAGGTACAATGGATGATTCCACCGTTGTTAGCAAAGTTTTGAGAACTTTATTACTAGTCTATGCAATAAGGGTTGCCACTGTTCAAGAGTTGAGATCTATTGACAAGACAAAGGTATCCCTTGATTCTATTATTGCTAAGTTGACCGCATATGAGCTAAATAGTTATGATGGTAGTGTTCAGAAGGCTGATTCAGCCTTTAGAGCATCTACTACAATATCTAGAAAGGGAAAAGAGGTTAGTACCAACTGTGAACCCAGACAAAGCAGAGATATGGATGATGAGGAGATCCTAATGGAGTTTGAAGCTCTTCTTGCCAAAAGACTTCCTAAGGGAACTGGTAACTACAGAGGTAAGCTCCCTTTGAAATGCTTTTCTTGCAATAGTATAGGACACATTGCTGTCAACTATCCCAACAGTGATAATAAGGACAAACTGGAGAAGTTCAAAAAGTTCAAAGGAGGAAATAGGAGAAATTGTCTTGTTGCAGTTGATGAAGGTGTCACTGATTATGAATCAGAAGATGAAGAAAGTGAAGACATAGTGTTTGTAGTCATTAAGGAAGATGTGTCAGACAAGAAGGCTCTTGTCTGCTACTTTGATAATTCTAATGAGTGGATTATTGATAGTGGTTGTTCTCACCACATGACTGGTGACCGGAGAAAGCTTCTGTCTCTAGAAGAGTATGACAGAGGTGTAGTCCGATTTGGTAATGATGCAGTTTGTATGGTAAAAGGAAAAGGGTCCATCTCTCTAAATAGAAAAAGTAGTGCTGATAATGTGTATTGGGTAGAAGGTCTCAGGCATAACCTTCTGAGTGTTGCCCAGCTAAATGATAAAGAACTCACTCTGGAATTCAAAGATGGAGTATGTAAAATAAAAAGAAAGAGTGGTGAACTGATGGCCATCGATATGCAGACCAAAGGTAACTTATTTTAGTTAAATACAAATATCAGTCAATGTGTAATAGCTAAGTTTGATGATAGTTGGATATGGAATAGGAGACTCTACCATCTAAATTTTGACAATATTATGAAGGCTAGTAAGATCAAGGCAGATAGAGGATTGCTTGTGCTGAACAAATGGAAGAATCCTTTGTGCAGAGAATGTCAATTGGGGAAAATGTTTTCCTCAACCTTCAAAGGTAAATCTTTCACAACAGATAGTTTACTTGATCTTGTGCATACTGATTTGTGTGGTCCTATGAAAACTAGGAGTGTCGAGGGAGATAGGTACTTTATGGTTCTTACTAATGATTTCTCAAGAATGATGTGGGTCACATTCTTGAAAGACAAGTCTGAAGCTTTTGGAAAGTTTAAAGCCATCAAAGCACTAGTTATAAAGGAAAGTCGTAAGAGAATCAAATCCCTTAGAACTGACCAAGGAGGTGAGTTCACTTCTAGTGAGTTCAATAAGTATTGTGAAGAGAATGACATCAAGAGGCAACTATCTGCCCCCGGAATCCACAGCACAATGGGCTAGCAAAAAGGAACAACCGCACTGTAGTTGAAGTAGCCAAAATGATGTTGATTCAAGGGAAGGTTGCTCACACATTTTGGAGAGAAGGGGTGAGCACTGCAGTCTACACTATGAACCAGGTACTCATCAAGAAAGATAAGGATAAAACTCCTTATGAGTATTGGATTGGTAAAACTCTAGTAGTAAGCTACTTTAGAGTATTTGGTAGCAACTGTTATATCAAGAGAAGTGAATATCATAGCAAGTTTGATGCAAAATGTGATGAGGGAATGTTCCTAGGGTATTCCACCAAGAGCAAATCTTTCAAGTGGTTTAACAATAGGACTCAAAGAATTGTTGAAAGTATCAATGTTAGAGTTGATGAAACCTTTGAGAAACCTGAGAAAACCAGCAGTGAGCGAGCGGTAGATGAATCGGTTGCAAAACAACCAAGTATAAGTAACAGTGCTCCTACACTAGTATATGCTGATGTAGATGAAGATGAAGATGAGGATGAAGAGGAAAAGCAAGAGGAATCAGCCAAGATCATTCCTAGGTATGTAAAGTTGCATCATGATCCAAAGCAGATCATAGGAGTTAAGGATGCAGGAATTATTACAAGAAGAAAGGTCAGAGAAAATTCTTGCATGATCTCTGAATTTGAGCCCAAAACATTTAAAGAGGCACACAAAGATGAAGACTAGATTAAAGCTATGGAAGAGGAACTTGATCAAATAGAAAAGAATGGTACATGGTCTTTGGTACCCAGACCTGAGCATAAAAATGTTATTGGCACCAAATAGGTTTTTAGAAACAAGCTGAATGAAGATGGCATAGTGGTAAGAAACAAAGAAAGACTAGTATGTAAGGGATATTCTCAAGAAGAAGGTTAAGACTATGGAGAAACCTTTGCTCCAGTAGCTAGATTGGAAGGAGTTTGAATGCTTCTTGCATATGCATCCTTCAAGGGATTCAAAATGTATCAGATGGATGTAAAATCTACATTCCTGAATGGAATACTTGAAGAGGAAGTGTATATAGAGCAACCAGATTGGTTTTCCCTATCAGAAGATAGTGATATGGTGTGTAGGCTACATAAGGCCTTTTATGGATTGAAACAAGCACCTAGAGCATGGTATGAACGTTTACACTCCCATCTTGTGAAGATTGGATTTAAAAGAACAAGTGAAGACAACAATATCTATCTGAAGTCAGAAGGAAATTAAGTTTTGATCTATGAAGTGTTTGTTGATGACATATTTTTTGGTGGAAATGACAAGATAAGCCATGCATTTGCAGATGAGATGAAGAAGGAATTTGAGATGTCAGTAATCGAAGAGATTAAGTTATTCATTGGACTATAGATTCAACAAATGAAAGATGGTATCTTTATCACTCAGTCCAAGTATGTCAAATAGGTGTTGAAGATCTTCGGCATGGAAGACAACAAACCGGTTGGTACACCTATGATGACTGGTTGTAAATTGTCAAAAGAAGATGACTCGGCGTTGGTGAATGAGAAGGAATACTGGTCAATGATTGGTAAGTTGTACTATGTAGTACACAACAGACCGGACATAGAACATGCAATGGGAATTGCTGCACATTTTCAAAAAAGTCCAAGAGAATCCCACTTGGTAGCAACCAAGCAGATTCTTAGATATCTGAAGGGAACTATAGATTATGGATTGTTGTATCCATACAGTAATGATTTCAATCTCAAAGTGTTTACCGATGCCGATTGGGCTGGTAATGTGGACGAACGAAAGAGCACAACCGGTGGTGCATTCTTTCTCAGTGGTAGACTAGTCTCATGGATGAGTAAGAAGTGGAGATGTATCTCTCAATCTACAGTAGAAGTAGAATATGTAGCAGCATTTATGAACTGCACTCAGACAATTTGGATGAAGCATGTATTAAGTGGTTTCAAAGTCCCTATATCTGAACTGATGAGTATATTTTGTGACAACACAAGTGCAATTAATATTTCCAAGAATCCGGTATTGCATGATAGAACCAAGCACTTCGAGCTCAAGTATCATTTCTTGAGGGAGAAAGTTCCAAACAAAGAGGTTGTATTGGAACATGTTTCCAATAAAGAGCAGTTAGCAGACATATTCACTAAGCCTCTACCAAAGGCTACATTTACCTATTTAAGAGGTGAATTAGGGGTGTTGTCTCTTCAACACGTGAACTAAAGGTATGTGGTCCACATCAGTCAGGTATTGCATTGACAAATCTTTCCAGGATTGATGTGTTGAAGGATGCTACTCCTCAGGGGGAGCAGCATAGTAGATCATGGATGTTTATGCTTTCACTTTGGCATTGTTGTTAAAGGGGGAGAAGATGTGAAGCAGAGAAGATATATGTAGTATTGAAGACATATATTATGGAAGAGATTGGGGAGAAGGTGTGAAGATGTAGAGATATCTTTGTATATTGCCATCAATGCCAAAGGGGGAGATTGTTGGCATATGTGTATATTTTGATGACATGATTGTGTATGTTGTCATTGATGTCAATATGCTAAAGTATGAACCGATATATTGAAGAAAGCAACTGGCAAGAGAACCGATATAATGGTATGAAGTGAACCGATATGATGATGTGCACCGGTATATGCGAAAAGGTGAACCGGTATGTTGGAGTGTGAGTCGGTATATGCAAAGTTTGTATCAAGGTTTCAGTTGATATGACTACCGGTTCGTAGTCTCAGCTTCAGCGTTTCTGGTTGATGCATTCCAAGTTTGTGTGATTCGACCGATGACATCCTATGATGAGTTAGCATTCAAATGAAGATGAGATCGTGTTGCCATGTCAGCCTTGTGCGCGTGAAGAATCTTCTTGAGGATTTTGCATGAAGAAGATTGATTCTATCCACCTCGGGAAAGTGCAAAATCTCAGTAAACAGTGGAGACTGCGTGATGAGTTATCAGCTTCTAGAAGTGGTGAAGAACGGATGATGGAGAACATTTTGAGATCTATTCAAGATTGGTTTACTCTATGCAATGTGTTTGAATGGTCAAGATTAGACCAACTGTATTATTAACCTAGATGCTTAGGGTTTTAGGTTTTGGCTACCGACCTAATTGTTGTCTATAAGGTCGATGATGGTTTTTATTTGAAGTTGTTGGCAAATGTTATGTATGTATCCAAGTGAAGAGATACTTGATTCTTGTCAGACCAGAGCAGTGACTAGAGATCTACAGAGTGTGATTGCAGTATTAAAAGAATTGAAGTGGATCTACCTTGGCATTAAGTGTTGTTATCAGATCAGTGTATTACCTCTTGACTTCTAAGCATTTCAGCAGTTGGAAAATCCCTTTATCGGGTAGCTTTAACAGGATTTTTGTAAATCCTTTAACAGGGTGCTCAAAATCATTGAGTTCTTTAAATCCTCTGACAAGGTAACCTGTAACAGGGTTTTAACCTCTAACCAAGTATTTAACCATCCCTTAACCCGATGATCCCTAGCAGGATCGATTCCTAGAAGAACCTGTTGTAAAGTCTTTAACCGAACTAGGCTCCTAACAAAGTGAACTTTAGAAGAGTTCAAGAACAACTTGTGGGTATTCATACCCACCGTGGTTTTTCCCAATTGGGTTTCCATGTGAAAAATCAGTGTGTCATGTGTGATGCTTTTTCATGTGATGTTTTAGTGTTTTTTGTTGAGCGGTAATGCATGTTGATTCAGTGATCATTATATTTCTTATGTATTAATTATTTAAGCATATGGGTGAAGTGGAAATAAGATATTAGGTTTTAAGCATATGGGTGAAGTGGAAATGAGATATTAGGTTTTGTGAAGATCTAAGTGTTACTGATTTATGACTTTCACTGTCACTGTGTTTTACCGGTATTGCCTTGATTTAGATCGGTGTTGCTGTTTACCGGTTAGTGCAGTCTTTGTTGTTTAAGTTGTTAGAGAAAGTTTTTGTCTATACTAGTTCACCCCCCCCCTCTTAGTATCTGTGGGGTATTTATTGTTCATCATTATTCATCAATTTCATGATTACATATGATGAGTTGATTATGCAACATGTTTGATTATTGTATGATTGTCTTCGTGTGAGATATGATGTTACATCACTAATTGCAAGCAAGATGTGTTGTTACAATTCCCTATCACTTGCCTGTTATGATATATATGTGTGTGCATGTGTGTGTGTGCGCGCGCGCGCGCGTGTGTGTGTGTATCATTATTTTTTGGTTGCAGGATTTGCAGGTACCAGACACCGACTCCACCTAGCTCCATAGGTCTAAGCATGTCTTTAAATCCCAATGGCATGTGGTTCAGAGATGGCATGAGTTTCCCTTCGCATACTCTAGGTCTAAGTTGTTCACTTTGAGTCGTCAGTATCTCGATGTAATTCACCATGTTAGTTAGTGAGTTGTGGCTTTGTGAGTATGCTAGTTATTGTTGATTTATTTGATGTATTATGTGTGATTTTATAGTTAATAATGTTTAATTTAATCTATGGGATTATTGGTCTTTGAAGTATTTAATTATTTAATATTTAATATTTATTTATTTAATGTTGATTTATGATTTATTCAATATTTATTGTTTAATTTATATTTGTGGTTTATTTATTTATTGTTTATGGTTTATTTATTTTCTTAGTGTTTAATATTTGTGGCTTAATTATTTATTATTTATTAATATTTTGGGCTTTAGTGTTGAGTAATTTTTATTGGGGATTATTTAATTGTTTTATAAGCCTTTGGGTTATTTATTTAATTACCCATTTGATTTATTTAATCTTAGCCTATAGAATTTGTATAGTTTAATTATTATCTATGTGGGGGTAATAAAGTATCTCATATTATGTCTTTTTACATCCCATTTGTATTTACAATATGTTTTAATATTTCCCTACCTACCCTCTATTCTCATTGGTTGATTTTGAGGTTAGGGTTTTGGCTTGGAGGCTAGGGTTTTGGTTTGGTTTCTTTTTATTCGGCATCCTGAGCTTGTTGTCGGGTGACCATTCTTGAATCTATTTTGAAATTTTTGATTTTGGGGAGCTTGGATTTTGGCTTTAGAGCTTATTGGATTTATTGTGGGTTCTTCATTGGATTTTCATTTCCATTACTTCTATTTGCAGGTTGGTGGAATTCCTTCTTTTGTATTTTAATTTTTCTTTCCTTGTGTATTCTTCGTGTCTGGAAAAATATGGTTGTATGCATGTGTTTTTGGGAAAATTATATTTCATATAGTTAGACTATAGATTTGGGGAAAACATTTCCTTGCATAAATTTTATTATATAGTTTAACCTTAGGAAGGGGAAAAATAGCTCATTTCTATTCGCTGAGAGTTTTATTGTGAGCGCACGACTTTGTGCATTTTGGCATTTTTCTTCTGGGATGAAATCTTGTTCTTTTCCTAAGAATGATGTGGGTTTTGGCGTTCACTGAGAGTTTTGTTGTTTTTAGAAGAGATTTGGGAATTGTTAGTTTAGTTCTGTGAGCTTTCTTTGATTGGCATTGTCGTGGAGGAGTGGTTTCAATGATTTCCTCCTTGTTTCTTTGACATTGTTTGATTCTATTTGACTTTTGATCTCCTTGAGTTTTGTATTGATTGGAGAATGTCTTTCAGATTTAGATGGAGTTGTTCTATAATTTTTTTATGTGATACTTGAGTCGAGAAATCTTATGTTTTGAATTTGCAATTTATCCTTCATGTATTTATGGATTCACAATCCGTTTGTTGCTCTTGTTTTGTCTTGTTTGGGCGGCATTTATCAATTTGGTGTCGGTACTTAACCATTTTTCCTTGATTTTTAATTTAGATTCCTACCTTGACTATTTTATGTCAAATTTATGTTCTGTGTCAAATGCGCTAAAGATTTCTTCATATCCGCCATCCATTTAGTCATTTACGCTACTTAATTAGTAATATACACCAATCTATTGTTTGTATGCGCCAATTTTTTGTACACATGTGCTAAAACATAGATCAAATGCACTAGAAGAGTTATCATATGCGTTGATTAAACTATTAGATGCACTAAATAATTAGACAAATGCACTATTTTGTTAATCAGATGTGCTAATCTAGTTTATTTGAGTATTTCTCCAATTTGTCGATCTGTGATGTCATTTTTTGATCTGATGTTGTACTAGAGGCATTTTTGTAGTCTGTGGACGTTTCCAGATTTTCCAATTTATTAGATTGATGATTCTTTTATAGTTTTTGCTTCTATATGATGTTATGCTTCACTATTTTAGATGTGTGCCCTCTATCATGTTGAGAAGTCATGGTAGAGAGGGTTGATTTATTGATTTCATATCAACAAGTTGATGTGCCTTGTTGTTGGAATTATTTCATTGTATTGTATAGATGTGATTGCCTTACATTATGCTATGAGGCTCCTTGTTGCTTACTTGGCATTATGATTATTGGGTGTCCATCTATGCATATGGTTGCATGATGATGATTATGGTTTTTATATTTACATGTTGATTGTGAGCTTCTTATTATATTTATGTTTTAGGAACATGTTATGGGGAGTGGGCTTCCTTGTGATGACCGGGAGCATGAGAGATAGGCTTGCATGAGGTTCCTTGTAAGGATGCATGAAGTCTAGATCGCCAAGGCACATTGGAAGTTTACCGGGATTGTAAACAAGTGATAACATTAAGAATAAATCAATGGAATGGGTAGTTAGATTCACTAATCAAGATAATTAATAGTTGAGCCCCATGAATTGATTCTAATGAGGATGTTTTAGGATAGCCATGGGAAGGCCATTGCGATGGAAAGTCAATCTCCCTTGACCTCTCATAGGTTGAGATGGCTCCACATGTCCATCAGGTTTATGCCTTGTGTTATAGTATTTTCTATGTTAGAGGATGGCTTGTGATGACACTCAACTCCTACATGTGTCCCCTTGTTGTTTTTATTTTCATGCCTTGTTGCTTTGTAAGCCTCTGGGAGTTTCTTCTTGTGATTGTGTGTGGTTGGTTCTTTCTTGAGAGTCCTTGTATAGTTTAGTCTCATTGGTTGTTAGGTTCCAACTTAGGTCTAGAGTGTGTGTTGGGACCTTGTGTCATCTCTTAGCAAGGGGGTGGATCCTTTGGTTCCACATGGTCAGGTAGTTGGTGCTTTTCAACCATTGCGATAATCTCTTGGATTCTTCATGCGTGGATGTGGATTCTTCTCATTGTAGTAGGTATGGATGTTTATTGTAGCAAATTTATGTAATGGATATCTTGGATTCATGTATTGTATTATCATGTAAAGATGTAGATATATTAGGAAGATCCATGCCCATGATGTATTATTCTTATTATTCTAATTGTAATTGTATTATAGTTGGTAGCCTAGGATTATGACATGAATTGTAATAATGAGACTATGAGATGTATGGTGATGATCTTATATAATAAAAGTAAATGGTTTCATGAAAATGCCATCCTTATAATGGATTTAGACTTGAAAAGAAATTGATTTATGTTATTATTTGTATTAGTTTGGATTCCATGGTTATCATTTGAAATGTAGATTAAAGTGTGAAAGAACCTTAAGTAAATGGAATACATTGTAGGAATTGTGGTTGTTAATTAAAATCATGTTAGGTAATGATGTCATTCATGTGATTGCATTGGAAAGATAGGAAAATTATGCATGGTATGTATCTAAGGAAAGCATTAAGATTCTTGCATTATGCACTTGAGATTAATGTTAAAGAAAATGATCATGCTAGGAATATAGATGCATGTGTAGCATGGATAAGGAAATTAAGCGTAGATGATTGTGTTTATGCATTAGATATTGCATTATCATTATGGATGGATAAAGATCTAATAGATAGGAAATGGTTAAGGGTTTAAGCATATTTGGATTTGGTTATAAAATGGACTTAAGAAAAGGGATTAGTCTTGCATTAAAATAGTAAGCATATCATGTTAGTTAGATGATAGACTAGAGTGCATCTGATAATGGTTAAATAAACAAGTAGATTGCATATCGTAACAAAAGAAATTATTAAGCTGCATTTGTTTAAGATTAAGGAGTAATGTTAATAAGTATGGTAATCAAATGAGTAGAATGTTATTCCTTATGATAGTTGTAATAAGAAATGACGTTAAGGTACCCTGGAGAGATAGTAGCAGTGATTGTGATGTTTTTTCCACTTGCATAATTAGTAAATGTGTTTATAATTCATGTTGATAATGATTACTATTAATTAATGTAATTGTAGATGATGTTATGTGTTGCATTAGTCGTAAATAACAAAAAAAAATATCTCCACTTATTATGTTAGATGCTTAGTTTCTCTAGGGTATTTTGGCGGGCATTACAATATGAAAAGAAATTGTAAGACTTGAGCTTGAAACCCTAGGGATTTCTATGAATATTTCTTCTATTTACTTTGTACTTATTCTTCCCTTATTTAAAAAATGTTATCCTATGTGTGTGCACAGAAGTGTGACTATAAAAAAAAATCAAAATGTTAGTGACACACCAATGACCCATTGTTGCTTTCATGCATTTTTACATGCTTTTTTAGTCCTTAGTTATTTTTTAGCTATTCCCTAAGTTCATCTTAAGGGGGGGTTTGGAGTTATCTTTTATTAGCTAATAATTATTTATTTAATTATTAGTCTATTATACTCCATTCTTAAGCTAAACTTAGGAATCTTATAATTCTTTAGGGTTTTCTCCTTTAGGGTTTCGAGTATCCTCTTATAAGGATTCTCTATTTATATTTTCATAACTGTAATTATTGAATTGTATTCTTGTTGCAAAATCAATATGACTCCTCTTTGCTTGATCTTTGAATTCTGGCCTCCATAGCTTTTTTGCTTCTCTCCTTTTATGACAGGTTTGCATGCAGGTGATCTTTTGGAGCTGTAGAGTTGATTTTTCTTCAACTCCAATAGCCTCAAGTCATGGTTTTTCTCTCAGATCATTGAGCAATTGACTCTTAGAATGACAACTTAAAGGGTGAGTGCTATGATAAAATGATTTATATGATTATGAAAATAAGATGTATGATAGTATAACAAAGCTTGCTAAAATGCCGATTTTATGCTATGATAATGATATGATCTAAAATGTCTTTAACATGCACTAGTGAGAGAGATGAGTATGGCTTGATAATAAAAGAACCCTGATCATTTGTAGCCTTGATAATGAGAGCACAATGTATGTAGCCTTGATCATGAGAAAATGAGTCCTATTTATAGAGGAAATAGGAAGATGGAGGGATATGATGGATTTGGAGTAGAAAGGGCTAGGATTGCATGAAGAGGGCTTGATCCTTAATCCATGTTTGCAACATCCACGAATGTCATGGTGCCAAGTAGCATCATAAAAAGGCTTGAAAGTGTTACTACTTATCAAGTTGCCATTAGTTTCTATATCCAAAGTCATACTATATACTCTAGTTGGTTAACACTACCGAATCATGCAGTCGCTATACACAGAGAAGTCGGTATGCACAGTCTAGTTGGTTACAGAAGAAAGTAGTCACAAAATGCAGTATACACTGAGCTATCTACCAAGTATCTTTTTATGTCTACCGAGCAGCAAAGATGACACACTGAGTTGATATACACCAAGTGAAACGTGTTACCAGATTCATTGAACCTGGACATGCATATGAAAATGTGTTACAAGATCAAGGCACATCTAATTATTATCACATTGGAAATTGCACTAGAAGATTGTGTATGATTTCGAGGTTATCTAACCAATGAAATATTTTGTATAGTTATTCATTCGATAAATCGTGTTTGTAAGATCAAAGCAATGAATTGGATCACCGTCTTAAGAGATCTATTTATACAGCATGAGTTAAGAGTGTATGTATGAGAAAAAGAAGATTGTTATAGAGACACTGAGGTCACTGAGAAGGTTTTCAAAGAACAGTCGAAGAATAGAGTAAATAGAAGGGTTCACTGAGTTACTATATGGGTTACCGAGGTATGCTATAAGCAAGGTAATCTATTCTGAGCACATAGAATCTGCTATACCATTTCAGATGTAAAGTTGCAGATATTTGTAATGATTTTATTGTAATATTGTGAAGTTGAAAGAGAAACCTTTAACAAGGTAAAAGACTCTAATCAAGTCTATAAATTGTAAAGCCTCTAACCAGGTACAACATTTAGATTAAGTGTTGTAAAATCCTTTAGCAAGGTAGATCTAATAGATCTTGTTACTCCTAATAGGGTAAGCTATTAGAAATAGCTAATATGTATCTCTAACCAAGCACTCTTTATTATTGCAGTAGTGAAGTTGTGGGTGCCATCCCCACTGCAGGCTTTCTCTCTAACCAAGAGTTTTTGCGTAACCAAAATATATGTGTTATGGAGTGAATCATGTATGATTGTTATCTATTTGTTTTAGCTTTATTTTATGTTACTGCACTATTCGGTTTATACATAATAGTAAAGTTATTATTCAAGAAAAGTTTTGAAGTAGCTTTCCATATTGGGCCTAACAATTGGTATCGAAGCTTCAATCTTGGAAAAGGGTTTAACTACCTAAAGAGAAAGATCTTATCAATGGAAGGCTACAAACAATCTCGGAGGATTGTGTATCTGCAAGAAGAGCTAGATCATGCTAATCAAGTGATTGCAGACATGCAAAGGCAAATGCAAAAATCTCTGAAAGTAAGAAGAAGATTATCTGATGATTTGCAGGATTCTCAAGAGTTAGTAGAACAAATTGAGACATCATCTGAGAACAGTATATCTAAAGAGACTGAAGAAGTGATTGGAGTATTGAAAGAAAAGAACAAAGCATTGGTCAATCAACTAAAAGCAATGAAAAGAGAACATGAACATTTCAGCACACAGATGACTAAAAATCCTGATGCATTAAGGACAACCGAGGATAAAATAAGAGATCTACAAAGAAAGAATCAACAACTTAAAGTCTTAGTATCTGATAAAAATGATGAAATCATAAGGTTGACTGGGATTCAACAAAACCTATCAGATCAACTAGGTTATGCACATCATGAAGCAATTCTGAAGAATGATGAGAACCAAGCATTGAGACTTGAAGTATCAAGGTTGACAGATGAACTTGAAACAAAAAACAAATCCAAGGAAACACTGAAGAAGACCTATGAAGCATCAAAGATGTTGGATGAGCAACTAAATACAAGAAGACCCAACAAAGATGTAGGACTCGGTTACAAAGGAAAAGACTCTATCGAGAAAGGAATTCATACTACCGAGAGAGGCGAATCATCAAAGCAAGCTGGAAACAAGAATAACATCAAAAGAAAGAAGCCTATTTGTAACTACTGTGGAAATCAAGGTCACACTGCCAACATATGCCAAATTAGAAAAGGTAAGCAACCAAATGTCACTAAATCTAATGGTTATTGTTACAATTGCAATAAATATGATCACACATCTAATCAATGTAGGACAAAGTCTGTTAACAATTATTAGAAGGAAAAATTCAAAGGGTTTTGTAGAAACTGCAATAGATATGGACATAGTACCGAGAAGTGTTGGTTTAAGAAAAAGAACTACATGTGGTCTGCACACCGAGCAAACAATAGAGGTTACTGAACTTACACAAATCCTTACCGACAATATGCAGTAGTACCATGGAATTGCAATACAAGGATATGGTGTGAATGTTGTAGAAGATATGGACATATTAGTGCCAACTATTTTATAAGGTTTGGAATGAACAACCAAAGATCATGGAGAAATCCTGGTATGGCATGTTTTCTTTGTCACAAAGTTGGACACTTCACTGGAGATTGCAAAGATCAACCTAGAAAAGACACTGAAGAAATAAAAGAGAAATTACAGATGATTTGGAAAAAGAAGGAAATTGTGTCAAAGGAAGAAAGCACCTTACCTACCGAGTTAGGTGCACCAATTCCAAATTAATCGGTAAAGGTATGAAGGGATTGCATCCTCTGAAGGTTAAAATCATAATAGTTCCTATTCTATTATGTACTAAATTCAAAATCTGCATAGTTAAGATGCATTAGTAAGTTTGAAATTCTATCAAAGTCTTTGAAGTACTTTACAGGAAACATATCAAGTCGGTAACTGAAGGAAATTTTGGTTACTCGATTAAAATGAAAAAAAGAGAGTAAATCGGTTTAAGAGGAACCGAGTGCATTTAATGTTTTTGACCTAACCGACACAGAACCCGATAAGGTATTTTGTGTACTTAAAAGTATTTTCGCAGTCATTTACACTTACCAATTTTTTGAGAGAGCAAAGAAAGCGATTCCAAGGCGATCAAAACCCCATTCAAAGCAAATCCAAGGTATTTACATCAAATCTCATCCCACTGTTAAGATGGTTTACCGATCTTATCAAATTGTTATTATCTGCTTAGTGTGAAGCATCTATCGTTTGAAATTATGAAACCCTAAGGACTCTTTACTAGTTTTTACTTGAAATCTTCAATGGCACCCAAGATCCAAGATCCCATTGTTGTCAAGAACTTAGAGAAGCCCTCACTGAAATACTCTTTGGCTCCTAAAGTCACCTCTGAACCGGATGAAAAAACTACCTTTTCACTCATCCCGGATCGAGTCTTGTTAATCGAAGATGTGAGATTCTTCACCAAATGTCGTGTTGAAGAACTCGGTCATGTTGAAATCAAAGACACCTTTGATGAATTATGTACCGATGGTGTATTCAATAGCAAGTATGAACACATCAAAATCAAGGGATTAACTAAAGCCCTAACCTATCCCCATGTGTTCAAACCCAAATGGATCAAGTTTGTTCTGAGCAGAGTTCATGATGATTTCATGTGGCTAGAAGAGCAAACATTCAAGATAACTAGGGAAATCATTCATGTGATCACTGGTTATCCTATCTATGATCATGCATGAGCTCAAAAGATGATATCATAGAAGGAATTGATCAGCTTAACTAGAGTAGAATCTGATTACAGAGGACTGAAACTGAACAATGTCACTGATGCAGAACTTAAGTTTGCTATTAGAGTAATTGGTTACTGTTTCTTCCAATCAGCAAGGGAAAACAGTGTACCCTGTGTAACAGTTGACTTAGCTTATAAAATTGTGAAAAAGGGAATGAAAGTTGACTTATGTGAGGTGTTATTGAAGAATCTGTTTGAGAATCTGAATAGAATCAGGAAGCTGAAGAAGAACAACTCGGCTAACACTCTAAAGTTTGGTTCACTTCTTGTATGCATGTTTTTCTACTTTGAAAAATTCTTTCCATCAATCGGTAAAGTAGTTTGGGAGCTACACCGAGCAATCACCCATCAGATTAATGACTTCATCAAGAAGTTAGGTGATAATTTCAATGATATAATGGATGATTATTTCAGTAAATTTCAGGAAAAAATGCATAACAGGTACCGAATTCCACCCCAGCTAGCAGAGAAATATAAAGATGATATATGTTTTGAAGTTGACACCGATTACTATTATGTGAATGTTGTGGAACCAAGGACTCAATATTTTCCACCTATGGGTTATGAGATTGACTTTGACATCACACAACAGCAAATTGATGCATTTCTTATATTACCAAGGCATGCTACCGAGCTGAGGTATGGAACCTATGAAGAAGTAAAGGAAAAGGTAAAAATGAATATTGTAGTACCCAAAGCTACAAGAAAAGCAACAAAGATGATAAAGGTTTTAATAGAGAAATTCAAAGAAGACTCTTCCTCCACACCTATCAAAGGCACTCTTGCCATCACCGAAGAAGAATCAGAAGCTCAAGAGGCAACTATAACACTAAGCACCGAATTGCCTAAGGGTAAAGTGTTCAAAAGAAAGAAACAGGACACTTCAAAGGCCCTACCAACTCCTCCAACAAAGAGACCTAACACAAGAGAATCTACAGTATCACCGAGTAAGAAACAAAAGAGTGTTACTGCTCCCAAGGTAACCAAGACCTACAAGAAATCTACTCGAAGACTCATTTTGGCAAAAGAGTCTAGTGATACAGAATCCGAAGATGCAAACAAATTCCAGATTGTCAAGAGCAAGAAGGTAAATATACATAGTGTTGAAAACTTTTGTGCCAATCTGAAAGAATATGGCGGATTTGGTTCATTTAGATATGTCAAATATGAAACTAGAAATAATGATGAAAAGAGAGAAATTGAAGAAGTTGTCATCTGCACACTTCTAAAGTTTCGGCTAGCTCCATTGGAACTAGTAAAGTCACTTCCAAATTAACTTTACTTGCATATTGATAATAGGTGGAAGTATGCAATGGACTCAGAGAAACAAATCAGAGAAAGAAGTCTAGTCCATCTATTTCCTGATATGTCAGTAGCTAAAATAAAGGAACATTTAACAACCTACAATTCAAAGTTTCCGGTCAAACAGAGAGCCTTAAAACTGATGAATGGGCTATATATTGACGTAGAAAATGAGACAAAAGAAAAATGGTAGGAAATCTTCAAAATCAAGGATGCTAGTGAACAATCTATAGTTGAAATCATTGATGTCACCAAGCACGGTCCTGATGTTATTGAACAAGACCCGACTGACACTATTCAAATAGATGAAGATGTCATGGATATAGAGGAACTGGAGCAGGAAATGATAGAAGGCACTACATATGCAAAACTTGTATCTAGTGAATCCGTTTTAGAACAAGTTTAGCCTTATCCACCGATCAATCAACCTCTCTCTACCAAAGCTCCTTAGGATACAGCACAAGGCACCGAAGGTCACAAATCTACAGCAGGAGAAGATACTACTCGAGTACAGACCTCTCAAGCACCTTCAAGCACTGAAAATGTAGCAGCTGAGACACCCAGTACCAAGACACCCAAAGACACCACCGAGGCTACAGGAACCGACCAAAGTGTTGCATCTACCGAGCAACCTACCGAGGGTTAGCAAGCCTCCCAAGCTATTGTCTTGGTCCAACCGGCCAAAGGTAAAGAGAAGAAGGTGAAAAAGCATAGTTTCAAAGTTGATTTATTTAAACCAATAGTGTTGCCCAATGTGGATATATCAAAATTAAAGGGACAAGCACTCATTGATTTTGGTGAACTATGCAAAGCAAAGGCCGAACAAGAAAAACAAATGGCCATACAAAAGAAGAATAAAGTACTTCAGAAGGTGAAGACACTGCTATCAGATATGCTACCTATAGCTACAGTCTCAATCGATGCAGTCATCCATATTCAACTGGATGAACTCCTTAATCAAATAGAAACATCTGGAGTTGATGCATCTGAGTATTTGAGCAAGCTAAAAGACAAGGAGCTTACTGGAAAAATGATAGAAGAGGTACAGAAAGCTCTGGCTATTGGTAAAGTCAAACTTGTCAAATTCATTGCTGAGTTGTCCCCTCAACTCAAGCACATTATTTATTTATTTCAGAAACTCTGTACATTTTCTATATTCATTAAAGACATTAAGAATAAAACTGATGCAATTGACAAAGAGATCACCGATCTCTCAAATAAGTTGACCACAGAGCCAAATTCAATTCAGAATTTTTATACAAGGTTACAATAGCTCATGGCTCAACAATTGGACTTAAGAAATGAAGAACACAAGATCAGGATGGATATAATGACACTCCAGACATTATTTCTTCCACATCTTTCATTAGTCCAAGAACAGATTAACTGAGCCACATGCCTATCTACTACACAAGAGGGCAGCACTTTAGATGGCTTAATATCACTATTGGCTGGTATTCAAGCACAGAATTATTTAATAGAAAGTGTAAAGGATGCACTCTCTGTCGCTCTCACCGACACCCGGAACAAGTACAAATCCATTTTTGACCAGTTACCACCCCTGGATGGAAATTAAGTTTTTGATGTTTGTCAAAAAGGGGGAGTGATACAGTATTGAGAATGATTTAGTATTCAGAGTATAGTATACAGGGGGAGTATACCGAGCAGAGTATGTAGAATATCCAAGAACAGTGAAAGAGCAATGAACAGAACCAAGCATGCAAAATCAGAATTATGTACAGTATAATGATAAGGGAAGTATATCTGAATATACTATTTCATTGACTATTGTATATACTGCCAAGTATAGACATTTTGCAAAGTATATAGATTTTTGAGTTATGACTTTGAAAGTAGTTTTTGTCAAACATCTCAACTAATGTCAAAAGGGGAGATTGTTACTACTTATCAAGTTGCCATTAGTTTCTATATCCAAAGTCATACTATATACTCTAGTCGATTAACACTACAGAATCATGTAGTCGGTATACATAGAGAAGTCGGTATGCACAGTCTAGTCAGTTACAGAAGAAAGCAGTCATAGAACGCAGTATACACCGAGCTGTCTACCGAGTATCTTTTTATGTCTACCGAGCAGCAAAGATGACACATCGAGTTGATATACACCGAGTGAAATGTGTTACCAGATTCATTGAACCTAGACATGCATATGAAAACATGTTACAAGATCGAGGCACATCTAACTGTTATCACATTGGAAATTGCACTAGAAGATTGTGTATGATTTCGAGGTTATCTAACCAATGAAATATTTTTTATAGTTATTCATTTGATAAATCGTGTTTGTAAGATTGAAGCAATGAATTGGATCACCGTCTTAAGAGATCTATTTATACAGCATGAGTTAAGAGTGTATGTATGAGAAAAAGAAGACTATTATAGAGACACAGAGGTCACTGAGAAGGTTTTCAAAGAACAGTCAAAGAACAGAGTAAACAAAAGGGTTTACCGAGTTACTATATGGGTTACCGAGGTATGCTATAAGCAAGGTAATCTATTCTGAGCACATAGAAACTGCTATAACATTTCAGATGTAAAGTTGCAGATATTTGTAATGATTTTATTGTAATATTGTGAAGTTGAAAGAGAAACCTTTAACAGGGTAAAAGACTCTAATCAAGTCTATAAATTGTAAAGCCTCTAACCAGGTGTAGCATTTAGATTAAGTGTTGTAAAATCCTTTAGCAAGGTAGATCTAACAGATCTTGTTACTCCTAATAGGGTAAGGTATCAGAAATAGCTAATATGTAGCTCTAACTGAGCACTCTTTATTATTGTAGTAGTGAAGTTGTGGGTGCCATCACCACCACAATTTTTCTCTCTAACCAAGAGTTTCTGCATAACCAAAATATGTGTGTTATAGAGTGAATCATGTATGATTGTTATCTATTTGTTTTAGCTTTATTTTACGTTACTGCACTATTCGGTTTATACATAACAATAAAGTTATTATTCAAGAAAAGTTTTGAAGTACTGATTCACCCCTCCCCTCTCAGTACATTATCTTTCCATATTGGGCCTAACAGAAAGGAGAGTGAAGAGGTATTAAATGACTGAAGAGACGTGATGGTTTGTTAGTAGCAACCAAGAGGGAAGACTGATAGGGGGGCATGAATTAGTCTTCATCAGAAAAAAAAACTTAACCACAAAACACAGATTTGATAAACTGTAACAATAAGACAGATAAGAAAATTAACATCACAACCCACAACACCAATATTTTGACATGGAAAACCCGATCAATGAAAAAACCATGGTTGGAACCCACCCACATAAGATGATACTCTGCAATAGCATGTGAGAATGTTACAATGGGGAATGCTATTGGCATTTGATTGAAGATTGTATTGATGAACTATTGTGTTGTCATTGATGTCAATTGCAACCGGTAATGAAAGTTGTTACGCAACTGGTAGTTGAGTAAGTGAAGGGAACCGGTATTACTTTAGAACTAGTGAGATCAGCCAGTAACCCTACCTATTGATATGCCAAACCCTAACTGATGGAGCTTGGTGAATCGGTTGTGTTGATTTATTATCAAATAATGTGGTAATGATTATGCCATGTATGCATGTTGTATGTGATGAGTTTCAAGTACTTTTTGGCATGTATAGATAACGATTTTATCTTGGGAATGAGTGAATACATTGCATGAAGAGGAAACTGCGTGATGAGTTATAGGAATCGATGAGCGGTGATCAAGGAGCGGTTGAGGTTGTCTTGAACAATGTGTTGATGATTGCTATGTAATCTAATGGTCATACTTGAACTGATTTGTTTGTAATCTCTATGAGATCTTAGGTTTGTGGTGTTTTACCAACCTATTGTTTTTCTTATCAGGTTGATGAGTTGTTTTGTAGTAGTGTTGGCAATTTTGGTTAAGTGTTAGTGTGATTGATTGCCAAACCAAAAGGAGTATCTACAATATGTGTGAAGGTAGATAGGATCATGAAAAGGATATGATCAAGTAGAGTAGTTCTATTTACCAAATCAGCAAACCCTGTTGTTCTCTAACAATTACAATAGTTAACTCCCTTAACCGGGTAAGCATTAACAGGATTAGTGCTACCTAAATCCTCTAACAGGGTGATCCATTAGCTTGGATTTCAAATCCTCTATCGAGGTTACTCCTAACAAGGTATTGCTTCTAATAGGGCATCTAAGAGGACATTTTGTAAAGATTTAACAAGATTGGCTCCTAACAGGGCAAACTTCAGAAGAGTTCATAATACTTGTGGGCATTCATCCCCACTGTGGTTTTTCCTATATAGATTTACATGCCAAAAATCATTTGTGTCAAGTGGTGAATGGTTTTTATGGTTATGGTTTGATATGATTAATTTGCTTAACTGTTAAATCCACTTAGTTATGTTAAGATGACTGACAATAAACATAAATGTGCTTTTACTATTGTTAGTAAAGTATTTTTATGTTTTAGTTAAATGGTTTGAGAGTTTAAGAGTTGTTACACTGTTATTTTGTTATGCTAGTAAACTGGTTAACTTGACAGAGCTATTGCAGTTTGTAGTACAATGTTTGAACCAGTTAGTCCAGAGATTGTTTTTGAGTTTGGTGAAAGTTAAGTCAGTTTTCTATCTACTGATTCACCCCCCTCTCAGTAGTTGTCTAGATCCTTATTCATTCATCATATCATCAATTGGTATCATAGCATTTTAGGTCCTCTAGTGTCTAAGCCTAATAGCTTGAGGTAAAGATCTAGAAGAACAAGATGTAGAAAGAATGTCTGAAGTTTAATAGGGAAATATACAGAATATGGAGTGATGGGATGAAAATTTATATCAAGAGTCTAGGAAGTCAATACTGGGAACATGTTGTTACAAAATATACCACACCTAGTTGGATTTTGTCTGATGATCAAAAGAAATAGAAACAAGAGAATAATCAAGCATTTAGTGCCATTATCAGTTTCTTGTCTGATTCAGAGTATGTTGATGTCCATGGTCTAGAGACTGCTTATAATGTATGGAATAAACTTGAGGATATCTATAGCGGTGATGAGAATGTGAAGATTGCCAAAGAAGAGAGTCTAAGAAGTAAATTTGATGACATGCGGATGGCTGAAGGTGAGAATATTCAATAGTATGGTTAGAGGATCAAGGACATAGTCGGTGAGATCAAGAGTGTTGGTGGTAAAGTGGAAGATGCCATAGTGGTTAGTAAGGTGTTAAGAACCCTTCTACCGGTCCATACTATCTGAGTTTCAGCCATTCAAGAGTTAAAGTCTATTGATAAAACAAAGATAACTCTTGACTCCATCATTGGTAAACTTACTTCATTTGAGTTAAATAGTTATGCTAGTAGTGCTCAGAAATCCAAATCTGCATTTAGAGCTTCAGTCTCTAACCCAACTATGAGGAAAAGAAGAGAATCCAGTTATAGTTATGAGTCTAGATCCAGTAGAGTAGTTGATGATGAAGACAGTTTGATCAAGCTTGAAGCATTATTGGCCAAGCGGTTACCCAGAGGTACCGGTAAGTACAAAGGTAAATTACCTTTGAAGTGTTTTGCATGTAACCGGATTGAACATATTGCTACTAACTATCCTAATGGAGACAATGAGCATAAATGTGAGAAGTACAAGAAGTACTAAGGCAAAGGAAAAACAGATTGCCTCATAGAAATTGATGGTGGAATCACTAATGAGGAATGTGAGGGAGATGCAAATGAAGACATTATCTTTGTTGCCATTAAAGAGGAGACATCTAATCTAAAGGCATTAGTTTCTCGCATGGATAGTTCTGATGATTGGATCATAGACAGTGGTTGTTCACACCACATGACTAGTGACTAGAGTAAATTTCTTACTTTGAAGGAATTTGATGGAGGAGTTGTTCGATTTGGAAATGACTCACCCTACATGGTAAAGGAAAGGGAACCATTTCTCTTAATGGAAAGAGTAGTGCAGATGATGTCTATTGGGTTGAAGGATTAAAGCACAATCTGTTGAGTGTATCGCAACTCAATGACAAAGGTTATCAATTAGAATTTAAGAATGGAATGTGCAAAATCTATGGGAGCAAAGGTGAACTGATTGCAACTGGCAAGCAGACAAAAGGTAACCTGTTTCACCTAAATCCTAAAGTCAACAACTATTTAATTGTTAAACTAGATGATAGTTGGCTTTGGCATCGAAGATTTTGTCATATAAATTTTGATAACATTGTCAAAGTCAGTAAGTCCAAGTCAGTAAGAGGTTTGCCTCAGTTGGACAAACCGGTTAATGCTCTATGTAAGGAATGTCGATTAGGAAACATGACATCCTCAACTTTTAAGAGAAAATCTTTCTGAGCAGAACATTTGTTAAATTTGGTTCATACAGACCTTTGTGGACCAATAAGGACTAAAAGTATTGAAGGTGATAGATATTTTATGATCTTCACTGATGATTGCTCAAGAATTATGTGGGTCACATTCTTGAAGGACAAAACAAAAGCTTTTAGTAAGTTTAAGGCATTCGAGGCCTTAGCTGAAAAGGAAAGTGGTAAGAAGATAAAGTGTCTGAGAACTGATCAAGGAGGTGAATTTATTTCAAAGGAATACACTAGATATTGTGAAGACAATGGAATTAAGAGGCATCTTTATGCACCAGGAAAACCACTGCAGAATGGTATTGCAGAGAGGAACCACTGGTCAGTTGTTGAAGCTGCTAGAACAATGCTAATACAAGGAGGTGTAGAAAAATCTTTCTGGAGAGAATTTGTTAGCACAGTTGTCTACACTATGAACAGGATATTGGTAAAGAGAGGTAACAATAAAACTTCTTATGAATACTAGTATGGTAGATAATTATTTTAAGATTTTTGGCAGTAAATGTTTTATCAAGAGAGTTAACTATGTTGGTAAGTTTGATGCCAAGAGTGATGAAGGCACATTTACTGGTTACTCCACCAAGAGTAAAGCCTACAAATGTTACAAAAACTGGACAAAGAGAATCATTGAAAGTGATGATGTCTGAGTGGATGAGTGTCGTGAAGTTTGAGGAGAAACTAGTGAGGAGAAGAAGGAAGATGAACCTTACATTATAATTTTGGAACCAGAACCAGTGAAGCCAAAAGTTGATAAAGTGAATGTTGTAGTACCAGTTCAACTAGAACAGGTAGAATCTACAGAAGATGAAGATAGCAAGAAAGAAGAACCAGAAGATAATGATCATGTCATTCCAAGGTATGTAAGACTCAATCATAATCTTGACTAGATTATTCGAGATAAAGTGGTGGAGTGTTAACCAGAAGAATAATTAGAGAGAATTCTTGCATGATCTCCACTATTGAGCCTATAACTACTAAGAAAGCCTTTGGAGATGATCACTGGATCAAGGCTATGGAAGATAATCTTGACGAGATTGAAAATAATAATACATGGACCCTATTACCCAAACCGGTCAACAAAAATGTGATAGGTACTAAATGGGTATTCAGAAATAAACTGAATGAAGATGAAGTAGTAGTCAGAAACAAAGCAAGATTGGTATGTAAAGGTTATGGACAAGAAGAAGGAGAAGACTATGGAGATACATTTGCACCAGTTGCTAGATTGGAAGGTGTCAGGACTCTACTTGTATTTTCAGCATACAGGGGATTCAAAGTATATCAGATGGATGTGAAGTCAAAATTTCTAAATGGAATATTGGAAGAGGAAGTATATATTGAGCAGCCAGATGGTTATTCTTTGACCGGTGCAAAGGATATGGTGTGTAAACTACACAAGGCACTATATGGTTTGAAGCAAGCACCAAGAGCATGGTATGAAAGACTACATTCACACTTGATGAAGATAGGTTTTCAGAGAACCAATGAAGACAACAATATAAATCTCAAAATGGAAGGAGATAAGATATTGGTTAGTGATGAGTTTCAAGTGGTTTTTGGTGTGTAGAGATAACGATTTTATATTGGGAATGAGTGAGTACATTCCATGAAGAGAAAACTACGTGATGAGTTACAGGAATTGATGAGCGGTGATCAAGGAGTGGTCGAGGTTGTCTTGAACAATGTGTTGATGATTGCTATGTAATCTAATGGTCATACTTGAACCGATTTGTTTGTAATCTTGATGAGATCTTAGGTTTGCCATGTGTTACCAACCTATTGTTTTTCTTATAAGGTTGATGAGTTGTTTTGTAGTAGTGTTGGCAATTTTGGTTAAGTGTTAGTGTGATTGATTGCCAAACCAGAAGGAGTATCTGCAGTATGTGTGAAGGCAGATAGGAGCATGAAAAGGATCTAATCAAGTAGAGTAGTGCTATTTACCAAATCAGCAAACCCCTATTGTTCTCTAACAATACAACAGTTAAATCCCTTAATCGGGTAAGATTTAACAGGCTTAGTGCTATCTAAATCCTCTAACCAGGTGATCCATTAGCTTAGATTTCAAATCCTCTATCGAGGTTACTACTAATAGGGTATTGCTTCTAATAGGATATCATAGTCAATCCCTTAACCGGGTAGTCCCTAATAGGATCTGTTCCTAACAGGAAATTTTGTAAAGCTTTAACAGGCTTGGCTCCTAACAAGGAAAACTTCAGAAGAGTTCAGAATACTTGTGGGTATTCATACCCACTGTGGTTTTTCCCATTTGGGTTTCCATGTCAAAAATCATTTGTGTCAAGTTGTGAATGCTTTTTATGGTTATGTTTTGATATGGTTAATTTGCTTAACTGCTAAATCCACTTAGTTATAATAAGATGACCGACAATAATCAAAAATGTGCTTTTACTATTGTTAGTAAAGTATTTTATTATTTTGGTTAAATAGTTTGGGAGTTTTAGAGCTGTTACACTATTATTTTGTTATGTCAGTAAACCGGTTAACTTGACAGTGCTATTGCAGTTTGTAGTGCGGTGTTTGAACCAGTTAGTCTAGAGATTATTTTTGAGTTTAGTGAAAGTTAAGTCAGTTTTCTATCTACTGATTCACCCTTCGCCCTCTCATTAGTTGTTTGGATCCTTGTTCATTCATCATATCATCAATTGGTATCAGAGCATTTCAGGTCCTCTAGTGTCTAATCCTAACAACTTGAGGTAAATATCTAGAAGAACATGATGAAGAAAGAAGGTCTAAAGTTTAATAGGGAGAACTATAGAATATGGAGTGATGGGATAAAAATATATATCAAGAGTCTAGGAAGTCAATACTGGGAACATGTTGTTATAAAATATACTACACCTAGTGGGATTTTGTCAGATGATCAAAAGAAAGAGAAACAAGAGAATAATCAATCATTGAAGGCCATTATCAGTTCCTTGTCAGATGCATAGTATGTTGATGTCCATGGTCTGGAGAATGCTTATGATGTGTGGAAGAAACTTGAGGATATCTATAGTGGTGATTAGCATGTGAAGATTGCCAAAGAAGAGAGAGTGAGAGGTAAATTTAATGACATGTGGATGGTTGAAGGTGAGAATATTCAACAGTATGGTCAGAGGATCAAGAGTGTTGGTGGTAAAGTGGAGGATGCCACAATGGTTAGTAAGGTGTTGAGAACCCTTATATCGGTCTACACTATCTGATTTGCAGACATTCAAGATTTAAAGTCTATTGATAAAACAAAGGTAACTCTTGATTCCATCATTGGTAAACTTAGTGCATTTGAGTTAAATGGTTATGATGGTAGTGCTCAAAAATATGAATCTGCATTTATAGTTTCAGTCTCTAACCCACCTATGAGGAAAAGAAGAGAAGCCACTCATAGTTATGAGTCTAGATCCAGCAAAGAAGTTGATGATGAAGACAGTCTGATCAACATTGAAGCATTCTTGGCCAAGAGGTTACCTGGAGGTACCGGTAAGTACATAGGTAAATTACCTTTGAAGTGTTTTGCATGTAACTGGATTAGACATATTGCTTCTCACTAGCCTAATGGAGATAATGAGCATAAATTTGAGAAGTACAAGAAGTACAAAGGCAAAGGCAAAAGAGATTTCCTCATTGCAATTGATGGTGGAATCACTAATGAGGAATCTGAGGGAGATGCAAATGAAGGCATTTTCTTTGTTTCCATTAAAGAGGAGACATCTTATGTGAAGGCATTAGTTTCTCACATGGATAGTTTTGATGATTGGATCATAGACAGTGGTTGTTCACACCACATCACCGATGACCAGAGTAAATTTATTACTTTGAAGGAATTTGATGGAGGAGTTATGAGATTTGGAAATGACTCACCCTTCATGGTAAAAGGAAAGGGAACCATTTCTCTTAATGGAAAGAGTAGTGCAGATGATGCCTTCTGGGTTGAAGGATTAAAGAACAATCTGTTGAGTGTAGCTCAACTCAATGACAGAGGTTATCCATTGGAATTTAAGAATGGAATGTGCAAAATCTATGGGAGCAAAGGTTAACTAATTGAAACTGGAAATTAGACAAAAGGTAACCTATTTCACCTAAATCCTAAAGTCAACAACTGTTTAATTGCTAAAGTAGATGATATTTGGCTTTCACATCAAAGATTTTGTCATATATAAATTCTGATAACATTGTCAAAGTCAGTAAGTCCAAGTCAATAAGAGGTTTGCCTCAGTTGGACAAACCGGTGAATGCTCTATGTAAGGAATGTTAGTTAGGAAGGATGACATCCTCAACTTTTAAGAGAAAATCTTTCTCAGCAGAACATTTGTTAGATTTGGTTCATTAAGACCTCTGTGAACCAATAAGGACTAAAAGTATTCAAGGTGATAGATATTTTATGATCTTCACTGATGATTGCTCAAGAATGATGTGGCTCACATTCTTTAAGGACAAAACAAAAGCCTTTAGTAAGGTTAAGGAATTCGGGGCCTTAGCTAAAAAGGAAAGCGGTAAGAAGATAATGTGTCTGAGAACTGATCAAGGAGGTGAATTTACTTCAGAGGAATTAACTAGATATTGTGAAGACAATGGAATTAAGAGGCATCTTTTTTCACCTAGAAAACCACAGCAGAATGGTATTGAAGAGAGGAACCACTGGTCAGTTGTTGAAGCTGCTAGAACAATGCTAATACAAGGAGGTGTAGCGAAAACTTTATAGAGACAAGCTGTTAGCACAGTTGTCTACACTATGAACCAGATATTGGTAAAGAGAGGTAATATTAAAACTCCTTATGAATACTGGTACAGTAGACAATTATTTTAAGATTTTTGGCAGTAAATGTTTTATCAAGAGAGGTAACTATGTTGGTAAGTTTGATGCCAAGAGTGATGACGGCATATTTCTTCATTACTCCACCAAGAGTAAAGCCTACAAATGTTACAACAACTAGACAAAGAGAATCATTGAAAGTGATGATGTCCAAGTGGATGAGTGTCTTGAAGTTTCAGGAGAAACTAGTGAGGAGAAGAAGGAAGATGAACCTTACATTTTGGTTTTGGAACCAAAACTAGTGAAGCCAGAAGTTGGTGAAAGTGAATATTGTAGTACAAGTTCAATCGGAACAGGTAGAATCTGCAAAGGATGAAGATAGTGAGGAAGAAGAACCTAAAGATAATGATCATGTCATTCCAAGGTATGTGAAACTAAATCATAATCCTGACTAGATTATTGGAGATAAAGATTCTAGAGTGTTAACCAGAACAAAAAATAGAGAGAATTCTTCCATGATCTCCACTATTAAGCCTAGAACTGCTAAGGAGGCCTTTGGAGATGATCATTGGATCAAGGCTATGGAAGAGGAGCTTGACCAGTTTGAAAATAATAATACATGGACCCTAGTACCAAGACCAAGAAACAAAAATGTGATAGGTACTAAATGGGTATTTAGAGTTAAACTGAATGAAGATGGAGTAGTAGTCAGAAACAAAGAAAGATTAATATGCAGAGGTTATGCTCAGGAAGAAAGAGAAGACTATGGTGAGACATTTGCACTAGTTACTAGATTGCAAGGTGTTAGGACTCTACTTGCATTTGCAGCATATAGGGGATTCAAAGTATATCAGGTGGATGTGAAGTCATCATTTCTAAATGGAATAGTGGAAGAGGAAGTATATATTGAATAGCCAGATGGTTATGCTTTGACTGATGCAAAGGATATGGTGTGTAAATTGTACAAGGCACTATATGGTTTGAAGCAAGCACCAAGAGCATGGTATGAAAGACTACATTCACACCTAATGAAGATAGGTTTTCAGAAAACCAGTGAACACAACAATATATATCTCAAGACTGAAGGAGATAAGAGACTAGTTAGTGAGTTGTTTGTGGATGATATCATTTTTGGAGACAATGATGACACGAGTGATGACTTTGCAAATGAGATGAAAACTGAATTTGAAATGTCTCTGGTAGGAGATATAAAATTGTTCATAGGTTTGCAAATTCAGTAGATGAAGTGTGGTATCTTTATCACATAGTCCAAATATGTGAAAGAGGTATTGAAGATGTTTGGAATGGGAGACTATAAACCAGTTGGGAAACCAATGGTTATAGGTTGTAAACTGTCTAAGGAGGATGATGCTGCATCCATTGATGAAAAGGAGTACAGGTAAATGATAGAGAAACTGCATTATGTTGTTCACAACATACTGGATATTGCTCATGCAGTTGGATTAGTTGCCATATTTTAGAAGAACCCAAAGGAGACACACATGATTGCAACTAAAAGGATATTCATATATTTGAAAGGTACTATTGATTATGGATTATGGTATCCATATGCAGGTAACATTGATTTGAAGGTTTATACATATGCAAACTGGGTAGGAAATGTTGATGACAGGAAGAGCACAACTGGTGGTGCATTCTTTCTTGGAGGAAGAATTGTATCTTGGAGCAGCAAGAAGCAGAGTTGTATATCACAGTCCATTGCTGAAGCTAAATATGTTGCAGTGTATATAAATTGTACCTAGGCAATCTGGATGAAACACATTTTGGAAGGATTCAAGTTGAAGATCATAGAACTGGTAAATATTTTATGTGATAACACTAGTGCAATAAATATCTCAAAGAACCCGGTGTTGCATGCTAGAACTAAGCATATTGAGCTGAAATATCATTTCTGAAGGGAGAAAGTGCAGAGTAAAGATGTGTTACTAGAGCATGTATCTATTAAGGAGCAGCTAGTGGATATCTTTACTAAACCTTTGCCTAAGACTAGTTTTGAGTATCTTAGAAGTTAGCTAGGGATTGTGCCCCTACATGAGGTCAATTGAGAAAATGTGGAAGACATCGGTCCCAGAGAAAATTTAAGATCTTGAAGCAAGATTGGTGTAGAGTGGAGCTACTCCATAGGGGGAGCAGCTTGATGCAAAATAGTGAAGTATGACACTGCATGATTTACTTTCACTTTGGCATTGTTGTCAAAGGGGAAGAAGAACTATATGATTATGGGGAGAAGAACTGTATGATTGATAGGGAGAAGAACTGTAGTCTATTACCAACTGAAGATATGGTGACAGAGTTGAAGTAGAGTACATGGTAAAATGTAAACTAGGATTCCTACACCTGTGTGTGTGTAGTACTCTCAATCATCACAATCAAGGGTATTGATATTTGTATTGCCATCAATGACAAAGGGGGAGATTGTCGGCATTTGATTGAAGATTGCATTGATAAACTATTGTGTTGTCATTGATGTCAATTGCAACTGGTAATGGAAGTTGTTATGCAACCGGTAGTTGAGTAAGTGAAGGGAACTGGTATTACTCTAGAAGTAGTGGGATCAATCGATAACCCTACCTGTTGATATGCCAAACCATTACCGATGGAGCTTGGTGAATGGGTTGTGTTGATTTATTATCAAATAGTGATCGGTAATGATTATGCCACGCATGCTTGTTGTATGTGATGAGTTTCAAGTGGTTTTTGGTGCATAGATATAATGGTTTTATATTGGGAATGAGTGAGTACATTCCATGGAGACAAAACCGCGTGATGAGTTACAGGAATCGATAAGCGGTGATCAAGGAGCGGTCGAGGTTGTCTTGAACAATGTGTTAATGATTTATATGTAATCTAACTGTCATACTTGAACCAATTTGTTTGTAATCTCTATGAGATCTTAGGTTTTTGATGTGTTACTGACCTATTGTTTTGCTTATAAGGTTGATGAGTTATTTGGTAGTAGTGTTGGCAATTTTGGTTAAGTGTTAGTGTGATTGATTGTCGAACCAGAAGGAGTATCTGTAGTATGTGTGAAGGCCAATAGGAGCATGAAAAGGATCTGATCAAGCAAAGTAGTGTTATTTACCAGATTAGCAAACCCCTATTGTTCTCTAACAGTTACAACAGTTAAATCCCTTAACAGGGTAAGCTTTAACAGGCTTAGTGTTATCTAAATCCTCTAACTAGGTGATCCATTAGCTTGGATTTCAAATCCTCTATCGAGGTTACTCCTAACAAGGTATTGCTTCTAACACGGTGTTATAGTCAATCCCTTTACCAGGTGGTCCCTAGAAGGATCTATTCCTAATAGGAAATTTTGTAAAGCTTTAACAGGCTTGGCTCCTAAAAGGGCAAACTTTAGAAGAGTTCAGAATACTTGTGGGTATTCGTCCCCACCGTGGTTTTTCCCATTTGGGTTTCTATGTCAAAAATCATTTATGTCAAATGACGAATGGTTTTTGTGGTTATGTTTTGATATGGTTAATTTGCTTAACTATTAAACCCACTTAGTTATGGTAAGATGACCAACAATAATAAAAAATGTGCTTTTACTATTGTTAGTAAAGTATTTTGATGTTTTGGTTAGATAGTTTGGGAGTTTCAGAGTTGTTACACTGTTATTTTGTTATGCCAGTAAACCAGTTAACTTGACAGTGGTATTACAGTTTGTAGTACAATGTTTGAACCAATTAGTCTAGAGATTGTTTTTGAGTTTGGTGAAATTTAAGTCATCTTTCTATCTACTGACTTAGCCCCCCCCCCTCTCAGTAGTTGTCTGGATCCTTATTGATTCACCATATCATCAAATGCACATGCATTCAGGCACACTGCCTAGAGCTCACTACTCAAATATAATGGTCAGGAAGTCTACAACCCTCAAGGAAGTCTCACTGACTTAAAATAAGATTTGGACTACAATCCAGAAGAAATGAACTGAAAGAATAGCATCTCCAAATTCCTGATTATAGTTCTGGTTAAGCATAGATGTCTGCCCTACAGCACCAATCTCACCACAAGCTCAACATCGAAGGACAAATCACTTGATCATACACAAATCTCTCTTTGATAATGCAGACACAACATTGACACCCAAACTACATGACTATATCACCTGTATATACAATTCATCAACATTGATAACAAGGTCGGTTAAACCCTCAATTACAAAATTATATCACAAGATACAAAGATCGACCACCAGAACAACATAATGGTTTACATAGCATAACATGGTCCTAAATCAAATTCCCAAACACACAACTCCACCAAAAATCATGCAAAGATCAACCGCAACACGCTACACCACTAGAAATACTGCATAACATGTAAATCATCACCGGTTGATAGAAACCACAAAAAAATCATACAATAATCAATGCAGATCGGAAAAACAAATAGATCACGACTAAGAAAGACAAGAAAGAATGTTAGAATCATCCAAAATAGCTGCACCAAAACCACTTTTCAAATCTGCATTAGACAATGTCTGAAAGCTCAAAAACACAATCAATCAGCAACTGTCATGAATAAAGATAACTTGTGGAGCAAAAAATCAAGATCCAACTGAAACGAAGATACACAAGACCATTCCAAGAAATATCCCAAAATCTTAGCACCAAATCTAATTACACCGGAATATACCAGAAGATATACCAGATTCTGCAAAACAGTGATCAACAAACCAACACTACAAACTAGATCATAAGATCTTCCCAATCATCAATCACTAGAGCGATACATAGGAATATGTTTACATCAATGACAACAACATATCCTAGCAGTAATAATGACCAACAATATCCAATAATCTCCCCCTTTGGCATTGATGGCAACATATGAATGTGAAAAACAATCAATGCAAAGAAAAGAAGATATCTCCAACAAACTCCCCATAAGATCAAGACTTAAAAAGAATTTTTTCAAATGATCTCTCTCCCCCTTTAACAGTAATGTCAAAGCTCACAAAATAGAAAACCAAACTCTCTCACCAAAAAAAGAAACATCAATCTCTCTTCCCCTTAACTACATAACCAGATCAACAAACTACTCCACCAGAGGAGCAACACCAACTCACCAATCTGGATAAGAAGATAAGGCTCTGAAATCCACTGGATTGATGCAACTTATTGCATCTAGTTCTCATCAGGAGAGGTGGATACCCCTAAATTTTCTCTCAAGTAGACAAATGTACTAAAAATATCAGCTATGTGTTCCTTTGTAGATACATAGTCCAGCTTCACCTTCTCTTCATTGACTTGCTCTCTCAAGTAATGATATTTGATTGACACATGTTTAGTCTTTGAATGTTGCATTGTATTCTTTGACATGTTGATAGCACTAGAAATATCATAGCACATAATAGTAGGCTCATCATAAATAACTATGGCATCTGTCAACATTTGCTTCATCCAAACTACCTGAGTGCAATTACTAGCAGTAGAAATATACTTAGCTTCTGCAGTAGATAAGGAAACTGAATTTTTTTTTTTTTTTAGCCCATGAAACCAACTTCTTACCCAAAAATAATACCCAATCAGCATTATTATAGGTACATATAATGAAATCATCATTCCTAGGATACCATAATCCATAGTCCACAATTCCCTTTAGCTATCTGAATAACCTCTTCACAACAATGACATGATTCTCTTTTGTATCAGCTTGATATCTAGCAACCATGCACACAACATGCATAATGTCTGGCCTAGTCTGAGTAAGATACAACAGTCCACAAACTGTAGATCTATACAAACTCTGATTAGCTTTAGGAGATTCATCATTCTTAGACAATTTACAGCTAGTCACCATAGGAGTTCCAACCCCGATTTGGAGTCATCTAATCCAAACATCTTTAGCAATTTATTTGCATACTTATTTTGAGATATGAATATACCATTTCCAGTCTGTGCAATCTGCAAACCTAAGAAAATTTTCATTTGACCAATCATAGACATCTGAAATTCCTTCTGCATATCACTAGAAAAATCTATACTCAAGGAAAAAAACCCACATCATCCTAGAATAATCATCAATTAGCAGCATAAAATATCTATCACCTTGCACAGTTCTAATATTTGTAGGTCCACATAGGTCAGTATGCACAATATCTAGCAATCCATCAGATGTATATTGTTTTCTTTTGAAAGAAATTCTTTTTGGCTTACCCAACTGACATCCCTTACTACAGCGTCATAAAATTGTGACCCTTGCAATTTTGACCGTATTCTAGGCACTCACTCTGGCAATGACATTTCCCTACCCAATTGGGATCCCTTTTTGTCCTATTTCTTCAAATTTGTCATTGTTTTAACCCTGATATCACCTCAAGAGCCTGTCCAAGCCCGAGCACCCCTATCCTCCCTATTTGGGTGGCTCTAAAATAGGTCCATCCAACCCTTAACCCTAATTTCCTCTTTGAGATCTAATCTCTCTATGTCGGCCTTTGGTGAGATTAAAATTATCCTCCTAGGAAATTATTAAAGGGTATCTAGTCTTCTCATTTTCATAAGCGAAAGATAAGTGAAGATAAGAGAAAATTGGGTAAACAAGTGGAAGGTCTCCATCCTCATCATCAAGCATTCAAGTCTTCTTCTTCATGTATCTTATTCATTCATCCATTGGAGCAACATTACAATATTCATTTGCAAGCATGTGTGTGTGTTAGATTTTTATCATGTTACATGCCATTTCATGCAACATTTGTGATTACATTCAAGAAGAAAAGCAACCATCATCAATAAATTGCAAATCTACAAGGTATAAATTTTCATCATTTACATTTAAGCATTTGCAATAACTTTCTTCCAAGGTTGATTCCTCAACTAGGGTTTGACTAAGTAAAACCCCTATCCACAACCCTTCTTCCCTTCTTTTGTGTGTGTAGGTTGTAGGTGTGCGGTTTTAATTGCATATTTAGGCTTCCTTTGCAAAGACGAAAAAACCATTTTCGACTTGCAGATTTTTTGGAGGATCAGGTACAACTTCAACTCGATCCCAATGAATTTTCTCCAAATTTGCAGGATAGGTCCATGTCAGTCTAAATACCTCAAATCTGAAGTTATAGCACAATCCCAAATTGGTAGCTCCTTATTTCACTCATTTTGTCTTCATTTTCTACATAGTCAACAAGTCAACATATCTATTTACAAAAGAGGGTAAATTACATTCAAATCCTTGCAATCCACTTGGCATTCTCATCCTTTTTTCCCTTGGATTTGATCTAGTGCATTCAGTCCCTCTTTTGAATTTAAAATATCTCCCAAGTGAAAATCATCTTAGTGATTTCCTTTCTCTCTCCTAGGTGGGGAATCACTCGGGTTCAATTTTCCACTTTACATTTTGGTGAACCTGACGTCTAACACCATTAATTCTGATTTTTGTTTTCAAATCTGAGTGTACGCAATTCAAAATCCAAATTTCCATTCACAAGTTTGATTTTCTTTCAAATTTTAAAAATTTAGAGGTTAGTTTCATTAAAACCCTAATTTTTAATTTCAAAATTGAGTTTGTCAATTGTTTAATTTGGATAAATTATTTCAAATCTGAGCACTTTTTCAATTTCATAATTCAAAATTTCATCTACAAGACAAATTTCACAATTAATTTCTAAAATTAAGTGGTTAATTTTAAAAACTCTAATTTTTTTTAAATTTAAAAAAAAATTGAGCTTGTGGGTTATTTAAATTTTGAATTTCCCTCTTCAAATTTGATTCTAATTCCAAATTAAATTCAAAATTGCAATCTTAGATCAAATTTCAATCTCAAATTTAAATTTTAAAATTAAGTGGTTAATTAAACAAATCCTAATTTTTAAATTTAACAAAATTGCAATCTTAGATCAAATTTCAATCTCAAATTTGAATTTTAAAATTAAGTGGTTAATTAAACAAACCCTAATTTTTAAATTTAACAAAATTACAATCTTAGATCAAATTTCAATCTCAAATTTAAATTTTAAAATTAAGTGGTTAATTAAACAAACCCTAATTTTTAAATTTAAATTAATTTTGTGCATTTCCCAATTTTTCAATTTCCAAATTCCAACCTAAGATCTATTTTCAAATTTAAATTTTAAAATTAAGTGGTTCTTTCTACAAGACCCTAATTTTGAATTTAATTTACTTGTGGACAATAATCTCAAATTTATATTTTAAAAAAATTAATTGGTTAATTAAACAAACCCTAAATTTTAAATTTAAATTAATTTTGTGCATTTCCCAATTTTTTATTTTCCAACCTTAGATCTATTTTCAAATTTAAATTCTAAAATTAAGTGGTTCTTTCTACAAGACCCTAATTTTGAATTTAATTTTCTTGTGGACAATATCAAATTTAAATTTTTAAAAATTAAGAGGTTAATTAAACAAACCCTAACTTTTAAGTTTAAATTAATCTTGTGTGTTTCCCAATTTTTCAATTTCCAAATTTCAATCTTAGAGCTAATTTAAAATTTAAAATTAAGAGGTTCTTTTTTTGCAAGGCCCTAATTTTAAATTTAAATCTCTTGTGGACAATTTCAAATTTAAATTTTAAAATTAAGAGGTTAATTAAAAGAGCCCTAATTTTTAAATTTAAATTAATTCCTTCAATTTCAAATTTTAAAATTAAGAGGTTATTTCCACAAGGCCCTAATTTTAAAAATTCAACCTCTTTTGGATAATTTTAAATTTTAAATTAAGAGGTTAATTTTTTACATAATCCTAATTTTAAATTTCAATTTCCTAGAAGGTTGCATTATTGCTCTTTATTCTTTCAATCATTTTTTCATTTAATTGAGTAATCATTTTTCCTAGAATTTTGAATTATTCAATTATTTTGCAAGTTTCAAATTTCAAATTCAAATTTCAAATTTGCAATTCAAATTCCATTTTTCTTCCTTTATTCAATTTTCTATGCATGTATGGGGTGAACATTATTATGGTTAAATGACATATGAGTTTCTTGTTTGATCATAAGTGCATATGGAGTTCTTATCTTATAATTTTGCTAATTCAATTTCAAGTTACATAAAAGATTTTCATGATGTTCCCTTTCATTCATATATATGATTTACCCTCTCCCAAAATTGATCTCATTAATGAGGGCACATTGGTTCAAAAAGGGAATATGGACACTTCTTTCAAATATCTCCCTCCTAAAGATGAATCTTTGGAGAATTGTGTTCCTTTTTCTCCTAAAAAAGTACCTCCCTCATAAGGATTATTTGGTGCAAGAGGATGATATTATGGCTACTTATCCTAGTGATACCATACCTTCTTTTCATGATCTTCCTCCAAGAGATGAAGCATTCATTACATATGATAGTCCCTTTCCTAATCACAGAGATGTCTTAGAGAAAGAAGATGAAATTATTAGAAATTTCCTTGATTCTCTTCTTTCTCAAGATGTATCCTTAGAGACAAAACAACCTAGTCAAGTCAATACCATTCATGCTTCTAGTTATGAGAAGCCTAGACCTAGAAAACATCCCAATATCCTACAAGCTACAAAATACATATGTGAAAGAAGTAATATGAAAAGGGAACTAGAGAAAAAATATGGTTCTGAACTACATCACTCACTTCATGTTGGCATAAAATAAAAAGATACCAATATTTTGTTTGCCTCTCTTCCTTCCCCTCCTCACTCTACGAAACATGTTGATAGGGAACCTAATATTGTGAAAAAGCTTCATGATATCTAAGCTAAGATTTCCCTTTGGGATTTAATTCAAACTTCACCTTCACATCATAAGTTGATCCAAGAAGCCTTACAAAGGGTGGTTCCTCATCCTTCTTTTAAACCAAATGATATCACATTCTCACAAGATGAATTGCCTTTTATAGAGGTTAAAAATAGAGATGATCCCCTTATGATTACTTCTTGCATTTATGAACAAAAGATAAGAGGTACTTTAATTGATAATGGGTCAACTCTTAACATTTTTTAAGTTGACTTATTAGATAAGATAAATTGGGATTATTCTTCTATTCAACCTGGTCATCTTGGTGTGCATGGCTTTGATAATGTTCCTAGAGAGTCTCTTGGTATAGTCATATTACCTATTAGAGTAGGCCCTGTCACTTTTCCTACTCCTGTTCATATCATGCCAAACCATCTTAAATATAACCTTCTTCTAGGTAGATTATGGATTCATGCTATGAAAGCAATCCCTTCTACCCTTCATAGCACAATCAAATTCATATATAATAATGAACTTCACTCAATAAAGGCTGATTCTAGTCCTTATTATTTCACCTATGCTGAAGTGGGATATATTCCCCCCTTTAGTACTATGATTCCTTCAGCAACACCATCTCCTATCAAATATGCTTCTAAAAAAAAGAATTGGGGTACAAGAGACTTTACACCCTCCTCCAATGGATACAAGACTCCTCAATCTAAGATTGAAGCCTTTGTGAAGCCTTTTGTTTCTTTTATCCAAGCTTCTAAACCAATTTTCACTTCTCCTTCTAACACATGTCTTGATAGGAGCAAATACAATGGACGAGTTCTAAGATGTGTGCAACAAAGTCTTGAAAGTCATGAGAAATCACATTTTCCTTTGGCAACATCTTCTTCTTGATTGTCTTGTAAATCCGCACCTTCTCATTCTAATTTTGAGTTACAACAAGAAAATGTGTTGACCAATCTTCTAAATTCCAACTTAATATCTCCTCATTGTCCTAAACGAAGAAGAAAACATAAACAACATTCTCAAAATTCTTATTTTTGTAAATATCATCAAACCCATGACCATTCTACTAATGAGTGTCAAGCTTTGAAAACACAAATACAACATTACATTGATTTGGGCATGTTAAAAATAACATCTAATAATGAATGTCATATTCATCATGATCATTCAAAATAATATTCAAGTTCCTATTATGTTTCTCCTCACTATGTGACATAGTTAGCCTACCTATTGGGGGCTCCTTGTCATTCATGGTGGTACAATTTGAAGTGCAATCATACTTAGTGAGCAACGTAATAGTCTATTTATTCTTGCCTCTATGCTTTGGGGGCAAGAATATTCCTTTTCTTCTTTCTAAGGTTTCACTATTTTCTTTATGGAGTACATTTTTCATAAACTTGATGTCCTTTCTTGCATGGAGTTCTCCTTCATGCGAGCACATGTATGTTCCGTGAGTGGGATCATTTCCTTGCTTGAAATAGTACATCTATTATGAACAATCTCTCCTCGGAGAACTTTTGTGAATCTTCTTCTTTCTCTCTCTTTGCAAACTACCTCTTCTATTGTGTTATTCATAACTTGATGTCCTTTCTTGAATGGATATATCCTTCATGTGAGCGTATGTATATTCCTTGGTTAGGATGTATTCCTTGCTTGAAAATGTACTTCTCTTATGATTGGTCTCTCTCTGGAAATTGTTTAATTCTTCCCATTGTCCTACACTTGGGAGGAAATGATCTCTCTCTTGCTCTCTTTCTCTAAGGATCCACCCTTTCCTATGTTGTGGATGATGTGAGTTTTATTGCTTGATGTCATTCCTTGTGTGGAATTGTTGTTATTCATTCAAGGGTTCTCTCTTATACAAGAGGTGTAAGTCTTTGACTACAATCGCTTTTACACTTGGTAATGTACATCTATAATAAATTCACCCATCCCCATTGGGATAAAAGTGAGACATCCTTCATCAAGAATCACTTTCACTTAGAAATAGGAGGAAGGATTGAATTCTTGTTCTCTTCTTTTCTTTATTCTAGAAGATGTTATATTTGTCTAATACAACTTCTCTTGGGGGGTAGATGTCTTTTGAACAAATATCTCTTCTCCTCCAAGGATCTTCTTTACACTTACAACAAGATATCTCTTTTCAACTATCTTATTCTTGCTTGACGACTATTCCCTCTCTTTCTTGGATCTATGACATTGTTACATAATGGATACCTTCTTTGTGTTGAAGGTATGTATCCTTGTTCTACTTTCCTTAAGATATCAACATTAAACTATTTTGACATCTTAAGGGGGGGGGCACCGACACTACTCCTTTTGTATTATATTTCTCTTGCGCATTGTATCTCTTATACAGTGAATCACTCTAAGAACAGAGGGCAGCCTCTTAGAGAGATATGTCACCACTTTTCTCTTATATAGTGGGTCATTCTCAGAACTAGAGGGCAGCCTCTTAGAGAGAGATGTCACCACTTTTCTCTTATATAGTGGGTCATTCTCAGAACCAGAGAGCGGCCTCTTAGAGAGAGATGTCACCACTTTTCTCTTATATAGTGGGTCATTCTCAGAACCAGAGAGCGGCCTCTTAGAGAGAGATGTCACCACTTTTCTCTAATGCAGGGTGATTATTCTCGGAACCAGAGCATAGTCTCTTAGAGAGAGATCTCATGCCTTTCTTGACATTTTTACTATATATCTTATACAGTTTGTAGAATACTCACTCTTAAACTCTTATGAGGTGCTCCAAACCTCACTTGCACACGTGTGCATGAGGTTGAGTGGAACTAACAGTGTTCTCACTCTCCTCTCTTACATGGATCACCTAGGCAGAATCTAGGGGCTAGTTTTCCATTTCCTTTTTTCTCCATGGATCACCTAGTTCTAGGGGCAACATGTCTATGGTTCCTTTTGTTCGCCTTTCTTCTCATGGATCACCAAAGTGTATATTCATGTTCTCTCTCTTCTTCTTCTCATGAACTCATAGTTTTACTATTGATGGTTCATGGATGATTACAACTTTTCTCTTTTATGTGATTATATGTGTCCATGAGATGGAATTTTATGTTTCAAGAATGATATTGGTTGATTGACACATTTTTCATATCAAGGTCTCTTAGGCTAGTTGACTTGAAGTCTTAAGATATTAGCTTTTTTTGTGTGCCTTTTTATGTGTACTTGCATATGATTGAGTGAGTTAAGATCCTAAGATTAGGGGCTTAGTTCCTCAATATTAGTGACACCTTACACTCTTTGTGATCTTGCTCCGCATCTCCCATCTTCATCTCTCATTCTTCTACTTTTTTGATAGTATTGGCATAAGCCATACGCCCGCTAAAGTGCAAGTTAAATATAGCGTCATAAAATTATGACCCTTGCAATTTTCACCGCATTTTAGGCCCTCACCTTGGCACTGACATTTCCCTACCCAATTGGGACCCCTTTTTGTCCTATTTCTTAAAATTTGCCTTTGTTTTAACCCTGGTATCACCTCAGGACACTGTCCAAGCCCCAAAATAGGCAAGGATAGGGGTGTAGCACCATTGTCCTCCCTCTTTGGGTGGCCCTAAAATAGGTCCATCCAACCCTTAACCCTAATTTCCTCTTCGGGATCTAATCTCCCTATGTCGGCCTTCGATGAGATGAAAATTATCCTCCTAGGAAAGTATAAAAGGGGATCTAGTCTTCTCATTTGCATAAGAGAAAGATAAGAGAATATAAGCGAAAATTGGGTAAACAAGTGGAAGGTCTCCATCATCGTCATCAAGCATTCAAGTCTTCAAGAATCCATCAAATATTCTTCTTCATGTGTCTTCTTCATTCATCCATTAGAGAAATATTACAACATTCATTTGCAAGCATGTGTGTGTTAGGGTTTTATCATGTTGCATGTCATTTCATGCAACACTTGTGATTACATTCAAGAAGAAAAGAAACCATCATCAACAAATTGCAAATCTACAAGGTATACATTTCCATCATTTACATTTAAGCATTTGCAGTTACTTTCTTTCAAGGTTGATCCCTCAATCGAGGCTCAACTAAGGCAAACCCCTATCCACAACCCTTCTTCCCTTCTTTTTTGTGTGTAGGTTACAAGTGCGCGGTTGTAATTGTAGATTTAGGCTTCATTTGCAAAGATGGAAAAACCCTTTTCAACTCATGGATTTTTCAAAGGACCAGGTGCAACTTCAACTCGATCTCGGTGACTTTTCTCCAATTTTGAAGGGCATGTTCGTATCATTCTAAATACCTCAAATCCAAAGTTACAGCACAATCCCAAATCGATAGCTCCTTATTTCACCCATTTTGTCTTCATTTTCTGCATAGTCAACAAGTCAACATATCCATTTACACAAGAGGGTAAATTACATTCCAATCCTTGCAATCCACTTGGCATTCTCATCCTTATTTCCCTTGATTTGGATCTAGTGGATTTAGCCCCTCTTTTGAATGTAAAGTATCTCCCAAGTGAAAATCCTCCTAGTGATTTCCTTTCTCTCTCCAAGGTGGGGAATCACTAGGGTTCAATTTTCCACTTTAAACTTACATACTGGATTATAAGGCTAAACAATCTTAGGGAGATCCCTAATAGCATGTGTAGAAAAAATCTTGATCATTGAACCAAAATTTACATGACACATTCTCCTATGCCATTGCCAAACCTCATCAATCTGACAAATCAAATATCTTTTCTCCCCAGCATTCAAATGAAAAATGTTACCTTCAGTCTTAGTTCTAGATGCAATCTCTATACCAGAGGCATTTAAGATCTTGCATTTACCATTCTTGAATTGTATAGCATAACCCTTATCAATCATATGTCCAACACTCAAAAGATTATGCTTCAAACCTTCAACATACAAGACATCATCGGTGTTATTCTTACCATCAAAAGAAATAGAACCTCCCATGGATCACATAGGCTTTGTCATCTCCAAATATGACTATTCCACCATCATATCTTTGCATGCTTACAAATTTTCTTTTATCACTGGTCATATGATGTGAACAACCACTATCAATCACCCATTCATCTTTCTCTTCAACTTTAGCAACTAAAGCTTTCTCCTCAATAATACAACTAGTGGAATCAACATGTACATGTCCATCTTCCTTAATGGAAAGGAATACAACTTCATCTCCTTCAGATTCTTCATATGTAATACCTTCATCAGTAGCATAATAATAGTTCTTCTGATTCCTATACTTCCACTTAGGCTTGTAAGGTTTTTCATACTTCTCATGCTTGGAATATCTATCATTCCTATCATACTTATCAAATGTATCATGTCTTTAATACTTATCCATTCTCTCTAGACATCTAGTCTAACAAAAATGTCCTATCTTATTACAAGAGAAACATTTCAAAGGCAAATTTCCATCATATTTATTGGCACCTTTAGGCAATCAGTGCTTCAAGTTCATACATGTCCCTCTCTTTCTCTTCCATCTCTCTTATCTCTCTTTCATATCTAGATTATTTTGCACTCATCAAGATCATATTTCTTCTACCAGATTCAGATGTAGATGCTCTAAATGTTGTCTCAGACTTTCCATGTGATTCTCCAAATTCACTCAACTTAAATGTAGTAAGCTTTCCAGCCAACATCTCTTATCATAGTAGTCACACTCTGGATCTCATCAATAGCAGCAACCTTATGTTTATAGGCAGGAGGAAAAGATCTTATCACCTTAGCAACAATTTAATCTTCCTCAATAGTTCCACTGGCACATCTGATACCTAGGAAAAGGTCATTCACCTTAGCCATAAAATAGTATGTTTTCATCATCACCCATCTTCAATGTCTCATAATTTCCTTTTAAACTCTAAAACTTAGCAACTTTCACTTGTTTATCACCTTCATATCGCACCTCAAGCTTCACCCAGATCTCATGAACAATCTGAAGTCCCATTACATTTGTCATCTCAGAATTAGTCAAGGCACTAAGCAATGCTCCCTTCACTCTAATATTATGTTCTGATTCCTTAACCTCAGTCGGAGTAGATGGTCCATTCTGAGGAGCAACATAGACATTCTTTGTAATCTTCCAATAATCTTCACCAAGAAATTTCAAGTGCACTTCCATCCGGTCCTTCCATATAGCATAGTTACTTCCATAAAATCTTGGACTATCCTTCTTAAAGATCACACCTTGAGCTTCCATCTCGGATCTCCTCAAGCAGTTAAGCTTCTACCAAAGGAGCTAGCTTTGATACCAATTGTTAGTAGTAGCCAAGAGGGAAGATTAAGATGGGGGATGAATCAATCTTCATTAGAATAACAAAATTAACCACAAAATACAGATCTGATAAACTGCAGTAATAAGATGGATAAGCAAATTAACAACACAACACCAAGATTTTGACATGGAAAACTTGATTAAGGGAAAAACCACGGTGGGAACCTACCCACAGTAATATGATACTCTACAGTAGTCTATGAAAATGTTACAATGGGGAATGCACATGCATTCTGGCACACTGCCTAGAGCTCACTGCTCAAATATAATGGCCTAGAAGGCTACAACCCTCCAGGAAGTCTCACTGACTTACAATAAGATTCAGACTACAATCCAAAAGAAATGAACTAAAAGAATAACATCTCCAAATGCTTGATTATGGTTCTGGTTAAGCATAGGTGTCTACCCTACAACACCAATCTCACCACAAACTTAACACCGAAGGGTAAATCACTTGATCGCAAACACAACATCGACACCCAAACTACATGACTATATCACCTATATATACAATTCATCAACCTTGATAACAAGGTCGGTTAAACCCTCAAACCCTCAATTACAAAATGATATCATGCGATACAAAGATCGGCCACCGGACTAATATAATGGTTTACATAACATAGCATTGTCCTAAATTAAATTCCCAAATAAACAACTCCACCGAAAATCACACAAAGATCAACTGCAACACGCTACACCACCAGAAATACCACATAACACATAAATCATCACCGGTTAATAGAAACTGCCAAAACTTGCACAATGATCAATTTAGATCTCCAAAACAAATAGGACATGACTAAGAAACACAAGCAAGCACATTAGAATCATCCAGAATAGTTGCACGAACATCACTTTTCAAATCTTCATCAATCAACGTATGAAAGCTCAAGAACATAATCAATCAGCAACTATCATGGAGAAAGATAACTTGTGGATTACCAAATCATGATCCAACTGAAATGAAGATACACAAGACCATTCCAAAAAATATCCCAAAATCTAAGCACCAGATTTGATCACACCAGAATATACTAGAGGATATATCGGATTCTGCAAAATAGTGATCAGCAAACCAGATCATAAGATCTTGCCAATCAGCAATCACTGGAGAAATACATAGGAATATGTTGATATCAATGACAACAACATATCCTAGCAGAATAAATGACCAACAATATCCAACATGGTTACCCCAGGTGGTTTGGTTAGGGTTAGGTTAATGGATAAAGATTTAATCCAAAGGATAAATGAATGTGCAAGGGTTAAAGGGTTACCTTAGTCAAAGCATTAAAATCATGAAGAGACTTGAGGGTTAAATGGATGGTTGAGTTAAAGAAAAATTATCTAACCAAGGGTCAAAGGGGGATTAGTTTGGTCAAGGACCCATGTGGATTAACTCATTGAAGGGAGAAGGCCTTTAATGCTTTGTAAGAGCCTTAGATATTTTTGAGAAGTTATTATTCACTAATCCCTTTGTTAGGAATGTGAAAACACTTAGAAGGAGATTAGGCTAATTTATAAGGGATTAGAAGAAAGGCTAGTGTGCAAGTGGGCATTGTAGGAGAATGCAAATGGGTGAGGATAAATAGGATTTTAAATAAAACAAAATTCATTTATTTCAATTAAATGCACACAACTTGCATTGGATGGGTATTTTAAATAAATATTCATTTATTTAAATGTGTGAGGGGGATTTAATTAAATGTTAATCTAATTAAATGTGAAAGGGGGATTTAATTAAATAAATACGACTTATTTAAATAATGGTTTGAATATTTTTTTATTTTTTTTTATAGGTAATAGGCCAAGGGCTGGAATTTTTTTATTGATTTAAAGTATTTTACATCTTAGATCGGTGTGGGCACTGGTAGGAAAGAACCGAGGCAAGAAAACCTTCAGTCTAGCCCAAGGAAGATTGACTTCCTAGAAAAATATACAAAATCTTTTGATGGTATTTCTACCTTACATTGCTTGGCAATTTTGCCATTGAGATATGAGAGAAAAAATTATACAAATATTGTGGAATTTATGACAGTTCTGGAAGCTTTATATTTTCTCTCTGATATAGATCCTGGGTTGAGGCTTGAAAGATACTCTCATTCCCTCCTAGGATCCTTGCCCTGCAAAACAGACCATCCACCCCCAAAAAAAACACCATGCAATGAAAAAGTCTGCAAACATCTTAAATTACCATGTCAGCATATGTTAGTCTGAAATCAAGCAACACATTGAAATGAACCACCATATTATAGAAGTTGTCATGGTGATAATCAGAAAATGCTCCAGTTAGGTCAAATAATTCCAGGACTAGGAGAATTATAAAATTTAAGCTATGATTCATAGACCATTCGTCCACAAATGACCAATACAGAGCATATAACTTCATATGTATATAATTCTTGTATTTCTTCTATCATAGAAACCCCATTCTATATAATTTTTAGTCTTAATCCAACGGGATATTATTCCTACCAAAAACATAGTTCGATTAATTATAAAGGTCTGGGCCATAGATGTCTATACTGCCTAATCAAAATTGAAAATGTAGCAGACACAACAAAAATAAGAACCAATGAAGCATGTCTTGCCCATATTGCTTAATGGAGACTAATAGGTTAGAGAGAACTCTGTATCAACTATACTATATCCTAGAGTGCAAAATAACAACGGGGTGGTGGAAACCGAGTATCACTAGATCAAACAAAATTATGGGTCTCCAAGGAGGCAACACAGTGAGTTAATCCTCTTGTCCATGGGAGTCTGAGCTAACAGGCTCCCCATCCAGCTCAATACCCTGCAAGTTTAGGTAATCTTCAAACCAGGAGTCCTTTCTTGGAGCGTGAAGGTGAAAAAGGAAAAAGAGGAATGCAAGGCTCCTATGGATTTCTTCAGTTCTGGCATTGAAGGTGGTTGGGTCTTCAATGACCAGAATATGCTTCCTAGGCACTGGGTTGTTGTTAATGATCAGGATGTCATAATTCTTAGGCCTTGGGATGGTTAGTTCATCACTAATATTGACAAGAATCCTCTCCATATCTCCTAGAATGGTTGCTTTGAAGACATCCCTGCATAGGGCAGTCGTGACCTCTCTATCCTTCTCAAAATACATTGTCACAGCTAGGAACATGGCCTCTATATCCTGGTTGGCCCTGGTGTGGTCCTCATTATTGAGATATGAATTCTCTAGAATTCTTTCGATGACATAAATCACCACCTCATGAGGGAGACGGATAATCCTTCTTAGCCTATCCTTCGTGATCACTCCACAGAAGGTCATCTGTCTTTTAACACTTATCAATCTAACCGGGGTATCCATGGCTAGAATTCACTTCTGATAAGCCTGAGTAAGTTGGGAAGGCCGGTCTAAGAGCTCTTATTAAATAAGGGGAGAATAGATGTCTTAGCAAAACCGAGGATAAGGAGTAATGATTACATGACACTTAGATCATTTTACTTAAGATTTCGGGTGATATGTCGGTGCAATTAAGATTTAAAATTATTGATATGATAGATCTATCTTGTTGTTCACATATTTGTGTAATCATTAAATATCAAGGTAGTAATTACATTCTGGTACTTGTGCTCACCCCTTAATTGTATGATTTGTGTGTTAGGCATTTTCGAGTAAAGGGGAGGGGGACTCCAAGTTAATCCGCTAGATACGGTCGATCCTTAGGATAAGGCTAAATAAGGAAAACTAAGTTTAACGGTTGTAATTCTAGCTAAAAATTTTATGATGGATACATCATGGGTAATCAGGGTGTCTTGGCATGATGTTGATGGGGGAGAAACCACCTGCACCTTTATTTGCTAGTTGATCCGCTCTGGAGTTGCCTTCTCTATAAATATGGTTAAGGGTGATTTCATCCAAGGATTGAATATCAATCATGATGTTTGAAAGGATAGCATTGAGTTTCCAATTAGGCATATTTCCTTTTCTAAGGGCATTAATAACGATAGCCAAGTCCCCTTCTATGTTGATTTTTCCTATTTTTAGGATTTTGCATAATTTTATACCTTCATGTAGGGCTCTTAGCTCTGCTTCATTGTTGGAGCTTATACCCATTGGTGAGGCTAGGGCTGCAATTTCCTCCCCTTTCGAGTTGTGTATGCAACATCCAATACCCGAAATACCAGGATTCCCTCTGGAAGCCCCGTCAAAGTTTAGCTTAAACCAGCCATCTTTAGGGGGGACCACTTGCACTCCTTTCATTTTTATAGGTTGATGGATGGCCCATCTCCAACATATGGGGGAATTTTCAAACCAATCCATTTTAGTTTCATTTCCCCATCCCATTCAGTCATCACCAAATTTTTCTGACCCTTCATAGATTGACAGTTGATTAATTCAATTATGGCAACCTCAACCTTGTTTGTTAGTTAAGGCCAGTCCATCTTGCAATATGTAAGTATCCTCCTATTCCTTTCTTTCCATATCTCCCAAATTAATAATGAAGGAGCTGTAACCCATAAACCCTTATATAAGAATCTTTTGTTTTTTATCGTCCATGCTTGGAACATGGCTAGGACTGAGTCTGGGATGGGGGCATACCAATTCATCTGCATTTTAAGCCAACCCCAACAATTGTTGGAGTATTCATAGGTCAACCATAGATGGTTGGTAGTTGCCTCCATCTTCTCACAGAGAGGGTATCTACTAGGTCCCTCGAAACCCATTCTCCTGAATGTGGAAGCTGTCAGGATTCTATTTTGAAGTGCCACCCAGGAAAATAACCCTGCTTTGGGAAGACATATTTTATCCCAGCATAGTTTTAGTGGGATGTTTGTATATTTAGCTTGTCCTTTTCTAATGAGATCATTGTACCCTTCTCTTGTGTTGTATTTACCTTTCTTAGATCCATCCCATACTAAACCATCCTCCTTTTGACTAAAGGAGATTATTTTTGAAGCCAATGTGTCTTCTAGTTCTCTTAACTCATTAGGTAGGAGATCTAAGTTTCCTAAGGATTTCCACTTCCAGCTTTTATTGCCTACGACCGAGATTTCCTCTATATAGTCTGAATCCTTATCTCCCCACTGGCTCTCTAGGATTGATATGGTTGTATCCAATTTATGTTCTCTACTGGGTAAGCTCCCCAAGAATCCTTCCAAAATAATGCTTTCTCTCCATTCCCTAGATTCCATGTAAGCTTATTAGAAATGATTTCCTTGCAGTTCATCATGAAATTCCAAATCCTTGATCCCTTGGGGGGGAAGAGATTCTAAAGATGCTGATTGGATTAGAATTTCAGAGGTATTTGTTATAAAGTAATTTCACCCATTTTAAATGGGGGTTATTATACATTCTCCATACCAGCTTTGCCCCTAGAACTTTACTCTGGAGAATTATGTCTTTTAATACCAACCCCCACTTTTCTTTTGGTATATAGATTTTATCCCATGCTACTAGGGGCATTCTAAATTTTTCATTAGCTCCTTGCCAAAAGAAGGTCGTTAGATGTTTGTTTAGTTCCTTCTTTTTTGATATAGGTAGGTCAATACAAGAGAGTTGGTATATGGGCATGGCAAATAAAACTGATTTTATCATAGTCGCCTTGCCCACTGAGGATAGCCATCTTCCTTTCCAAGTATCTATTCTTTTTTATAATTTTTGTTAGAGTTTGGTCCCATAAATTTGAGGATCTACATCCTTTATGCAAGGGTATTCCTAGGTATTTGCAGGGTAGGTTGCCTTTGTTAAATTTGAGGATGTTGCTTATTTTATTTGCTAGTTTTTCTTTTGTGTTGAAGAAGAATATATTTGATTTTAGGGTATTGATCTCTTGGCTAGAAGCCATTAAGTAGGTGTCAAGAGTTTGCTTGATAGACTTGGCTTCTAGTATATCACTATGTCCAAAGAACATTGTATCATCTACAAATTGTTGGTGCGTGGTGGCTTCAAGTCCACTAGTAATTTTGATGCCCTAGATAGACAACTACTCCCTGGCCCTATTAAACAATCTTACCAGGGATTTAGCCATTAAAATGAAGAGAAAGGGAGATATAGGGTCCCCTTTCCTGAGCCCTCTAGAGATAGCAAAAAAATCCGCAGGAGAACAATTTACAAGAATTGACATTCTGGGTGTGGAAATGCATTCATAAATAAGGTTGATCCATTGTTTTGCAAAGCCAAAGGCTTCAAGGCATTTGCATAAAAAGTGCCAATCTACCTTTTTGTAGGCTTTTTTGTTGTCTAACTTAATTAGCATACTTGATTCTTTAATGGTATGTACTGAGTGAATTGCTTCTTGGGCAATGATAATACCATCATAGATAGAGTATCCTGGCACAAACCTAGTTTTTTCCTCACTGATCAGTCAAGGAAGAAACTTATGTAATCTATTTGCAATTGTTTTTGCTAGTAGTTTGTATAATGTGTTACAGAGGGCTATAGGTCTTAAGTCTTCAAAGCACTCAACTTTATCTTTTTTTGGTATTAGGGCTATAAATGTATTGTTTAGCTCCTTTAGTATTTTACCAGAGTTTCTTATTCCTTCTAATGTGTCAGTAATCTCATCACCAATGAAGTTCCAGCATTCTTGGTAGAAGGAAGTTGGGAAACCATCAGATCTAGGGGCTTTGTCCGGGTTGATCTGGAAAATTTCTTTCTCAATCTCTTCCTTAGTGAATTTTGCATTTATAAATTGATTCTTCTCTTTATTTATTAGCTTTGGGATACAGTTGAGGACCTTGTTCCTAGAGGCTAATCTTGATCTATCTAGGTTTTTGAAGATGATGCTAAAGTATTCAATTGCTTCTTTGGAAATGACCTCCGGATTGTTGCTCAAATTGCTAGATTGAGTCTTAATGTTGGTGATTTTATTTATTATTCTTTTCTACTTGGTACTATTGTGGAAGAATTTGGTATTTCTATCCCCTGATTCTAGCCATAGTTCCCTTGACTTTTGTTACTAGAAAATTTCTTCTCTGGCTAAAATTTCTTCATACTCTATTAATAGGGATCTTTATTTAAGGTACAGGTAATTTTCCATACCCCTCCTAATAACCTCTTCATTTATTTCCTTTAAAGCTTCTTCTATTTCAAGTTTTTTGCTGAAGATATTTTCAAAATTGCTTATTCCACGCTATTAAATTTTATTTTATTATTTTTAATTTGGCAACTACCTGGATTTGGAACCTGTTGCTTCAGCTTCCTTCCGCCATTTTTCTATTAAATTTAAGATATTATGATCTCTTAGCCACGTTATCTCAAATATAAATGGGCTTCAGGTAGAAGGGATGACCTCTAAGATGTTGAGTTGGACTGGGAAGTGGTCTGATCTAGATAATGGCAAGATATTTGCTTCAAAGGAATTTGGAATGTTGGCCAACTTTCCTCGTAAGAAAAATCTGTCCAATTTTTTTGCAATATTGCAGAATCCTTTTCTCCTATTATTCCAAGTAAAGGAGTTCATTTCAGTTTTGATTTCCATTAGATTACTATTTATTATCCATTCTCTAAAATGTATGGTGGTCTAGGAGACTTTTTCATGCCCCGCTATTTTTCCAGAGGATCCGCTATGGCATTGAAATCTCCTCCTATAATACTAAACTGATCTGGCACCGAAGTGAGGAATTGCTCAAATTCAGCCCAAGTTTTCTTTTTGTCCTTGTTCTGAATGGGCCCATAAACATTTATCAGGAGGAATTTTAAATTGCTCTTGTTACTTTTAACCCTACCACACATCCAGTTGGGAGACTTGTGTATTGACTCATAGGAGACTGCCCTAGGGTCTTAGATTACTACTAATCCTCCAGACACCCCCATGGCTAGGAACCCCACTACTTCTCTTATCCCTAATTTTTTGTTAAATGCTTCTAAATCATCCTTATTTATTTTTGTTTCTTGTAATAAAATTAGTTCTAGGCTAAATTTTGTTATGCAACATTTTATGATTCGCTGCTTGTTAGGGGCATTCAAGCCCCTAACATTCCATGTGAAGAGCCTCATTTCTCCTTGGGAAGGATCTTCCCCTTCCTTGCATAAAAAAGATTTGCTAGTTTAGTTTGGCCTTCTATCTTTTCTTCTAGATTGAGTAACTTTGATAGGGGTTTCCTACCCCTTCTTTTAATTTCTTTGGCGCAATCAGGGGAACCTATATCTTCTATGGTTTTGGCTAATCCAAGGTTGCCTTTTTCTAGTACCTTTTCTAATTCCATGATCCCCATAACCTTTTGAACTGCATCTAACAAAATATCTTTTTTCAAGAACCCTAGCATAAGAAGCCTTTTTTGATATGCTAGTTCCTCATCGTCAAAAATTTCATCTATGAAAGTATCCATCAGATCATTAATTGTTTCATTGCCCACATAATCTAAGATAATCCTATTTTCTACTTCACTTCTCTTAAAATGTTCCTCCTCAGTTTCCTTGGTTTCTATGTTTAGGGGGTCACTAAGTTGTGATACCGAGCAGGCAGTCCATGCCATCTGCCTTGCCAATAGCCCCTCCATTAAATGCCATGTCTGAATTCTCCCTGGGAGAACCCTACTTGCACTAATCCATGAGGGTAAGTTCTTTGATGAGAGGGACAGGGGGATCTCTATCCATAAGTGAGGGTGTCTCAAACATGCCACCATCATCAGAGGAAATTTCCCCTTCCTATAATTCTTGAATTAGGGTTTCCTTATCCTTTCTATCCATTGTATTCCTACTCAGGTCCGATTTATCTGTGGTGGCCTCCATCAAAGTATTTATGGTGAATCCTCCTCCTTCAAGATTGAGAGTTAGGACAATCTTGTCCTTAGGGGGTAAAACTGGACTTCTATCTCTCGGTTTAGGGTTGGGTAGAGTGATATCTAGAAGGATAAATTCTTTTGAGACCACTCTACCTTTAAATAATTCTGGTTTAATCCAATACATAGAATGATTTGTTATAATTTTAATAGGCTCAATGTAATAGTTTTGATTGGCAATTTGACCATCATCCTGATGGTTGTAGAATCTCTGAAATTCTCTTCTATTCCTTCAAAACCCCCAAGTGAGTCACCTATTCTAACAAGGCATTGATCATGAATAAGCTTTACAGGGAGGTTAGGTAGCTCTACCCACCTTGGGACAGAATGATCCTCGAAAAATCTTAGGGGAGAAATTTGGTTGCCATTTAAAAAAGGAGAAACAATAACCTTTAAAGAAACTAGGTTGAAAATTTAGTAATTTATCCCTTAATGTTGATGATTTTCAATGAATAAACATATAAATGTCTTCTAGGGTTGTGATAATTACCTACCCTTTGGTTGTGGAGATCAACCATTGGATAATATCTTGGGTGGAGGCACCAAAACCAAACCATTTGCCAAAGAGACCTCGGCTTTTGTAATCTTCCTAGATGTCATTTGTGTAGTAGTTACTAATGATAATTGTATTCTGACTAGAGCTGATATAGGAATTGACTTGCTTCTTTCTATTATGATTTTGAAACTTGATTGTTGAGTTAAAATCCTAAGGGTTGTTGATGGTTTTGGCAGAGACTCCCCATGAGGCCTTTTTTCCCCAAGTTTAATCCTATGTGCACCCGTGGTAATAGAATTTGCAGTCAATTGAGTTAGACCTTGTGGTGGCCATCGTTTGTCCTTGCATGTCAATTGGTCCCTGTGGTTTTCTAGTGTCGATCTAGGGTTCCTTTATTTCCCCGACCAATCAATATCTATTGTCGCAAATATAGAGATATCCTTGTTATTTGTAAATTTAGATTTATTTTGGCTGATTGGGGGGCCACCTGGAACCCTAGCCGCATCCTTGCAAAATTGATTCAGATTTATCGAGATCGAATTTACTCCTGTAGCATAGGATTGCTTAGATGAAAGGGCATCAAATCTCTTCGTTGAACCCACCTTATTTTTGTGGGCATTTTGAGAAAATGAATTAGCTTGCCTTGGGGATATCCTCTTTGACCCCTGGATATTTTTAGGGTGAAGGACGGACTTCATAGCTGGATGTGATTTCTTGATCGCAGGATATTGTTTACCACTTGTGGTTTGGGTGAAATTTTGCAGAGCTATCTTTTTCTTAAAGTAGGTTAGTCTAATTAATGGTTTGAATTTGGCTAGGTGAATTAAATCAAATAAATTCAATAATTTATTTAATTAATAGTAGAAGGGTGTTGGGATGAATTAATTAAATATTGACTTAATTAACAGTTGAAAAAGTGGAAAGGATTAATTAAATGTTAATTTAACTAATAGTTGGATGAATGATAATTAAACAAATATTAAATTCATTTAATTGGGTGGATATAAATAGGTGTCTACATTTTGCCCCTCTTTAAAGTGGTGTGGCGACACATTGATTCAAAGAATAATTTGCTTGATGATTATAATAAAAAAATTATTTGCCTCAGATTAAATTTTTTGATTTTTCCCAAACGCTGATTGTCGGATAATGATGCGAGTATACCCCCTTGCGAGATCAATTGAGAAAAATTTGATTTTTTAAGGATTTTTCAATTTGAAAGTGATGTCCTAATAAAATGATTCAATTATTTGAAAATGTCAATTTCTTGATTGCCTTGATGCTTTCACCTAATTGAATGATTGAATGAGTTTGATTGACATCATGATTGATGAGCGTCAATGAAATAAACTCAAAGATTGATGATTTGATTGATTGTGTGACCTCATGATGGATGAGAGTCACTGATATGGTGAGTTTCATTGTCCCCACGATTGATGAGTGTCAATGATATAAACTCAAAAACTGATGATTGTGTGACTTCATGATGAATGATCTTCATTGATTGGTGCATGAAGAGATTGATTAAAATCTCAAGCGAGCAGATAGGATAGTTAATTGATTGATTGATAATTGGCATTTTGTTGATATCAAGCTAGCTCATGGGAATCAATCAGGGAGAGAGTCAGATGTTGGTGTGTGAACTCATAATGCAGGTTCCCACTTTTTGGTACATCCTGATTTTGTTGAAATCATACTTTTTAGAAAATATAATAATTTAAGCTTTAAGAGGTCCCATTTGAAGTAATTAATTGAAGATAGTTAGATCAAAGGCTCTTAGATTAAAAATTCTTAGATAGAACCTATCTACTTCTAAATCATACTTGCAATGGAGTCTCCTTTACATCTATCAAATGCTGATAAAATATAAATTTTACATCACCTTTTTTAGGGGCAAATGAATTCATTTAAAAGCTTTATTTTTTTAAGTATTTATTCCTTATTATAAGCTTTCCAAATAGTATAATTCTAATATATTTAATTTCATTAATATATTTTTATTTTATTTCTTATGAATGTAGGTTTTTCACCGAACAATAACTTCTTTGTTCAATGCTTTGGGAAAAATAGTAAACTAATTCAAAAAAATCTAAAATATATATATGCCCTAGGTACTGATGTCTTCTTTCTAACAAAAAAAATAAAATTGAATTTTGATATATATAAAACAAGTTATGTGTTCAAGCATACACCTATATCTAAATTATAATTAGTCAAACTTCAAAAATTAATAAAATGAAAACTATTCAACATATCACTATCAAACCAACTACATATCCTGGGTATTGATGTTACAAACCAAAATTCAAAAATATTAAGTTTTTATCATTTATAGAAAAAAAGTTAGGCGTTTCGGGATGCACATCACTCTTAAAAAATGTTGTTTACTATTAAAAACTACTTTTTGAGGGAGATGGAAAAATCAATAAAAAATTATTCAACAAAAATTGAAAAAAATATATTTAGAATCTACAAACAAGATGTTACAAATTACTAGTTTACATTATCTTCAAATTCTAAATGGTTTAAAATTTATAGGTGGCGGAAAGTGAAGATTTTTTTCAAAATATTCATCTAAGTATGAAAGTTGGTCAAAAAGTGGGAACTAGTATTGTGAGTTCACCTTGCCAATCCATCTGGGGGAGCAATAGGAGGTTCAATTAGGCCGACAATGTTTGGAGAGAGCATTGCATAGATTCATTTGTTCTATTTTGTTGATGTACGCATGCTCCTGATGACATTCGATGATTTATTTTTGACTTGAGATGTACCCCTCATATGTATTTGATATCTTTGCACACTTGGACATTGATTTTTTTATTTATGATATGATATGCAGTGGATGCGGGTTATGTGGTTTATGCTTTATTTTCATGATGGATGTGTGGATCTGATTTCTATGTGTTGAATTATTCTATGATGGTGTGATATATATGCATATGATTTTATTGTGACATATCCATATGATGATTATGCATTGGAATGTATGTATCATGATGATGGTTATCCATGCTTATCTATATGATGCATTCCATGATGAAATTTATGTAAATGATGTTATATGATTATGATTATGATTATGTTTATGTGATGATGCATGTTACTTATGATGATGTGATGTATGGTATTAATGCTTATATGATGGATGGATGTACTTATTTCAAATGCAATTTAATGGAATGATAATGAATGCAACTAAATGCAATGATGTAAATGATGATTTTAACCATGCAAGCCTAACTATGCAATGTTGTCATTTTGTCAGTCAACTTGTTGTGCCCTTTTTATCATCATTGAGCGTTTGAAATGTTGGAAGTTAATACAAACTTAGATGGTATAATTGAACCATTTTGACCTAAGTACATCTTACATGAGTTCTTTATTTTTGCAAGGTGACACAAGTATCAAGGTATAATTGAACCAAGATGACCTAAGTGTCACTTGTGTAAAAAAACAAGAGTGGAACCTTTTCTTATGCAAATCCAAAATGTCCTTAATGATATGTTCCCAATCAAGTCCTGTGACAAATATGCATAGTACTAATGATCTCCTCACAATCAAAAAACAAAGAAAAATGCCATGCTCCTTCCTCGCTTCTCTAGTTCAAGACATCCTTGAGTCACTTAGAAGATATGATAACAAAAATCAAGATACAAAAATTGAACTTACCTACCAAAGTGATCAAATCATGATTCAGAATATATCACCCATTGAGTTTTGTTTTATTGATCCTAATGTTTAAGTTTGATAGTTATTTTTGAAACTGTGATTTATGTTTAACTTTGAGTCACATTGTGCTCTTTGCCTTCAATGTGTTGTCTAACTATTATTTTCCTATTGTTTTAAGCTCTAAGTGGATTTCCCCTACTAATTTTAGGATTTCCCCCCGAGTCTAGAAACAACCTCTCATTATGGATAGATATAATGATCACCAACCCATGGTGAGACGTTACTGCAATGCCTGAGGTGGATATGAGGCTTTTTATTATGGATATGGATAATGATATAAAAAAGAGAATGCATGACATATGTATCAATAGATGGAAGAGTCAATCTATCACAAATAGAGCCTATCACCAGGTTTTCACTACTTTCTTGTATTGCAAATTTTCTATTTTTTTATTTTTCTGCTTTTTTTTTAATTTTTTCCTTTTTTCCTTTTTTTGGTTTTTTTTCTTGCATTGCATGACTCATCTATAGAACCTTTTCAGATGGATGTTGTTGATAGGCTCATCAAATAGGTCCCCTTCTAGTGTAGATAAATAATATGCCCCAGATCCATATGTTTATATGATGACAAATGGACCTAGTCAGTTTGGTTCAAACTTTCCCTTCTTTTCGTTATCCTATTGATTGCATGGATTCTCTTTCAGTAACAAGTCACCAACCTAAAACATTCTTAATCTTAATTTGTGGTTGTAGCTTTTGGATATCCATTGTTGATATAATTTGAGGTGATCAAAGCATGTTGATGAAGTTCATCTAGCAACTCCAGCTCTTGTAGTCTAGTTACCCAGTATTCCTCATCGAGGATGAGTCCTTTCAATGAAACCTTGAGTGAAGGTAGCTCAACCTCAATGGTAAAGATGGATTCTAATCCATAAACATGTGCATACAGTGTGGCTCTAGTAGGGGTGCAGATGCTAGTTTGGTGTGCCCACAAAGCAAAGTTTAGTTGGACATGCCAATCACGGCCAGCATCGTTCACATTTTTCTTTAGGATTTTCAAAATGGTTTTGTTTGAAGCTTCTACTTGGCCATTCCCTTGGGGATAATAAGGTGTGGAAAAGTGATGCTAGATATGGAATCTTTCACAAATTTCTTGCACATCTTGGTTCTTGAAGGGTCTACCATTGTTAGTGACAATGGAACTAGGAATGTCATACCGACAAATAATGTAGTTCAAAATAAAGGAGGATATTTTCTTGTTGGTAATGGTGGTTAATGGAATAGCTTTGATCCACTTTGTGAAATAATTAGTGGTTTTCATTATGAAATTGTGTCCATTAGAGGAGGAGGGATGGATCTTACCCATGAGTTTGAGTCCCCACTAAAAAAATGGCCATGATGTTGTGAACGGTTGCAGCTCTTGTGCCAGTACATGTATAAGATCTCTATGAATTTAACATTTTTGGCACTTCTTAGCAAACTGATAGGATTCTTTTTCCATGTTTGGCCAATAGTATTCTAGTCTTAGAATTTTCTTGGCTAGAGTAGGACCACTTGAATGTGTATCACAAATACCTTTGTCAACTTCTCACAAGGTGGTTTCAAATTCGTCACTTTCAAGAAAACTAAGGAGAGTATCATCAAGACCTTGTCAGTAAATCATATCAATTGTTACACTATAACGGGTTGTTTAACGGATAAAGTTTCATTTTTTATTTTGGGAGAGATCGGGTGGGAGGATATTATCTTTTAGATAGGTATAAACTTTCCCATAGATTAAAGATTCAGAACCAACTAGGTGGCATACAACTTGGGAATCTGGATTATCATAGGTAGGGGAAAACACTTATTCCACCAAGAACTCATAACTATTTTTCTTTTCTAGTATTTGTAGAATAGAGGCGATGGTTGCCATGGCATTTGCAACTTTGTTGCCCAGTCTTGGAATTTGTGCAAAGGTGATTGTTACAAAGTATTTCTTAAAATCATCCACCATTTTTTGTATGGTATCAACTTGTCATCCTCTGTTTGATAGTAGTCATTGACTTGATTAATAACCAATTAAGAGTCACCATAGACTTGTAACTTTGTGATCTTCCATTCTACAGCTAATTTTATGTCAGTGACTAGGGCTTCAAATTCAGCTATATTGTTTGTGTAGGGGAACATCAACTTGTAAGATCTTGGGATTGTTTGTCCCTGAGGAGTGATAAATAGGATTCCAGCACCTTATCCATGTTGGTTGTAGGATCCATCAAAGTATAATACCCATGGTTGTCTTGTAACTCCTAGAAGATATGTATCTGAGAATTCAATATGCATCGGCTGATTAATTTGCAATGGTGCTTCAGCTAACTGATCTTCTATTGCCTAGCCCTTGATGTCTCTTTTTGTCCATATATTGAATATCAAACTCACTCAATATCATTACCCACTTTGCTAGTCTTCCTATTAGAGTGGCCCTACTGAGTAGATATTTCAATGGATCTATCTTTTCTATAAGCTTGATTGTGTGGGATAACATATAGTGTTGCAACTTTTGAGATGCAAACACTACAACTAAACAATCCGTTTCAATGAATGTGTAGTTAAGCTCATAACCACTCAATGTTATACTAATTTAGTAAACAACTCTTTCATTGTCTGTTGAATCTTTTTGTGCTATCAAAGCTTCGAAGGATGCCTCGGTAGCTGAGATGTATAAAAGAAGTGGTTTTTCTATTATACGCAATAGCAATATAGATGGATTCATCAGATATTGCTTTAATTGATCAAAAAAAAATTCACATTTTACCTCCCATCTAAAAGGGACATTTTTGTGTAGTAAATGAGTGAAAGGTAGGCATTTGTTGGCTAGTTGTGAGATGAATCTTCTGATGGATTGCAGCCTTCCTTGCAATGAACTTAATTGGTTGATGTTTCTGAGAGGTGGCATCTCCATGATTGCTTTTACTTTGATGGAACTACCTCAATGTGTTTTGATGATACTATGTATCCTAGGAGTTTTCCTGATGTGACTTACAATACACATTTCTTCAGATTTAGCCTTACATTGAATTTTTCCTAGTGCTGAAAGATTTTATGCAGGATCTCTAGATGTTCGTCCCCTATGAATGATTTTGTGAGTAGGTCATCTATATATTCCTACATGAAAGTTTGCAGTATGTCATGGAAAATTATGGTCATGGCTCGTTGATAGGTTTCTCTTGCATTCTTCAATCCAAAAGGCATGACATTCTAATAATAGGTACCCCATGGGCATGTAAAAGATTTTTTCTCCTAGTCTTCAAGTGCTATTTTGATCGGATTGTAACCTAAGAAACCATCCATGAGTGATAACATGGTGTGTCTTGTTATTAGATTCATAATTATGTCTATACTGGGTAGAGGAAATTCATTCTTGGGAAAAGCCTTATTGAGATCTATGAAATCCATGCATATTCTAATTCTTTTGTTTGGTTTTGATACAGGTACAGTATTAGAAATCCATTATGCATAGTTGATTGGTCGAATTTATCCTACATCTAGCAATTTCTTCAACTTTGCTTTGACTGGAAGTGCTATATGTGGATACATCTTTCTCACCTTATGGATAGGTTGTGAATGATTAAATGTAGATCTATCCCATGAATATCAGCATAGGACCAAGCAAAATTGATTTGCTTTTCTTTGAAGAAATTGGTGAAATTTTTTCTATCCTAATCTGTTAACGATTTGGCCAGGTGTTTGGTTTTTGTTGATTCTTCAATGCCAATGTTTATTGATTGTGTAGGATCAATAAATATTCATGATCTTTTTTGATAGTGCTAAGGAAGAGTGTCAATTCTATCATCCTTCAGTGCCTCAGGGAGGTTTTCACCATTGGATATGTCCTTTCTTTTTAATTTTTTTATGGTCTAATACTACCATTGTATGGTTTTCACCATTAGATTGATTTTTTTATTTATTCATTTTGCAACTAAGAGACTTGACACTCCCCTGATCTTAAGCTTCGTTATAACATTCACTAGTGGAACATGTTTATGGATTTACTGATCATAGGAAATGGACAATAGCATCATCATCTGGAATGATGGGGATATTAAGATGCTATGTTTGTTCCTAGTCAATGATTTCAGGACATATTAATGGTAAGGAATCATCTAGGGGGTTAAGGTCTACGATAGTAAGTTTCATGATGGAAAAGTTATCAAGGTTTGTGATAGAAAGGTCAAGATATATGATGTTACTCTCCTCATGATCATCCATCTCACTCTGAATTTGATCATCCTCACTTGAGTCATCGATATGTTGTGATCCAAATTCAAATGGTCTATTCCCTGATCTTTGTCCTTCGTAGAGTATGGGTGCATATGTTTGTATCATATCAATCTCTTTATTTTCACAAGGTTCCTTAGATAGTGAATCTCATTCCCATTCATTAGGATCTATTTCTGAACTAGCTTGCAATCTATGTATTTGTTTGTAGAGATTGTGGGTAGCTTCCTCTCTCTTGATAGAAAATTCTTTGTGTTTTTGCTCATATTCCTCCTCTTATTATTTATAGATCACCTCATCTTCTTGTTGTTTGCATGCTGCTTCTTCTTATTGTTGTTTGTGAGCTGGACTATCTTGTCTAAAACATAGTCTTGATTTGTCTTTAGCATTTTGAGAAGGAAATTGTATAGGTTCTAAAAGCCCTTCTTTTCTTTTACCAATAGGACCATTGCCATCATATCCCATGTTTTGCATGATCATGAACCCTTTACCATATTGCTTTGTTTGTACTCTGATATTTAAAGTTGTTTCTTTGGTTTCTTCTTCATCCTTGTATAGCCATTTTAGGATGGCTTTATCCTCAGATTCATCTGCTCAAGTTATTGCCTTAACAAATGTACCATTAAAGAGCTTGATGAGCCATGGATATTTTTTTTTAGATGTTGTTGGTTTTCCATGAGATCTTGGTGAAACTGGTAGTTTTGATAGGTATAAAGAATGTTCAAATGAATATTCTCCCATACCTTTATCTTACAGCTACATCTTTTTCTCAAAATCTATTGATAAATAATTGAGTTATGTTTCACTACTTGATGAAGTAGAAGCAAGAGCTTCCCTATTTTGTGGTACCAAGATTGTTGGCTTGATGATGATTGTAATGGATGACTTCATGTGTTGTCATTGATGACACATGTATACACACATATGTTCACATTTTCATACTCATCTTAGTTATGACAAACCAGTACTACAACTAAGCCTTTGTTTTGCAAAATTGGTATTATATGCATAGAGAAGTCCAATCGGTTTTGAAGGTGTCTAACCAGTATATGTAGGAATGGCATGACACCAGCTTGGAGATAGTGTGGTGATCATCAAAGAGGAAATTGGAGGGCAATCGATCTATGAGTTGGAAGAGGTTAACTCTTAACCGGTATCGGTGTTCCAACCGGTTTCACTGATTGTGTGATGAGTTATCACCAGTTATGATGAGTTATCCCTAATCGATTGATTTGGCATAAATCTATGATGTGTTATGTTAGATTGTCTAGATACACTGCACCTAGGAAATTGTGATGAAGTTCCTAAGCCGACATGAAATCTAATGTCTATATAATGACATTGTAATGAACTATTTTTATGATGCAAGATAGAAGTGTTAAGTTGTTACGATTTACTGAAGGCATTACAGAGTATATTGATGATGCTGTTCTAAGTGAACAAAAGAGGATCTATTCAAGCAAGTTGTGCTACTTCTAGATCACACCACCTATTGTTTTCCAATCACTACTGTTTATGGTGAAAAGTGGAAACAACAATATTGAAAGACTAAATGAATTCAACCACAAAACCCTAGCCTAACAACAACAAAGATCCACCATAACATATGAAGATTACTTAAGACAATGCAAATCAAATAAAATTATAAAGATTATACCATTACATGTCCAATAGGGTTTGAATCTCCATTCTTCCAATCTCCATTGATCTTGCTTTATATATTTGCTCTCAGATTTTATGTGTGCACAAGAGCTCAACAAAGAACGGAAATGTGGTTGTAAGTAGGCTTGATCGCATATGAAAGTTTGAAAGTGTAGTGTAGTCGGGGGTTGATAATGAAGGAAGCATCTCCTTATATAGAAGACACTATAAGAAATGGAAGGATAAGATTGAGAGGTGTAAAAGATAAATGGTCGGCTATGATTAGAGGGTAGGTAGTGTAGGAATTAAGAGATGAATGGCCTGTGTCATAGGTAGAAAAGGCTAATGAATTAATTAAATAAATATAGATTTGTTTAATTAATAGAGGAAGTGGGATCAATTAAATAAATAAGATATTTATTTAATTTAAGGAAATGATAATTTAAATAAATAAATGTATTTATTTTAATGATAAATAAGGCTAGAAGAGGATAAATGAATTAATTAAATAAATAAAAATTTATTCAATTAATAGAAGAATTAGGCTCAAATAATTAAATAAATAAAGATATTTATTTAATTAGATAGGACAATTTTAGGTGTCTACATTTTGCCCCTCTTTGAGACAATGCAGCTTGTTGCGTTGTTTCAACAAAGACAATATGAACTGATACAAAGTTGCCCCAAGATGGGAATGATATGCCCCCTCGAGCGATTGGATGAAAATGTCTAAAAAGATCGCAGACAATCTCTCGATAAGAAAGAAAGGTTAGAAAGAAATGACCGGATAGGATAGAGTGACAAAGTCACGGGATAAAGAAGACTAACTTGGGAGACTAGGGCTAGGGTAGTCTATAAGATAGACTACAAGGGGAAAACATCCTCATTGTCATCCACACATCTAAGAGATCAAAGTGCAAAGAGAGCAGAGAGCAGTCAGCAATGATGGCAATGGTTCACAGATTTGATCGCGTTCGCCGATTTCAGAGGCCAACAGATGTAGGAGAGTTGGTAATTACCACAAAACCTCCTTGTACTTTGTCGCATTAAATGTTGTCATAAATGCATTTTAGGTATGTCTAGAAAAAATGTCGAGGTAAAAATGCTAAGGCACGTCTGCGTTGGTGCCAGGTGCGTCTGGATTGGCTAGGCACGTCTATGAATGTAGCAGCGTCTGCATTGTATGAGTGTGTTTATGTAGTCTGCAAGCATGTTATGTCATAAATGTGTGTTTGTGTCTTATAGGCCAAATCAACAGTTCTATGATGAACATACGTTGTCGATTGGACAAGCTGCTGAGAGGATACACTCAAGCAGGTCCTCTAAGGAAGACTAGGATAGCAAATAGGGCTAGGATTGACAATTCTGTGATAGAACATACGTTGCCAATCGAGAAAGTACTCAAGAGGATACACTCAAGTAGAGGCCCTAGGATAGGATAGATCGAGGCACTTTGTGCTGAACAGGGAATGCCAAAACATAGTACTTTGTGATGAACAGGGAGTACTAAAAAGAGCAACACTTTGTGATGAATGGGGAGTGCAAAAACATAGTACTTTGTGATGAATAGGGAGTACCACTAGGATAAAAAAAAACACTTTGTGATGCACAAGGAGTGCCACTAGGATAGAGTGCCATAAGCACTAGGATTAAAAGCATCATTTTGTGATGAACAGGGAATGCCACTATGATTGACACAGTTGATTTTCTTGACTACAGGAGGACCTACCTATGTTGTAGTCACAAGAGAGATTCTTGTCGACTCAGAGTTTGCGAGCAGAGCTGACAGTCAAGGACAGAGCTACAGTTCAAGCTATGGGCCTGCGACATATTTTGTATGTGCCTGAGTTTCGGGCGAACATGGGATTGCTGACTGCACTGGCTGAGAGATGGCACTCAGAGACTTTTACTTTTCATTTGGCTATGGGTAAGATGATAGTCACCTTGGAGGATGTATATAGGATATTACAGATACTGATCGATGGGGAGTTAGTTCCTTATGATTGAGACGGAGAAAGGGATGCACTGAGATGAGTGTTCCAAGATCCGAGGTTGGAGATGAGGGCTAGACACGTGGCTTGGGATACCATGACACGAACAGGATTAGCACTACCAGCAGTGTTGGCAGGAGTGATTAGTGGGTTCCTCTGTCCGAATAGGGTAACACAAGGATTGGTTGTGGGATGGGGGAGTACACTAGAGACATTGGTGATAGAGCACACCAAGTTTGCATGGGGACCGTGTTTGCTGGCACACTTGTTCTATGAGTTACATCTGTTTGTATACCATGGATCAACAGAATTGGGTTGCGGAGTTACATTGTTGCAGGTGTGGGTATATGAGCATCTGTCGGTGACATGATCGATTCATTTCAGAGGCAGGGGCCATGGGCACAGTATTGTGCATTTGTATGATATGATTACATCTCAGCCGCAGATCGGGACATTAGAGTACTGGCGTAGGGTCATTGATGAGCTCAATAGTGTAGTATGGAGGTTGTATCGAGAGTGTGAGGAGTGGGAGGATGATGTAGTGGAGCTTCCATATGTGTTTAGGAGCAGATATCTGATTGGGCGGATGCCATATGTTCTTGAGAGGTAGTTGGTGGATAGGGTGGGCAGGCAGTTTGGCAGGATACAATGGATGCCATGGGGTTCCGGGATGTATGTGCGAACAATGAGAGATCAGGCACACTTTGGGCCATTATTTTCTTATGATCAGGTAGTGACACAGCTAGTAGAGATGATTCCCTTGCCTTGGGATATGTGGCCAGACATACAGGATGCAGGGATGGATGCAGAGTATACTGCATATTGGTTAGAGCATCCATTTCCACGGCTAACGAATCCAGGGGAGCCAATAGATGGAGATGGTGGAGGTGATCGAGATGATGATGGAAATGGCGGAGGTAGAGGCCAATGGAGGAGGTGGGGTGTAGTAGGAGAGAGGAGAGTGGCTCTGACGAGAGAGGGTGGAGAGGAGAGGCAGGCCCGGCAAGCTCACATAGTGAGGGGTAGAGGTGGATTGCCTTTATAGGTGCCAGTAGCATAGATTCCTAGACAAGGACAGGGACATGGATAGGGACAAGGATAGCCACAGGAGAAGCCACAAGTATAGGGACAGGGTGAGGGGGGAGAGGAGGAGGATGAGTTATTGGCTTTGAGGGAGATCTGCCAGGGACAGGCATATGAGATCCAGGATCTAGAGCGAGAGATGACGAGGCTTAGGAGACAGCTGAGGGATACTGAGAGGGAGAGGGATCAGGCTATCTAGTGCTATACAGAGGCTAAGACAGCACTGAGGGTAGGGAGGCAGGCAGCAGAGGACACCAGAACTGGATACGCCTATGATCTTGATAGGGAGATTGTCCAGAAAGTGCTCAAAAGGGCCAATCTACTCAGGAGATAGCTAAGGAATACTCAATGGGAGAGGGATTAGGCTATCTAGCACTATACAGAGGCTAAGACAGCACTGAGGGTAGGGAGGCAGGTAGCAGAGGACACAAGAGCTGGATACGCCTATGATCTTGATAGAGAGATTGTCCAGAAAGTGCTCAAAAGGGCCAATCTACTCAAGAAGTTAATTTTACTACCCAAAGGATATGTTTGAGTTTTCTATTTTTGTTCACAAAAGCAGTCTTGATGGTTATAGTGTCAAGTGCTTCCAGTATCACCTTCCTAACAAACTCCCCTTAAGGTGTTGGCTCATACACATACTCAAATCTACTCAAGTTCTCACACCACCCAACTACTCATTCTCAACCCCTTCTCTTAGGAAATCAAACCTTTGTTTTAGAGAGCTTTAGGAGTCATTTTCAAGGACAAGTAAGGGCAGAAAAGTTTTCTTCAAAGTTAGATGCTCACAAATTGGTTTTAGGCTCATAGCCCTTAACTACTCAAATTTGCCAACTAAAGTCAAAAACCTCAAAATGAGGTTGCACACTATCCAAGGTCCCTAATAACACATGTTTGACATTGTACTCACAAGGTTTTGTAAGCCCCAACCTTCTCCTTGTCATCAGTTTCATGCATTTTAACAAAAACAGTCATTTTGTGTGTTATGCAACAAAGGGCTACTAGCCCATAGAGGCCTAATTGTCTCTTTTTTTCTCACCTAGCCCAATGATGGGCATTTCCAACATAAAAATTGTTTTGGATGATGTCTAGGAGGTCTATTCTTGAAGAGTTTTTAGGTCTTGAGCTCCTTGAGGAAGGTTTAATGACTGTCCACTTTTTATGGCACAAAAGAAGGGTTTAGTGAGGGTTTTGAGCTTGCAAAGTTTGATTTGTCAACTCCTTCATGAACAAAGGCCTAAAATTGACTGAGGAAGTCTGCCACACCTTAGAGAACACTATCCAAGCCATTTCCACTTGTCATTTTTCCAAACATTTGGCATACAAACTAAAAATCAGAAAACTGTCACTGTGATAGTCAATTCACTGCCCTTTTACCAGTCAGCAACCTTGCACCTTGGGACCTGCAAAATGAAGAGTTTTGGAGTTGGACAAACACCTCAATGAGGTCTTCAAACATAACTTGATCTCCTATTACAATGCCCTTTTCAATTACAAGGCTTGGATGATGCTATTTAAGCATTCCATGGGCATTTGATATGTATGTTTCCCAAAAATAGTGAACTCACTATTTGATTACAAAATGAGAAATATTAAGTAAGAAAAAACTAAACTATCCATCGAAGAAGATGCTCAAATTCCCTTGGCCAAATGTCCATGCCTCTGCCGCATTCATTTGCTCACCCAAATCACTTTTGAGTGCAAACTTTGAGTTTTATTCATGCTACTAGCCAAATGACAAACACTTGCCTAGTATTCACTCAAATGCATCTTCCAAACACTTCTCTAGCACAAAATGAAATATATATACATTATATACACATGAATCAACTTGGAAGAATCCATTGGAGGGATCCCAAACCTGGATCAACCAAGTTGATGCATTTCTAAACTTGGCAGGGTTACAAAAGAAACCAAAACAATATTCACTTGTGGTGCATGGAATAATCAATATGAACACCTCTCAGAAGGTATAGTATGGACAATAATGCTATAGTACGGATTGTTACTCCAAAGAAGACAAAACAGTCATAAAAGCAAAAAAAAAAAGCATGATTTCTATTAAGATTCTCTTGTAAATACAAAAACCAACCCTTTCCAAGGAAAAGAGAGGCCTTTTATAGTTTTTCTAGTTGGTTATCAAGCCTTAGAATGGACATGAGGCTTCCCTAACTTCATTTTGCAAGAAAAACCCAAAAATGACAACTTTTGACAACTTTTCAAGCCAAATGACAACTTTTCTTGCTCCAAGATGCATTTTTCACAATCTAACCTTATAAACTTGTCTAAACAACTTATACATGCCTAAAAACACCTAAAAACACCTAAAAAACATGTTCCAATGCTTTGGAAAGCATTAGAAGACCTTTTTGGCAATTTTGCACATTTTTGCCAAAAATTGTCAACTCAAGGCCTAAAAGGCAAAACTTGATCTCTAGAGCCCAAAATGAGATCAAAACCACTAAACATGGCCCAAAAAAACATAAAACAACATAATCAACCTAACACAAGACTTTACAAACAATAGGGCATTAAATACTCAAAAATGGGAGTTTTACTCAACTAGGTGCTCCTGCACCATACTCCCCCAAAAACAAAGAAGTCATGTGAATCCTTGAGGCAGCAAAGAAGAAGGAATGCCAACTTTCTAAAAGTAAGCTTCAGGTATCCATGTGGCCTCTAAAATTGGCTGCTCCTTCCATTTTATGAGATGCTCCATGTAGGTGTGATGCCTCATCTTTTTGAGAAATCTGGAGTCTAGAACATGTTCTGCTTGGGAAAAAGAAAGAGAGGGGAGAGATAGATCAGAAAGGGATTTGAAAACATCTAAAACTCTTTGAATCTCCTTAGGTGGTTGTCCTTTGAAAGAAATCAGATCTGCAACATTAAAAATGGGGGACAAAGAAACATTAGTAGGCAAGTCAACTTTCTAAGCATTAGACCCATACTTAGCCAAGATCTTGCAAGGGCCTATCCTCCTCATCTAAAGTTTGCTTGGAACTCCCTTTTGTAGCCTTTCCTTGTTCAAATGAACCATCACATAATCACCTATGGAGAACTGGACATCTCTCTTTGTAGCATCCACTCTTGCCTTTACTTTTTTAGAGGTATCTTGGAGAGCTTGTCTCACTTGCTCATGAACCTCCTTCATGGAGTGAGCCATGTCATCTATTGTTCCACTCTTATGCTACAAGTTATTGATATCCCTCAACTCCATTATACCCCTTGGATGCATACCATAAACAACTTCAAATGGACTTTTACCTGTAGACTGGTTAACACTGTCATTGTAGGCATATTTTGCTTGATGAATGAGTTGATCCCAACTCTGCCCATATTCCTTTGTCAAGCATTGAAGCATGTTTCCAAGAGACTTGTTCACAACTTATGTTTGGCCATCAGGTTGTGGATGATAAGCTGAACCAAAAGAGAGATTAGTACCCAATCTCTTCCACAATGTTTTCCAGAAATGACCAAGAAACTTAACATCCCAATCTGAAACAATGCTAGTAGGCAAATCATGAATTCTAACAAATTCTTTGAAAAACAAATAAGAAATATGACTTGCATCATGTGTTGTCTTACAAGGAATAAAGTGAGCCATTTTGTTGAATCTATCAACCACTACAAAAATGATGTCAAACCCTGCTTGAGTTCTAGGTAATCCTACCACAAAATCCATACTAATGCAATCCCAAGGCCTATGTGGAATGGGAAGAGGCTGATATAAACCTGCATTAGAGGAATTACCTTTGGCTTTCTGACATACCAAGCACTACTCTGCATACCTCTTGATGTCTCTCTGCATCTTAGGCCAATAATAGAACCTTTGAACCAGCTCTAAGGTCTTATTGAGACCGAAATGTCCACTTAAGCACCCATTGTACTTCTCTTGAATGAGGTTCTCTCTCATAGAACCCTTTGGAACACACAACTATCCACCCCTGAATAACAAACCATCCTGCAAAGTGAAATCAGCATATGCACCATGGAAATTATTCTCAAAATCTTTACAAACTTTATAAGCTTCAGCAAAATCATCATCAGTAGGATACATGTCCTTGAAACTATCAATACCAATGCTCTGAACTTGAATCTCATGAATAGTTAACAACCTTCTACTCAAAGCATCTGCTACTTTATTCAACTGACCCTTCTTATGCTTAAGAGTAAAAGTGTAAGCTTCTAAATATTCTACCCATTTAACATGCCTATGATTCAGTTTATCCTGTGAGTTCAAGAAACTGAGTGCCTGATTATCTGTGTAAACAACAAATTCCTTAGGAAGAAGATAGTGTCTCAATTTCCTAAGTGCTTGTACTAATGCATAAAGTTCTAAATCATAGGAAGAGTACTTTTCCTTTGCATCATTTAACTTCTCACTAAAGAATGCAACTGGTCTATTTTCTTGACTTAAAACAACTCCTACAACAATATTACTAGCATCACATTCAATAGTAGAAAGCTTATCAAAACTAGGTAAAATGAGCACTGGTTGGGTAGCTACTTTAGTTTTTAATAACTCAAACCCTTTATTGGCTTCACTTGTACATTAAAATTTTACCTTTACACCCCCTTTGATGGTGTCTAACATTGGAGCACAAATCTCACTGAATCCCCTGATGAACTTTTTGTAAAACTGTGCCAAACCATGGAAGCTTCTGACATCACTAGTTGTATTAGGAGTTGGCCAACTGGTTATTGCTGCAACTTTAGATTGATCTATTTTTAGATTTCCTCCTGATACAACAAAACCAAAATAAACCAATTCTTGCTGCATGAAATCACATTTTTCTAGATTTATGGTTAGCTGTTCATTAGATAACTTTCTCAAAACAAAGGCTAAATGTTGTAGATGCTCTTCTTTGGTCTTACTAAAAATGAGTATATCATTTAAATACACAAAAACAAATTTTCCTATGAAATCATGTAAAACTTCATTCATGAGTCTCATGAATGTGCTGGGAGCATTTGAGAGTCCAAATGGCATGACAAGCCACTCATAAAGACCCTCATTCATTTTGAAATTTGTCTTCCACTCATCCCCCTCTTTGATTCTTATCTGATGGTAACCACTCTTCAAATCAATCTTACTAAAATATTGTGCAACCCCCAAACAATCCATCAAGTCCTCTATCTTGGGTATGGGAAATCTATATCTGATGGTGATCTTGTTTATGGCTTTGGAATCTGTACAAAGTCTCCATGTTCTACCCTTCTTAGGTGCCAGCACTGTAGGTACTGCACAAGGACTAATTCTCTTCCTAATCAGCCCTTGGTCTAAGAGTTCTTGTATTTGTCTTGCTACCTCTTTGTTTTGTTCAGGGGTCATCTTTTAGGTTGCCTTATTGGTCAAAGAGGCTCCAGGAATGAAATCAATCTGATGGCTAATGGCTCTAGGAGGTGGTAAGGCTACAAGTGTACCATCATTGATTATTTGTTTTAAATTATCAAGGATTTTCTGCACCTCACATGGTATCTCAACTTTCTTTTCTACCTTTTCTTCCTTGGGCTTCACTATGAGTGCAAATCCTACTCCTTCACCCTCTTCTAGTGTTTTTATGAACTCTTTCTCATTCACTAACAAGATGTTAGGTACTTTGTTTCTGCTCTCTCCTTCTTCAATGAGGGATTGAATCTGATAGGTTACTCCATCTTTCTGAAATGAATAGGAGTTTCTTTTCCCATCATGTTGTGCTTTTCGGTCAAACTGCCATGGTCTACCCAACAGCAGGTGGCAAGCATCCATAGGAAGGATGTCACATAGGATCCTATCTACGTATCCCCTAATGTGGAAATCTACCCAGGCTTGCTCATTTACTAACACATTTTGTCCCTTATTCAACCATGTGACTTTGTATGGCTCCTTGTTTTGTATCCTAGGTAGTTTTAGTTTGCTTACTGCTTCCTCTGATATGATGTTATATGTGGATCCTGAATCTATGATCACCTTACACACCTTTCCCATGATTTTACACTTGATCTTGAACAATGCTCTTCTCTATGAGACCTTTGTACTATGTGTCTTCTTCATTAGCACTCTCTTGATCATTAAACTCTCACCATCTTCTAAAGCTAGGTAATTCAATGTCGGAGTTCTAGTATTACCTCCATCTTCTTGAACATAGTTTACTCTCTTTTCACCACCATAGGATGAACTAGGCTTCTTTGGGCATCTATAGGCAGGGTGGCCCAACTTTTGGCAGTTGTAACACTTCATGGTTGAGAATTTGGACCCTCTCCCTGGTCCATTAGATCTACCTCTACTCGGGTTGCTTGATCCTCTACCCCGATAGTTGGGGTTTCTCTGAGAATCCCCACTTTGCTCTATAAGTTGACTCTCCCTAGGATTGTTGATCTATGCTCCTTCCCCCAAAACTACCTCTAAGGCCTCTACCATCTCTTCCCCTACCTCTTCCTCTGTTGTTTTTTTCTTGCTTTCTCCTACCTTTCTCTTCCACTTTAAGTGCCAATTGATAACACTTGTGGACTATTTGTGGGCATAACAAGCTCATCTCTTCCTAGATGTTCCATCTTAACCCATTCAAGTACCTTGCCACTTTTATGCTCTCATCCTCTACTACTCTAGATCTCATGCATAGTTTTTGAAATTCTTTAGTGTAGCTACTGACATCTAGGTCTTTTTGTCTCAAATTTTGTCTTTTCCGATGGAGTTGTATTTCATAGTCTTCAGGAAGGTAGGTCTCCTTGATTTTGGCTACCATTTCTTTCTAGGTGGCTATTGGTTGCTTACCTCCTTTCACCCTTTCCTCTTGGATGAACTTCCACCAAGTTAAGGCTGCCCCTCTCAGCCTTGATTTTTCCACCTTAACCTTATGTGCTTCAGTCACTCCATCACATTCAAAATGGTTTTCTAGCCCTTCAATCCACTCTATTAGAGCATCTAGATCCATCTTCCCACTGAAAAGAGCCACTCCCTCTAAGGTTTTACCACTCATAGCTCTCAAGGCTTTCAAGAATAGTTCTTGCTCAATGGAAAGGTCAGGCATGGGGACTTCATCCTCTATTTCCATCATTTTACCCTGATCTCCAACCTTATAATGGACTTCTTCAATTTTGACTTCTACTTCAGCTAGTTTCATTCCTAGTTGATCTAATCTTTCTCTGAGTGCCCTATTTTCCTCTTCTTGATTTTCAACCTTCATATCCAATTATAGATTATTCACCATGTTTGCCTAATGTTCCTTTCCTCCTGAATCTTTTGTTGGCTCTGATACCACTATGATAGGGAGATTGTCCAGAAAGTGTTGAAAAGGGCCAATCTGCTCAAGAAGTTACCTTTACTACTTAAATTATATGTTTGAGTCTGCTATTTGTGTTCACAAAATCAGTCTTGATGGTTATAGTGTCAAGTTCTTCCAGTATCACCTTCCTAACAAACTCCCCTTAAGGTGTTGGCTCATACCCATGCTCAAATCCACTCAAGTTCTCACACCACCCAACTACTCATTCTCAACCCCTGCTCTTGGGAAATCAAACCTCTGTTTCAGAGAGATTTAGGAGTCATTTTCAAGGACAAGTAAGGGCAGCAAATTTTTCTTCAAAGTTAGATGCTCACAAATTGGTTTTAGGCTCATAGCCCTTAACTACTCAAATTTGCCAACTAAAGTCAAAAACCTCCAAATGAGGCTACACACTGTCCAAGGTCCCTAATAACACTTGTTTGACTATTTGAAATTGTTCTCACAAGGTTTCATAAGCCCCAACCTTCTCCTTGCCATCGGTTTCATGCATTTTAACAAAAACAGTCATTTTGTGTGTTATGCAACAAAGGGCTACTAGCCCGTGGAGGCCTAATTGGCTCTTTTTTGCTTACCTAGCCCAACGATGGGAATTTCCACCATAAAAATTATTTTGGATGATGTCTAGGAGGTCTATGCTTGAATATTTTTTCAGTTCTTGAGCTCCATGAGGAAGGTTTAATGACTGTCCACTTTTTATGGCACAAAAGAAGGGTTTAGTGAGGGTTTTGAGCTTGCAAAGTTTTATTTGTCAACTCCTTCATGAAAAAAGGACTAAACCTGACTGAGGAAGTCTACCACACCTTGGAGAACACTATCCAAGCCATTTCCACTTGTCATTTTGCCAAACATTTGGCATACAAACTAAAAATCAGAAAATTGTCAATGTGATAGTCAATTCACTGCCATTTTACTAGTCAACAACCTTGCACCTTGGGACCTACAAAATGAAGAGTTTTCGAGTTGTAAAAACACCTCAATGAGGTCTTCAAACATATCTTGATCTCCTATTACAATATACTTTTCAATTACAAGGCTTGGATGATGTTATTTAAGCATTCCATGGGCATTTGATATGTATGTTTCCCAAAAATAGTGAACTCACTGTTTGATTACAAAATGAGAAATATTAAGTAAGAACAAACTAAACTATCCATCCAAGAAGATGCTCAAATTCCCTTGGCCAAATGTCCATGCCTCTTTCGCATTCAGTTTCTCACCCAAATCACATTTGAGTGCAAACTTTGAGTTTTATTCATGCTACTAGCCAAATGACAAACACTTGCCTAGTATTCACTCAAATGCATCTTCCAAACACTTCTCTGGCACAAAATAAAATATATACACATGAATCAACTTGGAAGAATCCATTGGAGGGATCCCAGACCTAGATCAACCAAGTTGATGCATTTCTAAACTCTAAACCCCTGGTAGGGCAATAGACTCACAGTTTGCAAATATTTTTGTACTAACCAGTTGCAAAAGAAACCAAAACAATATTCACTTGTGGTGCATGGAATAATAAATATGAACACCTCCCAGAAGGTACAGTACAGACTGTTACTCCAAAGGAGACAAAACAGTCATAAAAGCAAACAAAAAGTATGGTTTCTATTAAGATTCTCTTGTAAATACAAACACCAACCCTTTCCAAGGTAAAGGGAGGCCTTTTATAGTTTTTCCAATTGTTTATCAAGCCTTAGTATGGACATGAGGCTTTCATAACTTCATTTTGCACGAAAAACCCAAAAATGACAACTTTTGACAACTTTTCACGTCAAATGACAACTTTTCTTGCTCCAAGATGCATTTCTCACAATCTAACCTTATCAACTTGTCTAAACAACTTAGACATGACTAAAAACACCTAACAAACATGTTCCAATGCTTTGGAAAGCATTAGAAGACCTTTTTGGTAATTTTGCACATGTTTGCCAAAAATTGTCAACTCAAGGCCTAAAAGGCAAAACTTGATCTCTAGAGCCCAAAATGAGATCAAAACCACTAAACACGACCCAAAACAACCTAAAACAAAATAATAAACCTAAAACAAGACTTTATAAAAATTAAAGCATTAAATACTCAAAAATGGGAGTTTTACTCAACTAGGTGCTCCTGCACCAGTTCTGCGGGTCGGGGAGGAGATAGGCTACTAGAGAGACCTATACTATGGAGCGGTACCACCAAAGCAGTAGGCTAGGAGCTTCTGTAGACCAGTACGGATTGTGACAACCACTAGAGGGAGAGATAGGAGACAAGCGTCTAGCGGTGGGGTCATGGGTCCTCCACCACCACTAGATAGAGGGGACAGGAGAGATGATCCTGGGGCGGGTCCTTCTAGGGATCAAACTCCGTCGAGGCTAGCCAACTCCAAGGGAGGGAGTTTATCATAGCCTAGAGGGCTCCCTATGTATCTATTTTGTACCATTTTGTATGATGACACCTTCGGGTGATTGTACCCATATGATTTTTGACATCATTATATCATGACACTTATGACTATATATATATATATGAGATTCATCCTTGTGGCAGCTATATGCATGTGTACCTATGTGATGCTTATGTTTCTATGTGATGCTTATGATATGGATGCAAATATGTACATGAGGAACTATAATATTTTAGTTCTTTTTATGTTTTTAATATGTTATGCATGATACAAATGTGAATGCATGACATGCAAATGAATATGATAAGGCAAATAACTATTTACATGAAAATGTACAATGTGCTAATATGTGTTGTTTGCAGGATGTGATGTAATTGTGATATCTATATGTATGTATGAAATGCTAATAAGTGGTAATGTAGATGCAAACTACACGAAATGCAAATGTTTTTGGTGTGTCATTATACTCAATCATGTGATAGCGGACTACAAGGACTCAAGAAGGATGATGGAAGTCAATCAAGAAAGGGGGATGGAAGATAGAAGATATGGAAGTGAAAGAGCTTCTTGTGTGTTACCATCATTGAGCTTTATTATGGCAAATAGGTTATGACAATCCAGATATATGTTCGACCCAGAAAGTCATTGTACCTGTTTGCATGGAGATAAGACAGTTGCAAACAAGGAATGCCCCAATTCATACTAGACCCACAGTGTCCTCATATCCTTTAACAAGTCATAGCATTACTAAGAGACAATCCACAGACAACAAAAGAAAAATAGGCGACGATACCCCATCCTTGCCTTTCTAGTCAAAGACATCCTAGAGATAGAATCTCTAGTCAAAGACATCTCGGAAAAGCTAAAAGACATGTCACCAAAAGATAAAATCAAAAGAAAACCAAGACTCGACACCAACATCCACTATAGTTCTCAAGTTTAGTGTCTCTTGTCACTTGTATAAGTCTTATTTGATTATGGTCATAATGTTTACTTTCACAAAAGGATAGATAGCACTGAACCATAATATTGTCTGAGTCTGTTGAAAGATTTGATTTGTTGAAGCCCATTCTTGTTGTTGTGTCTCATCTAAAACTAACTGAATCCATGAAACTGATACTTTATTGTGGAGAAGATGAAACTTTATTGTGGATTTGCAATGCAAATGTTGCTTTATTGCGGATTGTGCGCGGATAGACTGAAGAAAACTGGAAGAAACTATACTCCTCGGAATGTGTGACGCTCTCAGTTCCACACCCATCACTAGACGTAGGATTTTCCTTAGCCACAGATAGGAGTTGATTTATTATGTATGGAAAGGGGTGAAAAGGGAGGCTTTCTTATGAATGGCTAACCAATCTTAGGTAGATCAATAGCAAGCCATGATGGGAATGGGTAAGTTATTATGGATGGATAGGTTGTGAGTGTGTGCAAAAGTGAAAGGATGAAAGTGAATCTTGAAGGAGGGAGGAGCAATGTCTCTACGCATGGTGCTAGTGACCTAGTTTTCACCATGGTACTTGCCCAGGGTGCCATCGAAGTGGTTTTCACCGTTGGACAAATTTATTTCTCTTTCCAATTTTTTTGTGTGACAAGGCGCCTGTTTACCATGTTTTCACCAAGTAACGATTTATTTTTTAAAATTTTTTTTTTGTGTTTTTTCAATTCTTTTTATTTTTTGTATTTTTGAATTAGGATACTCTGAAGAGCTATGTGTAAAACCTATGAAGGTGTATGTTGTTTATAGGATCCTCCAAAGGTTCACCCTCTATGTTTGAGAGCTGATATGCACCAGATCCATAGGTTGATGTAATGATGTAAGGACCAAGCCAGTTTGGTTTGAACTTTCCCTTCTTCTCTCTATCTTGCTAATTTTTAGGATTTTCTTTGAGAATTAAGTCACCCACCTCGAATGTACAAGGTTTTACCTTATGATGGTAACTGTATTGTTCCTTGACTGAATGATATGTAGCTCAAGTGATTGTCTTCCTTGATAAAGGAACTGAGATAGAATTATTAGTGTGTGGACTACACAAGCCCGTATGTGTGTCACCTAAAGAATTTTGGGCATCCCTGACAACAAAGTCCTTCGAGGAAGTTCCATTAAAGGTCCATGATGTATCGCCAAAAGGGGATGGATGTGTGGAACAAGTGGATGAGTGATGAAGGCTTATGATTGTGAAAAGAAGTGAAAGTAGGATAGCATGATGGATACTTAGGATCAACAAAGATGCTTTTTCACTTGAAATTTTAGAACTTTTGCCCCCAATTATTTTGATATTAGGGGAGATCAACTCTTGTTCTTTTTTCTTCATAGGATCTTTATCCTTGACTTTGATTTTTGCAGAGTCCAATAGATTTTGATTTTGATTTAGACTACATGACTTCTCTTTATTTTTTACTTTTAGATTTTTCTTTTCAAAGCTTGATTTTTTATCCCCAATGAGTAAGGGCTTTTGTAATTCTTGTTGATCCAAGTCTGGAAGTGGAGTGGAAATGGAATGAGCGGATGATATGGTAAAGCTATGTGAGTTCTCAAGAGGGTTGGCGATATGCTCAATAGATTTTGGGTTGGAACCACTCTTAGGACTATTGATATCAAGAGTTCCTTGCACCACTAGAGGAGATTTGCATTCAGACTTAGTAGCCGCAACACTAGGTGGTTCACACCCTATTCCTTGATATTGCAAATTGTTTGTAGATTGTTCATGTTGATTGAATGTGTGAGGAGATAGTGGGAGTTGCTCAACATGAAATATATAATCACCACATCCCATGTCTTTAAACTTGAAATTTTCTTTGAGATCTATTTTTTTTTTATGTAGAAACTTTCAAGGATTCTAGATCCACATATGTTGAGGATGGAGTTACTTCTCTATTAACTGGAATTGTTATTTCTGATCTAGGTCGCAGATTGTTACAATATATGAATGGATTAGGATCACCATTAACTATTATTTCAACTCCATTGTGAGGAAACTTAATGCATGGGTGGTATGTAGATGGGACTGCCCTCATCTCATGAATCCAAGGACGTCCTAGCAATATATTGTATGTGAGATCCAGGTCAAGAACTTGACAAACCACATCCTTCATCACTAGCCCAACTCTGAGAGGTGAAGTGATTGTGCCCTTGGATGAGCGCTCTTCGTCATCATATGCCTTGATGGTGATTGCATGTGTAGAATTCATGGCCTTTTTCAGAATATCCCAATTGTTTGATAGTGCTCAATGTACAAATATTAAGACATGCTCCTCCATATATCAACACTTGTTTTATTTGATGTTTGTGTAGGAAGGCTTCAATGTGTAAAGGTGCATTATGTGGTTGGCTTACAGAGGCATCATCAGCTTCAGTGAATGTAAGGGAGTGTGGAATAGAAAGGTATCCCACCATGGCTTGAAACTAGTCCACAATCAGATCAGTAGGGACGGAAGTGTCTCTCAAAGTTTTGTCAAGAATGGCTTTATGTGCAGGGGATATGCGTAAGAGCTCGAGGATGGAGATAAGCGCGGGTGTCTTCCCTAACTATTCTACAAGGTCATACTCAGGTTTGGTTGATGAAGAAGCGGTGTTTTTAGCTGGAGCACCTAGCAAGGTGAATTTACCTCAATGAGTTGTAACATTACATTCAGAGGTAGGTTCGGAAGAAGATCCAATGCCTTTTACGACAATCTTGGGTCTTTGGGCAAAATTATTAGGTGTTTTGTCCTTGATGATAATGGTAGAGACATAATTATCCATCGAAATACGATTGACAGTTGAATCATAGTTATAAGATGCTCCGGTATAGTTGGTTTGGTCATCTGTGGCTTTGGTTTTTCCCTTATCATGTTTTGGGTATGGTTCTTTAAACATTTCATGTTCTTGATTGGATGAGTGTCCCTCGATCTCAATGTCGCCTCTATCAATAAGATCTTGTATGATGTTCTTCAGTCGATGAAAATTTCTTGTTTTATGGCCCTTGCTTTTGTGATATTCACAATATTCATCATCATTCCACCAATTTGGTTTAACCTTTGGCTCACATGGAGACAAATCTGGAATTGTTATTATTTTGTTTGCCACTAGCTTCTTGAAAGCTGACTCAAGTGGTTCTCCCAATGGGGTGTACTCCTTCATGATTTGGAAGTTGTTTGAGTATTCACTTGATTGTTTGTAGAGTTTGATCCCAAAAAAATGATTTTGGGTCGTACTGTATTGGCATCAACCACACCATCATTGATTGTGCTCTTGTTTTTATTACAAAATCTTGGTTTGTCTTTTCCTTTAAAGTCCTCTTTTTTTTCTTTGAATATTTTGACGATGCCTTGCTCAATTAGGACCTTTTCTTTCACTAAGCCTTTTTCAAAGACATCCTTGAAGGTGGACAAACAAGCTTTTCTCAAGTCATAACCAATGCCTTTGTTAACATTCTGGGTGAACATCTCTACCATTTGTTTATGTGGAATTTCACAAGAGCATCTGCTGGCTAGATTCCTCCATCTTTGTAAAAGTGATGAAAAAGACTCTCCGTCCCTTTGTTTGGTGTTGCACAAGGTAGTGACTGATATGTCTGTCTATATGATGTATGAGAAATGTTGGATAAATGCCTCTGCTAAGTCACCCCATGACTTAATTCTAGGTGGGAGTTGGGAAAACCATTACATAGCTTGATCACCTAAGCTTTGTGGGAATAATCTCATCAAATATGTCTCTTTTGCTGCTACCTCAATGCAAGCTATGAAAAATTGTCTTATATGTGCCTTAGGATCTCCTTTTCCTCTGTACTTATCGAACTTAGGTGTCATGAAATGTGTAGGAAATGGAGGCATTGGAATGCTCTTGTCAAATGGATAGGGATGTATTTCTCTCATTGTGTAAGTTGGCTTTGGTGTATTTATGTCCTCCATTTTCTTTTGTAAGTCCTTGATTTGTTGTTCCAAATTGTTCTTAGGTGGAGACCGACTTCTTGGACCATATCCCATGCCTGAACCACTAGGTGGAGGAGGAGGATGTTGCATATATGGATGGTATTGATCATACACATGTTCATATGGAGGAGGTCTATAGTGATGTTGCGTATATGGACCACTTGGTATAGAGTCATGATGAGGAATGGAATATCTGCTTTGTCCATGTATACCATACTCTACAGGCATGTCATGAGTTTGTTCTAGTGTGTTGCCCCCAAATTTGATGCGGGGTTTCCTTGTGTCCAAATTTTGATCATGCCTTTGGAAATCCAATTGCTTTGGTGGTTGGTCCTTAGCATTGGCGTGTGATTAAGTATATTTTCTATATAAGACTTCCATAATGGTCTACAAAGGTGAGTGTCATATGTTTGATCATGTGTGTATGGGACCTCAGGTTTTTGAAACAAAGATGATGGTGATTCAGGCACCATATGTGGTCCTCTATTGCCTCCACTATTAGGCCTCCTTTGATCCATGTTGAGTGTTGGCATTACAGTAAGAAAGATTGTTGACATTCAATAAGGATATTGAGAAGGTTGTTGAAGATTATTGATATAACTGAAGAAGGATGATAACTATCTTTATAACATTATTTTGTCATTGATGTCAAGAAATTGATTATTTGATTCAGTATGATGTTGCCATATCTTGAGAAGATTGATTAGAAGAGAATTAAGATGTTGGTAAAAGACACAGAAAGAATGTGATGAATAAAGGGAAGAATAAGTTATTCAATGGGCAACTATTACCGAGTTAGACAATGATGATATCATGATGTTTAGATTGTTTTGATATCCTACATATGTTGTTGATTGTAAGGTTAATACTATACTATGCAACCGAGCAAGGAACCTAGTCGGTAAACCCTAAGGTTATCGATATCGGTTAATGAAGGTGAAATGTCTACCGAGTAAAGTTTAGTATTTACCAAGTTGCAACCGAGTTATGAAAATGTGCATGGATGGATAAAAGCATTATTTAATGAAGGACAATGATTAGCTAGAGATGTATAAATGATTGGTATGTCGTGAATGAAGTTTGTTAAGGATCTATGGTAAAGGAAAATCGGCAGGAAGATCTACAGTGCAGATTGAACTGCAATAACCTTATGCAAGTTCCAAGAAGGGAATACAAATCCCGAGGTAAGGTAAAATGTTTTCAAGTTGGAAGGATACATTGAACCTAGTCAAGTTTGAAGATCTGATGGCTAAGATTGATCATGGTAAATGTGATCAAAGAGATTTAGCAGTTAGCAATTGTTTATAAATAAGGAATTGTTGATAAACAATGTATGCGGGCAAGTGTATGCACAGGGATGCTACATAGTGATTACCGAGCATAGAAGCTTGAAGACCTATTTGAATAACAGAGTAGAAAGCCCAGCAGAGGGACAAGATAAGTCCTATGACCAGATTGTTTTGAGCAAATAAGAATCTGCTTTAGCATTTTAGATGTGAAGTTGCAAATAGATTTTTATTACTGTTATTTTGTAAGTGATAGAAAATCTCTTAACCGAGTGGACTTAATAGTCTTATATGTAAACCCTCTAGCAAGGTAACATTCTAAGTGAGTGTGTGAAATCCTTTGACAAGGTCACTTCTAACAAAGTGAAGATCCTAACAGATCTGAGGGAAATCCCTTAACCGAGTCACATCTAGCAATGTGTTTGTAATATTTAACAGGATTTACTTTTAACTGAGCATATTTCTTAGTGGGTCTGAAATCCCACAGTGGTTTTTCCCTATTTGGGTTTCCACATTAAATCTGGTGTTATGAGTGTTATTATGATTATGTGTTCATAAGTTTGCATGTTTAATAGTTTTTGGTTAAGTTGCTGAAGTATAAGTTATCGAGGTTGAATCTGTTGATTTTATGGAAGTTTAAGTTTGTATGATTCACTCCCCCCCTCTCATCTTGTTAGCTATTGGCATATGTACTTTACATTAAGTATCAGAACTAACAGTTGAGGTGAGGTTGTTGCAAAGGTCGATTTTCCATTATTTGAGACATGTCAAAATCATGAGGAATATTGGCTCCACTTTGTGCCATCACTTGTAAGAAGTATTGTCTATCTCTCCTCATTATTTCCTCAATTGATTAAAATGGGGATCCATAATGGAGTTTTCCATTTCTGCTAAATGTACGGAAAAGTTGTCCATATTGTCATTGTGTGTATCATTGTTGTTTGTAGTGTCCATGTTCTCAACATTTGGAATGTTTCTATAGGAATCCATGTCAGGTAATGTGGTATGATCAGAATTGAAAAAGACATCATTGTCATACTCATAGGAACTCATGTTTGCAGACTCTTGAGCCTCTTTTGATTCTCTCCTAGATTTTTGGGAACGGGTTTCAACCATGAACCAGCTCTTTACCAAGATGTGGGGGACTAGATGAAAATGGAAAGAGTATGGAAGACCAAGAGTTGGATGGAATGTAAATGAATCTAAGGTTTACTTGCAATGTCCAAAGTGTAAGACCAAGTATGTATGCAGTAGAGTAGGTGTGGCTTCCAAAGAGATGATAGTTTCTCTTGATGAGGTAAGTTGACCTTGACTCTAAGTAAGACCAAATGAGACCCAAATGTGATAGACCTTGATGAGGGACCACTTAGCAAAATGTTGTTGTATGTAATGTGTTGACAAAGCAAGATGAGGACAAGCAAGTGACCTTTTGACTCAAGTTTAGACAAATATGAATGTAATGTAAGGTGTAAAGCAATGATGAACTTTGTGAGACCCAAAGATAGGTTTGTAGAAACCTAAAAATGGTCAACGCTTGCGGAATCGTACTTTAACATTTGCGCATTGCCTTATTTTAGGGTTTTTGCGTCGCATTAACATTTCTCCTATGATTCGCACTTGGTCTTTATCATTTGTGAGCATCGAGTCCTTCTTCTGCATTCTTCATTTATCTCGCTCTCGAATTTGGTCTTGTCGACAACAATCTTCAGTCATGATTTTGATCGATCTTATCCTGTCGCATCAATGTGCAGGCTCATTTGTCATCATTTTGGACATCGTCAATCCTAATTAGGGTTTTGTCCTCTTATCAATCTTATCATCTGGCAATCGATTTGTCATCAATCCTTATCATTTTCAATCTTGTCGTTTTGCGATCGATTTGTCATCGATCGTTGTCATGTTCGATCTTGTCATTTTGCGATCGATTTGTCATTGATCGTGGTCATTTTCAATCTTGTCGTCTTGTGATTTATTTTGTCATCGATCCTTGTCTTCTTGTCAATTTTGTCATTTTGCGATCGATTTGTCATCGATCGTCGTCTTTCTCAAATTGGATCAATTTGTCATTGTTCCTCGTCAATTGGCGCATTTATCAATCAAATCACTTATCAGCATTGGTCTTTTATCAAGTCAGAATCATGATCAAATCGAATCGATATCAATAATCCTTTGTCAGGACCTAATTGTCATTCTTGCATTTTCTAAATCATCTTCTAGGATTTTATGATTTAATCATTTAACCCTGTTTGTCATTTCTCCCTCTAGGTTAAATAAATTATTTATTTATCCTAAGTCTTCGAGTCACAATTAAATGTTTAATTTAATTGGCTAACTAATTATTCCTCTTTTTGTGAATTAATTAATAAATGACAAATTATTAATTGATTTGCCTAATTTCCCCTAATTCTTAATTTCCTAATCTTTCATCAATTTCTAAATTCCCTCTTTGTGAATTAATTAATAAATGAAAAATTATTAATTAATTCACTAAATTCCTAATTTCCTCATTTTTTTTTCTAATTCCTAATTTCCTCATTTTCTAATTTCCTAATTCCTATTTTCCAATTTTCTAATTTTCCTAATTTCTAATTCAATTTCCTCCTATTTCTCTCCTAATTTCATGGGAATGACATTTCAATTTGTCATAATTTGTCATAATTGACAATCAATCAATTTTGCATAGAAAGTTGTCATAATTTTGTCATGAATTATCAATCAATCAATTTTGCATAGAAAGTGCATAATTTGTCATAATTTGTCATAATTGACATTTTTGATGTACAATTTCCATTTGAATTGAATCATGCTAATTTGATCATCTCTCCAATTTGTCTATAAATTGGATGAATTTCTTCAATCTCGGCTAATAATAATCACTTGTTTTGAATTACTTTGTCGAATCAATCACGCTTTGAGTACTCTTGTGCCAATGTCAATCTTGCTTTCACATTAGGTTTATGCACTTGAAGGTGAGATCCACAAATAAAAGCTATTTGGAGAAGAAAGAAGGACAATGGAGCCGCATGAAGGAGACATTCAGATCTGCATCTGGTTTGCTTAGTTTTTAGTTTTGAATGTTTTGCTTTTCATGTCTTTATTGAGTGTGTTAGGATTGATCATTGCAATCTGCTTTCGTGATTGAGCTAGATTAGTATTTTGACTTGCTTTGATGATTTCCGATTTCCTAGGTACAAGGTTGAATTCTAGATGAAAACCCGGAGAGATAACCTAGGAAGCTCAATAAGTCTGAAATTGACTGTTCTTGTTAGCTGGATTGTAAAGTTTTCCAATTCTGAACACAGACGTGCCTGTATACTTCACAGACACGATTAAATGACGCAGTCGTGGTTCTATCAAACATAGACGCATTTCTGAGATTTTGTAAATGTAATGTTGCTTGAGAGAATAGAGACACATTTCTTCCCTTCATAGACGCAGCTAGATGACATAGACGTGATTCTATTAGACACGGACGCGTTTCCAGAAATTAAGTGCAATTTTTCCAATGTGTGAAGTTGATTGTTGTGACCAAATCTAAATTTTTGACTATTTTTTTCGTGACAAGAGGACACAATGTTGATGAAGACTCAATGTTTACAAGTGTTTAGACTCAAAAATGACTCCAAAATGACTCCAAACAAAGTGTGTTGGTTGATGTAAAAATGTTTTGCATACACTTGAAGACACCAAAGACACAATGTTTTGATGTTTGGTCTTGAATGTTTGATTGTTCAAAATAAGACAAGCACAATTCTTATGGCTAGCCAAGACAATAGTTGTTGATCCCACATGGGGTTTCCCCCGAGGATACGCTATTCAGAGCAGATACTTAGATGCTTGACCCCACTGGCTCACCCTCAGCACTCACTTCTCCGGGGCAGCCAAGCATCAGTCCCCACGAAAACTCCCCATGGTGAACTTTGTATCTCTACTAAGAACCATATGTGTGTGGGTCACTCCAAAGGTCCGACCTCCTGACTCAACAAATAGAAGGATTTTGGCTTTCTAAAATAAAAAGGTGCTAGTAAGGGCATCCACTCGTGTGGCCATACATGTAGCACTTCCAGCTCTGTAAATACAGAAGGTTCCCAACCAGTAGGGGTTACGCCCTACAAATGATCAAATAAATTTGATCAAACGGGTTTATGGGGAGACATAGTATCGGTATGAACTAATCAGCACACGTTACCCATGGCTTTCACCATGGATACAATTGTCTATAGTGGTTCAAAAGATGATGGCTTTTCCTTGCTACTACTTGGGTCATTCTCTCCTCACTAGTAGTCCTAATGAGCACACGGGGAGATAGGCCCTCTAGAGATTAAACAAAAAGAGCCTATTGCTCAAGACACAAAAGACACTAGTTCAATTTTAGTACACCAATTGAAGTGTTTGATAATCTATGAAAATAAGGCACACAATAAAGATCAAAAGAAAATCCTTGTCAAGGTCCTGCAACAAAGATTTGTTAGTAGTTTGGATTGTTTCAAATGATCACCCCTTCCTACAAGCACACAAGTTAGGTAAATTTTAGATCCAAAAGACTTTATGAAATAGGGGCCTTCGACAAAACAATTTTACTTTCAAGACAAGCTACACCAATTTCGTTAGCTAGATCAAAAGATTTTAGCTCAAAATAAACCAAATCTAAAATCCGAATGACAAAATAAAACCTCAAAACTAGATAAAAAACTGAAATGCAAAAGGTAAAACACAAATGCGGTTAAACCTAACACAAACGCGATAGAAAAATGCAAATGCGCCTAGATACGTCACAGACGCTTCTTCTGAACACACATGCGACTATCGAACACAGAAGTGTCTGAAGGCTTCACAGACACGATTTAGGAACACAAACACGACCTTGTAATCTACCAAAAAAAATAAACTAGTGTCGAAGATGCAGACACGAGTCCAGAGATTACAGATGCGGCAGAAAATCAAAAACGCGATCTCAAAATGCACAAACGCGAAAATGTCGAAATGTTGTCGAAAATGTCAGGTCTGCAACTTCAAAAACACAAAATCTGCAACAAAAGATGTTAAATGCAAAAGGGACAAGAGTCCCACCGGGCATGCCAAATTGTTTATGATGAAAAGTGGAAACAACAATATTGAAAGACTAAATGAATTCAACCACAAAACCCTAGCCTAACAACAACAAAGATCCACCATAACATATGAAGATTATCTAAGACAATGAAAATCAAATGAAATCACAAAGATTATACCATCAGATGTCCAATAGGGTTTGAATCTCCATTGATCTTGCTTGATATATTTGCTCTCAGATTTTATGTGTGCACAAGAGCTCAACAAAGAACGGAAATGTGCTTGCAAGTAGGCTTGATCGCATATGAAAGTTCGAAAGCATAGTGTAGTCGGGGGTTGATAATGAAGGAAGCATCTCCTTATATAGAAGACACTATAAGAAATGGAAGGATAAGATTGAGAGATGTAAAAGATGAATGGTCAGCTATGATTAGAGGGTAGGTAGAGAAAATAAGAAAATAATGAGAGGGTAGGTAGTGTAGGAATTAAGAGATGAATGACATGTGTCATAGGTAGAAAAGGCTAATGAATTAATTAAATAAATAAAGATTTATTTAATTAATAGAGGAAGTGGGATCAATTAAATAAATAAGATATTTAATTAATTTAGGGAAATGATAATTTAAATAAATAAATGTATTTATTTAAATGACAAATAAGGCTAGAAGAGGATAAATGAATTAATTAAATAAATAAAAAGTTATTCAATTAATAGAAGAATTAGGCTCAAATAATTAAATAAATAAAGATATTTATTTAATTAGACGGGACAATTTTTAGGTGTCTACAACTACAACAGTCAAATCCCCTAACCAGGTAATCTCTAACAAGATTCATTGTACAAATCCTCTAACCAAGTGATCAATTAGTTTGGGTTTTAAATCCTCTACTGAGGTTATTCCTAACAGGGTACTCCCTTTAATAGGGTATATCTCCTAACAGGGCTTTAGGATCTTTAACATGATTTGCTCCTAGTAGAGAACTTTTGTAGACCTTAACTGATTAGTTACCTATTACTGCAGATAGTTAACTTGTGAGTCTGATCTGACCATGGTTTTTCCCAGTTGGGTTTTCCACGTATAAACATTGGTGTTATGGTGGATGTTTTACTTGTTGTGGATGCTTTAATATTATTTTGAATTGCATGCATAGTATTAATTAAACTGGTTAACTGTCTTTACCGGTCTGTGTTTGAAGTGGTATTGTTATTGTTGTCATTGATTAACCCCCCCTCTCAGTGCTTTATAATTCTATCTATTGGTATCAAAGCCAAACTTCTTTAAGGCTTAATCGCTTGGAAGGAAACCCTAAAGCCACAAAGGGGGATATGGATTTTTAGAAATGGCTAGAGTGCTTGATGCAACCAAGGAAGAGCTTGAAACCCTAAGGGTTGGATTTAAAGCTTCACAAGTTAAAAGGAGAGAGTTGACTGAGCAACTATTGGAAATATCTAATAATAGTTCTTCAGATGAGGCCAACACTGATGCATTGGCTGAAGAAGTTGAAAAACTGAATGGTGAAAAGCTAAATCTGAGGAGAGAGCTTGAGGCCCTAACCATCTACATGAGCCAAGAGCTTGAAGAAAGAAGGGTAGTTGAAGACCTAATCAAAGAGATAGATCATGAGATTGCTAAGATCAAACAAGAGAATGCAACTTTGCATGAACATTGGCATGAGGAGAAGGAAGCTTTGCAAATAGATCTTGAAACGGAAACATCTCTAAGAGAGACTCTGACAAAACATAATGAAGATCTTACCAGAGAGCTCGGTGAGGCTAATGGGAAGCTTGAAAAGTTCAATAAGAGTTCTTCTATGCTGGATGAGCAGATCTAATCTCAGAGGATGAAAGGTGACACATCTGGACTAGGTTTCAATACATCTGAGAAAGGAGAATCTTCTGGTACCAAGAGAAACATAAACAAAGGTAAAACTGCTCCTAAGGGTAACAAGCCTACCGGTAAGAAAGATTTCAAACCTATTTGCTTTATTTGTCATAAACCTAGACATACTGCTAATGTGTGTAGAAGCAAACCTAATGAGAAGAAAGGATATAATGCAAATGCTCGGTATGTGTCTAGGAGATTTGAAGGCCATTGTTTCACATGAAACATGCATGGACATAGATTAGTTGAATGTAGATATGGAGCAAATAATCCAACACCTCACATGAATCCAAGACCTAATGGTGACTAGAGAAGAACCTATGACAACCAGGGAAACATGAACTGGCAGAAACCCTATGTCAATCGGTTTAGTCCATATGAAATGGAAAAGGTAACTAATGTGATTTGCACCATTTACAATAATTATGGTCATGTGGCTATGAACTGTAGAAGGAGAACTGGAAGAGGTAATGTAGGACCTTGGAGATCATCTCGGATGGCTTTCTATCATTGTCACAAATTAGGACACAAGGAAAACTCTTGTAGAACCAGGAAGAACAAATTGGTCAACCACTCTGAAGATCAGAAAGGTAAGAAGAACGCCAATATTGAGGAAACCAGAGAGGAGATGAACAAAATCTGGAAGAAGAAGAGTGTGGACAAGACTACAGAAGAGTCTATCCCTTCACCTAGTGTGGAGAATCCTGCACCAGTGAATTAATCTTTTCAACAAGCCTAAAGGGAGCATAACGGTAAATCTACTTTCGAACCCCTTGAAGAATGTGTGGTAAAAGAGTTTTGCATTTTGAGTTGTTTTGTGAAAATTCTTGATATCATTATCTATCAGTTTTCAAAAAGATTATCAACCGGTCATATACCTATTGATATAAGTGAGTTTTGTCAAGCAGTATTTTAGGGTTGGTTACCCTATCAGTTGAGCAATTAATGCAGTGGGTAAACTTATAAAAGTGAGTTTTACTATGTTATTTTTACCCTAATTGCATTCGAAGAGAGTTTTTGAGAACCTACAGAGGGAAAAAGAGAATTGCTAGCTGATTGTAGATGGATTTGTGTTGCAGATCGATAGATTGAATCAGATTCGAAGATCAGAGAAGGCAAAATGGTTGTACATTCAAGAGATCAACCGGAAACCTTTCCAACGCGAAGGAATTAAGGTATTCTTTTGTTAATCTCTCTCAAATCAATTTTATCTAGAATGGCATCATTGTCTAAGCAAGTGGAGAGACTTATGATTACTGTTGAACCTATGGAGTCTATGGAGTCTAATAAAATAGTATCATACAATGAATTGTCTCAAGTTCTTGATGGTGTTATGATCAAAGGTGATTTATCCAGTTACATTGACTGTAAAATTGAAGATTTAGGATCACTATCAATTTATTCTCAACTCAAATCTTTGTGTGATAAAAGCAGAAAAATCAAACTAGAGTACATTAGGGTTTATGAAAAAGGTTTTCATAATACGGAATATTTTCTTGAAGATTTTGAAGAAGAGCATGTTAGGATAATTATTAGTCATGTGCATGGAGAGAATATGTATCTTGACAAGTCGCATACAATCATGAAGGAAGCAATTCATGCAGTGACTGGCTTTTGGCAAATTGGTAAAGTTCCAAAGCTAAGGAAAATTTCAAAAGAGACTGTGATTGCACTAACTCAGACCACCTCTGACGGTCGTTCATTTTCAATCAACAACATTAAAGACCCAGCAGTTAGACTTGCAACTATGGTCATTGGTTATAGGATATTTTATTACAGCAGGATGAATAGTGTGCCATCTGTTGTTGTGCATGTAGCTTACAGGATGAATGTTGAATGCAGATTACGACTTATGCGAGGCTATAAGGAGCCAATTGATGTTGAACCTAAAATCAATTAAGAAAGACAGTAGTCAAAAGTTCAAATTTGGTCAACTGTTGATTGCTCTATTCTTATATTTTTTAGATTTCCCTACCGGAAATTGGTGACATTCAATGGTCAAAGGACATACCGGTAACAGCTCAAATCAAGAACAACATTAAGGTTGTAAAGAACACACTTCCTATTGCTATGAATAGATATCTTAATGATTTTCAAAAGAAGATGTGCATGAGGTTAAGGCTACCTGATGATGTGGTGAAACACTTTGTAAAAGACATTTGTTTCACAGTCACCACAAACTTTTGTCTTATGGAGGTCGTAGAACCCAGAGAAGATGAGATGGAAGAAATGAGTTTTGAAGTCAACTATGACTTATTAATTAGATATGCCAACAACCTTTTGGCATCTCCCAAGGATAAGAAGAAGAAAAGACTGGGAACTTACCAAGAAATAAATGCACCTTCTCAACCCAATAGTGCCAAAGAGAAGAAGAAGAAGAAGAAGAAAGTTGAGCAAGCACCTTCAGTGACTACTAGTACAAGGGTGACAAGAAGTGTTCAAGTCAAAAAGGAACTGGCACCCAAAGTATATGCTAAGAAGAAGACTACAACGAAGAAGAGAGGTAGGTAACTTATTCTTCAAGCAGAATCTGAGGATACCAACATTGAAGAGGAACCAAACAAAATGAAAGAAACTGGTAAGAAAGCCAAACCAGTAAAAGACAATTCAAAGAAAAGTATTCCTATTAATGTTTTATCTTACAAGCCCATGACTGATTTTGAGATAACGGTGAAATCAGTAGGGAGGAATAGGTTTGATAATGTGAAAGAGTTTTTTGATTCATTTGATGATGATCAGAAGAAACAAATTGTTCAAGAGGTAATCAACCAGTTGTGTCAATACAATCAGTTGCCTCAGGATAGAAAAGGATATTTATGATTCTTTGTATTCTATTCTTGCAAATAAGTAGAAAATGGTTGTAAAACAAGATCAAGAAATTATTGGTAGTGTTTTCATTCAATATTTTCCTAAATTACCTATAGATGAATTATTAGAATTGCTTGATAATTTCAAAGGACAGTTTCATTCTAAGGCAAGAAGATTAAAGTTATTGAGTGGAAAGGCTCAATCTATTGAAGTTGAAACTAATCAAATAGCTAGAAATATTCAAAGGATGCATGAGAAAATGAAGTTTCATATAGATGACCAAACAGAGACTAAAGATCAACCAGAGCTAGATGAAGAAGAGATTGTTACACCAAATATTGTTTATCCTATTAAGCATAAGAATGACACTACTTCTCTATCAATTATCTTTGTAGATGACACTGATGAAATCTAGGACACTATTGATACAACTGGTAATATCATTGAACTAGTTATGGAACCTATACAACAACCAGACATTATTGTTGCACAGGAAGTAGCTGAAGCACCGGTCATTGAACCTAGTGTGGATATTCAACTGCCACCAGAAAAAGAACACCAAGCGGAAAATCAACTACCACCGATTACAATAGATACACAAGAGAAACAAATAGAGGCAAAAATAAAGAAAGAGAAACCTGAGAAAGACGTTGAAGTGAAGGAAAATGAACAGAAAAAGGAGGAAGTGAAAGAGAAAATAGAGGAGAAGATAGCAAAGAAAACAGATGAAAAGGAAAAAGAAAAGGTAAAGTAGCAAATTGATGATTAGGCTGACTCAATAGGCATCAAAGGGCCTATAGATGTAGATAATATGAGTACATCTGCACTCATGGAGATTGCTACAGTGGTGCAATCTAGAGCTCAAAAGAAAAGATTGAAAGAGCAGAGGAAAGAAGCAGAAACAATTCAAACTGTTGTTGAGATTCTGTCAAATCTCCTACCAAAGACTAACACTAGAAATTTGACAACCCCTATCAGCAAGCTTGGCTAGTTGGTTGCTAATGCTTCTGACCAACTGAATTCTCTTGAAGAAGTTACTCAGACTTTAGCTAAGAAAAATTACAAAAAGAAGAGAGGAGAGAAAATAATGAAAGGTATTGATACGGGGAAGATTGCTTTATCTCTAAATGAAGATATTTTGAAGACTTCTATTGAAAATGGAGGAAGGATACTGGCCTATATATCTAATGTTTCATTTTTCTATCCCGATCTGAAGAAAAGACAAGAAGAGACAGAACAAGAACTAGAGAGGATATGTACTGCTTACATACCTTTACAGGATTCATCCTTAGCATTTGGCAAATCAGTTGATGATTTGCAACATCGGTTAGATATTTATGATTGTGAACAGGCTAAGAGACTTCAATCCTTGAAAGAGCTCAAGAACCAGTTGAGACCTAAAATGGACATCTTACAATGGGCATACAAGGATGCAGAAGCGGTTTTAGCGACTCCAGAGATGAGCACAATGGATGGAATGGAAGAATTTACTGCACAAGTTATAACAACCATCGAGATCACCGAAATGTTAGAATATTCGGGTATTTACTTGATTAATTAAACATTATTTGTTTAATTATTTAAGTTCCCTTTATCTCTTTTACACTTAAGCTAACTTTAGGTGCATATAATTAATTGTTTTAATTAATTATTATGTGCAAACCTAGGTTTTCCCTTTTAGGGTTTCTTGACCTATTAAAGGTTGAGTTCTTTCTTTTCATTGTATGAAGAAGGATTATTATTGACAATACATTTTGGAGATTATTGAACTCTCATCTTTTGGAGCATATTTTTCTTGTGTATTCTTTCCTTCTGTGATTTGCTTCATTGCTTCTCCTTGTAATAGGTTTTTCAACTTGCAGAGATTATTTGGGCTCCTATGGTGTTGTATTTTCTCAACTCCTATATGGTATCAGAGCTTCAGATCTACAGCTACTTGTTCTTGTTTTGAGATTTTTGGCTTTGGAAGCAAATCTAGGGTTTCAGGAATTTTTTATGTACCTATGGTTTGAGATTTTTTCTGAGCACTTTGGGCCTAAATAGACCTCACCATCATGCTCAGAAGGCCCAAAAACCCCTATGGTCATATAAAATTCGACCTATTTTGGTTCCTGAGCCTCTGGGAGAAATTTTTTTCTCAAATCCAGGTCGTACGGCCCTGACATGCAGATCGAAGAAAAAATTTTGAAATTTTTTTGTTTTTGCCTTTTTACAACATGCAGGCCGAAATTTGTTTTTAAAAAAAATTTATTGAAAAAAAAAAAAGTAAAAAATAGGGTTTTGTTTTAAAAAAAAAAAAAAATTGGGAAAAGTTTTTTGGGGGGTGGATCCCACGGTACGCAGGGTACCGTGGGCCCCCTGGCTCCGCAGACCTTGCAAGACCTCGAGCCCCGCTCCCCCTACCGGCCTCTCTTCTCTTTCTAGCGACCCTGCTACCGCCGCCGCCGCCTGCGACCCCCCGCTCCCCGGCTGTCGCCTCCCGGCCCCCATCGCCCCACGGCCGCCGCCTGCGGCCCCTGCCGCTTAGCCCTCCCCAGCCTCCTCTACCGCTCGACCGCTTGCCGAAAACCACCGCCAGGCTCAGGCGCTACCCGGCCTCCCGCCGCCCCACTGGCTCACCGTCGCTTGCGCCCTGGCTCCCCGCGTAGCTCCGCCCCGCTCGCCGGCCGCCACCTGCAGCACCGCCCCACCATGGCCCGCCGCCTCAACGGCCCTCTCCTAACCTGGCCTCCTCCACTGCCCTAGCTCCACCACCCGGCTGCCACTGGTGCTCCACCTAGCTGCCACCAGTGCGCCACCCACTGGCCACCGGACCACCAAAGAGCCACCAAACTCCTTTTTCTTGGCTTTTTTAGGGGGGGTTTGGTTTTTTGGCCCTATCTTGGGCATAAGGAGTCATTTTTTCAAAAACGAATAGGCATCAAAAAGCTAGTTTTGAGGCCGACCTCATGGTGTTGGTAATTTTTTCCAGTTTTTCTGTTTGACTATGTTTTTTGCAGTCAAAGTGAGGTCTCTTTTTTGCACTCCGGGAGACGTAGAATGAGCATCTGACCTCCATTTTTTGAAAAATTTATATTTTCGGAAAGCGTGTGCTGTGTACTTTCCAGAAATATGAGTTTTATTTCTAGATTTTGCTCCATGCATATTTTATTTAGTTTTTTTCTTTTCAGCACTCTGGTGGATATCATGGTTGTTTCAGGTCCTGGGATCTCTTTTCTGAGTAGGGTGTCTCTGTTTTGATTCTCGTTTCTATTTCTAGTCTTCTTATCATTGTAGCATTGTATATATGGAAACACACTAAGATAAAGTGCCATCATGCATTGTTTACTTGGAATCTTGCATATCTTGTGTCTCGTTGTACATGCACTATTGATCAAGTGTCATGAGGGGGTTGATGTTTGCCTGTTGTTTGCCAACTTCCTTTGTCAAGTGAGTGTTCCTTCCACGACATTCACCTCATGATGATGTGTCTCAGCACCTTTGATGTTCTTGGTTCTTCATCATGTAGTTTTTTTTTGCTGTCCTTTTCAGTTTTCTTGTCCCTCTCCCACTTCCGCATTATGGGGAGCTTTATCTTGTTGGTTCTAATGCTTCTGTGGTTCGATTGATCAGCTCTTCAGGATTTGGTTTCTCATGCCATCTGTATCTTTGATTTCAGTTGTTTTTGCCTTGTTTGCCTCCTAATTCGAGTAGTGTCATTTGAGGGCACTCATGCAGAATACAGTCTTCTCTACTTGGTCATGTTCTATTTCAGTGGAGGTTCTCCAGATCAGCAGTTATTTTTCGACAGAGTTTGCAGGTTCTTCATGCTTCAATGATATTCTTTTTCATCTCTTTTTAGAGTAGAGTTTTGTTCCCACATGGTTTTCTCTATTTCTCCAGTTCATAGAGATTTCATTGTATTTGGGTACCTGATCAAACCTTGTTGTCGGGACCCATCTTTATTGCTTTCAGTAGTTGTTCTAGGTTTTAGCTTGTCCCTAAGTCTTGCTTAAGGGGGGGTGTTAGAGTATTCGGGTATTTACTTGATTAATTAAACATTATTTGTTTAATTATTTAAGTTCCCTTTATCTCTTTTACACTTAAGCTAACTTTAGGTGCATATAATTAATTGTTTTAATTAATTATTATGTGCAAACCTAGGTTTTCCCTTTTAGGGTTTCTTGACCTATTAAAGGTTGAGTTCTTTCTTTTCATTGTATGAAGAAGGATTATTATTGACAATACATTTTGGAGATTATTGAGCTCTCATCTTTTGGAGCATATATTTTCCTGTGTATTCTTTCCTTCTATGATTTGCTTCATTACTTCTCCTTGTAACAGGTTTTTCAGCTTGCATAGATTATTTGGGCTCCTGTGGTGTTGTATTTTCTCAACTCCGATACGAAACATTATTGGAAACTTGGGATAATGATTTTACTTAGATGAAGATCATTTTCAGTGACATTTTCTTGAAAATTGCAGTGAACACTCCTTGAAAAAACTCCTATATTTTTGTATATGTAGTTTTTGATGCAAATTTTGATATAATATATTTATATTTTACTTTTCAATTTGGCATTGTTGTCAAAGGGGAAGTAGAAATATGTATGTGTTGTGAAAATTTTGTATGTATTGTTAAGGAGGGGTAGAAATATGTTTGTACAATTTTTTGTACGCACACTTAGTTGTAAAGTTGTAAAATTTTCTAAGTATTTCCATCAATGCCAAAGGGGGAGATTGTTGGCTTGATGATGATTGTAATGGATGACTTCATGTGTTGTCATTGATGGCACATGTGTACACACATATGTTCACATTATCATAGTCGCCTTAGTTATGACAAACTGGTACTACTCCTAAGCCTTTCTATTGCAAAACCCGTATTATATGCATAGAGAAGTCCAATCGGTTTCGAAGGTGTCTAACCAATATATATAGACAATCGGTATATGCAGGAATGGCATGACACCAACTTGGCGATACTGTGGAGATCATCAAAGAGGCAATTGGAGGACAATCATTCTATGAGTTGGAAGAGGTTAACTCTTAACCGGTATAGATGTTCCAACCAGTTTCACTGATTGTGTGATGAGTTATCACCGATCGTGATGAGTTATCCCTAACCGACAGATTTGGGGGCAATCTATGATGTGTTATGTTAGATTATCCAGATACACTACACCTAGGAAATTGTGATGAAGTTGCTGAGCTAACATGAAATCTAATGTCTATATAATGACATTGTAATGAACTATTTTTATGCTGCAAGATAGAAGTGTTAAGTTGTTGCGATTTACTGAAGGCATTGCAGAGTATGTCGGTGATGCAGTTTTGAGTGAACAAAAAAGGATCTATTCAAGCAAGTTGTGCTACTTCTAGATCACACCACCTGTTGTTTTATAATCACTACAACAGTCAAATCCCTTAACCGGGTAAGCTCTAACAAGCTTCATTGTACAAATCCTCTAACTAGATGATCCATTAGTTTGGGTTTGAAATCCTCTATTGAGGTTACTCCTAACAGGGTACTACCCTTAATAGGGTATAGCTCCTAACAGGGCTTTGGGATCTTTAACAGGATTCACTCCTAGCAGAGCACTTTTGTAGACCTTAACTGGTCAGTTACCTATTATTGCAAATAGTTAACTTGTGAGTCCCATCTCACTGTAGTTTTTCCCAGTTGGGTTTTCCACATATAAACATTGGTGTTATGGTGGATGTCTTACTTGTTGTGGATGCTTTAATATCATTTTGGATTGCATGCATAGTATTAAGTAAACTAGTTAATTGTCCTTATCGTTCGATGTTTGAAGTGGTATTGTTTTTGTTGCCACCGATTCATCCCCCCCCTCTTAGTGCTTTATAAGTCTATCAAAGACATCTTAAACTCCCTTGAGGTTACTACAATACTGGAAGGGATTAGAATCTACTAAGATTGAGATCTCTTGTCCATTGTAGGGGAATTTCATATATTAGTAGTGTCTAGATGGTACTGCTTGCATTTCATGAATCCAAGGTTGACCCAAGAGTATGTTATAGGTCAAATCCATGTCCAAGACTTGGAAAATTGTATCTTTTTAAATTGGTCCCACTTGAATGGGCAATACCACTAATCCTTCATAGGATCTCTCTTCATCATCATAAGCTTTGATGGTTATCTTTTTCTTACAGTTTATGACATTTTTTGAGAAACCCAATGCATGGATAAGCTTTAAAGTGCGGGTATTTAAACCAACTCTTCCATCTATTAATACATGTTTGAGGGGAGTGTTATGTGGATGACTCAAGGAGATGTCATGGTTTTCTAAAAATGATAGATTTTTGAGGCGTGGTTAAATTTCCCACCATGGCTTGGAATCAATCAACATCCAAATTATTTGGTACTGTGGTATATACTAGAGCTCTTTCTAGAATATCCTTATGCGCAGGTGAGATTTTAAGGAGTTCTAGTATAGATATTTGTGTCAGTGTCTTTTGAAATTGATCTACTAAGTTGTATTGATTTGAAGGGATAGCAAGTGTTTTAGATGTGTTTCCTTTCAATAGAAACTTAGACTATGCTTGTGTGGTTACATTTGTTGGTTTTTATTCTTGTTTATGCTTGATTTTGATGACATTGATCTGATTGTCAAATGTAGAAATGTGATTGATAACATTATCATAGATGTAATTCACTTTCTTTCCTTTGTCGTTTGAAGAAGATGGTTCTCCCTTTTCATAATTAGGAAGAGGATCTTTGAATGCTCCATGATCATCATTTGTTTTGTGTCCTTCCACAGTTATATCACCTTTATCGAGCAAGACTTGAACACAATATTTTAATCTTTGGCAATCATTAGTTATATGACCTTTGCTTATATAAAACTCACAATAATATGCATCATTCCACCATGTTGGCTTGACTTTTGCTTTGAAATATCAAGTATCTAGCAATGTTATGAATTTGTTTACAAGGAGTTCTTTCAATTTTGATTCAACTAACTGTCCCAAAGGTGTGAATTTTATTTGATACGGTGCAGGTGTTGGTTTAGATCTAGTGGTATCTAGATTGTTTGAGGGTGTAGTACTTGATAATTTCAAGATTGGTTTCTTTATTTTGATGTTATGTGCATTGACCACACCATCATTGACAATATTCTTGTTTCTTGTCCAGAATTTGGATTTGTCATTGTTATTGGTGTTGTTGTTATTGTAATTATTGGAAAATTGTGTACTTTCTTTAGAGAATTTTAGCACTCCTCTTTTAACTAAAGCTTCCTCAATCTTGAGACTGTTTTCAATCAGTTTTTGAAAACTTGGTGGACATTATAATTAGAGCCTATAGCTCATTTCACTATTTAGTGTATCAATGAAAATATCCATCTTCTCTCTCGCAAGTATAGGACATAGATATCTAGCAAACAATCATCGCAATCTTTGTAAGAAGGCAAGGAATGTTTCACCATTTTTTTCTATTTGTTGTTGCATAAGTCAAGAATGGTTACTTCATGTTGAATAATGTATGAGTATTGAGATACAAACTTGTCTACTAGCTCATCGAATGTCTTCATACCTAGTGCAAGTTTTGAGAACCATTTCATGGTTTGTCCACCCAAACTTTTTGGAAATAGACTCATCAAATAGATCTCATTGTGTGCAAATTTCAAACTCATGGTGCCAAATTCCCTCAATGATCTTGTGGGTCAGTTTTGCCATTGTATTTATCATATCTTAGAATCTCACAATTTGGTGGAAATGGTATTATGTTTAAGTTTCGATTAAACAGATAGGAGCAAATGTCTTCCAAGGTATATCTCCTTGGTGTTCCCCTTTGCATGTCTTGCATTCGTTGTTGAAGAGCTTGGATTTGTTGAGTTAAAGCATTTAATGGATTGTCGTTATTGGTTCTTGCCTCAGCTTCTACTTGCTTGGGATTTTCTCATAGTGTGCTTATATCAAAATCAGCAGGTAGTTTAGCACCTTGACTTGCCAACATCAGAAAGTATTTTTCTAGGTCAGTTTCTATAATCTTTTCCATGAATTTTTAGAATTTGGGCTTTTGTTGAGCCTCTTGAATTAGATCATCAATTATCTCCTCCACGTCAGTGTCATAATGCCTGGCAAAAGGGTTTTCCTCTCTTTATGTCATGATTGTTTGTGGTTTCGATCCCTTTCCTTTGAGATTTTGTTTCTGAGCTCTAGTTAGTATGGGTGTACGAGTGATCTAATTGTGACTATTTGAAAGGGATGATTTAATTACGAATTGATGGTGGGTGACTCAATAAGTGATTTCTTGTTGAGGTAGGTATGACAATGATATTAGACAACTTCTATTGAGAGATTGAGATAAGGTTGATCTTCGTTGAAAGGCATGAGTTTTTAAAGATTCTTTGTCAAACTTATTTTCATGAACGTGTAGATAATTGTGAAAAAGATGTAGAAATGTACGATGTTTAAATAAGAGTTTGCAGTTTATGTAAAGAAATCTTCTCTTATTCACAATTTATTTTTGATTAAGTTTCCTCTTCTTCAATTGATGGTGGATGATCATACAAGTGATGGAGATTATTCTAAACTTTTGATCCTTGTTGTGAGTGCCAATATAATAGACCTAAGTCAAATAGGAAAGATCCTTCCTATTGATAGACTCAGTTAATCTAATTTTCAGCCTTGTCTCGCGATAAATGATGATATATCCTAATGATGAAACTCTGCTAAAAATCAAAATGATAATTGTACTCAAGTTGTTTGATTTAAGTTCAATTGAAATTTTGCACTTGTAATAACCAAATTTTGTCCTATTTAAACTGATGTTGTCTAATGCTAGACAAGCTCATATCTGAAAAGGGTATCTGGAAATGTTTCTAGTTTTTTGAAAAAAAAGATTCAAATTTTCTCTTTGTCTTCAGTGATGATAGCCTGATGTGCTAAAACAGGAAATGAATGTGCTAAAAGTTTCAATGAATGCGCTAATATGGGCCTCCAATGCACTATGTTGTCCTTTGTATGTGCTAAATTGTCCCATGGATGCGTTAAACTGGTGTTAATTTTGGATAGTTGAAAGTTTGTAAAAAAATTTTATCTGATGCGCTATTGTTGACATTATATGCATTATTGTTTTACTTTGATGTGCTAAGTTTTTTCTCTGATGCGCTAATATTTTTCTCTAATGCACTAAACTTCTCTATGACTTGAAATTTTGTGTTTTGGATTGAAAATTTTGAGTGTTTAATGGATGGTCTTCTGAAAATTACTGAAAATACAACATTAATCAATGAGATAGTAGTTTCAACTTGTTTCACTCTATAATCTAAATAATGAGTGTATGTTCAAGGATCTTTTCAAATCTCATTTGTTTTCACTGGTTTGACCAAAGAAAGCCCATCAATCAAACTCTTTTATTCTCAAGGGTCATTAATAATATTACAGCTCATATCTTGATACTCCTTTAGCACAAATAGTCTTGTCACACCCAAGGGTGCGCCTGTTTTTTTGCCTTTTTCCAGAAGTTCAACAAAAAACAATTTCTTCTTAATTGGATCATTTTCTTGGGAGATGTATGGTGAGTGTCTTGGGGGTGGATTCTTCCCCACCCTTGCACTGAGATATTACAAATGTTTGGATAATTGACTCAATTTTGTTTCTACTTTTAAAGTTCATAATAAGGGTTTCGTTCAATGCATCAATGATAAACTCCCTCAAGAGGCTTCCCAACCTTTAGAAAGGCTTTATATACCTCAAAGATGTTGGGGGAAGGCTATCAATACACACTAACGTTGGATGTGATTTTCATCACCATCCACATTTGATTATAGTGGGTTGGAATACTTGGTGTTAGTTGTTCCCCATTTAGGTTGTTCCCCTCTCACCGACCTTATGGGCTTCTTGAGAGGGAACTGCTAATGGATTTACCCTAATTGCAAAAATTGAAAGTGTATCTAGCATTTTGGTCACCCAGTTAAGGGGAGAGCATAGGCCTATCTCAAGACAAAGTAGATATAGTGTTCTTTTTATTCCATTTTTGCAATGTGATCTAGTTACTACTTGGAGATGTTGGTCCAACAAACATGGTGTTGTTTTTAACCAAGATAGAAATAATGAGTGTTCTTTTTATCCAATAATTGCAATATTTGAACCTTTGAAAACTTTGGAAAATCTTGTAAAAATAAGAACTTTGAAATTTGACAAAGGTGACTTGTTCTTTTTACCTTGCAAAATGAAGTGGTTTTTTGTCCTTTTTACCCTTTGTAACAAGAAAAATGAGATCTAACTTGTTGTTTTTACATTCCACCAAATGAAATGTGGGTTACTTGCAAAAAGAAAGGTTCTTTTTTTGTTCTTTTTACCCTTTTCTAGAAAAGAAAGTTAGGTTCTTTTCATAGCACAAAAAAAAATGAGATTCTTTTTAGCACTAAAAAGAAGTGTGAAGTTCTTTTTAACTTTGAAAGAATTAAAGATTTGGAGTTCTCTTTAAACCTTTGTGACAAGAAATGAAAACTTCAAAAGTAAAGTAAAACCTAATCTAACTCCATTATACTTGCAAGGAAAGTTAGAACTTGCAAAAACACTTAAAAGATTAGTCCAATATGGTGGGCTTACAAGCCTTAAAAAAAAAATGTGTTACAAAATTTTGCTTTTGGTCTCTGACAAATGCACTAAAACAAAGATTAAATGCACTAGAAAACTGAAAATGCTAAAGTTTGCAACCAATGCGTTAATAAAAACCCTCTATGCACTAAGTACTATATGCCTTCTATGTGCTTTGTTGATGATTGTATGTGCTAAAGCAAGAAAGACAAAGAACAAGAAGAATGCGTTGAAGGTATTTTTGTATGCACTACTCTGGACCTCCAATGTGTTCCTCTAGTCCTCCAATGCATTGTTCCAAAAGTCAAATGCACTAAAAGGCACACTGAAAGCACTACTATTTGAGATCAATACACTATTATGGTACTCTATCAAAAACCTACAGTTGAACCTGTTCACAATTTTTTAAAAATATTGGGTGTAGGCCCCACAGTGGGCGCCAAAAATGTGTGCACAAAAGTGTGATTGTAAAATAATCAAAATGTTAGTGACACACCAATAAAAAATTATATATAAAAAGATTAATTGACAAAAAAAATTAAGTAAACCATCCTTCCAAGACGTTCCATTGTCCTCTATCTCCAAAGATTCCCCAAGTCATGGTTTTGCTCTTAGATCATTGTGCAATTGACTCTTAGAAGTACAACTTAAAGGGTGAGTGGTATGATAAAATGTTCTATATGCTTATGCAACTAAGATGTATGATATTATAGAAAAGCTTGCTATAATGCAGATTTTATGCTATGATAACACTATGTTATGATAATGAAACTAACATTCTATGATAATGATATGATCTAAAATGTCTTTAACATGCACTAGTGAGAGAGACTGGTATGGCTTGATAATGAAACAATGCATGTTTCAATAGATAAAATAATTATGCTTAAAATAATTTCAAGCTTAGGGGATAGGGAAGAACTTTATATTGCTTGCCAATGAATGGTATGAAAGTACTAGGGGAAACACCAATGGCCTAAATCTTGACAAAATAATCGATACATAGGAAAATTACAAAGCTCCAAGGAGAGTTTTTGAGATTAATAGGGGGAAAATGCAAGGATGGAAACTTCTGAAACCTTGACAAAGACAAAAATGCAAGACAAAGTTGATTGCACAAAGGAAACAGGGTGAGGAGTCAAGGCTGATAGGAAAATCACAATAGCATAGATAGCCTCAAAACTCTCACTAGGAATAACTATTATAATGCGTACACATTATTTGAAAACTATAACATAAAGTGTTAGTGCATGCACCCATTATAAACATGTAACAAGTGTTACTTCAACTTTAAAATCCTTAAATTTAGGTTCGCATTAGATCAATTTGAGCCTAAGGATCAAACATGCAACAAAGTTAATGCTTGAAAATTTTAATGAAAAATTAGACGTCTTTAGATGATAATCATAATGAGTTTTAGATGTCATATGTTATATAAGCTAAAGAGTGCATATATAAAGATGCCACATATGCACAATTGAAAATGGTATACTTGGAATCTTTTAACTAGTCTTGGTAGTTACCATGTCTAAGACTTGAGGTCGACCTTATTTATTGACCCTTCTTTGGGAAAGCAATGTACCCTACATACCCATGTCAATCTTTGTGGATATTATTATTCATTTGAATTTGACAGTTGAATGATTTTTGCATGTTTGTTGGATTGCAAGTACGTGAACACATGTTATGCTTCACTTGCGAGATCATGTTAGGTTTTTGATGGAGGATCATCATAGCAATGGTCTATGCCTTGTAATCAAAACGTGATTTAATAAGAACATTAAGAAATACTAAAAAAAAAAAAAATATTTAAAAATTGTGAACTCCATATAGTAATATAATCTATTTAAACTATAAGAATTCATTCCAATTTTTTAAAATTAAACTCAAACTATGTATATTTTGTTTGCATTCTTACTCTAAATATTAATCTTAAACATCAATAATTTTAAATAAAAGGAAAATATTGTAAATTATTAGATACACAATATTCTCATGATATTCATAGCTATAAATAAATGTTACATAATATAAAGGAAAAAGAAATAAATTATTATTTATGGTTGTACCCATTACTAATAAAAGAAATTGTTATACACTTATGGAAGTCAAAATTAGTAAAAATGAAGGTGGGGTGAGATAGGCTCGAACTCTCGACCTCAGGATCACTCAATTTAGCTATGAGACCTACGTGCTAGCCAACTGCACCATCACCCCTTCTGACGTAACTGTTGAGTAATATATTTTTTTTATTAAATAGTATTACCAGTAAAAATATCAACAAGACAATTGAAGCTACAACAAAGATCATTGTTGGAGCCCTATAATTATTACTATCAAACTTACTGTCAACGCAAGGCCTACAAAATAACTGTGAATTAAAAAGATTGGCGATTGGAAACACCAGCTGAGGCACGCTACAAGCTATTAGAGCCAACTTTCGATCCTGGGACCTATGGGTTATGGGCCCACCACGCTTACGCAGCGCCAATCTGATGAGTTGACAGAGGAATTATTTTAACTGGATTGAAAGAATAAGCCAGAAAGACGGTAAAACAAAATACCAACCTGTGTCTGAGCCCAGGTTCGAACTGGGTGTGTGAGACTAACGTTTTGAGCAACTTATCAGATATCATTATTTTCATTTCTTTTACTAAAACAGGGAACCGAATTCGAACTCTGTATATTTAAAAAGATGAGTAATGGTCAAGAGAGAGTGATATTCGTAGAACAATTTGCAACTAATCCAGGCACAGTATTGGAAGGAATAAGATCAAAATTTTAAAAATTAATTTACAAATCCTTGTATCTGTCCAACGGTTAGGATAATTGCCTCCCAAGCAATAGACCCGGGTTCGACTCCCGGCAGACGCAAATTCAATCCGTCGGTGCCACCTTCTCTGATTGTTATTCTTCGCAGCTTGCCTATGGAAAATACCGTTTATTTTGCAAATTGGAAGGCAAAAAGAGATAATTGCGTCCAGTCAGACATTTAGTATGCAAATTGGACAGCGAAAGAAAAGTTTCGTTGCCGGGACTCGAACCCGAGTCTCTCTGGTGAGAACCGAGTATCCTAACCAACTAGACTACAACGGATGATACTTCCAATATCCAAATAACTAATATAGCTACTACAATAATAAAAGCTTATTTACCTATCATTTGTGAGCCCAAAAAATAATAGTGTCACGTATGACTTGGCTACCCCACTTTGCATAAAGGAGATGTTAAAAAAAACACCCAAGTCCACCCTTCATAAACGCTATCTATGATTTTAAAATATTAGATTAATTACTTTTCTAGAGGTATTTTTATAATGAAAATATAATCTTTTACATGTTTTCAATTTGCTTAAAATCTAGAATTCATAAGTTTGATTAATTTGGTGTGTCTCATTTTCTATCAAATGGGTTGGGTCTTCCTACTTTATTGTACACATTTTCATGTTGTATCTTTCCCCCTTCTTATGTTAGTCAAATACCCAAGTTGAAATATCTATAAGTAGAAGATACATATTCCTACTTAATAATGAAACAAATATAGTACAATAAATCTCAATGTTCCAATACAACATAAAGTGGCCCCAAGAATGTGTTCTCCTAGTGATGCATGTCCATCTAGGCTCCCCTAGGTACACCACACACAAAATAAGTAAATAATACATTATAAAAATTATGCAAGGTGTACAACACCTATTTTCCAACATTCATTGTCAATTCAAAGTCACCTAGATCTACATAAAGATCACTATCATTATACTTTCTAGACAAATACCGTTGTCGTATATTCCAATCTCTAGCATGCTATTGACTTTTCTTTGTTCACCACTAATTCAACTCAACATACAACTATAATTGATCTAATATGAACCTAAATTTAAGGATTTCAAAATTGAAGTAACACTTATTACAACTTTATTAATTTTTGAATAATCTGTACATCCACTTATATTTTATGCCATAATTTTCAAATAATCTGCATACATTATAATAGTTATTGGTGTGTCTCATTTTCTCTCAAATGGGTTGGGTCTTCCTACTTTATTGTACACATTTTCATGTTGTATCTTTCCCCCTTCTTATGTTAGTCAAATACCCAAGTTGAAATATCTATAAGTTGTGACTACTTACAAATTCCCAAAACAATCACTAAAATAGTTAATAATCAATCTATTTCCTACAAAGATAGTTATGCAATTCGTCACTAAAATGCCATTGATTTGTGCTCAATCCACCAAAATTAGTTCACCATTTTTAATAATAATTAAAATAGAACCTTAAAAAAAATGTTCATTTTTTTTTAGATGAAAGTAAATTTTATCAAAGCACACAACATAAAATGATCAGACCAGTTACAAATTCCCCAAAAAAATCACTGATACCATGGCAAGTGACTTATCCAAAGATTTTGCACAAATTGTATCGCTCTATCAACGATGTCGATGAGAAAAAATGACAACCTTAAAGTTCTAAAACTAAATGTAGCATTGAACAATTCCCCTGTGGAAAAAAATTTAAGTTGTGAGGAATCTCTCCTTGGACCATTTCCTACGACTTTTTATTTTGCATTTGACTCCCAATGCCCCTATGGAAAAAAGATTAAGTTTTGAGGAATCTCTCCTTGCACCATTGCCTACGGCTTTTTATTTTGCATTTGACTCCCAATGCCCCTATGGAAAAAAGATTAAGTTTTGAGGAATCTCTCCTTGCACCATTGCCTACGGCTTTTTATTTTGCATTTGACTCCTTGGAATTCCCACTATGATTTTGCTAGAATCAAATGAAGAGTCATGGTGTTAAACAAATCGTTCATGTGTTTTTTGCAAAAAGATCAACAATATCTAAGATGTGTAGGAATCTCACTACTCCGTAAATGGACTTGCAAACTAGAGAACACTGCCCTAGGGAAAGATACAATACTTTCAATGCCATCATGTTTGGTGCTGAAGTTGTTTGAAAAATATTATGAAATGATACCAACATTTTATGTCCTCAATGCAATCTCCTTCTCTTGCATCTTAGAAACTCCCTTCGAGCACATTGGTTAAACCAAGGGATATTGTGACCCTTCTTTACTTAGTTTTGTTTTCAAAGCATATGTAGGAATCAAGAACATGTTGGAGGTCCGAAACCATGGGAAGCTCTAGATTTTTCCTTTTGTTTTTCCTGAAATTCACTTTTCCATCTTTATCTCTTTTCACCTTTGGATCCTATCGAGGGTCATAGGTTTATCTAGAACCAATAACCATTTGGAGGTTCCTACGATTCCCAGAAACAATGCATGTTTCAATAGATAAAATAATTATGCTTAAAATAATTTCAAGCTTAGGGGATAGGGAAGAACTTTATATTGCTTGCCAAGGAATGGTATAAAAGTACTAGGGGAAACACCAATGTCCTAAATCTTGACAAAATAATCGATACATAGGCAAATTACAAAGCTCCAAGGAGAGTTTTTAAGATTAGTAGGGGAAAAATGCAAGGATGGAAACTTCTGAAACCTTGACAAAGAAAAAAATGCAACACAAAGTTGATTGCACAAAGGAAACAGGGTGAAGAGTCGAGGCTGATAAGAAAATCATAATAGCATAGATAGCCTCAAAACTCTCACTAGGAATAACTACTATAATGCATACACATTATTTGAAAACTATGGCATAAAGTGTTAGTGCATGCACCCATTATAAACATGTAACAAGTGTTACTTCAACTTTAAAATCCTTAAATTTAGGTTTGCATTAGATCAATTTGAGCCTAAGGATCAAACATGCAACAAAGTCAATGCTTGAAAAGTTTAATGAAAAATTAGACTTCTTTAGATGATAATCATGATGAGTTTTAGATGTCATATATTATATAAGCTAAAGAGTGCATATATGAAGATGCAACATATGCACAATTGAAAATGGTATACTTGGAATCTTTTAACTAGTCTTGGTAGTTACCATGTCTAAGACTTGAGGTCGACCTTATTTATTGACCCTTGTCAATCTTTATGGATATTATTATTCATTTGAATTTGACAGTGGAATGATTTTTGCATATTTGTTGGATTGCAAGTACGTGAACACATGTTATGCTTCACTTTTGACATCATGTTAGGTTTCTAATGGAGGATCATCATAGCAATGCTCTATGCCTTGTAATCGGAACATGACTTTATAAGAACATTAAGAAATATTGGAAAAAATAAAATATTTAAAAATTGTGAACTCCATATAATAATAATATATTTAAACTATAAGAATTCATTCCAATTTTTTAAAATTAAACTCAAACTATGTATATTTTGTTTGTATTCTTACTCAAAATATTAATCTCAAACATCAATAATTTTAAATAGAAGAAAAATGCATTTATGGGATTCAAAAATAGTAAAAGGAAGATGGGGTGAGAGAGGCTCGAACTCTCGACCTCAGGATCACTCAATTTAGCTATGAGACCTACGCGCTAGCCAACTGCGCCACCACCCCTTCTGACAGAAACGTTGAGTATTTGTGTATTTAGTTATTAATGAGTACTACCAGTAAAGATATCTGTTCCCTGCCCCTGCTCAGACCGTAGTCTATCGCCCAACCAACAAGACAATTAAAGCTACAACAAAGATCATTGTTGGAGCCCAATAATTATTATTATCAAACTTACTGTCAACGTACATGCGCAAGGCCTACAAAACAACTGTGAATTAAAATAGCGAGCGGTCGGAAGCCTCAGCTGACATACGCTGCAAGCTATCAGAGCCAGGTTTCGATCCTGGGACCTGTGGGTTATGGGCCCACCACGCTTCCGCTGCGCCACTCTGATCGTTGAAAGCAATTTAAATTGATTTAAATAAAGACAAAAGTTTCGTAAACGTAGAAAATAAGATTATCTACTTAATTAAATGAATAAGCCAGAAAGACGGTAAAACCAAATACCAAACAATGTCTGAGCCCAGGTTCGAACTGGGGACCTTTAGTGTGTGAGACTAACGTGATAACCAACTACACCACCCAGACGTTTTGAACAACTTATCAGATAATTCGTTAATTTTGTTCAAACAGGGAACGGAATTCGAACTCTGTATACTTAAAAAGTGAGTAATGATCAAAGAGAGAGTGATATTCGTAAAACGATTTGTAACTAATCCAGGCACAGTATTGGAAACGAAAATGACTAAAATTTAAAAAAATAGTTGACAGATCTTTGTATATGCGTTTGTAGTCCAACGGTTAGGATAATTGCCTTCCAAGCAATAGACCCGGGTTCGACTCCCGGCAGACGCACTGTTCTAGTTCTTCTCAGTTGGCGCACGAAAATTTTGTTTAACTTCCCCTATGGAAAGTGCTGTGCGTAAGTTGTTTCATTGGAAGGGCCAAAAAGAGATAATTGCCTTCAAAACAATAAACTCGGCTGCGTCAGTTGTTTATTTTGCAAATTGGAAGGCAAAAATAGATAATTGCCTACCGGCAAACGCGTCGTGTCAGACATTTAGTTTGCAAATTGGAGAGCAAGAGAAAAAGTTCCGTTGCCGGGACTCGAACCCGGGTCTCTCGGGTGAGAGCCGAGTATCCTAACCAACTAGACTACAACGGATGATGCTTTTTCTATCGAAATAATAAATATTCATAATATAATAATAAAATCGTATTTACTTACTATTTTTGAGCCCTAAAAATAGAAGTGTCGCTTATGACTTGGCTACCGCACTTTGCATAAAGGAGATGTTAAAAAAGTCTCCAAGTCCACCCTTCATAAACGCTATCTCATTAATAGGGGCAAGGGTATTACCGATAAGAAAATCTAGACTTTAAAATATTAGATTAATTATTTTTTTAGAGGTAATTTTATAAAGAAAATATAATCTTTTATATTTTTTCAATTTGTTCAAAATCTAGAATTCATAATTTTGATTAATTTTTTGGGTTGTGAAATTTGATCGTAGTTGATGCCAATACTCCCACCTAAAACACTACTCACTCTTATAAAGATAGTTATGCAATTCGTCACTCAAATGTCATTGATTTATGCTCAATCCACCAAAATTAATTCACCATTTTTAATAATAATTAAAATAAAACCTAAAAAGAAAATGTTCAATTTTTTTAGATGAGAGTAAATTTTACCAAAGCACACAACAAAAAATGATCAGACCACTTACAAATTCCCCAAAAAAATCACTGATACCATGGCAAGTGACTTATCCAAAGATTTTGCATAAATTGTATCGCTGTGTCAATGAATTCGATGAGAAAAAATGACAACCTTAAAGTTCTAAAACTAAATGCAGCATTGAATGATTCCCCTCTGGAAAAAAAATTAAGTTGTGAGGAATCTCTTCTTGGACCATTGCCTACGGCTTTTTATTTTGCATTTGACTCCCAATGCCCCTATGGAGAAAAAATTAAGTTTTGAGGAATCTCTCCTTGGACCATTGCCTCCGACTTTTTATTTTGCATTTGACTCCTTCGAATTCCCACTATGATTTTGCTAGCGTCAAATGTAGAGTCATGGTGTTAAACAACTCGCTCATGTGTTTTTGCAGAAAGATCAACAGTATCTATGATGTGTAGATTTTTTTGGTTAAACAAGTAAATGATCAACGAATCTAGTAATATATAAAATATGCCATCTGCATTGTTCTTACATATATTTCAAGATCTAACACGTTGTCAAATTTGGTTAAGGACATATCTATGTATATTGTCTTCCACGCATGGCCAGAGATGTTAATGAGAGTGCACTGACTAAGACCCCACGTTTACTCAATGAAAATGGATGCACTTTTTGAGGTGGGTGGTGGTCTAACCATAATTTGGAGCTTGTTTAGCAGTAATACATTAATAATCAATCTATTTCCTCAAGGTTTGGAATTATGAGAGTGGGGATCATAAAATAATAGTGTGCCATCAACTAAAGTAAAATAAATAACAATGAGCAGGTTTGGTGCATTGAGGAGAGGGTCAGATCAACATAAGAAAATCCTAACTAGATCAATACAAAACAAAAAAAGGTTTAGCCCCTTTCCCACCTCCTCAATAACAATAGAATACCTAGGAAAACACTCACCCCTTTAGCATTAACATAAAAAACACATAACATTACAAACAAGGATAACCAAATATATATTAGCACCCATTCAAAATACAAATTTCCCAATGCCATGTTTTTGTTTTTGATCAAAATACTTATCAAGAATCAAATTTAGATCAAAATAAAAACACGCATTCTACAAGGATTCAATTAAAATGTTAAAAATTGTTTAACCAAATCGGAACAAACCGTCCAATTCAAAAACGAAAACTCTTACACCATAGTTTTATTTTGCATGAATAAAATATGTATTAGAATAACCATGGAACACTAAACCTTAGAAAAGGTCATAATTGTCTCACCTTCATCAATGACATCATATCAATAAATAGCATCCAAAATATCTATACTAATCACACCAACATCAACATGAAAACATGAATGGAGGTCCCAATTTGTCCCATCTCCATCAATGATATCAGATAAACAAGCGTATCCAAAAATTAAATACTCATCATACTAGCATTAACATCAAAACCATCCAAAGCTCTAGATGGCATGAAATCTTGTGTTTGAGGCATTTTAGATAAAATACTATATCCAATTTGTTTGTTGTGTCATAAGAGGCGCCCCTTAGTGATGGTGTCTAAAAACTAAGACCAATTTGCAAGGGAAGACTAGAATTATATATATATATATATATATATATATATATATATATATATATATATATATATATATATATATATACTGCATGACCTTTTACCTTAGTAGATCCTCACTATTTAGAATTAGAATAAGAAGTTGACTTAGACATTCTAGAAGGTAGATCAATGTTGTTCTTCTTAAGAAGATGTTTTAGTTCATCAATATCCTTCTTATAACAAGAATTCTCTTCATGTCCAATCCTCTTTCAATATGAACAAGCAAAATTCTCCTTCTTAGATGAATCATCTTTTGAAAATGATTTATTTTGTGATTGATTTGTTTGTGGCATTTTCATTGATTTATTTTGTTTCTTGTTAGATTGTCCTGACTCTTTCTATCCCTTAAGCTGACCAACGAACAAGGCTTGATTCTTTGATGGTTTAATGAGATCCATAGAAATAAGCTTTTGTTGTTCATGTATTAGCATCTCATAAAAAGATGCAAATGAAGGCTTAACACAAGTTGATGCCATAGTTAGCATGTGAGTATGAAAGCTAGAGCAAAAGATGGATACTCTGGAGCCAATTTATTCAATACATTATAAACCAACTAAATGTCCCTTTTATCAATACCACATTCTTACATTGTGCTCTCAAATTGTTAACTTAGTAATGAAATCTTGGATGTTGTCAAAGTTCTTTGGATCAGGACACGTCAAATCATTATCAATCTAATAGCCTCTAACTTCATCAATTGTACTTTATAAAGTTTTTTATCTTTTCCCAAGCTTCATGCGAAGTTTCACATGATTCATTCTAAAACAGTAGATCAAGGGAAATAAAACTAGGAAGACATCCAAGAGTTGTAGTTTGTTCAAGCATCCATTTTATCGTTTCCTTATTTTGTATAGGTTCAGCTACCTTTTGCTCAACATATGGAGTTGTAGTGTCATGAAATTATGACCCTAGCAATTTACGACTACATTAGGGTCCTCACGCATGCAAACTCGAATTCTCTAGCCTGATTGAAGATCGAAGAGTGCCCGGCTTGCGAAAATAGCTTCTTCCTTGGCCTCTGCATCACTCCATCTGCATTCTGCCTTGGAGAAAGGGGTAGGATAGGGGTGTGGCGTCCTTGTCCTCCCAGGATAGGGGCATGGTGCCCCTTTCCCTACCCTATTTTAGGGCAGGACCCTTCCTCGAGCATGCCTTGTGGGTTGTGCCTCAGACATTAAACCTCCTCGATGTTGACCCATGATAAAATTCAAATCCACTAAACATGTATTGAAGGGGAATTCATCCTCTCATTTGCATAAGTTAAAGTTGGATAAAATTAGAGTATGCACAAGTGATCAAGCATTCAAGCATTCTTTTCCAGCATTATCAAGTCTCCCTTCAAGGCTAGGTGTTGCATTCAAGTCAAGGATTCAACCATTGAAGAGGAGATTGATTTCAACATACAATTCCACACAAGGATTTCTATCAACAATTTCTATTACAACCTCCCTTGAGGTGATTTACAATTCAGTCTTTCATTTACATCTACTTGCAAGTACTTTCTTTCATTACTTGGTTAATTCTAAAACTGGGGTTTTACCTAAGGAAAACCCCCAATCCTAGCCCATTTTACTCTTTTTTATGTGTGTAGGTTGCAAGTGCGTAGCTGTACATTCATATTCGGGCTGCATTTGCAGAGGCGAAATTTTTTTTTTCGTTTCACAGATTTTTCAGAGGACCGTGTACATTCCCGCCACGGTCCGAACAAATTTTCATCAAATTCATAGGGCGACTTAGTCGCGACATTTTACTATCAGATCCAGGTGCACAACTTCATCCCATATTTCGATCTCAAGTTACAATCGATTCTTTGTCACTTTTACACTACATAATTCAATCAATTCCTTTTCATTTCAAACAAGGAAGAAGGGATCATCCTAACATTCTCAATTCTTTCAGAATTTAATCTATCATCTTTGTGTGGATATTTAATCTAGTGAATTATCTCATCCCTTATCTTCCTAATGTAATGGTGAAAAGTGTTTGAAGGATAATCAATAGTGAAACTCTCATCTCTCTTTGAGGGGAAGGGTAGTTTTCCTCTTGATCTATCACTCATCATTTTCCCATCATTACATTTTGGTGAACCCGACATCTTGCATGCTTTCCTTTGAACAAAATTGCATATTTTTCATTTAAAAGTTTCAACTTTCTGCAAACTTAGTGGTAAATTCATTAACAATCATGGTTTTTAAATAAAATTGAACTTGTGATTTGTAAAAATTGCTTGTGGTTATCTTATATTTGAAAATTGCTTTGTTTTTCAAATTCAATTTCATCATTGTCTTGTTCAATTTGCAATTAAAATTTACAAAATTAAGTTGTTACTTGTTAAAACCCTAATTTTCAAAAATCATCTTGAACTTGTGCAAAAATTGGATTTCCATTTAATTTTCAGATTTCCGATTGTTCTTAGATTTGTCTTCAATCCTACAATTCAAATTTTCAATTTCCCCCCCTTTTCCCAAAATTCAAATTTCAAAATTAAGTGGTTAGGTCATCAAACCATAATTTTTAAAATTAATTGGATTTTGTGTGAATTTAAAATCAATTTCATTTACATTCAGATTTCTAAACATTTTCCAAGGTGTCCCTATCCATTAGGTTTGACCCTTTTCAAAATTGTCATTCAAATCCTCTTTTTCTTCAAAACCCTAATAGGGTCCTATTTTCATCTTTGTGCCTTCATTTCACCTGTCTAGAGATCGTAAAATTCACCATTTTTTGGGGGTTAGCTTTAAAATCATCGTAATATTCATCCTTGAAAATTTTGAAAAAAGTTGCTCGGACCATGTGCGTTCCCGCCATGGTCCACAACTTTTTCTCGAAATTTTGGGAGACTATTATGATTGTATTCATAGCCTAAATCTGGAAGATTGGCTGATTTAATCGATTTTTGAACCCTCTGGAAACAGAAATACCATCAAAATTCAACATTTCAACTTTCAAGAAATTTTTTTAAATTAAGAGGTTAATTACAGTCTGCCCTGATTTAAAAAATTCTAATTTTAAAATTAAGTGGTGTTCCCTTGGCCCTAATTTTAAAATTCCAATTTCCTTTCATTTTTGGAAATTGTGTCATCCTCCTCCTCCCACAAATTTCAAATTGTGTAATCATTATTTTCTTACATTTTTGTATTACTCAATTTTGTAAACTTTGTTCTACAATTCAAAATTCAAATTTTCCCTCTAGTGCATGAGTTTTACCACTATTAGTCCTACCTATCCTATCCCCGTTAGATGAAGCATTAGAATTAAGGCTTCCCAAGGTTAAATTCCCGAAGAGATGGAGCCTAATTTGGGTGACTTGTTTAATGAGGATCATGTTAATTTTTCCCATCCTAAACATGTTCCTATTGATGAATATCATGATGAAGAAGAACGTTTAACTAGGTTTCTTTAGATCAACTTTCTAAATTGAACAATCAATTTAATAGCTTTCAACATTGAACAATCAATTTAATAGCTTTCAATAATGGATGTCCCAAGAATACCCTAAAAGTGAAGCTCTTCCATTAATTGAAGGTCTTAAGCACATGCTTCAAAGTGATAAGAATGGAATTGATATATTGTGTGGCATTACGCATATTGTTGATTCTAATGTCATGCTTGTCAAGAGTTGTGCCGAAACCCTAGGTTATTCACAACCTTCAACACAAGTCAATTCCTCTATTCCTTTGACTAATCCTATGACTAGTATTCCTACTTTCACATCTAACATCATGGCTACTTCAACTCAAAATGTCATTCCTACAACCATGGGTCATGGGGGGAATCCTCTTCTTCATTTAATCCCCCATCGTTACCCATGCCTTCCATCAGTATTCCTACTATTCCTCAACCAATCAGTGTGACACAAGGGGCAATTCCTTCAACAACTTTATTCCTCCTTTAAGTGTCCCTTTTCCTACCCAATCATCACCTATGTCTACTTATCATAATGATCCACCACCTTATTCTCAGTCCATACCTTCTTTCAATAATATCACACCACCTTCTCAATCACCTATGTCTAACATCAATTCTTCTACCGAAATGACAATCAACAAGCTTGCTCAAACTGTGTCTTCTTTACAACAACAAATTGCTTCCATGAGTCAATCCAAGTTTAGTGTTCCCACCTTTGATGTTGTGAGCCCACTTTATCTTGATATTGTTAAAGTTGTTCCACCTAAACATGTGGAGATCCCTCAATTGGAACTCTATAATGTAAAAGGTGATCCTCTTACACACGTCAAAATGTTTCAAACCTTGTGCACTGATTTTGCTTATGATCAATGATTGCTTGGAAAATTGTTTACAAGAACACTAAGAGACAAGGCCTTACATATTGCTCTTTGCCTTCTTATTCTATCACTTCCTTTCAAAAACTAGCAAATTCTTTTATCCAACAATTTCAAAACAACATTGGTCCTAAAATCACTTTGACTGATTTAATATATTTTAAACAAGGTGTTAAAGAAAAAGTGACTGATTTCATTAGTAGATATAAGTATTTTTGTGCTCAAATTTCTTTTCATGTGCTTGATAATGATATTCAAAGAATTTTTATTTCTAATTTACAAAAACATATCAAGGAAAAACTTCTTTTGTCTGAGTTTACTTCCTTTCCGCAGTTGTGCACAACACTCCACAATTATCAATTGGTTGTTAGTCAAATTGAGAAATCCACTCCTATGGCTCCGAGTGATAAGGGGGAGAGTGTTCAACAACCGTTTGCAAAGTTCAAACCAGTTCAATGATCCAATCAACAATAACAATATGAATGCTACAACAGGTGTACCTTCTAATTCTAAATTTTTCCAAAGAGAAAGACAATTTACTCCTCTGAATGAATCTTTGCATAGTATTATGTCTCAGTTGTTGCATAGAAATGTTATCAAACTCCCTCCTATAAAATAAATTGATCCTTCCAAACTTGCATCTCCTTATTTTGATAACAATTCCTTTTGCCAATTTCATCGTCAACCTAGTCATGATATTGAAAAATATTTTGCATTGAAAAATAAGGTTCAAGACTTGATTGATAATAATACTATATCTATGTTAGGTGTGAATGATAAAGGGAATAAATCAGTTACTCCTTCTAATCAAAATCTTAAGATTTTCACTGATCCCTTGCCATCTCATATCTCTAACGTTATTGAGATTGTGCCTAATTCTCTCACTTCTGAAGAATTCACCTGTATGGCTCCAAACTTGGTTAATATGGTAGAAACACAAGATTTTCCTAAGGATCCCTATATTACATTTGACCCTAGTGCAACCATTAGAGAACCCAATGGCCCTTTATACATAGATGCAAAGGTTAACGATATCCCTTTCCGTGGTGCTCTGATTGATCCCTCTTGCATGGTTAATGTCATAATTAAGGAGTATCTTTTCACTTTACGATTGCATAAACCACTCTATGCTCCTTCTAATGTGGTTTTGAAGTTATTTTATGGCTTCTCTTGTCCTACCATTAGCTCTATCACCCTTCATGTTGAAGTTCATGCTAAATCGATGGATGAATACTTTGTTATCATACCTTATTTTGAGCAATTCCGTGTGAAGTTGGGCTATCCTTGGCTATCTTCCATGAAGGCTATTGCTTCTCCAATCCACAAGTGTCTTAAATTTCCTCACAATGGAGGAATCATAACCGTGAACCATAGCTTATTTCATCCATCCAAAAGAAGCCCTGATGTTCCTATTGATCTCTTTTGGCCTAAACAATTTCAATCTCTTCCATGAAGGAGTGATGTTCTTTTTCAATATTATCAAAAATAGAAGAATGATACGATTTTATCCTTAAGTCAACCTAGATCGCCAACACTTGACATTCCTATTATTCTTCAAGATGAGGTTCTTCCCCTCTGGGATAGAACTAATCTCCCTCCTAAGGAAAATTGTCCACCTACTCCTATGGATGTGACTTTACCTTCTCTTAAGGAGGACAACAATATTCTTCCTACGATTAGACCTATACCTCCTGCTCATGATGGAATTGGTCTCCTTCCTACACCTAATATTCCTCCTTTCTATGGCGCAGTTCCACCTCCTTCCTCTTATCGAGAGAAGAGGCATGCTTCTCCTATTCTTCAACCCAAAAGATCTCAACCTAAACCTTCCACTATCAAGGAGAGAAACATTCCTACTTTTTCAAGTGTTCCTCCTCCTTCTCAGCCTTCCACTAAGACTCGACGAAATCATTGTGCGAGAGTTTGAGCTCATGAAGCCATCCCTCAAAATACTCAGTCTCCTCAGACTCCAACAATTGACATGATTCCCTTTTCTCCTAAGAAAGATGTTCAACCAACATCTCCAAATCATAAGTTGCATAAAACATGTTATGGTTTTATTCTTATTCGTGTTCTTCCTCCTCTTTCTCTAAACTTTGATGAAGAAATGGGTGAAAATGTTATTCATAATGGTAATACAACTCCTAATACTTTTGGTAGTGAGTATGAGTATGTTGATGTGGACAAACATTTATTGGAAGAGTTTTCAGAAACCCTAATCCTAGCTCCTAGAATAAAATAAAGTGACTTACAATATGAGCATAGTCCTTGTTTGGATATTGTGATAGCTCCATCTATTGTGCTCGATATCGCTCCTCTGGCATGTTTCTCGCCTTCCAAAAATAGTGATCAGCAAGATCGGGAGGCAAATGTCATGCTAGATTAGCAATATTAGCACTACGGATCTTTCTCCCTCTCCTTTCTTTCTCCTTTCTGACCATTCTTCTATGTGTATCCATGTTCTTCTATTGTTCCCTTAATATCTACTTGGGGACGATGCAAATAATTCAGATCTTCTCTTGGTCTCTTTTATGTTGACTCAAAATACATCCTCTCTTCCCTTTCTTCTAAGGAAGTGTCCTTCTTTGGGGAATGAAGATTATTTTATGCATATACATACATGATATACATGAGTAATCATACAACATACTGGCCCCAAGGAAAGCGACACTACCTCGTGTTTTGTATTCAATATCCTTGGGTTTAATCCTCGATTGGGGGCTAAATCCTTGCGATGGCGTGCTCCCTTTGTTCTCTCTCTTGGGTGTATCCTACCTTAAAGCAATTGCTCTCGATAAGGCGCATGCGATCACTTTAATGTGGGGACATACATTTCACTCATACTTTCCTTCTTGTGATACTTAGAATTACTTAGTGAACTTTTTTTTGCTTTGTAATCTTTTTTTCCTTGCTTTCATAACTCATAGTGAAGGGAACTTTGCTACTTGCAATCATGGTTCTCCCCTTCTTCATCTTCCATTTTACTTTGTCAATCAAAGTCGTAAGATCTTAAGTCTACTGGGGGCTTGGCGCATCTTGCCTCCTTGATGTGGTAAAAGTATTTCAATCTTGTTTCCTTGTACTTTACTGACAGTATTGGAATACACTTATACTCCCCCTAAAGTGGGGGATAAATGTAGTGTCATAAAATTGTGACCCTAGCAATTTATGACTGCATTAGGGTCCTCACGCATACAAACTCGAATCCTCTATCCTGATCGGAGACCAATGAATGCTCGGCTTGCGAAAACAACTTCTTCCTTGGCCTATGCATCACCTCGTCTGTATTCTGCCCTGGAGAAAGGGGTAGGATAGGGGCGTGGTGCCCTTGTCCCTACCCTATTTTTGGACATGACCCTTCCTAGAGCATGCCTTGTGGGTTGTACTTCGGGAGGGAAACCTCCTCGATGTTGGCCCGTGACGAAATTCAAATCCACCAAATATGTATTTAAGGGGCATTTGTCCTCTCATTTGCATAAGTTGAAGTTGGATAAGATTGGAGTATGCACAAGCGATCAAGCATTCAAGAGCATTCAAGCATTCAAGCATTCTTTTCTGGCATTAAGCATTCTCAAGTCTCCCTTTGAGGCTAAGTGTTGCATTCAAGTCAAGGATTCAACCATTGGAGAGGAGATTGATTTCAACATACAATTCCACATAATCATTTCTATCAACATTTCTATTACAACCTCCCTTGAGGTGATTTACAATTGAGTCTTTTATTTACATCTACTTGCAAGTACTTACTTTCATTACTTGGTTAATTCCAAAACTGAGGTTTCTATGCATGAGTTGTATGATCAATTTGCAAGTACTAATATGCTATTAGAATTGCTGATGTTTTACATGTATATATGTTGGTGATACTCCTATAGAGCATGTTGTATTGTAACCTTTGTTGTTAATTGATGCACTCAAAAGGGGACATTGTCAAAAAAAAATCTCAAGACTTAATAGGTTAGTTTCCAACCCAAAACTAAAACAAATGAACTAAAATCCTTGAAATACATATGAAAAGAGATAAAAGAATACAAAGGAAGCATAAACAAATGAAAGAGGAGCAATAAGACTCCCTAAGATTTTCCCATGATGCTTGATGGCTCTCCCTTGTTCTTCTCCTCTCTAAGATCCAAATCTTGCTTGAGTGTAGCCCCCGTTCTTTAACATGAAGCCATGGATGCCAAATGGAGTATTGAAATGGTTGAATATGAACTCTTATTACTATGCCAATGAAAAAGAGTAATGTTTCTATGAGAAAGATTAAGTGTGAATGACTATGCAAGCATGATAACAATGCTAAAAATGCTTCCTCCTTTGCTTGAGGATGAGATTTCTATTTATAAGCAAAATGGTTGAATGAATGGTCAAGATTGATTAGGCTTGTGGAGGGCTAGGATTGCATGATATTCAATCCATGTGATAGTTTTCAAATCAATCCCATGTTGACAAGTGTCAATATGAGAGGTCTTGAGAGGAGAAGGAAGAAGCATTAAATGCTTGAGAGGACATGAGGGTAACTTCATGTGGTTGAGTTATTGGATAAAGGTTTTATCCAATGGGTAAACTCTTGTGCAAGGTTTACCCATGGTTAGGCCTTGACTAAAGGGACAAGACCCATGTGGGTTAGTGTGTTGAAGAAGGGAAGCATGTAAGCCTTTGTAAGAGTCTTAAATGGGTGAGACGATGGGTTGGGGGTTAATTTGGGTTTAGGATTGTGTAAGTGATTACAAGCGGGTTTAGGCTAAAATGGAAGGGATTAGAATAATCTAGAAGAAATGTTAGTGACAAGTGGGCTTTGTAGGAGAATGCAAGTGGGTGAGGGTAGATAGGATTTAAATAAATATTTATTTATTTAAATGTGTATGTGAATTTGGATTTATTTAAATAAATTCTTAATTTATTTAAATGAAAAGAAGGGGGATAAAGCATTAAATGCTTGAAGACTTGAAGGAAGCCATTAAAGGCTTAAGAGGACTCTAGAATGAAACCATTAAAGGCTTGAAGACTTTAAATATATATTACTTTATTTAAAATAAATATTAGTTTATTTAAATGTGAAGGAGGATTTCATTAAACAAATATGATTTATTTATTTAATATATGATCTGAATTTGTTTAAGTGAATTAAATCAAATAAATTAAATAATTTATTTAATTAATAGGAGAAGAGGGTAAGGGTCAATTAATTAAACATTAATTTAATTAATTATTGCTTGATGGTTAAATAATCAAATAAATATTAACTATTCATTTAATTAAGTGGATAGATTTGGGTGTCTACACTAATAATATTGTTGATAGAAAAACCTTGACCAAAGTGTAACATTTAATACTCTATTATCTGTTGTAAACCTTGGTGCGATGTAATAAAATGGGAGAACTTATATATACAATACGTACAAACCAATTTATAATAAATTACATGCATATATATATATATATATATATATATATATATATATATATATATATATATACATCCATTACATCATATATTCATACATATGTTTCCACACTATTCAACACTCTTATCTCCCACTTTTTCCTATTTATATAGGCTTTTTATGTGTCTTCATAATGCCTTTCCATTATACAATTTCATAATAACTCTTAATTACGCCAAGAACCATATTATACTCACATAATGGATTGTTAGATATCCGTGATTAAAAAACCCCTATGATTAAAAATTTCACCCATCATAATTACAATTACTTCTACTATTACTTTTATTTTTTATTTTTAATTTAATAAAAAAATTGCATGGTAAATTTGAAACAATCTAAATACTCTATGAAAAAAATGAACTATAAATAAGGTCCACTAATTTGTGGATTTTAATTTAAATTAATGTAAATTAAATTAAATTAAAATAGATTAAATTAAATAAATTTTAAAAGTAAATTAACCATCAATAAAACTCCCTGTGATTAAAATTGACACTCATCATAATTATAATTGGTTTTACCATTACTTTTACTTTTAATTTTTAGTTTAATAAAAAAAAATGGATGATAAATTTGAAACAATCTAAATACTCTATGAAAAAATGAACTATAAGCGAAATCCACTAAATTTGTGGATTTTGTTTTAAATTTAATAATGAAAAGTAAATTGAAATAACCTAAATTAAATTAAATATAAATTAAAAATAACCTAAAGTAAATTAACATATATTGAAATTAGTAAAAGAAAGGATTTATTTTCCTTAAATCAATGGAAAAGAAAGGATTTGAATTCCTTAAACCAATTGAAAACTTCAGATTTACTTCAAAGGAAATACATAAATGTTCTACTATAATCATATATAAAATAAAACAATACACAAATCTAGATAACATAGGTGTTAGTGTAGGTTTTTATTTTCTCTTATATTAGAAAATATTTATTTTTACCACACATTAATACGATTGCTTTTGTTCTATCAGAATGGTTAGAATGAGGATATATGGCATAATCCTACAATCACATGTGTCATTCACACCCAAATTTGGGTAGTTGAATGTCACACCCTCTTTTGGATTTATTATCGACCTTCTCAAAACCATTTATTTGTCTTTACCTGAGTTGGCATAACCATGTATTTGGCATTTACCAAGTGGGTAAAACTCCCACCTATTTTGGGCTACAGGGAGTTATTGTTCCTTTTGATTTTATATGCTCGGGTAAAAGCACAAAACTATGTCACATTTCAGGCTAACTTATCAGCACAAGTGAATTTAAGTAATTCTAACTAAAAGTTAATTTTAGTCAAACATATGGTCTATATAGATTCATTATAGCTAAGTTATATATGGACCACAAATTTTCCAATTGGAAGTGTCTACTAAATGTATATTTTATACCACTTTGGGTCTATTTTCTACTTTATTTCACATTTTCTGGTAAATGAAAAATATTAGTTTTGTTCTATCCCCCCTTTTTGGACCTCCATGATCCTACACTCACCACAACTTCTAATTTATCTATTTTTTATTAGCCACCTAAGTAGAATGGCATATAGGGTAGAAATCCTTGCCTTAAGAATTTTGTCTATTTCATGATATATGACATTTGCAAATATAGGATTTTAAGTGCACCATTTTTCCCTAAAAAGAGAAGTCCCTTGCTTTAGAGGAATATGGTGGTGTATTTTTCCCCTTTATATGTGAAAAACCCTTTTAGGAGAAAACACCCCACTCCAAAGGATGAAACAATTATATTTGTTGGTGCGATATAGGGTTGTGAGATACCGCATATGTCGTTTGGGCCATTTCTAAACTCATATATCCATTATATACCCCTTAAATAGCCTTAAAACACCTCTAATATGACTAAATAAGCTATAAAAGTGTAAAATATTATATAATAAAAGGCAAATTCATGGGTAAAAGATAATTAGCATACTTAAATTTTAAAAAATCTACATAAAGATACATTGAGAGATATCAACTAATGAAAATATTTAATATTCATAAATAATAATATTAAAGAGTTTGTTAATAATGAGTTTGAAGTGAATTTCTTAAATAGATTGTTCAAAGTCTTTGAAAGAAAAATTTAAAATGTATTGACAACATATGAATAGAATTGATAACAATATAGATTTATATTGATGTTATAATTGTTTATGAAGAAAAATTAGAAGTCAATATCATACTTATTAGATCAATTACAACAACATTTATAAAATATTATCAAAATAGAAAAAAATTAAATTATGAAAGCGATTTTATAATCTAAATGCATTGCATATTGGATATATAGTCAAATAAAACTAAATATTAAATTGATTCTAATTTGTTAAATACTACACATACAATTTATTTTAATTTAATTTATGTAATTTTAGTTTAATTTTAATTATTTTATACTATTTAATTTAAATTTTTATTTTATTTACTTTAATTTTTTGAAATAAAAATCTACTAAATATTATATATAGAGAGAGAAATATTTAATTTAAGAATTCTTATTATAATGGCAAGTCAACCAAACCAAGTACAACCATGTATTAACAATACTACACATGGAGGCCATTGAAAATGCATGTCTTGAAACTTATTTAATTTAGATTGATTTAAATTATTTAATTTCATTTAAGTTATTTAATGTATTTTTATTTAAGTTATTTAATTTAAACTAAAATTCACAAAATATTTTACTAATTTTAATATATATTAATTTACTCTAGGTTATTTTAAATTTATATTTAATTTAATTTAAGTTATTTCAATTTACTTTTCATTATTTAATTTAAAAAAAAATCTACAAATTTAGTGGATTTCACTTATAGTTCATTTTTTTCATAGAGTATTTAGATTGTTTCAAATTTATCATGCAAATTTTTTTATTAAATTAAAAATTAAAAGTAAAAGTAATGGTAAAACCAATTATAATTATGATGAGTGTCAATTTTAATCACACTGAGTTTTATTGATGGTTAATTTACTTTTAAAATTTATTTAATTTAATCTATTTTAATTATTTTAATTTAATTTACATTAATTTAAATTAAAATTCACAAATTAGTGGACCTCATTTATAGTGGGGACTAGACTTGGTTGGCAAAATTCATCCTTCATCTTCAAATGGACACAAGTTCATTATAACTGCAACAGAATACTTTACCAAGTGGATTGAAGCGGTCCCCATGACCACAGTAACCGAGAAACAAATAGCCTCTTTCATCCTTAATTATCTGATCTGCAGATATGGCATTCCAAGTTCCATCATCATAGATAATGGACGACCTTTCAAGAACCAAGATGTACGAGAACTATGCCGAAAATTCAAAATCCAACATCATTTTTCTACACCTTACTACCCACAGGGGAATGGTTAGGTAGAAGCATCCAACTAAACAATATTGAAAATCCTAAAGAAAACAGTAAATGGTGCAGGCAAAGATTGGCATGTGCAACTCAATCTAACACTTTGGGCATACAAAACTAGCATCCGCACACCCACGGGAGCTACACCATATTCATTGGTATATGGATCAGAGGCAATTTTACCCCTGGAGGTAGAAATTCCATCTCTCAGTCTCTTTGAAAGGCCTAATTCTAGATGAAGAGTATCGAGTTAACCGACTGCAAGAGCTAGACCTGCTAGATGAAAGACACCAACGTGCCTACACTCATCACAAAGCATATCAACAATGCATGTGCAGAAGCTACAACCACAAGGTCATTCCTATAATTTTTAAAATTGGTGACCTAGTTATCAAGGAAAATCCTAGAAATCAACAAGATTGGGAAAAGAAAGGGAAATTTGAACCTAACTGGTTAGGTCCCTATGTCATCATATCAGCTTATGGATCAGGCGCTTATCAGCTAACAACTTCAGAAGGAGATGTGCTCGATGAACCAACTAACAACATCCATCTAAAGAAATACTGCACTTGAGTAGTCTAATGCACGAAAAAGTCAAAAAATTAAAAAAATATCAAAAAAATCAAGAAAAAGCAAATAAAAAGGTACAATAAAAGCAACTAGTGAAAACCTGGCAACAAGCGCTATTGTGAGAGGACAACTCCTCTATCTATATCCATACCATTATATCCATAGTAAAAGAATTATTGACCATCGCTCGACATTTTTATCACAATATCCATCCAGGGCATACTTAGCGTAGTCACTATCTTGATTTATCATCATATCCTTTCGCTGCATCTCACCATGGCTTGGTAATCACTGTACATATCCACATTAAGAGGAACACTCGACTAGGGGCAGTATTAATTAGAACTTGCATCACATTCATGATGTCAAAACTGGTAGCAAACTCAGAGCATCATATCCAACAAACAAAACTCAAAAACCACACATTGATCACTTAACGAGATTCACAAAAAAATGACGGATGATTTTTTGAAATATCAACTGTTGCATCTTGCATAAAGTTTTGACTATTTTTGCACTTGAACTTTTTGAATTATTGGATCCTCTACATTTTCTCAACAATGCTTCATGCTAGAAAAAAGTTGTGGGGACTCCAATACTTTTTAGTTTTCTGTCTGTGAGGCAATCATTTGTATTGTGTAGATACTTGTCTCGAGACGTGATTGACAACATATCACTGAAGACATGATTCCACTTTACACATACAAATGGTTCAATCTTGTCTGTTTATACGCAATCCGCACTTAGGTCGTCCTGGTTCAATTATACCTTGATGCTTGTGCTATCTTGCAAAATCAAAAATCATGTATATTTTTCTCAGGTGATTATGGTTCAATTATACCATTATGCTTGTATAAATTTTCAACATATCCCAAAACAAATCAATGCTCAATGATGATACCTACAAAGAAAGCAAATAACATGTGGCTATACAGGGATGACCAATGCAGAATGAGGATGCTCAAATCAACTAGTTGCATATCATTTTACAATTAGTCGCATATCATTTTAAATCTTGCATTAACAACATATCATTATCATACATCTCATTTTCAAGATACATCTCACATCATATCATATCATACATCTCATTTTCAAGATACATCTCACAGCATATCATATCATACATCTCATTTTCAAGATACATCTCACAACATCATGCATTATCACATCATATTCATCACATCACATGCATCTATCTAAGCATTACATCATCATAGAATAATCAAAAGCATATAGAAAGCATACTCCATAACACATCACATAAGGATAAAAGAAAATGGTGTCATATATATATATATATATATATATATATCTCAAAAAATGATCAATGTACAGAATATGTCATGTCTGTGCCAATACAACAAAATGATCAAAATACAAATAGAGACAACATCTCTTAGGTACGACTATCTCCTGAGGGAGACGGTCTCACTGCAGATGTCCCAACACCTAGATCTCCAGGTGGATCCTGTCTAGGAGGCCTTGTCATGCCTCTTCTCTCTGTCCTCGACCCAGTCTCTCGAGATCGACTGGATCTCGATGTTGTGAAACTTTGCACTCGATGCTCCCTAGGCACCACATCCTCATAATGTCGCTGGTAGTACTCCGCCTCCTTGGCTCTCAAAGCCATCTCTCTCAAGGTGTCTCTCATCGGGCCACCTATTGTCGCTCTCTGCAAACACGCTGTGAGCTCCTCTGCTCGAACCCAACGCTCTATCTCTGTATCCTGCTCTGTGGTCAGCTGAATAATCTGGCCCTGATGCACCAACAACTATGTCTGCAAATGCTACACTGACAACTACAGTGGTCTAATCTACACATCCTCCACATGCGTCAGAATCTGTATCTGCAAAGGTACCTGTGAAGGGGTACCCCCTGTCCCTCTACCTGTCCTTGGTGCTGGTGGAGGTAAAACATTTGATCTCCTCCTCTGGGCTAGTCGTCTGAAATCATCATGCCCTCCCACCGTCGTTATCACCTCTCCAACCCTCTCCTCACCCCCAACTCTGATAGCCAGACCTCCTCTCCCTCTATCCACCATAGCCCGTCGTACTGCTCTCTCCACCCGTATCCCTCTATCACCACCATCTCCACCCCTCTCTCCTCTCCTCCCCCAATCCAATCTCCCCCTATCCCCTCACCAACCTTAGCCACCTCCACCACTATCTCCTCCATCGCCTCCTCCTCCATCACCTCCTCCCTCATCTACCTCCTCACCAACCTCTCCCCGTCTCCCTATCCTCTCAGGCTGATCATCCTCCTCATCATCAAAAGCGGGAATCATCTCAGCTGGATCTGATATCTTGGCTACTACACACACTGCAAAGAGTGCTGCAAACTCATCAGTCATCCCTGCATCTACTATCTTAGGGGCATAGTCCCATATCTAGCCAGCTAAGTGGAAGAACTCCTCAACTGTTGCCATGCTATCAATCGTGGGTCCCTATGATAACCCCTAAGGTATCACGAGATGTAAATCACTTATGTGGATTAATTAAATAAGGTTATTGTAAATGAATAATTGAAATAATAATATAAGTAATCTATGAAAAATAAAGGAAATATATTTAATTCATTTTAATAAAGGAAATGTTATTTAATAATTAATATATTTAAATGAAATGATACTTAACATTTAATATATTTAAAATGAAATGATATTTAATAATTAATATATTTAAATGAAATGTTATATTTAATATATTTAAATGAAATTAAAGGAAATATTTAATATATTTAAATATATACATATTACAAACCATGCATGACTTACAACCTAAACAAACTGTTGACTACTAAATAAACTGGTTACTTCCACAGGAAGTGGTGCGTGGGTAATCGCAGCCTAAGCTGTGATTACCCCCACACCCCTTCATGCAGAAGGGGACCGTGGAGGGTCACAACCCCTCACGGGATACATAAGAAGCAGCGGCAAGAGGCTAGGAGGGGGAGAAGGAGGCAGAGCGGTGGAAGACTTGAGGGAACCAGGATTCTGCGGCAGACAACAGGTAAGGAATACGTGGTTTCTTATACCCAATAATATAAGTATAATAGTTGATGTATATTAAATAATGTGTAAATTGTGTATAGTGAATGTATATATATTAACTAATGTGTTAACGTTCACTAGTCATTAAACATAGGTAAGGAATATAATAACGTTAATTGTTGTATAGTGAATGTATATATATTAACTAATGTGTTATTGTTCACTAGTCATTAAACATAGGTAAGGAATATAATAACATTAATTGTTGTATACACTAATTTACGCACTAGGAATGATGATGGAATAACAAATGTAATTAATGAAAATGTAATGTAAAAATGAAAGCACATTTGATATATATACGTTAAAGAATACATTAGGATTCCATGTTAACATAAAGAGGTAGACTATGCATATGTATGTCTTGGTTGATTAAACTCCACCAAGAAGAGACGGATCTGGCCGATCCCCTCTAAGGACTTGGATGATGAAGGCATCACCCAAGGCAAGGAATAGACAAGGGTCTTCCTTGGATGGCTTGGGTGTAAGAGGTTACACCCAAGACAGGATTCGAACTCATCTTCAATTTCCTAGAGGGCTTGGAACCAAGGGGTTCCAAGAGGGCGAGCTTCACGGCCGCCTAAGGACATACTTTTGTATGGCATTCGTATCCTTTTTATTAGATGAAAATTATGATTATGTTAATTTAGTATTAAAGATAAATTGCAAATAAGAAAATGGTTTATATAGATATATATATGTTGTATTCTAACAATTTGTTTTGCAGGATAGTGATCACTAACTAGTAGGGACATTACAGTGGTATCAGAGCATAATCCTGCCATCATGTGGGAAAGGTTCTTAGTTTATGATCACATATCAGAGGAAGAAAGGAGCAAAAGCCATGGCTGATCAATTGGCCAAATAGTTCCAAACTTTTATGGAACAAACCAAGGAGAAATTCAAAAAAATGAGCCAGTTAATCCTCCAAAGTACCAGCAACAACAATAGGGATATGTCGAACCCTAGAAGAGAGACACACTCTAATCATGCTGACAACAAATGGTCACCTCAGAGTTCTAGTCAAACAATTCCCGAATTTCTTCCTAGAGAAGAACATGTGAGGGAGGAGGAGGAACCGACCACACTTGGGGTGGAAGAAATCGCCCAAATTTATGCTAGATTGGAACTAGAAGTTCAGAGGATGGTGTCCTTCAAGGACTTCTGTGAGTCCAAGTCTAACGAGAGTAGGAGGAGGAAACCTATGGGTAACGACATCAAAGCTAAGGTCAACAAAATGTCCCTACCCTATTTTGATGGGGTAGGAAAGGATGTTGCCCAAGCTTGGGTACAAAAACTACACACCTACCTTTCATACAATCCGTTGACCGATGCTATAAAATTTGCCATACTAAATTTAACCAGAACTGCCCACAATTGGTGGCATAACGGTCTCATTACCCTAGGACACAAAAATGTCTCCACCTACAATGAGTTTACCCAAAGGCTCATCAGCCGATTCGACCAGAAAGACTCCAAATGGTACTTCCAAGAGCTAACACACCTTAAGCAAGTAGTAACCATTGAAGATTCTATAGATCAATTCCAAAACTTGTCAGTAATGGTCCTCGACCTATCTCAGAAAAGGCTTACCTACATGTTCTTAGAAGGTCTGAAGGACGCCATTAAAAATTTTGTTAAACCCCTGGAACCACAAAACTTAGGAGAAGCCATTAAGAAAACTAGGATGGTTGAATTTAATGCCCCCAAGAATACCTCAACCAAAAATCCACATAGGAATGAGGGACCCTAGAGGGACCGCCGGGAAAAGCCTTGCCATTTGTGCAAAAAACCTTGGATCTTTAATCACCAATGCAAGGAAAGAGACGAGCTCATGGAGAAAGGGTTATCTTTCAAATGCAAGACCCCATGGGTGAGAGGCCATGAATGTAAAAGAAGACAGTTGAATAACATAGAAGAAATATAGGATGAGGAAAGACCCTATAAAAGAACCAGATTTGGAAACAATGTACCAAGTACCTTGGCAGTCATCACTCAAGGAAGTGAGAATAGATGTTTCAAACTCAAAGGGACTATCAAGGGACATAAAGTAATTGCATTAGTGGACATTGGAGCTTCACATGACTTCATTAGCAAACATTTAGCAACAAAGAGAAGATTAAAAACCTAAGAATTTGGAGGATTTGAAGTGATCATGGGCAACAGAGTCTTAGATAGGTGCACTAGAGTTATACCCCAGTTGGAAGTCACCCTGGGAGGACATACCATTATAAGGAACTTCTTTGTGGTAAACCTAGAGAATGATATCATTTTGGGGATGCCATGGATAAATTCATTGGGATGATTCACTATGGATAGTCCAAATCGTGAGATATGCTTCCAACATGAAGGGAGAGAGATAACATTGAAGGGAATTCCTGACGGCTCTCCAAAGATAGTATCATGCAATAAAATGGAGAAAATCCTTAGACACGATCAAGGAGAGTGGGTCGCCCAATTTATGGTCTTGGATAAATCTCCAACCGAAGGCCAAATCATTCAAAGGGATATACAGCCTATCCTTAGAAGACACCAAAAAGTCTTCAAAGACATTCCCCCGAGTTTACCCCCAAAAAGGGGATTCGAGCATTCCATTGAATTAGAGGAAGGAACAAAACCTATCATTACCACTCCTTACCGCCACCCCCACAAGTTCAAAGAGGAGATTGAAAAAACCATAAAAGAATTATTAGAAATGGGGCACATCCAACCAAGCAGCAACCCTTTTGCTTCATCAGTGGTATTAGTTAAGAAGAAAGATGTGACTATGAGAATGTGCATAGATTACCGGGCCTTGAATAAAAAGACTATAGAAAACAGATACCCGATCCCAAGAATTGATGAGCTAATGGATGAACTACATGGAGCAAAATACTTCTCCAAAATTGATCTAAGGTTAGGATATCATTAGATTAGAATGAGGGAAGAGGATATTCCCAAAACAACATTCAAATGTCACTATGGACATTTTGAGTTTTTGGTCATGCCGTTTGGTCTCACTAATGCCCCAACCACCTTTCAGTCATGTATGAACCATACATTCAGGCAACAGTTGAGGAAATTTCTTCTAATATTCTTTGATGATATACTCATTTACAGCAAGACATGGGAAGAACATCTCCTGCACATCGAAGAGGTATTAAACATTTTGGAGTCTAAATCATTATATGCTAAAGCCTCCAAGTGTGAATTTGGAATGAGAGAAATCATTTACCTAGGACACAAAATTAGTGAAGCAGGAGTAAGTGTGGATGAAGAGAAGATCAAAGCCATCAAAGAATGGCTCACCCCTAGAACCTTAACATAGTTAAGGGGATTTGTGGGGCTATGTAGCTACTATAGAAGTTTTGTAAAAGGGTTCTCCAAGATTTCAGCACCCCTTACCGATCTAACTAAGAAAGGGGCTTTCACATGGAATGACCAGGCCCAACAGGCCTTTGAACAACTTAAAATAACCATGAGCACTTGTTCAGTATTAGCCATCCCCAACTTCTCTATACCTTTTGAACTACAATGTGATGCATCAGGGGAGGGAATTGGGGCTGTACTCATGCAAAAGAAACACCCCATAGCTTTTGAGATTCATAAACTTACCATAGCAGAAAGACACTATTCTATCTATGACAAAGAAATGCTAGCCATAATGCATGCCTTGGCCAAATTTCGCCAATACCTTGTCTGTGGGAGGTTTGGTGTGAAAACTGACCATAACAATCTACGTTTTTCTTGAGCCAAAAGGATCTTAATGATAGGCATCAAAAATGGGTGAGCAAAATACAAGCCTATGACTTTGATATAGAATATGTAAAAGGGGTGAACAATGGGGCAACCAATGCACTATCCCGAAGGGCTCATCTCAATATCATCACCAGTATCTCAAAAGACTGGAAGGAAGAAATCCTTAATGAATATGACCAAGATCCACAAGCAAAGGAAATCTTGGCGGGAAATCTTCCAAACAAAGATTTTAAAGTTAAAGGAAATCTCATCTTGTATAAAGGAAGGATATACTTGAGCCCTCAGACCAGTTTCAAAAGAAAAGTTCTCAAAGAATTTCATGATAACCCCTTAGCAGGACACCCGAGGTACTACAAAACTTATAAACACATTAGGGAACGATATGCATGGAAAGACCAAAAAAGAGATATCCAAAAATACGTACAAGAATGCCTAACATGTCAGCGCAATAAAACTGAACTCACCCACCCCGCTGGGTTGCTTCAGCCACTACCTATTCGTAATCAAAAGTGGGAGAGTATTTCTATGGATTTCATAACTGGGTTGCCAAGGACACAAGGGAAGGACATCCTTTTTGTGGTGGTAGACAAACTTACAAAGTATGCACATTTCCTTGCAGTCTCCATTGAATACAAAGCCTACCAAATATCATATCTATTCTTCAGGGAAATTTTCTGACTCCACGAGCTCTCTCTAAATATTGTCAGTGATAGAGATAGCAAGTTTATTAGCCAATTTTGCCAGGAGCTCTTCAGAATGGCAGGAATAGACTTGACCCCTAGTACTAGTTACCATCCTCAAACCGATGGGCAAACCGAAATAGGAAACAAATGGATAGAGGGCTACCTAAGGAACTATGTTATAGGGCAACAGACTGCTTGGGTTAAGTGGCTACACTTAGGAGAACATTTCTACAACACAACACACCACATGTCAATAAGGATGAGTCATTTCCAAGCCTTGTACGACTATGAGGCCACAGGCTTTGGGGAACTAATAACCCAAGAAAGCAAAGTACCAAAAGCACAAGACTTTGTGCAGCAGAGTAGGGACATCATGAAGACCTTGAAGGAGAATTTACATCAAGCTCAAAACCAACAAAAGATCTATGCTGACAAGAAGCATATAGAACAGTTTTTTAAGGTCGGAGATTTGGTGTTTCTAAGATTACAACCCTATAAGCAATCATCCCTCAAAAAGAATGGGACTGAAAAATTGAAATCCCAATTCTATGGACCCTACAAGATAATTCAGAGGATTGGAGAAGTAGCTTATGAGATTGAACTTCCCAAGAGCAGTAAAATACATAATGTGTTCCATGTTTCCTGACTTAAGAAGGTTCTCGGACAACACTTGGTTCCTTGCGGCGAACTACCCCCTCTAGATGATGAAGGTAAACTCACATTGTACCCAGAGATCATTCTGGATACACGAAAAAGAGAGCTCAGGAACCAAACTATTACTAAACACCTGATAAAATGGAGGAATCTCCTAGATGAGGATGCTACTTGGGAAGAGGAGGGAGATCTAAAGATGCTTGAGGACAAGCAAAATTGAGACGGAGGGACTGTGATAACACCTAAGGTATCACAAGATGTAAATCACTTATGTGGATTAATTAAATAAGGTTATTGTAAATGAATAATTGAAATAATAATATAAGTAATCTATGAAAAATAAAGGAAATATATTTAATTCATTTTTATTAAGGAAATGTTATTTAATAATTAATATATTTAAACGAAATGATACTTAACATTTAATATATTTAAAATGAAATGATATTTAATAATTAATATATTTAAATGAAATGTTATATTTAATATATTTAAAATGAAATTAAAGGAAATATTTAATATATTTAAATATATACATATTACAAACCATACATGACTTACAACCTAAACAAACCGCTGACTCCTAAATAAACTAGTTACTTCCGCATGAAGTGGTGCGTGGGTAACCACAACTTTCATGCGGAAGGGGACCGTGGAGGGGCACAACCCCTCATGGGATACATAAGGAGTAGTGGCAAGAGGCTAGGAGGGGGGAGAAGGAGGCAGAGCAGTGGAAGACTTGGGGGAACCAACATTCTGTGACAGACAACAGGTAAGGAATATGTGGTTTCTTATACCCAATAATATAAGTATAATAGTTGATGTATATATTAAATAATGTGTAATTGTGTATAGTGAATGTATATATATTAACTAATGTGTTAATGTTCACTAGTCATTAAACACAGGTAAGGAATATAATAACGTTAATTGTTGTATAGTGAATGTATATATATTAACTAATGTGTTAATGTTCACTAGTCATTAAACATAGGTAAGGAATATAATAACGTTAATTGTTGTATACACTAATTTTCACACTAGGAAGGATAATTGAATAACAAATGTAATTAATGAAAATGTAATGTAAAAATGTAAGCACATTTGATATATATATGTTAAAGAATACATTAGGATTCCATGTTAACATAAAGAGGTAGACTATGCATATGTATGCCTTGGTTGATTAAACTCCACCAAGAAGAGACGGATCTAGCCGATCCCCTCTAAGGACTTGGATGATGAAGGCATCACCCAAGGCAAGGAATAGACAAGGGTCTTCGTTGGATGGCTTGGGTGTAAGAGGTTACACCCAAGATAGGATTTGAACTCATCTTCGATTTCCTGGAGGGCTTGGAACCAAGGGGTTCCAAGAGGGCGAGCTTCATGACTGTCTAAGGACATCTTGGAACCAAGGGGTTCCAAGAGGGCGAGCTTCACAACCACTTAAGGACATACTTTCGTATGGCATTTGTATCCTTTTTATTAGATGAAAATTATGCTTATGTTAATTTAGTATTAAAGATAGATTGCAAATAAGAGAATGGTTTATATAGATATATATATGTTGTATTCTAACAATTTGTTCTGCAAGACAATGATCTCTACCTAGTAGGGACATTACAGTCCGCACTCCAGAATATCTTGTCTCCATCGAGCATAAAAACATGCTCCCTGTGGAATCCCTTGTTGTCGACCATACTGCCGCAACACCCGACTATGCAAAAACCTCTCAATAACAAAGGGCGTCCGCCCTATCAGATACCTGGACATATATACATAGGGCATCTCCATCTTGTCCGCTGCCCATACCTCACAACCTGTATATGGTCGCTAGACAACCGCATCAATATCATCCAAAACTCTCCTCCAGTACTCTAGTTTACCCAACTTACGCTAGACAACTATCCCTCGATGTTCGTATGCGTACGCACACCCAACAGACCTATCTCCATCCGCCAGTGGACTAGCTGTGGGAATATACTCCCATGCCCATACCTATAGCAATGTGACTCTAGCGGATAGACTACCATATCCCAAATATACAACCTGATGCAAATCCTTGTATAAGTGGGCCAGCATAGCCAAACCCCATGCAAATCGGTGACCCTGTGTCACCATGTCCTCCAGGACCAACCCCTATCCTCCTGCCAGTCCCTTCAACCTACAATCGGGACATAAGAAACCACCTATAAAACCTGCTAGCACTAATGGTAGGGGAGCATAATCCAAATCTAAGAACTCCTACTAGGCGACCCGCACACGGTATCATCCTACAGAATCCGGCGAAGTGCCTCTGTCCCACCCTCCTCAGTCTTCTCATAGGGTAGCAGTGCACCTACCATAGGAATCTATAGAATCTGGTAACAATCCTCAGGTGTCACTGTGATCTTTCCTATCGCCAAATGAAAGGTGTTCGTATCACTATGCTACCTCTCAGCTAATACTATCAATAAACCCTGGTTAACGATAAACTAAGGCATCTCTAATAATGAGGACATGCCACACCTCTCAATAATATCTCTATCAGCCTGTGTCAATCATGGTATCAATGACCACGGTCTCAGAAATCGCTCTCATGACTGAACCACTCCAAGGCGCTCCTGTCAAAAAGCAAAACAATTCCAATATCAGTTTCCTCATCAAAACAATTCATATCCAAATAAAATTCACATCAACTTGAAACTTTGAAAATCTAATCAAGTTCAACATCATATCAATCCATTTTCATATCAAATCATATCAACTTGTAACACAACTCAAGTTCCACAATCAATGCAGCTTGTAAAACAACTCAAGTTCAACATATATATCAACTTGAAACAATTCATATCAAATCAAGTTCATATCCACCATCCCTATCCAAAACCACATCTTTTCAAATCAACATCAAATCAATATCAACTTGAAACATTGCAAATCAAATCAAGTTATCTTGGAACTCATATTGGACAACTTATCAAAACAAAGACAACAGGCACGCAGACTGACAATTTACACTTATCCCGACAGAACTGGCATCAACCTACCAATTTTATTCATCCAAAAAATCCCACTTTACCAAAAATTTTCCCCTATGTGCTAAACAATCTTGTCTATGCACTAAACTGCTTACAATGCGCTACCCTGTCCTCACAAAGCATTGTTAGATAGATGAGGAGGGGGGGGGGGGTTGAATCAAATAACCTCAATTCTTATTACTCTAATTAGATTCAACCTCCGTAGAACTTTCTTCATATGCAAATATGATTGTAAATCATTCAAACTCATAAACAGATAAACATAAAACATTAAATCACATTTGACACTAGATTTAATGTGGAAACCCTAATAGGAAAAAAAACACTATGGGATTTCGGACCCACAAGAAAATATACTCTTCTAGAGTATGCTCGGTTAAAAGCAAATCCTGTTAAAGATTACATACACATTGATAGATGTGACCCGGTTAAGGGATTTCCCTCAGATCTGTTAGAATCTTCACTTTGTTAGAACTGACCTTGTCAAAGGATTTCAAACACTCATTCAGAATGTTACCTTCCAAGAGGATTTACAAATAAGACTGTTAAGTCCACTCGGTTAAGAGATTTCCTGTCACTTACAAACATAAATAATAGTAATAAAATATATCTGCAACTTCACATCTAAAATGTTAAAGCAGATTCTATGTGCTCAATATGCTTAAGATAATCTTGTCATAAGACTTATCTTTCTCCTTACTGGGCTTCTCAATCTGTTCTTCAATCAGATCTTCAATCTTCTGCACTCGGTAATCACTTATGTAGCATCACTGTGCTTCAGTTTGCCCACTCTCTTGTTCAACAACATTACTCTTTATTTATAAGCAATTCCCAACCGCTTAATCTCCTTAATCACATTTCCCATGATTAATCTTAGCCATCAGATCTTCAAACTTGACTAGGTTCATTGTATCCTTCGATCTGAAAAATGTTTTATGTTGCCTTGAAACTTGTATACCTTTCTTGGTACTTGTGCTCGGTTAGGACCATTCAATCTGTGTTGTAGATATTACTCTTGAATTTTAATTGTCGTTGATCCTTAACAAACTTCTTGCACGACATTCCTATCTTCAATAAACCTCCAGCTCATTGGCATCCTTCATTAAATAATGTATACACTTTATTTAATGCATTTTGTTACTGCTCGGTTGATACTCGGTTAATACTTAACTTTACTCGGTAGACATTCTCTTCTTGGTGACTTTTTCATTAATTAACAGACATCGGTAACCTTGGAGTTTACCGACTAGCTCTTTGCTCAGTAAAATAGAATAGTATCAAACTTTTACTTATTCTATTACATGAACTCTTTTCCCCTTCTTGTTCAGTCTTTGAATACATATATACAGTATATAAAAATAATCAAAACATCATAGACTCATCACTATCAAACTCGGTAATAGTTGCCCATTGAATAACTTATTACTCCCCTTCATTTTCACATTCTTTCTATGTCACTTACTGACATCTTTATACTCATCAAAACATACTTTCTAAGATATGACAACATCATACTGAATCAGAAAATGAATTGCTTGACACTAATGACAAAATTAAAATATTAAGACAATAATCATCCTTTATCAATTATATCATTCATCTCCAACAACCTTCTCAATATCATCAACCATCAAACTTATTGTAATGCCAACAATCTCCCAACTTATTGTAATGGCAACAATCTCCCCCTTTGGCATTGATGGCAATACCAACTTGATTTATTCCAATTGATTCAAACTGCTATTCTTCTCTTGTTATCCTTGAGTTGTAAACAATCATCTCCCTATTGTAACCTTTTCCTGTTTGATAATCTTATCCCTCTTTGACAACAATGCCTAAAGGAAGATTGATCCATAATTACTCCCCTTGTGAATTAATTTCCTTGCAGTTCAAACATATACAAATGTATCTCGGTCAGAGCAACTTGTCTTCATTCACTATATCCTTCACAACTTTAGACATCCTTCTAAAGTGTGTAAATCAACATCAACTTACAAATAGTATTCTTTGGAGTCATAGAAATGATGTTGTCACCGAACTCTGTCAGTGAGTGCTAGATAGGGGTAGGACCCCTAACTTGCTTCTGAGATACTCAAAAGTGTCCCTTGGCAGTGGCTTTGTGAAGATGTCTGCGATTTGTTCCTTTGTGCCAACATATTCCAGCACAACATTCTTTTCTTGAACTTCTTCTCTAAGATAGTGATACTTTATAGAGATATGTTTTGTCTTAGAGTGCATTACCAGATTCTTTGAAATGTTAATAGCACTTGTATTATCACAAAATATAGTTATTAGCTCGGTAACTGTCTCATTCATTCCTTCCAACAGTTGTTTTATCCATGCTATATTGGTACAATTCAATGTTGCAGCAACATATTCAGCTTCAACTGTTGACTGTGAAATGCATCCTTGTTTCTTGCTAAGCCAACTTACTAGTCTTTCTCCCAAAAAGAAAGCTCCACCGCTTGTGCTTTTCCCGTCATCAATATTTCCTGCCCAATTAGCATCAGTATAGACTTTTAAGTCAAAATCATTCCTCTTTTCATATAGTAGACCATAATCTCCATTGTCTCTCAAATATCTAAAAATTCTCTTGACTGCTGTCATATGAGTTTCTTTGGGATCTGCAGAAAATCTTGCAGCTATACCTACAACATGTGCTATATCAGGCCTGCTATGGACTACATATTGTAACTTTCCAATCATAGATCGGTAAAGTGTCTCATCAACATATGTAGATTCATCATTCTTTGATAGTTTATAATTAGTAGTCATAGGAGTACTTACAGGTTTAGAATCCTCCATTCCAAATTTCTTCAAGATTTCCTTTATATACTTGGATTGAGTAATAAAAATCCCATTTTTCATTTGCAGTATTTGTAAACCTATAAAATACTTTATCTCACCGATTAATGACATCTCAAATTCTTTGCACATTTCATTTCCAAAGTTCTTACATAAAGAATCATTTCCACAAAAAATAATATCATCAACAAATATGGATGACATCAATATTCCATTCTCATCATTCTTCATATACATGTTGTTGTTCTCACTAGTCCTTATAAATCCAATCTTTAATAAGTAAGAGTGCAACCTTTCATACCATGCTCTAGGTTCTTGCTTTAGACCATATAAAGCTTTGTTCAACTTACATACCAGATCTCTATTCTTCTCTTCAATAAATCCTTCAGGTTGTTCAATATAGACTTCTTCTTCTAATATACCATTAAAAAATGTAGATTTAACATCCATTTGATATACCTTGAAATTTTTGTAAGTAGCATATGCCAACAATGTTCTTACACCTTCAAGTCTTGCTACAGGTGCAAAAGTCTCTCCATAGTCTATTCCTTCTTCTTGAGCATAACCTTTCCAAACTAGCCTTTCTTTATTCCGAATGACCTCACCTTTTTCATTTAGCTTATTCTTGAAAATTCACTTTGTACCGATTACATTTTTCTCTTCTGGTCTTGGAACCAGTGTCCATGTTTCATTTTTCTTGATTTGATCAATCTCTTCTATCATAGCATTTACCCAATCTTCATTGTTTAATGCTTCTTTTACTATCCTCAGTTCAATTTCAAATATCAGACTGTTAGGCCCAATATGAAAAGCTAATGTACTGAGAGGGGAGGGGTGAATGAGTACTCCAAAACTTTTCTTCAATAATAACTTTATTGTTATGCATAAACCAAATAGTGCAGTAACATAATATAAAGCTAAAACAAATAGATAACAATCATACACGATTCACTCCATAACACATATATTTTGGTTACGCAGAAACACTTGGTTAGAGAGAAAAACTGCAGTGGGGATGGCACCCACAACTTCACTACTACAATAATAAAGAGTGTTCGGTTAGAGCTACATGTTTAGCTATTTCTAATAGCTTACCCTGTTAGGAGTAACAAGATCTGTTAGATCTACCTTGCTAAAGGATTTCACAACACTTCATCTAAATGTTGCACCTGGTTAGAGGCTTTACAATTTATAGACTTGATTAGAGTCTTTTACCCTATTAAAGGTTTCTCTTACAACTTCAAAATATTACAATAAAATCATTACAAATATCTGCAACTTTACATCTAGAATGATATAGCAAATTCTATGTGCTCAGAATAAGTTACCTTGCTTATAGCATACCTCGATAACCCATATAGTAACTCAGTAAACCCTTTTGTTTACTCTGTTCTTTGACTGTTCTCTGAAAACCTTCACGGTGACCTTTGTGTCTCTGTAACAGTCTTCTTACACTCATGCACACACACACTTTTTAATTCTTAACTCATGTTGTATAAATAGATCTCTTATGATGGTGATCCATTCATTGCTTCAATCTTACAAATATGATTTATCGAATGAATAACCATGCAAATTATTTCATTGGTTAGATGACCTCAAAATCATACACAATCTTTAAGTGCAATTTCCAATGTGATAACGGTTAGATGTGCCTCGATCTTGTAACACGTTTTCATATGTATGTCCAGGTTCAATGAATCTGGTAACACGTTTCACTCAGTGTATATCAACTTGGTGTGTCATCCTTGCTACTCGGTAGACATGAAATGATACTCGGTAGACAGCTTGGTGTATACTACATTTTGAGACTACTTTCTTCAATAACTGACTGGACTGTGCATACCGACTAGAGTATATAGAATAACTTTGACATGAAACTAATGGCAACTTGATAAGTAGTAACAATCTCCCCTTTTGACATTAGTTGAGATGTTTGACAAAAACTACTTTCAAATTTATAACTCAATAATCTATATACTTGCAAAATTTGACTATGCTGATAGTATATACAATAGTCAATAATATAATATATCCATATATACTCCCCTTATCGATATACTATACAAAACTCTGATTTTTCATGCTTGGTGATCTGTTCTATGTGCTTTGCCTACTGTACTGTATACTGCTCGGTGTACTCCCCCTGTATACTATACTCCTTTTGTTTGATTTATGCTACATTCCCCCAATACTGTATCACTCCTCTAATACTATAACATATTACTCCCCCTTTTTGACAAACATCAAAACTTAATTACCATTCAGGGGTTGTAACTAGTCAAAAATGGATTTGTACTTGGTCTGGGCTTCGGTGAGAGCGATAGAGAGGGAATTCTTTACACTATCCATTAAAGAAATTTGTGCTTGAATATCAGCCAATAATGATATTAAGCCATCTAGAGTGCTTCCTTCTTGTGTAGTAGATAACGAGGTGGCTCGGTTGATCTGTTCTTGGATGGATGAAAGATGAGGAAGAAATAATGTCTGAAGTGTCATTATGTCCATCCAGATCTTGTGTTATTCATTTCTTAGGTCCAATTGTTGAGCCATGAGCTATTGTAGGTTTGTATAAAAATTCTGAACTGAATTTGGCTCTGTGGTCAACTTGCTTGAGAGATCGGTGATCTCTTTCTCAATTGCCTTTGTTTCATTCTTAATGTCTTTAATGAATAAAGAAAATGTGCAGAGTTTCTGAAATAAATAAAGAATGTGCTTGAGTTGAGGAGTTAACTCAACAATAAATTTGGGAAGTTTAACTTTTCCAATAGCTATAGCTTTCTATACCTCTTCTATCATTTTTGCAGTGAGCTCTTTGTCTTTTAGCTTGCTCAAATACTCTGATGCATCTACTCTAGATGTCTCTATCTTTGTTAGGAGTTCATCCAGTTGAATGTGGATGGCTGCATCTGTTGATATTGTAGCTTTAGGTAGCATATCTATTAAGAGTGCTTTCACCTTTTGAAGTACTTTATTTTTCTTTTGAATGGCCATTTTCTTCTCTTGTTCGACCTTTGCTTTCCATAGTTCACCAAAATCAATGAGTGCTTGCCCCTTCAATTTTGATATGTTTACATTGGGCAACATTATTGGTTTTGACAAATCAACTTTAAAACTATGCTTTTTCATCTTCTTTTCTTTACCTTTCACCGATGGAACTAAGACAAGGGCTTGTGAGGCTTGATGACCCTCGGTAGGTTGCTCGATAGAGGCAACACTTTGATTGGTTTCTTTAGCCTCTATAGAGTCCTTTGGTGTCTCGGTACTCGGTGTCTCAGTGTTAGAAGGTGCTTGAGATGTCTGTTCTTGAGTGGTTCCTTCTCCTGTTGTAGACTTGTGACCTTTGGTGCCTTGCTCTGTGTCATGAGGGGTTTCAGTTGAGACAGGTTGCTTGACCAATGGATAAGGCTGAACATGTTCCAAGACTGATTCACTAGATACAAGTTTTGCATATGCATTGCCTTCTATCATTTCCTATTCTGGTGCCTCTGTATCCATGACATCTTCATCTATTTGAATGGTGTCAGCAGGGTCTTTCTCGGTAACATCAGGATCTTGGTCGGTGACATCAACAATTTCAGCTGTAGCTTGCTCACCAGCATCCTTGATTTTAAATATTTCCTGCCACTTTGCTTTTGTCTCATTTTCAACTTCAATATACAACCCATTCATCAGTTTTAAAGCTATTTGACAAGAAACTTTGAATTGTAGGTTGTCAGATGTTCCTTTATTTTAGCTACTGACATGTCAGGAAAGAGATGAACAGACTTCTCTCTCTGATCTATTTCTTTGAGTCCATTGCATACTTCCACCTATTATCAATATGCAAGTATAGTTCATTCAGAAGTGACTTAGCTAGATCCAATGGAGCTAACCGGAATTTTAGAAGTGTGCAGATGACAGCTTCTTCAATTTGTCTCTTCTCATCACTATTCTTGATTTCATACTTGACATATCTAAATGATCCAAATCCTCCATATTCTTTCATATTAGCACAGAAGTTTTCAACACTATGTATATTTACCTTCTTGCTCTTGACAATCTGGAATTTGCTTACATCCTCTGATTCGGTATCACTAGACTCTTTTGCCAAAATGAGTCTTTGAGTAGATTTCTTGTATGTCTTTGTTACCTTGGGAGTAGTAACACTTTTTGTTTTCTTACTCGGTGAGGCTACAGATGCTCTTGTTTTAGGTCACTTTGGAGGTGGAGATGGTGAGGCCTTTGATGTGTCCTGTTTCTTTCTCTTCAACACTTTTCCCTTAGGCAATTTAGTGCTTAGTGTTATTGCTGCCTCTTGGGCTTCAGATTCCTCTTCGGTAATGGTAATGGTAATGGTGCCTTTGACAGGTGTAGAGGAAGAGTCTTCTCCAAATTTCTCTGACAATGCCTTTATCATTTTTGTTGCCTTTCTTGTAGATTTGGGTACTATAATGCTCATTTTTACCTTTTCCTTTACTTCCTCATAGGTTCCATACCTTAGCTCAGTAGCATGTCTCGGTAATGAGAGAAATGCATCAATTTTCTATCGTGTGATCTCAAAGTCAATCTCGTAACCCATCGGTGACAAAGATTGAGTCCTCGGTTCCATAGCATTCACATAACAGTAATCGGTGTCAACTTCAAAACATATATCATTTTTGTATTTCTCCACTAGCTGGGGTGGAATCCTATATCTGTTATGCATTTTCTCCTGAAATTTACTGAAGTAGTCATCCATAATATCATTGAAATTATCACCTAACTTCTTGATGAAGTCATTTATCTAATGGGTGATTGGTCGGTGTAGTTCCCAAACAACTTTACCGACTGATGGAAAGAATATTTTAAAATAGAAAAACATGCATACCAATAATGATCCAAACTTTAGTGTATTAGCCGAGTTCTTTTTCTTTGGCTTCCTGATGGTGTTCAGATTTTCAAATAGGTTCTTCAGAAACACCTCACATAGGTCAATTTTCATTCCCTTTTTCACAATTTTGTAGGCCAGGTCTACTACTACACATGGTACACTGTTTTCCCCTGCCGATTGGTAGAAACAGTAGCCCATTACTCTAATGGCAAATTTTAGTTCTTCATCTATGACATTATTCAGTTTCAATCCTTTGCAATCTGATTCCACTCCGGTTAAACTGATCAATTCATTATGTGATATCATCTTTTGGGCTCGGGCATGATCAGAAATGGGGTAACTGGTAATCAGATGAATGATTTCCTTGGTAATCTTAGATTGTTGCTCTTCTAGCCACATGAAATCATCGTGAACTCTGCTTAGAAAAAACTTAACCCACTAGGGTTTGAACACACGGGGATAGGTTAGGGCTTCAGTTAATCCCTTGATCTTGATGTGTTCATACTTGCTATTCAATTTACCATCTGTGCACAACTCATCATAGGTGTCTCTGATTTCAACATGATCGAGTTCTTCAACACGACATTTGGTGAAGAATCTCACATCCTCGACTAACAACACTCTATCCAGGATGAGTGAAAAGGCGGTTTTGTCATCTGGTTCAAATGCAACTTTGGGAGTCAAAGAGTATTTTAGTGAGGGCTTCTCTACATTCTTGACAACTATGGGATCTTGGATCTTGGGTGCCATTGTAGATTACAAATAAAAGCTAACAAAGGATCCTTAGGGTTTCAGGATTTTCAAACGACTGACGCTTTATACTTAGCAGATAATGGCAACTAGATAAGATCGGTAAACCAGCTTAACAATGCGTTGAGATTGATGTAAATACCTTGAATTTGCTTTGTAGGATGTTTGATCACCTTGGATTCTCTTTTCTCTGCTCTCTCGAAAACTTGGTAAGTGTAAATGACCGTGAAAATGCTTTTAAGTACACCATATGCCTTATCGGGTTCTATGCGGGTTAGGTAAAAAACATTAAATTCACTTGGTTCCTCTTTAACCAATTTACTCTCCTTTTTCCATTTTAACCAAGTAACCAAACTTCCTTCATTTAACGACTAGACAAGTTTCCTGTATTCACCGACTTGACAGTTTTCCTGTATAGTGCTTCAAAAGACTTTGATATAATTTCAAACTTACTAATACATCTTAATTATGTAGATTTGAATTAAGTACATGATAAAATAGGAACTGTTAAGATTTTAACCTTGAGAGAATGCAGTCCCTTCATACCTTTATCAATCAATTTGGAATAGGTGCACCTAACTCGGTAGGTAAGGTGCTTTCTTCATTTGACACAATTTCCTTCTTTTTCCAAATCATCTTTAATTTGTCTTTTATTTCTTCAGTGTCTTTTATAGGTTGATCTTTGCAATCTCTAGCTAAGTGTCCAACTTTGTGACAATGAAAACATGCCATACCAGGATTTCTCCATGATCTTCGGTTGTTCATTCCAAACCTTATAAAGCAGTTGGCACTTATATGTCCATATCTTCCACAACATTCACAGCATATCCTTGTATTGTAATCCCACGGTACTGCAGAATACTGTCGGTAAGGATGTGTGTGAGTTCGGTAACCTCTAGCATTTGTTCGGTGTGTAGACCACATATAGTTCTTTTGCTTAAGCCAACACTTCTCGGTACTATGTCCATATCTATTGCAGTTTTTACAAAACCCTTTGAATTTTGCCTTTTGATAATTGTTAATAGACTTTATCCTATATTGATTAGATGTGTGACCATATTTATTGCAATTGTAACAATAACCTTTGAACTTAGTGACATTCGGTTGCTTACCTTTTCTGATTTGGCACATGTTGGCAGTGTGACCTTGATTTCCACAGTAGTTACAAATAGGCTTCTTTCTTTTGATGTTATTCTTGTTTCTAGCTTGCTTTGATGATTCTCCTCTCTCGGTAGTATGAATTCCCTTCTCGATAGAGTGTCTTCCTTTGTAACCGAGTCTTGCATCTTTGTTGGGTCTTCTTGTATTCAGTTGCTCATCCAACATCTTTGATGCTTCATAACTCTTCTTGAGTGTTTCTTTAGATTTCTTCTTTGTTTCAAGTTCATCGGTCAACCTTGATACTTCAAGTTTCAATGCTTGATTCTCATCATTTTTTAGAATTGCTTCATGATGTGCATAACCTAGTTGATCTGATAGGTTTTGTTGAATTCCAGTCAACCTTGTGATTTCATCATTCTTATCAGATACGAAGACTTCAAGTTGTTGTTTCTCTCTTTCTAGATCTCTTACTTTATCCTCGGTTGTCCTCAATGCATCAAGATTTTCAGTCATCTATGTGCTGAAATGTTCATGTTCTCTTCTCATTGCTTTCAATTGATCAGCCAGTGCTTTGTTCTTTTCTTTCAATACTCCAATCATTTCTTCAGTTTCTTCAGATATACTGTTCTCAGATGATGTCTCAATTTGTTCCACTAACTCTTGAGAGTCCTGCAAATCATCAGATAATCTTCTTCTTACTTTCAAATATTTTTGCATTTGTCTTTGCATGTCTGCAATTACTTGATTAGCATGATCTAGTTCTTCTTGCAGATATACAATCCTCCGAGATTGTTTATAGCCTTCCATTGATAAGATATTTCTCTTTAGGCAGTTAAACCCTTTTCCAAGATTCAAGCTTTGATACCAATTGTTAGGCCCAACATGGAAAGCTAATGTACTAAGAGGGGAGGGGTGAATCAGTACTCCAAAACTTTTCTTCAATAATAACTTTACTGTTATGCATAAACCGAATAGTGCAGTAACATAATATAAAGCTAAAACAAATAGATAACAATCATACATGATTCACTCCATAACACATATATTTTGGTTATGCAGAAACACTTGGTTAGAGAGAAAAACTGCAGTGGGGATGGCACCCACAACTTCACTACTACAATAATAAAGAGTGTTCGGTTAGAGCTACATGTTTAGCTATTTCTAATAGCTTACCCTATTAGGAGTAACAAGATCTATTAGATCTACCTTGCTAAAGGATTTCACAACACTTCATCTAAATGTTGCACCTGGTTAGAGGCTTTACAATTTATAGACTTGATTAGAGTCTTTTACCCTGTTAAAGGTTTCTCTTACAACTTCAAAATATTACAATAAAATCATTACAAATATCTGCAACTTTACATCTGGAATGTTATAGCAGATTCTATGTGCTCAGAATAAGTTACCTTGCTTATAGCATACCTTGGTAACCCATATAGTAACTCGTTAAACCCTTCTGTTTACTCTGTTCTTCGACTGTTCTCTGAAAACCTTCTCAGTGACCTCCGTGTCTCTGTAACGATCTTCTTACACTCATGCACACACACACTTTTTAATTCTTAACTCATGCTGTATAAGTAGATCTCTTATGATGGTGATCCATTCATTGCTTCGATCTTACAAATATGATTTATCAAATGAATAACCATGCAAATTATTTCATTGGTTAGATGACCTCAAAATCATACACAATCTTTAAGTGCAATTTCCAATGTGATAACGGTTAGATGTGCCTCGATCTTGTAACACGTTTTCATATGTATGTCCAGGTTCAATGAATCTGGTAACACGTTTCACTTGGTGTGTCATCTTTGCTGCTCGGTAGACATGAAATGATACTCGATAGACAGCTCGGTGTATACTACGTTTTGAGACTACTTTCTTCAATAACTGACTAGACTGTGCATACCAACTGAATATCTCAGTAGAGATAACCAACTAGAGTATATAGAATAAATGTGACATGAAACTAATGGCAACTTGATAAGTAGTAACACAGACATGTGTTGTGTCTCAGTTTGTTCCTTGTCATCACTAGAGCATCCTTATCTCCTATAATCTGACTTGATGCATGATTTCTTCTGACATATTTTGCTAATATAGTCTCAGTAGGCTTTGGATGATCTTCTTCATCACTCGGTAACTGAGTATTTTCTTCATTGGCTTTCTTGGTAAAACTTGTTGGTTGTACATATACAAACTCTTCATAATCTTCTGGTTCTTTGGAGTTTCCTACATCATTCCTTTCTGCAAATTCATCAATTTTCACATTTGCACTTTCCATAATTTTGTTAGATGATTTGATCAGACATTTAAATGCTTTACTCCTAGAGGAATAACCAAGAAATTTTCCTTCCTCTCTTTTCTGATCAAATTTTCTATTTCTATCATCTTTGTGAACATAACATCTGCTTCCAAATATTTTAAAATAACTTACATTTGGTTTCTTGTCATACCATATTTCATAAGGTGTCTTCATAGTTCCTTTCTTCAGTTGTACTTGGTTCAAGGTGTAAATTGCAGTGCTTATTGCTTCTCTCCAAAATATTTGAGGTACTCTCTTTTCTATCATCAAAGTTCTGGCACAATCTACAATTGATCTGTTCCTTCTTTCAGTTATTCCATTTTGTTGTGGTGTCCTTGGTGCTGACACTTGTCTCTTTATACCATGATCATTGCAAAATAAGTTAAATTCATTAGAAATGAATTCTCCTCCTCTATCAGATCTAAGACATTTCAACTGTCTTCCTGTTTCTTTTTCGACTCTTGCCTTATACCATTTGAACATTTGAAAACCTTCTGATTTCTCTTTTAGAAACATAATTGACATCATCTTTGAGTAATCATCCACAAATAATATGAAGTATTTATCACCATAGTAACTTTGAACTTTCATAGGACCACAAAGATCAGTGTGTACAAGATCTAAAATTCCTTTAGAAGTGTAAGACTTACTTATAAATCTTGATTTTATCATCTTACCCATCTGGCATCCTCAGCATATTGCATTCACAGGTTTTTCCAAGCTCGGTAGACCTCTTACACGATGCTTCTTACTTATTTTGATCAGATTATCAAAATTTACATGACAAAACCTTTTATACCATTTCCAGGCATCTTCTATTTTTGCATACAGAAAATTGTTCCGAGTTGAGTCAAGGTGAAATTTATTACCTCTTGTTTGAGTCCCGATAGTAGTCAACTTTCCATGTTTGTCATGAACTTTGACAATTCCTTTATGAAATTCTATTCGGTATCTTGTATTATTTAGTTGTGCTACAATCAACAAATTGTATTTCAGACCTTCAACCCAATATACATCATCACATTAGCATTGTCAAGAAGTGTAATAGAACCTTTACCTTTCATAGGACATGGTGCATCATTACCAAATCTTACATAACCTCCATCATAATCTTCTAATTTAACAAACTTGTGTTTATCACCTGTCATGTGATGTGAGCATCAACTATCTATGATCCAAGAATCATTTTTATTTATCTGTGATG